>NC_062553.1:60363138-61013845 GCF_016906955.1 Phacochoerus africanus | reverse complement strand
TAGATTGGTAGATAGATATATAGGTAGGTAGATAGACATAAAGATATTTCCTGCAGGAACAATGACTCAGTGTTTCCTAAATCAGCCATTGCAAGACTTTATAGAACATAACTACTTTGAATAACACACTGGTCTGTAACTTTTTATATTACAGTTGACCCTTGAATAACAGTTTGAACTGCACGGTCCACTTATATGTGGACTTTTTTTCACTAGCTACTTAGTTCCATACTACACGATCTGCAAATATGAAACCACAGATAAGAGAGAGAGACCATAAAGTTATACCCGGATTTTTGACCACCTTGGTGTTGGTGCCCCTAACACCCCACATTATTTAAGGGTCAACTATATATAATTCAAACTTTATTTTCTACTTGGTGCATTATTAAAATAATTCCTAAACAAAATCTACACTTTGGAACATGCAAATAATTTGGTTAATTTTCTTTGGAAATAGAAGAAAGGTATTAATGTTAGTCTTAGGAGCAATGATCTTCACACAGGAGACAAAGTTTACATTTCATTATACAGCAATTCCATGTCTCCCTGTTTATGGCATTGTGAAGTGATTCAGAATGCATTTGTTACTCCTATAGATGTAATTTTTTTTTTTTTTTTTTACTTTTGAGGGCTGCACCTGTGGCATATGGACATTACCAGGCTAGGGGTCAAACCATAGCTGTAGCTGCCAGCCTATACCACAGCCATATCAATGCAGGTTCCCAGCAGCAACTGCAACCTACGCCACAGTTCACAGAAACAGTGGATCCTTAACCCACTGAGTGAGGCCATGGATCAAACCCACATCCTCACGGATACTGGTCAAATTTGTTACTGTTAAGGTATGACGGGAAATCCAAGATGCAATTTTTAAACAATGATATAAATAAAACATTTTATTTTCCAATTTGTGAAAACAAGAATGATCAGAGTATCACATTTCAACAGCTTAAGTAATTGAATTAAGTAGTCAGAATCATAAGTGAAATTAAGACATCCTCAATAGTCTGCCATATTTTGTAGAAATAGAGACAATTCACATAACTATGCTTAGACTGATTACTGATAACTATCTATGTAATTAGATACAATATAGCAAATTTAAAAAATTCCACTATTTGTTGGAGTTCCCATCATGGCTTAGTGTTAATGAACCCAACTAGGATCCAAGAAATTGTAAATTTGATCCCTGGCCTCGCTCAGTGGGTTAAGGATCTGGTGTTGCCTTGAGTTGTGATGTAAGGTTGTAGGCAAGGCTCAGATCTGGTGTTCCTCTGGCTGTGGTATAGGTTAGGAGCTGTAGGTCTGATTCGATCCCTAGCCTGGGAACTTCCATATACTGCAGGTAAGGTCCTAGGAAGACTAAATAAATAAATAAATAAATAAATTCCACTATTTGAAATCAAACATTATAGGAAATCTTATGAGTTTCTATGATTTAAAAGAATAAACATTTAAAATCTGAAATATAGCAGAACACTATACTCTTATTTTAGCCTTTATTATCCAAACACCTCAAAGGGAATAATTTAAACTTAAGCTCTAAATTACTCAAGATTTTGATCTCAAAAAATAGATGCTGAAAAATAAATCAAGAAAACTTAAAAACAATCCTTCTATGTTAGTCACAAAGCTCTTTGAGAAAAGTTTCCAAAGAGATTTGTCAGGCAATGTGGACAGCAGTCAAAATTAATATCTCAGAATATTCCAAATATTGTTAGCCAAATCTCCTTCCCAGAATTGCTATTCATATATATTATTATGTATTTTAAATCAAGTCCATACCTAAAGAACTGAGGAGAGAAAATAAATTTCAAAATACTTCTCATTTGAACAAAAAATAATTCCATGTTAGAGTGACCTGGTTGCACAAATCCTGGTTTTTATTCTTTTTCTCTTCTGCCTCAAATAGCTAATTTACATAGCTAACTTACAAAGTACTTTAAAACATGTGTTGCATATATGAAAGTTTTTGTTAAAATAAGAGAAAATGCCATTAGTGAATGTATCCTACTATTTCTTTGAATGCTAACCTAAAATAAGGTGGCATTTTTCTTCAAGGACTAGTATGTGATGGTGTTGTGACCTTGATTTTACCAACTCATAACATATTGAGCAGCCCTGCAAATAGGTGAAAATAGTTAGAATAATCACTTTTTGAAAAGTTAAAAGTTAAAACTACAATACAATTCTTATTCTGTCACAATTCGATTTCTATAAAAAGACATAAAATTAAGTAGGCAGGTAACTGAATAAAGTTACATAATTTTTTTCAGAGTCATGTAACCTAAGCACAACCAGGACTCCTTTTTTTTTTTTTTTTTCTTTTTTCAATATGAACACAAATTGGTCAGGAATCAGAGAGGCTTATTTCTTTTCTGAACTCAATCTTACAAATAGAACTCTATGGATATCAATGCAAGAAACATTGATAACATTAAAATAACATCAGTTAGAAGTTCGCATTGTGGCTCAGTGGTAATGAATTTGAATAGTATCCATGAGGTTGTGGGTTCAATCCTTCACCCTACTCAATGGGTTAAGGATCTGTTGTTGCTGTGGCTGTGGCATAGGCCAGCAGCTGCAGTTCTGATTCAACCCCTAGTCTGGGAACTTTTATATGCTGGAGGTGTGGCCCTAAAAATCCAAAAAAAAAAAAATATTAAGTTTGTCTATGGATTTGTCACAAAATTTGGCAAAATGAAAATGAGAAGAAAACATCTTGATATTAAATAAAGAAGAGATATTTTAAGAAGAAATTCAGCATTAGGAATTCTAGCTTCATTAATAGTACAAGTAACTAAGAGTCAACTTATTTGAACTTTGGTGCCAGGTTATTTCTGCTATGCTACAGTGCTTCTTCATAATGGTTTTGAAACACAATTACACACCTCATAAATATATTAGCATCCCATTATAGCTGAGTTCATTATTAGGTATATTGAAATATGCCCTGGATCAAATCATATTCCTTAAAACTTAACCTCCACCAAAAAGTCTTAAAAATAAAATGATATAGAAACTATACTCCAATGTAAAACAGAAGTTACCTTTATTTATATATATGTTCATACAAAAATAATAAATAACCACAAAACATAGAAGCTTAAAGCAACAACTAGAATAAAATGATAAGCCTACAAGGTGAGCATTCAATTTGTACTTTCAAATCAATAGGAGTACAGACTATACCACTCTTCAGAATCATAAGTAAAGAAAAATTGAAATAGAAAGGAAAAAATGTTATACTTCCATAAAGCGAAAGCATGTAAATTATCCTATAATGGGAAGAATAAGGTCCCCTCCAAATATATCTATGTTTTAAACCCCAGTACCTATGGATGTTACCTTTCATGGTAAAAGGCATTTTGCAGATGTGATTTTATTTAGAATATTACAATAAGGAGATCATTCTGAATTATCCAGGTAGGCCCAATGTAATCACCAGGTCACTTATAAAACTGAGGAAAACAGAAGAGACAGAACTAGAAAGACAATAATGTGAAAAGGATTTGGGCCAATCTTGTTAGTTTTAAAGATAATGGAGTAGTTTTTCTCCATTGAGTATTATGTTTGCTGTGGGTTTGACATAGATGGCTTTGATTATATTAAGGTATGTTCCCTCTCTACCCACTTTGGTAAGAGTTTTGATCATGAATGGCTGTTATACATTGTCAAATGCTTTCTCTGCATCTATTGAGATGATCATGTGTTTTTTTACTTTTCTTTTGTTAATGTGGTGTATGACATTGATTGATTTGCATATGTTGAACCATCCTTGTGAACCTGGGATGGATCCCACCTGATTGTGGTGTACGATCTTTTTTATATGTTGTTGGATTTGGTTGGCCAAAATTTTGTTGAGAATTTTTGCATCTATATTCATCAAAGATATTGGCCTATAGTTTTCTTTTTACAGCAAATACAATTCTCAGTGGAGAAAAGGTGAAAGCCTTCCCACTAAAATCTGGAACAGGACAAGGATGCCCACTCTCACCACTGTTACTCAACATAGTACTGGATGTCCTCGCTTCAGCAATCAGACCAAAAAAAAAAAAAAAAAAGAAATGAAAGGCATCCAAATAGGAAAAGAAGAGGTAAAACTGTCACTGTATGCAGATGACATGATGCTATATATAGAAAACCCTAAAGACTCAACCCAAAAACTACTCTAACTGATCAACAAATTCAGCAAAGTAGAAGGATATAAGATTAACATTCAGAAATCAATCATATTTCGGTATACTAACAATGAAATATTAGAAAAGGAATACAAAAATACAATACCTTTTGAAATTGCACAACAAAATATAAAATACCTGGGAATACACTTGACCAAGGAGGTAAAGGACTTATATGCTGACTACTATAAAACATTAATCGAGGAAATTAAAGAAGATGTAAAGAAATGGAAAGATATTCCATGTTCCTGGGTTGGAAAAATTAATATTGTAAAAATGGCCATAATGTAACAGAGACATGAACAAGGAAATAAAACTGGCCTCTAAAAACTGAAAGAAGGCATGGTAAAAGATTCTTAGAGCCTCTAAAACAAAGGCCAATACCTGTATTTTTGCCCAGTAAGATAGATCCAGACCCATTTTGGACTTTGAACCTCTAAAAATGTAAAGATTATATATGTATATACATAACGTGTGTGTGTGTATTAAAGCATATTATTTTGGAAGCGATGGACATATTCTTCTTTTTTTTTTTTTTGGTCTTTATTTTGCCTTTTCTAGGGCTGCACCCGTGGCATATGGAGGTTCCCAGCCGAGGGTCTAATCGGAGCTGTAGCTGTCAGCCTACACCAGAGCCCAAGCAACGCAGGATCCAAGCTGTGTCTGTGACCTACACCAGAGCTCACGGCAACACCTGATCATTAACCCGCTGAGTGAGGCCAGGGATGGAACCTACGACCTCATGTTTCCTAATCGGATTCATTAACCACTGAACCATGATGGAAACTCCTGATGGAAGTATTCTGTACTTTATTGTATTCATAATATACAATAAATATTTATTTATAAAAATTAAAATTATTTATTTTACTATAAATAATTTTAAAGGTTTTAAAAGGTAATTTTAATTTTGAAGAAGTATTTCAAATTTGTATTCAGAAAATTCTTGGATTTACTTTGTTTCCCTTGTACATTATTTGATTTTACCATCATCCTCAAAAAAATGAATGTATTCTTTTTTCATTAAATACATTTGAAATATTGGTATTATTACATTGGAATGGAATCTTATGTGTGATCACTGATACTGTTTGACAGGACAGAAAAATTATAATTCAATTATTTATTCCTTGAATAAAAATTTATAAAGTGTGTACTCTATGTAATATATTTCAGTTGAGATAGCATGAATGGAAAGATCATGTTGAATTCCTGAGAATTTTCACTGGAAATCTAAGAAAAAGTCACCTTATGGGAATAGTGACAAACTACTCAAAAATTCAACATGCATAAAATTCATATTCTTTGGAACCTAATCTGAAATTACTAGACATAAAAAAAAAACAGAAAAATAAGAGTCATAACACAGAGTAAAAATTACTAATGTAAACAGACCCAGAAATGACAGAGATGATGAAATTAGCCAACAAATACTTCAAACATCTATTGCCAATATACTTAAAAATTTAAAGAACATTTTCAAATTTAAATGCAAAACAAAATAATTTAGAGAATGGAGAGAAAATATCTGTGAACTTGAAGACATATCAATTGAAACACCCTAAACAAGAGGACAGAGGATAAGAAGGCTGATAACTGTGAACAAAGCTAGGGTCATCTATGGGATATGCAAGCAATCTAAACGATGTAACTGCAGTCACAGAAGTTGAGAGGGAGTTGCAGACAAGGTATTTTAAAAAATAATGGCTAAACATTTCCCAGATTTATTGAAAAATATAAATCCACAGAAGTAAAAGCTCAAAAAAGCTCCAAGAAGCATAAACACTACAACAAAACACCTCATATTCAAAATTTTGAAAACCAGTGGTAAAGAGAAAATTTTTGAAGCAGAGATAAAAAAATTAATCAATTTATTTTTATATAAAACATAGCCAGCCAAAAGTTAATACATCTTTAAGTAAAATATTGAGAGAAAAGGAAGCAAAATTTTGGAATTCTCTATCCAGTGAAAATATCCTTCAAAAATAAAAGCAAAATAAAATCTTTTTTTAGAAAATTAAAAGTTAAAATAATTAGTTGCTAATGCATATACTATAAGAAAACTTGAAGTTTCTTAGTTTACAGATATTCAGTGGAAAGAAAGTTAATAGTAGAAGACTAGTCAGTTTGTAGTGAATAATAGACAAAAATAAGATCAGAATAAAGTGATAAAAAGCATAAGACAGTTTTGATTATGAGTCTACAGAAATTTATTTTATTCCACAGGGTTTATGGTCATGTTATTATTTGTTTTAAAAAGAAAAATATGTCCACACTTGGTAAAATGTGTCACATTTGAAAGAGATTAATTACAAAATAAATACTTGCAAGAGATGCTTACTAGCACAAGTGTGAGGTAAAGGTGACATGGAATGTAGTATTATTAATAGACATAAGATAAATCTTCAGTTTTTTAAATTTGATTGTGTTCATTATTTCCTTAACAATGCATTCACAGAATATCTATTATACACTGGGTATTTTACCAAGAGCTGAGGGAGTCAAATTCATAGATTATTGGGATAAAATTGAAAAAGCGTTACTGTAAAGATTGTTGCAAGATATGGGTGCTGGGAGATAATTCATATTTCTGCCTATCACTAACAGTTAAAGTGCTCCAGATTGTCCTTTGTTATAGCAAAGAGCTTTACATAAATGGTGGTGTTTCCTACATTCCAAGGCAAAAACATAGAGATCTCTCCCTACCCCAGCCCACACCTCCAGGTTTATTTACATTTTGGGATAGCCAAGACTGAGGTGCCTCTCTCTCTTCCTTAGGTAACCTTGTACTCCAATACAATAATGTCTCTGTCCATAGGGGAGGGTGGGCATTTTTCTGGCAGGCCTACTGTAAAACTGAGGTTACTGAATTTGGAGTTCCTCTTCTACAACACACCCCACTTCCTGTGAAGGCAGCACCTAACTCTCTTTCCATCTCTAAATGAGACCTGGGGCTCAGAGAACTGATGCCATAGGTAACTCTGGCTGCTGTGATGGCGCTAAGACATGTTCTCATATTGTGAACCCCAAAGCCTTGGATTTACTGCCATAATGTACAAAACTGTGACAGACTAACTTGTTAGCTTGAGGTTTTGTAAGTCTCATCTCTTTTACAGTTTCTGATTTTCCAAGGAGGGCATGAAGGAGAGAAATGATTGACTACTCTATACAGAGAAGTCAGCTAAAACTTCATTATCACAACTGACATTGCACTGGATCTTGAAGACGGAGTAGAAATGTCACAGCTCATAGGCAGGGAAGCTGCTTGTCTTTTAATCTAGAGAGAATTTTTGTGAGCTGTAGTGCCAAAGCCATTTTTTCAGTCTGGTAAATAATGATCGACTAGTCCTTAGCCTGAAGAACTTAGCAAGTCTTGGAAAAGGAAGGATTTTTTTAAAGTAAGCAAAATCTTCTCCACAAGCCCCGAAAATGCAGGTGTACATCCTCAATATTCTGCTTCCTGCATCAGAGATGAGGTTCCAAATATTTAGAATCAGCAATAATGAATCCTTTAATAAATGTGTTATACCTCATTTCTCTTTAGGCAGAGAGAGAAGCAGTCTTGAAGACTGGTATTATATAGTCAGTGTTAGTTAGTTAAATGCATTATGCAAAGGCTTAAAACCCTTTAAAAATTAAAAAAAATACAAGAGGAAGTTTATAAATTCAGCTTATAAATAAGATGAACTGACTCGAGGTACATGGTTGACTTTCAATAGAAGATAACAGCATTCTAGGCAAGAGAAGTTGCTTGCCATTTAACCTAGGGAAAATATTTGTACCTAACAAATGTCAACTGAAGAGAACTTTACAAACATGGCTTGTCTCATTTTCAATTAATTTTGCAAGAAATTATTACAAGGTATTACCCACTTCTATCATACAACTGGCAGAAAATAGTAGGTGCTTAGTTACATGAAATGAATGCATTCTAGGTCTTAGCTGGGGATACCCTAGCCACTCAAAATCCATGCAAAACTGACTTATTCCACAAACTACTTCCCAGACATTACTTCTCTTTGTGGCAGTCCAAAGTCCTACACAAGATTTTCAGTGAATTTCTGAGAAGCTTCCATTTTCACATAAGGTCCCACTTTTGTGCTTGTGGGTAAACAAATATTTGCTTTTTTTTAACAGAGAAAATCTTCCTAAAAAGTCAGCTAATTTGACCATAGTTTATCCAAAATCACATATTTGTTTTATAAAACAGGAAAATACCCAAAAATTAAATAATAAAAATTAGCATTGTTACCATGCTTTCAGTCCTCTGAAGGCTAAGAACTCTGTACTCAAACTGGTGTCTCTGGCCACTGAAAACAAATTTATTAAACATTGATGCTAATTTGAGTATTTTTACAGAAAACCTGGACTCGCCTTTGAGATGGCCAGCAAGAACTATTGCCAGTATTATCAGCATCTATTACCTGGGAGAATGGAACACAGTAAAAGGGAAGAGACTACATTGATGAATGGATAGCTTTAAGGAAAACTTCTGGTTTAGCAAATTGTCTAGAATGAAGTGATTTAATCCACAGGCAAAACAATTCCAGAAAGAACCCAGGGTCTTGCTACTCCAGCATAAAGTTTTCTCCTTTAAGAATAAGGTCAGGTTCATTTAACACTTAAAGCTGGATAGAAATTTGCTGAACTCCTTTCAGAGTTGCTAAATTATTCAAATTAATGTGAGGCAGGTGCTAATTGTGCAATACCAGTGGCTTCCAGAAACTCAGCAAGTGGAAAAGATACTCTGCTAGTATTTGCTGATTTAATCAAGAAGTGCGTGATGGCTAGACTGTGTGATTGAGTATGTGGTCACAGTATTTTCTCTGGACAGAACTGTATCCCCCCTAATTCTAATGTTGAAGCCATAACCCCCACCAGGACTGCATTTGAAAAAACAGGGTCTTCAGAAGTGATTAAAGTTACACAATATCAAGGTGGGTCCCTAATTCAATAGGGCTGATAGCCTAATAAAAAGAGGAAGAAAGAGACTGCTCGCTCTATATCTGGGTACCCACATTTATAGATAACAAGAAGGCAGCTGTCTTCACAAGCCAGGGACAGAGCTCTCACCAGAAAATTAGTCAGTCAGCATCTTGACTGGGGACTTAGAAATGTGAGAAAATACATTTCTGTTGTTTAAGCAACTCAGTCTGAGGTATTTTGTTAGGGAAGCCCAGCAGACTAAGATGATATTTATCTCCTAAGATTTATCCTGCTGCCTCAAGACATGTATCAGTTTAACACTAAGAAGATAGCATTAATCACAATATCATAATTGTTAATGCCCATGAAAAAGAAAATCATATTTTTTTAACTCAAACTAAAATTCATGGTATACTAGGAGTTATTCCTGAGGCTATATTTAGTTTTCTCTTGCTTTGGATAACTATCTTTCTGTTTTCCATTGAGTATGTTTTCTTGTTCTTGCTTATCTAACATTCAAGTAACAAAAGCTAGGTTAGACCTGTTGTCTTAAAATCTAGCTTATATGTTAAACTTTTCATACCTAGAATGATATAAGTATTCCTAGTCTTCTTATGTGCAAGATATTTAAGAAGAATAAGTATAATTTGAAATTATAAAATTTTATTATTATAGTAAATATTAATAATTTTAAAAAGGAGATTTAATTTGATGTTGATCAAAGACCCCAAATACACTCATTCAAAGCACCAGAGAGATGTGTTTACTAATAATAAGAGTACAGTCTCAATTCAAAGTTGTGTTATATTCTAAATCCCCATGACCAATTTCCCATAAGCTGAATACTTAGAAGAATGAAAAATTTAATAACAGCCATAGAACATTTTTAGTATCATATATTCTGAATATTTTTATACTTAAATATAAGTTCCAGAAGTCATTTCCTAACAGAACTCATTTCTCCATAATTTAACTAATTCCTGGTTATGAAAAATTTTCCTGTATATAAAATATCTAGTTCTGGGTATACTTGTAATACCTAATATTTTTTTTCATTTTATATCATTTTATTTTATTTTTGTGAAAATGCAAACTCCATTGCATTGACATAGTTGGGATTCATAAAATTTCTGAACAAATAATTTAATCAAAAAATGTTACAAAATACAGATTTTATATATGTGAGAATTAAAACTATTTGTATTAAAATAGAAATAGAATTCCTAACTAAAATCACCACCATAATTTTTTTTTCAGTTTGCACTTTCCTAAGTCATTTTCTTCCCTTTCATAAAACATAACCATGAGCATTTCACTCAATGCTCCACACAAAATGATGGAAAGAAATTAAATTTGGAGAAGAAAAATTCTTTTAACCCTAGCAATCATGCTTTCAATCAAAAATTAAACTGATATATTCCCTTAATAAAAAAGAAAATTAATGAGTTCCCATGTGGCTTAGCAGTAATGAACCTACTTGTAGCCATGAGGATGCAGGTTCGATTCCTAGTCTCACTCAGGATCTGGTGTTGCCCTGAGCTGTGGTGTAGGTCACAGATGCAGCTCGGATCTGACATTGCTGTGGCTGTGGTGTAGGCCTGCAGCTGCAGCTCTGATTTGACCCCTACCTTGTGAAATTCCACATGCAAATATATGGCCTTAAAAAAAAAAAAGAAGGAAAATTTAGCCAGATACTGCAACAGCTTTTAAAACCAAGTTAAGTACATATACACACTAACATTACATTTCTTATTCATTTTCACTCAGAAGAAATCTAAGAATACTAATGACTTTCTCATTTCCTCTTTGAATAATATGTCTTAAATGAACTACTACATTTGCCCTTGGTGTTAGAAAAATAACATTCTTGATATTTGAGGAGGTAGCAAGCTTTTTTATCCCTAAATAGATTTATTTCTTTATATGAATGAAATTATAAAATTGAGCAGTACTCAACTAGAGTAAAACTTTTATTATATATGTATCTTTACATGATCATAAATCATATGGATACTCTCTCATTTCATGCCCTATCCCCAATAATCCCTTTGCCCCTATCTTTTTGCCATCATTCTGTTATTCTTTTCTGAGCTTAAAAACAATTTCCAACTAAATTTATTCTTGAACCTATTCATTTTTTCCAGAGTTTTATAGAATTTGAGATTTTTTTACCTTATTTGTAAGCTCTCAAGTTAACCTGCCACAATTTCATGAATGGTAGTAGAAGACATGAGACTTCTGGGTGAAAAACAAAGTATTTTTATTACTTACAGCAGAGCAGACAGCACAGGCTTGATATTTTCATAAGCTGCTCTTGAACTTCAAGTTCCAGGGGGCAGCATGGAGCAGCCAGTGCTGATACTGTATGCAAAGAGTTTTTGTCACAGATGGGACACCTGAGACTGAGGGAACCCTAATATTTTATAAGGGAATGGGCTTCAAGGAAACATGCCTGAACATTTCCCCAGTGGGAGATGTTATCTTTACTATCTGGAACAGTAAAGAAACATACTCCCTCCTCTAGCCAAAACCTTGGATACACAAACATACTTGGAAAGGTAACCTGGGGATAAAAGCTGGCAATACCAATGTTCACAAGACATGCAAAAATGTGAGTTAGCCAGGGAGAATTGTCTCCCAACATAATTCCCCCCACTTCTGTTTTTTTACTTTATGTTTATGAATTTTTTTAAATTAATAGTTATCTGGCCAACTAAACACATGCACACACATACACATATAACATATACCACAGAGCACACAAGCATATTTTTCTTTTGTAATATTTAACCTATATTTAGCTATACATATAAAAATTTAGTTATATAAAATATTTTAGTTATAACTATAAAAATTATGTGGAAGCATAGTGTAGTGGGGTTAAAATCTGGCTAGTGGCTTAGGTCACTGCAGAGGTAGGGGTTTGATCCCTGGTGTGGCTCAGTGGGTTAAAGGATCCTGAGTTGCTATTACCTGAGGCTTGGATTCAATCTCTGGTCCAGGGAACTTCCATATGCTGCAGGTATAGCTATAAAAAATGTGTGTGTATATGTATATATGGAGGACAGTACATATGAATGCTTTGTAAATTACAGTTTATACACATGTAATCATTGCACTATCAATTTGTCCATCTAGATCTCCTTGTTCAAATTTTCTTTCCACACAAGTATTTTTTTAACAGAGTTTATGCCTTCCCTCAGAAAAACATTCTGTATTAGAGAAGAAGAGTTCTATATTAGCAGAATGGCTTCTAAGATTTAGATTTAACTATAGAAATATACAGAATATATGAAGCTGAAAATATGTTATTACATTTAAGTAATTTTTGTTATTTTTATTTATTTTAATTATAATTTTTATTTTTTATTATAGCTGGTTTACAGTGTTGTATAATTATTTTCATTGTTCTAAATATTTAGTTTATAAAATTATTAGTAATAAATAATCATTCTAAAAATTTCCTTTATCGAAAGATAAGGCATGAACTGTATTTATATCCTTTAACCAGCACTGTCTGATATTAGTATAATGTGAGTGACATAAATTATTTTAAATTTTCAAGTCACCAAGACAAATGAAAAGGGTGAAAATTTTCACATTTTTTCATACTAAGTCTTGAACATCCAATATGTTTTTATGTTTTCAGCACATCTCAATTCAGATACTAATTTTTATTTGATACATAGTCAAGCTGTATTTAGATTTCATTTTTTTGATTTCATCTCATTTTTCATTTCAACTTCTCAATAACCACATGGGGATACTGGTTATCCTATTGGACAACACAGTTAAAAGCTATTGAACTAGAGGCAGAATTAGTGTTATTCCTCAAGTGCACTTAGTAGATTCCTTCTAAGCACACCCTGTTTTTAAAAGGTACCTCAGATTTATGGACTACTCTTTCAGCCCTAGAGAACCAACCCATCTCAAAGAGACAGAAGGTAAAACATTTGCAAAATAGTGTTGCTAAACATCAGCAAATGGAGCCCAAAAGAAATAAGAGAATCAGAAATCATATCCTCACTCTAGGAGTGGAAAAAACGTATATCAATGCGAGAGTGCAAGTTGGGGAATATGGCTGATATATAACAACAGTTGAGTAAGATACCGGGAGACAGATAGATATTAATGATATGAGATAGGAGGTTGAAATAAACTCAAATTCTTGTGAAAAAGAAAGAATTTAAGAATACAAGCATTAAGAAAATAGTAAAAAGAGAATAAAAAGTAAAAGAATTTGAATTTGTTAACATCTCAGTTCAATTCCCCAACCCACCATGCCAAAAATAGTGAATGGAATATAACTAGGTAAGATTAAATTTCCAAAAGGAGTATGATAATAATCTTAACATTGTTATTAGCCTGAAAGTTGACTACTACAATAGTTAATACTTAGTTAACATTGTAATAATTGCAATACTGTTATCATACTGTGTTAATACTGTACAGCAACTAATGAGCTTATATAGATTTTAATTGAAGATTGAAATGTCTCATTAATCTATCATGATGTGTTATACATCAAATATCTAGATAAATCCCTAAGAAAACATATTTTACTTTCATAAAGCCAACATAATCCAATGTTTAAAATGGTAATATGCACTTACCATTCAATATATTTTTATCTTTTAAAATTCCCTATGTATGAACTATTTGGTTTATATCACAAATTCTTCAATTTCCTAGAAATTCAGGAAGAAATTAAAGATACATATTGTATGGAAGCAATTTAGTGGAGACTCATTACAGCTAGATTTACTCTTGAGTTCACCAATTGTTTAAGAAAGAATATTTTTCTTTTTAAAGATAAAGTATTGAAAGTGAAAGAAAAGGTACAATCGAAATACAAACTGAGGTTATTCTTCATTAAGTGAATACCAAGACATGTAAACAATATAATATGAATATTTTAGGACATATATCAAGCAGATTTATCAAAACCCTTGGGAAACATAAATTCTAGCCTAATGGGAGAAATCTGCAAAGGACAAAGCACATCACTTAGAATACTTTGAAAAGAAAGCAAGTATAGGGAATTTAGTTATCTATATCTTCATAACGCCTATGATGCTCTTTAGAAGCCACTGAATGAACCACTGACCTGTCAATATCTGTTATAACTATATGGAAACCCATGCAAATTGGTAAGGCTACTGAAAATAATTTCATATTTTTATTCTTCTGGGCATTTGGATCTTTGATATATTATCTCATTTTCCTTTATTTGATTTTGCTTCTCAAAAAATATTTTTCATGTTGTCAGAGCTACTATGGAATAACCTTTACACACAATTGCAAAAATCTCTCACTGCTTAGACACACTCTTTCTTAATGTTCTCAAATTCAGGTTTTGTATTTAAGAGACAATAGTATCAGCTAAAGAGCCTCAAAGTGATGTCTTTATGACATTATCTTGTGATGTGAGCAAAGAAGAAACACAAAATGTTTTGTTAGAGCTTTTGTGCTATGCAACTATGGATCAGACATTTTTCCCCAAGAGTTGATTAAAAAGGCCTCAGAGGCTCTCCTCTCCTTGTGATGGATGTTGTGTTCATGTAAAATGGGAAATGACTGCTGCTGGTTTTTGGTATGTCTTTTGCAGATTTCTCTGCTTCAGAAACTATACTGAACCTGGATTTGTCAGTCAGACCCTCCTCAGGTTTGCCATATTTAACTGGATTACATGGAAGCATCATTAATTAAATAACACACAATGCCACCAACTACAGTATTTTTTTCCTCTGATTGTTTTTGAATATGCTATTCTCAAGAAAGACTGTGAAACACAGCAAAGATAAATTGTTTTGTCATCAAATAACCTTGTTTAATTATAGGGCTACTAATAAACTCAATCATGTTCCCTGTTATTGAGCTTCTCCTGTTACACTGGATTGTGCTACTAGGAGCCCCTTTTCACACTTATCCTTCTAACTTCCCTGCTGTTTTCAGGGCCTACCATACAAAGAATACCCCTTCCTGTTATCTCAGAAATAGATATTGTTGACCACTAGATAAGTGAGGGCAGACAGATAAGTCATTTATCTTACTTAGGAAAAAATTAACATAAAATAAATAATTTAAAAAGTAAGCTAGGGAATTCCCCATTGTGGCTCAGTGGAAATGAATCTGACTAGTATCCTTGAGGACGCAGGTTCGATTCCCATCCTCACTCAGTGGGTTAAGGATCCAGTATTGACGTGAGCTGTGGTGTAGGTTGCAGACTCAGCTTGGATCCCGCATTGCTATGGCTATGGTGTAGATCTGCAGCTACAGCTCCGATTCAAGCCCTAGCCTGGGAACCTCCAAATACCACGGGTGTGGCCCTAAAAAGACAAGAAATAAAATAAAATAAAAAAACTAAGCTAAAGTCAATAATAAAAATAATTTAAAATAATTAACACTATTCATTATTAAAATAATAAGTAATTTTCAAAGTAAGCTAAGTAAAACCCAAAGCCAATTAATTCATCTTTTAGGCAAAGAAGAATTTTTCTTTATTATGCCTACCATTTATTATGCCTTCTGTATTTAATATCTTTTGCTAGAAAAACAAAACTTGCTATGATAGTTGAACAAAATATCCTGTCTCCTAACTTCTCCATAGATTTTGTAACTTTATATAATCTTATTTTTTCTTAAAGCATAATGTACAAACTTTATTTAACTATCAGTACTTAGTATACATATTTACTGTACAAATCGCTATATGTCAAGCACTAGGCTAGGGGCTGTAACACACATTGTCTCTAATCTTTTCCAGAGACTTTTAACATTTCAATTCTACTTCAGATAAAGAAAATGAAGTTTAAAGAGGTTAAGTGACTGGCTAGACGTTTACACAGTGGTTGTAGGGATACTAAAGATGCTTTAACGGTAGATTATTAATTATTGAACAATACACAACAATTTAAGAATGATTTCCTCTAAAAAATAAACTGATCATAGCTACATAAAATATATATTTCATGAAATAGCAATGTCTATTAATATGCCAACATAAAGTAATACATTTTATTTTCTAAAGTTCTCCATTCAATAAAGAGAAAAATATTTAGAATTTCAGATTGTTACAATTACTTTAACTATAGTTTTGAATATAAAATAGACATTTTATTAGTGCTACTTGAACGTTGGTTTCCCAGTTTTGATTGTCTCATCAACTTTTTTCAAACAGTAATTACTAGTGGATCATAATATTCTTAACCAAGTGTATTCTTTAAATTTATGCAAGTAAAATAACTAAAGGTAGCAATCAATAATAGCATTTATAAGAGCATATAATGTAATTAGCATATTATCCTGAAGTTTAGAAAATCAACAACTCTACACTGTTCTGTTTACTTGGTTTTGATTTGGTATCTATCCATCCCTAACTTTCCACAATATAATTTTATTATGAGCATAGGTTAGAGGAATTTGGACAAATAGACATTGAGAGCACTTACTGGAGGGGAGTAAATATGGTGGTGGAATTACAACATTCTGCATTTCTGTATAAAATAATTCATTGTTCCTAAAGGTGAATTCAGAACTACCTAGATATCAGTAAGGTACTTAACGAGAGCAGAAGCTATGGAGATCAACACACTTTGACAATCTTACCATTTCTATACGGAACCTCCCTCTCAATTGTCTCTTTCTTCTGTTCTCCCTCAAGAGTGTGGCTTATCGTTGCTCCTGGGTCTTGACTTCTGGTCTACTTGTGGAGTCATCCATACACACCCAGACGAGATAGCTTCCTTAGTATATACTGAGGGAGTGGGGGTCATTACTGCACTTGGGCTGGGATGAGTAGTTGTTCATCAAAACATTTAAATTATATTTTACTTTATTTCCTAATATCTTACTTTTTCTTCTAACACCTCACTGAAAGAAGGCATCAGCCCAGATTTGTTTATCAAATTAAGCAGGCATTTTGGAGTTATATGTTAGAAACAAATGAAATCAAACTAAGAAACAAAAAAGGTAAGAGCCATGAACTATTGAGATAAAGACATCTTAATTTTCCTCTCAAAGATCTCCCTCACATCAGAAATTAATCCAATAATTCAGTTAGGTTTGTACTAAAAAAATTACAATGACTTTTGTTATCATTATTTTTTGATGTTTAAAATACTCTAGAAGACACAGCTATTTGACATTACAGAATGTCGATGCATTAAATAAATAAGAAATCAATAATATTTTTTCTCTTAATGAGAGAAAGAAACCTAAAAATATAAAAGATTTTAAAATTGACACTTGAGTTATGTCCTTAGCTTTGAAAGGGAATTGGCCATTTCTTGACTTGAACATTTCTCCCATCCTTGCCTTTCCTAAACATTGAGAACTGGAAAAAAAAAAAAAAAAAAAAAAAAAAAAGCAAAAAGAAAAGAAGCATTGTTTTCATTTCCTTCAAAAGTCTATCTCATGGGTTTTTTTTTTTTTTTTTTTTGGTTTGTTTGTTATTTTTAGCAATGCCTCATAATCCCAGATGCAAAATGCTAACCCTTTAATATGATGCATCTTTATGATATATTCCTACAGATCTTTGTAAGTCTATAGAGAAAAAAAGCATGAAAAGTCTGGGAGAATATTCTGAGAAGAAAATGGAAGAATAATCATTTAAGCTTATGACCATGAATGCTGAATAGCCAAAGAAAATAATTTGTTTATTAATCAGTGGTTGATTTTATCCTTACTGATTTGGGGATGAATTTAACATTTGTTTATAATTCTTTTTTTTTAAATTTAGGTTTATAATTAAACAGTCAGATGATTTCATAGCTATTAAATAAGTGATTCTTAGTTTCTTGTCCTTATTTTCTCATCGATAAAATGAAACTGACCTAATGGCTAAATCACTATCAGAGACAAAACAGAATGAGAACACAGGAGATTTTATATTTTAAAAATCTCTTAAATTTTAAGATATTCTAACTGTCTACTCATTACTCTTCTTTCTTTTTTCAGGATTTTTCTAGCCAAAAAAATCTAAGATCATGAAGATTTACTTTAGTAAGTTTATATATCAGCATATCACAAGAGGTACAATAAGACAAATAACCCTCATTTATAATAAATATTATAATCAGTATATCCTGCTTTAAAAATTAATACTAATTGTTTATGGTTAAGAAACTAGCTTTCATTCAGTCTGGATCCTCTGCTAGTAGAAGTTTTAAGTGGCCTGAACTCCAGAAAGATGCTACTTTTCCTTCTTCCTGAATTTCTATAAATAAATCTCAATTTTCACTCACAATTTTCTCAAAGTACAATTTTGTTAATCCCAGAGTTGACTGCATAATGAGGCAATATTCTCCTTAATCCAAGTATTCTATGTTTTCTGCCTACTCTATTAGCACTGTGAGGCTACTTTGATGAAGGGAGGTTTCTTAAGCTCTTTTAGAGGAAAGTCATTCCCAGGTGGAAGTGAAAATAGATACAGAATCATCCATTTCTAAAGCACAGATGCCTCAGTCCTTCAGGATAGTGTGAACAGGACACCAAAAGGAGAACTAACCAAAGAGAAGAAAGACATCATACCTGTGTTGAATCCCACCAAGGGATCAAAAGAGAAATAAATCTAAATATGAAATCAAAATATGCAATATTATCTCCAAAACAGTTCTTCCCTTATTGAATATGAGTATTTATATATATTCTCCTCTAAAATTAATATCACTAGCTAAGTTTTTCATAAAGATTCAGTTCCAATTATTCTAAGAATTGATTTTGAAAATAACAAAATATGGCAATCATTAAAGAATTTAAAGCTATTTATTTATTTTTACTTTTCTTTGTTGCCCCACAGCATATGGAGTTCCCAGACCAAGGATCAGATTTGAGCTTCAGTTGCAATCTGTGGCAACCCTGGATCTTTAACCAACTGTACTGGCCAGGTACTGAACTTGTGTCCCAGCACTGCAGAAATGCTGCCAATACCCATTGCACCACAGTGGAAACTCCAATCATTCTTTATTTTAAAACTGTCATATATCAGAGCTCCCCTTGTGGCCCAATGATAATAAACCAGGCTAGTATCCATGAGGATGCGGGTTCAATCCCTGGTCTCACTCAGTGGGTTAAGGATCCCATGTTGCTGTGAGCTGTGTTGGAGGTCACAGATGTGGTTTGGATCCTGCATTGCTATACCTGTAGTATAGGCCAGCAGCTACAGCTCCAATGCAACCCCTAGCCTGGGAACTTCCATACACCATAGGTACAGGCCTAAAAAAAGACAAAAATAAAAATTAAAAAATTAAAAAAATAAAACTTTATAATTCTATGTTCTGTGTACCTGATTCGGAATTAATACATGAGTTATTTATAAACCTAGCCCACCACATTACACAAAGCATTTGTGATTTGCAAACTGCCATGTTCTTTTTACTTGTTCATAAGTGCTAAGCCTCCCAGATCCTTCTACTCTCTCAGACAACCTCTTGAGTAACTCTGGAATATTAGCTCAATGTCATTATATTCTGAAGGCTCTTGCTCCTTACTCACCTCACAGAGGTTTTTTTGTTTGTTTGTTTGTTTGGTTGGTTTTTATTTATTTTTTACTTTTTAAAAATTTTTTGTGTTTACAGGGCCGCACCCGAGGCATATGGAGGTTCCCAGTGTAGGGGTCCAGTCAGAGCTGTTGCTGCCAGCCTACACCAGAGCCACAGTAATGCCAGATCTGAGCTGAGTCTGCAACCAACACCACAGCTCACGGCAATACCAGATCCTTAACCCACTAAAGGAGACCAGGTATCGAACATGCAACCTCATGGTTCCTAGTCAGGTTCGTTTCCACGGTGCCATGACGGAAACTCACCCTCAGAGTTTTTTAATGTGTTCACACAAATACCTTCACTATTGTTAGATTGCAATGATGTAAATATTTACTAGACCTTCACTACTGTTAAGTGTTGAGCAACAAGACAAATGCTGCCCCTTTTAACTCTTTAGGACCACTGTTTACCATAATACCTACCACAAATTTCACACTCAGTACTTTCAAACTAGATGAATAGTTATTTGCCAGGATACTGTTGATAGTAGGAAAAAGCATCTTGATTATCTTATAAGACTGTTTTTATTCAGGTATTTTAAGGGAAGCAGACAACAAAACCCCTCAATTTAATCCAATTCCATGGCCAGTGATAATGTTGAACTCAAAGTACTACAGCATCATAAAGAAAATTTCCATGCACTTCTGGCTTTCTAATTGCCCATAACTAAAGCTTGCAAGTAAGACTGAAAACTTCTTCAATGTTCCTCGTTTAATTTTTTTTCTACCTTATTAACAAGATACCCAAGTCTGTTGCTTACTTTTTGAGTGATCTATTTTTATTCTATTATTAAACATTCGAGTTTTCATTGTTTGTTGTTGCTGTTGTCTATAGTTGTTGTTTTATTTGGGACTATTGAGTTCTTACTCAGAGAATTCTTTGATGTCAGCTTGAAAACTAGGACACCACACCTAAAATATTAGGAAGATTTCTAGTATTTCATATCTCTGTGGTTTAGAGCAGGAGTTACAGTCTGTTCATAGTCAAACTTGATTTGGTAGTTCTATGGGGGTGTTTATTTAAGGCTGTAACACACAAAGCTGCAGTGTAAAATAGCACATTAACAATTAGCACCAGGTTGGGTTTTCAAATAGGCAGTGATACAATTTTAAGAGTTCCCCGAAGTATTTTAAAGACTGAGAAAACATTTGTGTCATTACAAACCCATAGTTTAAAGCTTATGAGCTTTCCACCCTACTAAGAAAAGCATTTTAAAAAACCCACAGAGGAGAGGGTAGCACAAAAATAGGTGGATCTGTAATTACTACGAGCATTATAATGGTTCAGCATACAAAACAGGATCGCTCTTTTACCTATGAATAGTTAATGGTAAAACAAATTATCTTTAATAGTTACTAAATTCCTAATACTCAGGTTTTCTAAATTTACCATGTCTTAGAAATCTTGACTCTCAAAATTTTTGCTTGTGAAAGAAGTAAATTTAAACCATGGTCACTCTGGACTTACATTTGCACTTCAAGACAAATCTGATTTTATGAATAACATTTCTGTTTCAAATAAATGTTTTTGCCTCACCAAAGTCAGGATCCAAATTCAACTGTTCTGATAGACTTTTTCTACTGCTGTCGCCATAGGTTGCTCATATCTTTTATTTGGACTATTGGAATAGCCACCAGAGACTAAACTAATTTACCCTAAACACTCCAATGAGAGTGTTCTTCATAAAATGCAACTCTGTTAATGTCCAAATACATTGTTGTGTAAGTATTAAGACTGGGAGTTGAGATCTTGGTGTTTCCACAAACTACCAATTGTTTAAACCATCCATGACTCAATTCCCTCCTCTGTGAATTGGGAATAATAACACAGCCTACCCCATAGGACTCTTGAGGGAATTAATAGTTAATTCATGTAAGACACTTACATCAGATCCTGGCCATTTTTAAGCATTCACATTTGCTAGGTATTAGTGTCAGCACCATGGTTTTAAAAATGTGCAATTGTTCCCTATTTCATACAGAAGTAAATTAGGGATCTCTACATGGAACCTCCACAAATTGGCTTCAAACTATTTTTCAAATATATCTCAAAATATAGACTATACCCCTCTTACACCCATGCCAGTCTATATTCTATTTTTATATAGTTTTATTGAGATAGAGTTCACATACCACAAAATTAATGCTTATAAGTATACAATGCAATAATTTTTAGTATATTCGCAAATTTACCATAACAATGATCTAATTCTAGATCATCATCCAGTAAAGAAATCTCATACTCTTTGGTAGCCCTTCCACTTCCCATTCACTACCCAACCCCACCCCACGCCCTTAGCAACAACTAATTTACCTCCTGTCTCTCTGGATTTGACTATCTTGACATTCATATACAAATGGAATCATACAAGATATGGTCTTATGTGCCTGGCTTCTTTCACTTGGCATAATGTTAAGGTTCATCCATATTGTACCATTGGTGAACACCAGGTACACTTTTATAGCACAGTAATATTCTCCCCATTCACCTGTTAATGAACATGTAGGGTTTATTTATTTGTTTGTTTTTGGCTGCACCCACAGCCTGTGGAAGTTCCTGGGCCAGGGATCAAATCTAAGCTGCAGCTGTGATCTATACCACAGCTGCAGCAACTCTGTATCCTTAACCCACTGCACCACAGTAGGAACTCCCATTTTTAACTAAGATGTTGCCATAGTTATTCATTCATTATATAATTATGGCACCATAATCATATGGACATTTGCTTACATATTCTTTGCCTAGCACTAGAATTGCAGGATGTTACAGTCCATGTTTAACATTCTGAGGCATTCACAAACTGTTTTTCATTGTGGTTATAACTTTTTACAAACCTGGTAGCAATTGTTTGAGGTTACCAAATTCTCTACATCCTGAACAGCACATATTATTGTTTGCACTTTTTTATTTTAGCCATTCTTGTGGGTATGAAGGGGTACTAGAGTCTATAACTTTAAAATCTCTCTTACTCTCACACCTATGGTGGCCATTTATTCCTGTTGTTCTCTGTTTATCACTGTCCACCTTTCTCCTACCCAAAATCCAATTGAGGAATTGAGCCACTATACTTCCTTCAAGGCTAAAAATGTCACTTACCCTAAGAAGCAGAATCTAATCTACCACTAAAAAAGTAATCTTCTGCCTACTTGTATAGTACATTAATCTTTATTACAGCCTTTTAAATATTTTGTTTTATAATAAAAGGAAACATAGTTTTAGCTATTTCCTCAACAGACTCTGAAAGGAAATGATCATACTTTACATAGCATTTTTCACATGGAAGACACTTAGTGTTTCTCAAATTTGCATTTGATCAGTCATTCATTTTGATAACTGGAGAATTGAGCATTCTTTTGACAAAGGCACCTTAATAAAGTACAAAGAGTTTTAAATAATAAATGTGCTTCTTAGATTATACAGAGATAAGTTGAATTGACATTTCACAATATTTGTTAATAACAGTTTATCTATTAGCCTCCCTTACTAGATTTCAATTTTCTTAAAAATCTACTGAATTACAATGAAATAATAGCTGTAGTTTCTGTTCTTTCTCTCTCATCAAAAGACAATGACATGAAGGCCAAAATATTATTTATTTCTCTGGCTGTAATACTCTCACAACTTCAAGTATGAGTCAAACTGAGGTTCTTTTCAAATTATATTAGGTCACTTATGAGGTTTGTAACCCCTAATGGGGCTGAGATACAGATACATTCACATTAAGTATAGAAATGTAGGCTTCAATTAAAAATTTTTTTTTTGTCTTTTTGTCTTTTTGCCTTTTCTAGGGCCACTTCCCACGGCACATGGAGGTTCCCAGGCTAGGGGTCTAATCAGAGCTATAGCTGCCGGCCTACACCAAAGCCACAGCAATGTGGGATCCAAGCCACGTCTGCAATCTACACCACAGCTCCCCGCAACGCCCGATCCTTAACCCACTGAGCAAGGCCAGAGACTGAACCCACTACCTCATGGTTCCTAGTCAGATTCGTTAACCACTGTGCCACGATAAGAACTCCCAGTTTCTTGAGTAGAAAGAGAAAATAATTGATGATACATGTTTTGACATTGGTAACTAAGTTTAGTTTGCATAGTACATCACTGTTCTTACAGAAATATAATCATGGGAGTTCCCATTATGGCCCAGCAGAAACAAGTCCGACTAGGAACCATGAGGTTGCGGGTTGGATCCCTGCCCTTACTCAGTGGGTTAAGGATCCGGCTTTGCCATGAGAAGGTGTAGGTCGCAGATGCAGCTCAGAACTGGTATTGCTGCGGCTGTGGCATAGGCTAGCAGCTGTATCTCTGGTTAGACCCCAGCTCAGGAACTTCCATATGTCACAGGTGCAGTCCTAAAAAAAAAAGTAATAATAATATAATCATGAAGAGCCCTGGTCTTTACATACGGCACCTGTGCTGTTCTACATCCAATGTCCTCTAAGAAATTCTCTAATCATTATTCCTCTCTCTTTCAATAATAACGGCTGTTATTATGTTTTTATCTCTTACACTGGGTCAGGCACTGTATCAATTCTTTCATACAGATTATTTCAATATTCACAAAAAAAACAAGGAAATAAACGGTAGAATTTATCTCATCTTATACACGTGCAACTGAAACAGAGTAGATAAGTAACCTGCCTGAGATCCCACTACTAATTAGTGGTAGAGCTAGAGTTTTAACACAGACAGACTGTTTCCCTGGGAAACACTGTCTCTTTTTTATGAATTCCAAATTTCATGTAAATACCCAAGTATACACAGTATGAAATAAAAGCAGTGATTCTTTATTTAAACCTGCAGATCCCTAATATTAAAATGATATTGTAGTTTTTAGAGTTTTTTAAAATTTTTAATTACTCAATGAATTTTATTACATTTATAGTTGTACAGTGATCATCGCAACACAATTCTATAGCACTTCCATCCTTTTTAAGGAAAAAATCATACTTCGAATTGTACCTATGGCTTAATACACAGATAAATTTTGGAAGACCACAGTAATTTTGAAAAAGAGAAAAATATAAACATGGCCAGTGGATTAATTTAGCAACTTGAATCCACATGCTTTCCCACTAGTCAATTCTGAATTTGTTATTCACCCCTTTTCTTACTTCAACTTCCCCTTCCATTTCTTACCAAAAGAATTTCTCCTGATTGATCTAGGTTATTCTCTGACATTGTGCCTCCTCCCTGAATACAGAAGAAGAAGGAAGAAGAGGAGGAGGAGAGGCAGGGAGGAGGAGGAAGGAGGAGAAGAATGCCTGATAACGATGAAAAAGAGTAGCAAACATAGTTAATGCGGACTCTTAGAAATTCTTGGAATGTAGAACTGATGCATCAATACATATATTCACTCATTCAACCAACAAATATTTATGGAGTCAAACATGTAATAGACAGTAGAATACATCTCTGAAAAATACATAATCCTGTGTAACTTACTAACTACTGAATATTTTATTTTTTCCTCTACTATCTTGATACTAGTTGTTCCATTTATTCTTCAATAATTCTTATTTCTCAATGCTAAAAATCTTGTGTTTCTGTGCTCTATAAGAAGCATGACATACCATTACTGAAAGGAACAAAGCAGCAACAAATTTAACTTCCTAATTGTATTAAATCACTAATATTTTTCTTCGAAAATGAAGATTACAGAAAATTTTAGCACATTGCAATTATGTTATAAATTACTTTAAAATAATGCAAAAATATTTTGCATAAGTGCCAGCTATTTTCAGCATTTGAAGTTCATATCTTTTTCATTGGTGGCTTCATAACAGATGGTACATTTCTTAAAGAGTTTTTTTCTAATAAGAAAATGTATACTAAATGTGGATAACCTGCTTATTCTCCTCTAAACAACAGTCTTATGAGCTTTCTGTCCAAAGTTTAATTAGCTCTTCCACACTCAGTTCCTTTTTCAAATTGTAGTTATTTCCATTTTCATTTGGGTTAAGAAAAAGGTTGTGATATATGTTTAAAACATGAGCTAGTCACCGAAGAGTAGAACTGACTCCTGTATTCTGCCAAGGAGAGTAAATTGCTTGGAAAGATGTCAACACTCAAAAACTGTCAATAACTTTTTTGGCTAATGTTGTTCAAAACATTTTATTAGTATTTGATCGGTGTTTTTAAAACAGACCAAAATACGCTTAGGATTTATAGACTTTTGAAACAAATGCTTGTATGGTAAGCCAAAATCCTTTTCTTTCTCATTATATTGTTTCCATTCAAAAGTATGAATCCATATTTGAACCTCTGATATTGTATTTTTTCAATTTGAGGTCCATCCATCTGGATCCTATCCAGAGAGCTTTAATGATTAAAGTGCCAGCAAAGTATCTCATAATGATGAGGAAAAAGCCTGCAACAGAGAGTTAGGTGACCTGGATCCAACCATCATGGTAGTAAGATTGTCTAGGACTCAGATCTGAAAAATATAGAGGTGACATCTGCCTCACCTATTCCAAGGGGGTGCTGTCAGTATACAGTGAAATCAAAGTATATGCTAATTTTAAAAATTACAAATGTCTTTTGTATAATAGACACCTGATAGTAATAAAAATGTACCAAAAATTTTAAGATAATTGGACAATTTATTAAAACATAAAAATGTGTTAAGTGCAAAGAGCAAGACAGAAATGTGCATATACAGTACATAAGCTTAGAAATAGCAAAGGAAGTATACTAAACTATTCCTGTGGCCCTCTCCAGGTAAGTTAACAGTATGAAAATATTATTTTCTTTTTTAATCTGATCCACATTTTTTCAAATTATTAATAGTAAGTATATATTATAAGAAACATATCCAAGTGAAACGAGAATTATCTTTTTTCATTTATATTTCATTTACTTGATTTACTAATAGTGAATTTAGAATTTAAACTTTATACCTATATTACTGACAACTGTTTTAAATAGTCAAGATTGGGTTATTTCCACTGAAGCATTCATAATTGTGGCTCTGGACCTCACTTTCCAATCTATTATCTTCATCTCCATCCATTATGAAATGAAAAGAAATGTTTTCTAACTTACGTAGTTTTTTAAAAAAGGAGCTCTCATGATTATTTCTTTTTCTTTCCCCCTTCCATAATATATTAAACATTTACACTCTCTTATTTAATTTTCCATGTGATTATTTTTTCTAATCTAGATTTTTTTTCCAGAGTGTGTCACATTTTTCAGCTCTTTGTACCATGCCTCGATGCTAGCCAGGTATAGTAGGTGATGTCTTACAAGCTCCCAGGATCCACAGACAATGCAAATACTGCAACTCATATATAATGATAAAATGACTCTCATTCTGAAGAACAATTCTAAAATGTGAATTGAGAACTTAATTCTGTATATGGTGTCCTCCTAAAAAGTAGATATAAGAAATGTGAAATAATTTTATATTGTTCTATGATGTTAATAAGGTTGAAATTTTAAATGTCTGTTTCCTGTATTATATCCATCCTATAACAATGTCAAATACTAAAAATGTGGTTGAAATTAAGGTTTGGTGCTCTACACTTTAGGTCCTTCTCTTATAATCTTATGAGAGGAGTTCAAGATTTCAAAAGGTGGGGAAAGGGAATGTTCAATGGTAAGAAAGATAATTTTTCCCTAATATTCATCACAGAAAATATTTTAGAATAGTAAAGGAAATTGAAATGTGGCTCATGCATTCCTTTTATTAATACTCTGCTTCCTTCCCATAAAAATTCCATGAAAGGCAGTGGATTAACTCTCTCAATGGTACCTGTGTTCCCACACTAAAGTTAATTGAACTTAAAAGGCAAGTCTTTCAATGCTCTGATCTCATTCAAAGGTCATAAAGTACACTGACTAATGAATGAATAAGGCACTTTGAAAACGATCTAAAACATAATATATAATTACCTACCATTAGGGGAACATATCAGAAAGTTTTACTTTCATTTTTTTAAACAGTTGACTTCAGGCCAATTCCTCATCTTGCTTTGTTTTTCTCATCTTGCTCTGGCTCATGTTCAGAACTCCCATTGACTTCCAGAAGGATCTTTGCATTTGGCTCAGTTTCAATAGTAGAATACAAGATATTGCACAGACCCTTAGTGCTTCTGAATATCTATAAAATAACAGTGTTCCATGTTCAAACTGGCTGTCCCACAATGGATTTTTCATCATCAGCGGCAAACAGTACAAGAAAGTCTATACAAAATATTTTATAAAATGATTTGAAAGAATATAAAGACATTTACTTCCTTTTTTGTGGAATTAAAATTTTTTGTTACTGTGTATAAATTATTTCATGTAATCTTTATAATACTTTGTGAAGTTTTTAGGGTAGATGCATGTTTCTCCATCGTGCAGGAAACATGGAATGGAATTATTAGCCTTTTAAAAATAACTCCAAGCTGCTTATCAGACACAACTTAGAATAGATTTACAAGGCGATCCTGCTGAATAGCATTGAGAACTTTGTCTAGATACTCATGTTGCAACAGAAGAAAGGCTGGGGGAAAAATGTAATTGTAATGTATACATGTAAGGATAACCTGACCCCCTTGCTGTACAGTGGGAAAATAAAAAAATAAAAAATAAAAAATATAAATAAATAAATAAATAAAAATAACTCCAAGCTCCACTAGCACTCTCTGTACTTCGGACCTCTGGAAGGGTTCAACATTACTTAAGGGAGTTTTCCACATCATTATAGTGCACCAAATGTTGTCTATAGAATAGAAGTATTTCTCACACATACATACAAGTTAAAAATATGTTTAGGTACCATACTGATTAATAAACCATATGCCAGTTATTCAGTATTACTACAGTCATAATATTTTTGCATTATGCAAAATATCATTCAGTTGCTGTAAAGGAAAAATTATGTTACATACGGTCTCACTCAAAATTATTTTCTGGTATTAAAGAAAATTCTGAACATGTAAAGAATTTGGAAAACACTGAACTAGCCCATGCTGCTAGAGAAAGTGGCACTAGAGGAATAAAACAGGTTATTCAAGAAGATGCATTAAGACATTATTGAGCATAACAAATTTGCTTCTAAGAAACCATCTATGTATATGGACCAGATATAGTCTAACTATTGAGGCTGTCAGAAGAAACTCTACATCCAAATTTACTTTTATTGGTTTTTATTTTTTAATAAGAAACATGTTATATAATACATCACTCCCAACAAGACTTTTTCCAAAGACAAAGAGCTGCTAGCCCCAAAACAAGGTAACTCAGCCTTAGAGAATAAATTTAGGCAGAAGTAACAGGCCTTGCCTTCAAGTGTGAAATTGCAGAAATTGATCAGTAAGGTTCTAAAAAGGTGCCATTCTAGGAACAGTCCTTCACTGGCTCAGTCAGAAAAACTGTAAAAAGAAGGAGCCTTTTCTCATTACAACTGCATTATCTTCAATAGCTATGAATAGTACCAGTAATAAGAGGCCATCAGTATTTATGAATGAAGAAAGGAATCATATTTGAAATAAATCACGTTAGAATTCTTTCAATTTAATAAAATATTGGATGAAGCAATTCTAACTTCCGCTTACAGTACTATAATGTTCACTATTGTCTTAGAATCTTAGGAAGAGAGATGACATTTTAAATGATGACAGAAGAGAGGATAGAATATGGAGAAAAAAATATAAGTGAATAATAAATATGGTATGAAAAGAAGAGCAAAACCAAAGATCCAACAGGCCCTGAGAGAAGAATATCTGCGGATGAGAAGAAAAAATGGGAAGTAGAGACAAAGGATACTGATTATATCTCCTAGAGAGAAATAATATCCCCTCACTTCCCATTTGGATACAATTTTGTCTTCTGATTCGAGTACCTTTTCAGCATTATACCTAGTTCTGACCCTACTACTCCCTGAAAAAAAGAATAGTACTTCGGTTCATATTCCATGCTGATGACAAATGTTTCTCGACTCCAAATTCTGTGGTACTGCAAATTACTGTTGCTTTATTTTTTTTCAAGATTTGCTATCAGTAATACAATAATTTACTAATTTCTTGAGTAACTTTAGATATGGATCTTTAACAGATTGCTGAAAAGAAGACGAAATCTATTTTCATATTTAGATATGCTAAAAAAAAGTGTTTGGGGAGATTTAATGCCTCTTTTCCATAAGGCAAAAAGTTAACTTCATAGAAGCATAAAATATATTGTAAGTCTAATACTGACATCTAGCATTTAATCAGTACTGAAGATGTGAAGTACTCCTACAGTACCAAATTAAAAAGAGTATAATCATTATACTACATCTATAACAAGATCTATTAGGCATTACAGCTGTATAATGAGGTCATAATGATTAATAATAATAATATTAATCTCAGTTAGTATGTAATTTCAAGAGACAGTCATGCATCAGTTCATGCTAAGGCATTCTTATTAAAAAGCAAGTCCCAAAATAATTTAGAAATTATAAGGTGGATTTGTAGAATGACAGGGCATGAATTACTTCATTGGCTGGAGAGTACAAGTCAGTGACTAATATGTGTACCTTATTTTCTATTATAAATATCATCAAATTGTTGATTTTTCTCCTTGTTTAATAATTATTAGGTAAAAATGTGAACAAGGGGTATGAAAAGAAACATTCTAGTATTTACAATATGACAGTGGACTTACAAAAATAACAAGATATTCATCTGGACACTTCTTCCCTATATGTTCTATAAAACAACAGGTTTAATAGGTGGAAGGAAAAGTGACAAACACTTGCCCACAGTGCATGAGTCAAAGTTCATTGCACCTGTGGGAGGAAAGAAGGAAAAAACTCAAAATCTAGAGGAGAAGATGAAGTACATGGTAGGTTCAGAATTATGGCCGGAAAGATTCAGAATTACTAGGCCACATCCTAAGTTGCTAAAATATAGAGATTATCTGACACAGAGCCTTCATTAGAACAACAGAGAGAATGTGTCATGGGTTCTCCCTCTTTTACCAAGTATTGAGTATAAAGTAATTTGTGAAAGACAGATACTCTCTGAGACCTAGTATAATAAGACTGAAAGGAGAGCAGCCATCAGAAAATAAAGTCTTTGGGCAAACCATCTTCAACACTGAACGCAAGGGATCACTAGAAGTATTTGAAGCCAGGGGTTCCCAGAGGGAGGATAACTATAGAATCAATAAACCTCAAACCCCACTCACCTCCAAATTAGATTATCTCATGCCCTGAAGTGGAGATACAACAGAAGGGAAATATTGCCAGATGTAACATCTATGTATTATACTTCTTTCTCTCCCATTAATGATGCCTAACAGAAATATATAAGATCTGTTAAAAGGCAAGGAAAAAAATACTCCTAAGAGATAAATCAATCATCAGAATTACCTCTGTTCAAGATTCACGATTCATGTTTCAACATGAGAGCTGTCCAGACATGATCTAGACATAATCGAATAAGAGCAGCTATTTACTGCCCATCAGATATATATAATAGATGAGGGTTTCCATTGTAGCTCGGCAGATTAAAAACCTGACACAGTGTCTGTGAGGATGTGGGTTTGATCTATGGCCCCGTTCAGTGGGTTAAGGATCTGGCCTTGCCACAAACTTCAGCATAGGTTGCAGATGTGGCTTGGATCTAATATTACTTTGGCTGTGGAGTAGGCCTGCAGCTGCAGCTCCAATATGATCCCTAACACAGGAACTTCCATGTGCCACAGGTGCAGCCCTAAAAAGAAAAAAAGAAAAAAAGTTAGAGAACAGAAAAATCCTCAAATAGAAAAGAAAGTACTTTTAAAGGGAAAATGGGTGTGCTCTTTAACTTAGTCAACTCCCCTCAAAAAAAAAAAAAAAATACCAGAAAGCAGATTCAGGAGATTCATCTAGATAAGGGGGAAAACAACATTTTCGGAAAGTTCTGAAGGTTGCATCCTATAGCCACAAATCCAGGAATGTATATATTTCCATCAGTATTTAATAAACCTAGGAATTTTTATTCTTCATTCACATTATATTTTGAACCTTGGTCATTAATATCACCATCTATATAGTCTTCATATTAGAGCCAATGAATTCCTCATCTTCCTTAATCTCATTTAGTAGTAAAAGCTTTACAGTTAAAAAATACTTTCAGATTGATTCCTTCCCATTATTACAACCGCATTGCTTCTCTTCAGCCTCCTCACTGACCTTTCAGTTAGTCTTCTCGTTTTCCCCTAAAGTCCACACTCATCCCCTATTTTACCTCTTTAAAATGACACAGAATCAGAATTCCCGTCATAGCTCAGTGGTTAATGAATCCGACCAGGAACCATGAGGTTGTGGGTTCGATCCCTGGCCTCGCTCAGTGGGTTAAGGATCCGGTGTTGCCGTGAGCTATGGTGTGTAGGTCGCAGACATGGCTCGGATCCAGCATTGCTGTGGCTCTGGCCTAGGCCGTAAGCTGGCAGCTACAGCTCTGATTAGACCCCTAGCCTGGGAACCACCATATGCCACGGGAGTGGCCTTAGACAAGGCAAAAAGACAAAAACAAAGTAAAATAAAATGACACAGAATCATGTTAATCATGTTAAAGGAAAAACATAGTAATAAAAACTCTATTAACATCTTATTCTGTTAAGCCCATAGCATATAACAAAGACTAGTTAAGTTTTATACAATTTGAAGAATAAATTATTTACATTAAAAAGACTGCAACTGAACATACTTTGAATTTACAAAATAAGGCACATAAATTATGTACTAAAAAGCTCACTTTTCAAAAATATATCATAGGTAAAATAATATTTTCCATGTATTCTTATTTTTTCTATCATTATGTCTTTTTTTTTTTTTTTGTCTTTTGTCCTTTTAGGGCCGCACCCATGGCATGTGAAGATTTCCAGGCTAGGGCTCTATTAGGAGCTGTAGCGGCCAGCGTGCTACAGAGCCACAGCAATGCCAGATCCTAGCTGTGTCTGCGAACTATACCACAGCTCATGGCAATGCCAGATCCTTAACCCACCAAGTGATGCCAGGAATTAAACCTGCATCCTCATGGTTCCTAGTTGGATTCGTTTCTGCTGAGCCATGATGGGAACTCCATTATTACATTTTTATAATTGGACAATAGTTCATTTAGAGTCAATAGTTCATTTATGAACACTACAAAATTAAATATCACTTATCCTTCAATCAATAAAGACTACTCTGAAATAATCACTACCAAAGATTAAAATGTCTTATCAATAATTCTTGTTTTAAATTGGTTTTACAAAATTTATTTATTGATATAATTAGCACAATTATATGTATACAGTGACAGCTGGGTGAAATACCATTATCATGGATAAGGAAATGTCCAAAAATGTGTATCATCTATTTTATTTCTTAATTAAATATATTTAAGACTATAGTTTTCAAAGGTAATGGACATCACTGAAATGTAAAACTTTAAACAGGTTTATACTCCAAAATACAAGATACCAGAGTTTATATCACATTAATGCCACAAAAATATTTTAAGTATTTTTAAAACATTAAGTATCTCCTACTTAATTTTTTAAATTTAGTATATCAAGTGAATTTAATAATATTTGCTTGACTTTAGGATACTTAAGCAACATTTATTATCAAATTTTACCATGAAAAATTATATAAAAATCAAAGTCTAACAAAAATGTATCATTAGATTGCCTATAATATACATTTAAGGTGTTTTGAAAATACAACAGTGAAGATGCCTTTCCTGTTTGAGTATGTAGAAGCATGCGTGAAAACTAACAGTTATAGGTTTGAAGTCAACCCAGTTAAGATGCCTTTCCTGTTTGAGTATGTAGAAGCATGCGTGAAAGCTAACAGTTATAGGTTTGAAGTCAACCCAAGTATCAAAAATTATAAAAAACAAAACTCTTTATAAATTTCTTACAAATCTGAGGTTATGATTTTGTATTTTGAATAACATCATTTAATGTTGACCTCTGGACTTTTGCCCTTACATCACATCAAGTGGCCATTTTCATATTTTTCTATGCCTTAAAAAAGTATTATATAAAGCAAAAATAAACAAATGGAAGCTAATCAAACAAAACCTTTTGCACAGCAAAGGAAGCCATTGACAAAAAAAAGACAACATACTGAATGCAAGAAAATATTTCCAATGATATGACTGATAAATGGTTAATATCCAAAACACATGAACAGATCATATAAAACATCAAAAAAACCCAAAATAACCTGATTAAAAATGGGCAGAAAACCTGACATTTTTCCAAAAATGACATACATATGGTCAACAGGCTCATGAAAAGATGCTCAACATCATTAATTATCAGAGAAATGAAAAGTAAAACCACAGCGAGATATTACCTCACACTGTCAGAATGGCTATCATCAAAAAAATACCACAAATAACAACGTTGGAGAGGATGTGGAGAAAAGTGAACCCTGATACACTCTTGGTATGAATGTAAATTGGTGCACTCAGTATGCAGAACACTATGGAGTTTGCTCAAAAAACTAAAAATAGAACAATCAAATGACCTAGCAGTTCCATTCCCAGGTATAAATCTGAAAAACAAAAACACAAATTTCAAAACATACATGGACCACAATGTTCATAATAGGACTATTTAAAAATTGCCGCATGTAGAACAACCCAATGTCCAGCAACAGAGAAAAGGATAAAGAATATATACTGTACACACACACACACACACACACACACACACACACACACACAGGAATACTACTCAGCCATAAAAATGAATGCAATTTTGCAGTTTGCAACAACATGGATCAACTTCGAGGGTATTATGTTGAGTGAAATGTTAGATAGAGAAAGACAAATACTGTAGGATATTATTTACATGCAGAATTTAAAAAATAAAACAAGCTAGTGAATGTGACAAATAAGAAGACTCACAGATACAGAGAAAAAACTAGTGGTTACCAGTGGAGAGAGGAAGAGAGGAGGGACAAGCTAAGAGAAAGGGAGTAAGATGTACAAACTACTATGTATAAAATAAGCCATAAGGACATATTGTATAACAGAGGGAATATAGGCAATATTTTATAATAACTTTAAATGAAACATAACCTATAAAATTGTGAATTACTGTAATATATACCTGAAACATATACTGTTTAATATCAAGTGAACAGTAAAAATTTATAATAAAATTAAATACAGAAAAGATCAACAAAACCGATGAGTTTTTAATTAAAAAAATTATGATATGAGGCCCATTTAGATATCAAGTGTCAGATCTTAATGCAAAATTTTAGGTCATAGAGAACCAAAAATTCTACTTTGTATCAAATAAGTTTACCAAAACTAAACCGGAATGATTTTTACTTTTAGTCAATCCTCTCAGGTGCAACTGAATTATCTATAAAAATGTTCTATATTTTGTCTATAAAAATGGAAATGGATTTTCACATATGTTAACACAATACCAAAAATCTGTTGTGGAAGATTATGTATTCAGTCACAAGTTCTTTAAAGAGCTATGGTTTGTTTATGCTGAGGTTATTATGGAACATTAACTTCATTACTGAGGTTGTTTATGACTTGTTTATGCTGAGGTTAATATGGAGTATTAACATTTAATTGGAAGGTATGTATCAGTAAAACACATAGTGCAGAAATGTATTAAACTACCAAAGGTAACAAATATAATAATAGTACACTTTCTTCAAGGAAAAGAAAAATAAATGTGCAGGAAGTGATCAATATGCACTTAAACTTTTCATTAAATTACATATATTTAAGTCTTAGATTTATTCTTTTTTTCCTAAAGGAGAAGTTGGATAAGAAAGTAGAGATGGGAGTTCCCATTGTGGCACAGCAGAAATGGATCCGACTAGTAACCATGAGGTTGTGGGTTCAATACCTGGCCTTGCTCAGTGGGTAAAGGATCTGGCGTTGCTATGAGCTATGGTATAGGCTGGCAGCTGTAGCTCTGACTCAACCCCTATCCTGGGAACCTCCATATAACTCGGGTGCACCCTAAAAAGCAAAAAAAAAAAAAAGGCTTTAGACATTTGATGCAAACTATTGCCTTTGGAATGGATAAGCAATAAGATCCTGCTGTATAGCACTGGGAACTGTATCTAGTCACTTATGGAGCATCATGGAGGATGATGTGAGGAAAAAAAATGTATACATGTATGTGTGATTGGGTTACTTTGCTGAACAGTAGAAAACTGACAGAATATTGTAAACCAACCATGACAGAAAAAATAAAAATCATTAAAAATTTTTAAAAAGCTTGATTTAGCAGTTACATGCAGAGAAAAGAACATAGAACATACTCTAACGTAAAGAGTACACACTTTCATCTAAAAAAAAAAATAGAGATGATGTCCAAGAGCTTTTACTTATGCAGTTAAAGTCATTTTATAATAGTTGCAAAGAAAACCAATTAGTAAGAGTTCAGAAGAAAACAGCAGTTGAAAATAACCCACATAGACAGTTTAGACACATTGGAAAGACAAAAAAAAGGAGTTTTATAATATTTTGCTGATTTTTTTTTTGGCTCTCACCTGTGGCATGAAGTTTCCTGGCTAAGGATCAAACCTGAGCCACAGCAGGGACAATGTTGAATCCTTAACCTCTAGGCCATCAGGGAACCCCAATATTTTGCTGATTTTGAATGTCAATGCATACTTGAATAACTTCAGAGTATATTTTGGAAAAAAAATAATATGGATAGTTTTGTTTGTTTGTTTTGCTTTTTAGGGCCGTACCTGCAGTAGGTTCCCAGGCTAGGGCTCAAATCACCACAGTCACAGCAACTTGGGATCTGAGCCTCGTCTGCAACCTACAACATAGCTCATAGCAAGACTGGATCCTTAACCCACTGAGCGAGGCCAGGGATCTAACCCTCATCCTTATGGGTACTAGCTGGATTCGTTTCTGCTGAGCCACGATGGGAACTTCCTAATATGGATAGTTTTAAAGATAAAAAAATCAAACCAAATATTTCATAGTATGGAAAATTATGGATAAAATGAAATCTCCATCTGAACATACTGAAGAGAATTTTAAAACATGGTTGTCATGACTGTGAGTTAAGGCCATTCATCACACTAACCTAATATTTCAGCCACATCTATGTGCTGCGTGACCAATTTTCTAAACTCTTCCCTCCAATATATTCATTTTCAAAATTAGATATTACTTTATAAGATTATTAAAGGATTAAATAATGTAATTACTGAAAAGTTCTTAATGCAGTTCCCAGCCCCCTAGTAAGCACTATATAAATGCTAGTAGCATTATTATCAAGTTGTCTTATAATCTATGGATTGTAATTGCTGCCTTGAATTCTTGTAGATACTAGTTCATCGAAGTTTCTGGATGGACTTTTCTGATTTGGCATCATTCTCTACTTAAGCTCCATCAGCTTTGGGCTTGCAATTTGCTTTATACTTGACTAATTTCAAGCTGAAGAAATGTTTCCTGGTAAAAAGGCACATATATAAATTGCTTCATCTTAAGCAGCTTTTCCTTGTCTTTGGACATAACTGAAAATTCATGGAATGATGATGGAAGCCTTTGAATTCTAAGGACTTCAGTTTAGGACCTGAGATAAATCACTTACTGAAACTCATTGAAACATCTATTAAAATATATATGTGTATATATATATGTGTATATATATATATATGTGTGTATGTATATATATAATATGTAATTTTTAAAAATGATATGGAATAATCAAAGGGGTACAATTGAGGGGTTAAATAAAAAGAAGGTATCAGTAACACATACATAATAGATTGATTTCTATAAATGATATCTATCACATATATATGTACATCTATATTGTATATACATGTTAGCATAATCTATATACAGGTTGACTAAATATAAGGAGAGTCAATATTTTTAAATTGACCCTTAATATTCCTACAAGTGCTATGCTATTAATAAAGATACACACAAACATACATATACACATATATTATGTAATGATATCATATAATATACATATTTTCTTTTTGTTTCCATGAATAATTTGTAATAAATAAATATTCTTATACATATGTGTGTGAGAATGAATTTAAAAACTTATGTACATATACATCAACATGCATAAATATAGATAATAGGGTATGTTTTGAAATTAAGATCCTAGAATTTCTGGGTAAAAATGTGCACATTTAAAAATTTTAAAGATCTTTGGAATATAGACCACTAAAATTACAGAAAGGTGCTAAAAATTCCAGAGTGTATGCCACAAATACATATCTGTATAAATTTTCTTACCCAGCTACTCTGCCATTGGAATGCAGAGTGTAAAATCTTATCACCAGAACTCGAATCTTAATCTCAGTAAATTGCTTTCCAGGAGGATTATAGCAATTTACACTTCCATCAGAAGACTATGAGAGTACTTGTCTGTCACAGCACCATCAGCCAATGGATGTTCCTGTCTTTATTTATACCCTAACTTTATTGGTAAAAACTATTTGTTATTATTTTAATTTCCCTTTACTTGGTATTTAGTGCAATTGAACAAAATTTTATCTATTTTATTGGCAAAATAATTTCACTTATTTTAAATTATATCTTTATCCATTAACTGTTTTCCCTTTCATGTTATTTTTTATCAATTAGAAGAAAGTCTTGCTATATTACTATAGTGGCTTTATTAGTCATGTTTGAATTTTATTTGTAATTCATTTATGTTTTCTATTGCCAAGAACATATTTAATTTTAAGCATTTAAATGTGTTTATGTTTAGACATATTAAAATATTTTTCTAGCTTTCCTTTCTGTGCATAGCTTAATTTATTTAAATTAAACTTGTGATTATAAATTTTTTCATTTTTTTACAAACTATCTCACTACTGTATTTCAATGTTACACATGCCCCTTATGAACATCAATTATAACATTAGTCACATATTGAGAGAAGATGAATAATAATATTTTGAATTATTTATCTTGTAAGATTCTAGGATGTACATATTATGTGCACCCAATTGTGAACAGAACAATATGCATACCAGGACAAACATTTGTTATAAACATAATTTTTTTACTTGCCCCAAAGAGGAAACACCCTACCTCTAAAAGAACACCTGCTGACAGGGTCTTTTTTTTTTTCTAAAAATGGTAAAATATTTAGCTCTTCAAGTACCCACATGCTTACTGAATTTCTGGAGTTCTGCACTATAAAGCATGAAGGATAAGATTTTAGCCAGGAATATTTTTAGAACAGATGTCATCAGTTGTCTACTTTGAATTTTTCTATCAAATGTACGGATTCTGAATAGTTATGCTTCTTGGGCAGTCCTGCTAGGATAAGGCAGCTGCAAAATGTATCAACAGCTAACTTAGTAAATTGACCAAGTAAGTGAGTTCTGTTAGTATTTTCCATTTAAAATTGCATGCTACATTTCAAATGCAGTAGTAGTTTTCTTCTTTCCATAGTTGATCTCAAACTGTACTTTTTGGCACTAGTTTAAAAAGATAAAGTGATTTTTCAAACAGCCACTGGTTTAGAGTAGAAAAAACATGTTTTAATAAAGCAAGATATTTTTATATTTACTATAGCAATAGCATCTGGATGCAGTTTTTTTCCTAAAAGTTTATCAATGTGTTTATAATAATATGTTTTAAATGAAAATGTTGTTCCTTGAGTACAGGATAGTGTGTTCATGTTTGCCAGACTGATATTTACCACAAAATGTGAAGAATAACAATGTCTAAAAAAATTGCTAAAAATACATGAAAGGAAGAGTAAAGTAGTATTTCACTTGCATTGAAATCTAGTACTTTTAAAGACCATTTTCAACTATGAGTCTGATCTCATGGTAGTTTTTAAACTAAAAGCTTTGAAGCACTTTTGCCAATCTTGGGTCAGTAAAAAGCTGATATAATATGATCCACAAATATTTTCTAACCATAGTAAAATACTGATATCAGATTAATGAGTGTCATTACAACTCTTAAGACCTTGGCTGTTATAAATGTTAAACTGAGAGAACAACCAGAACAGCAGTAGTGCTTTAAACCAAATGGGCCTCTGACACATTAGGTAGATTTTCAAACCCAGGCCTGGAGCTAATGGGGGAAGATATAAAGCAAACTAAATTTTTAAATACTACCACATGCTGTGTTTACATTATGCCAGAAGCTCTACTAAGAACATTACTGCATACCAACTGTAATCCTGACAACAGCCAAGTGTGAGAGGCACTAATAATAATCCCTTTTTTGGAGATAGGAAAAAGTAGATCTATATAGTTGGAAAACTTCCTCAAAGGAATTCACAAAGCTAAAATAGGAACGCACCTGATTTCAAAATCCATGCTTTTTACAACTAACATAAGTATAAATTAGATAGTGTGTGTGGTACGTTATTGCTAGATTTGCCATTTTTCCTCAGTGAAATATTTCTTCTATTACTACTTAGATTTCTCATCAAAGCAGGAACAAGAGTTACAAATCTTTGATTACTCTGAGGACAGAAAAAAAGGCTTCTAATATTCCCATGATACGTAGTTGGGAACAAAATTTCTCTCAAAAAACTGCTGAACAGAAATGTTTATTATTTATATATGCAACCAGAAAAAGATGAAAGTAATTTTTTGATAAATATTTAAAAATATAGACTTTCAGAGTAGAAATGTATGAAATTTTGATTTGAGAATTCTGATTATGAATTAGAACAATCAGCACCCCCTCTTGGTCTTCTTGTGCATGGCCATTTATCATTCATTTACCCATTTTAGAAACTTAGAGTAGGACTTTAATAAACAATGTGAATATAAAGATGGATAAGACATATTTCCTTGTCTTAAGACAGATTTTTATCTGATTATAGTAGTGTGGGATAAATGCTTTAAAATAATTAAGAGTTCAAAACAAAGTAAGATAAATAATCTAGTGACTTTCTACATAATACATTTGAGCATTCTTTCACAGGAGTGTTAAGAGAAAAAAAACTTCAGAGTTCATAAGGCACAAAATTTAGATGCTATTCTTGAAATAATGGTAAATATTAATGTTCACTGTCATAGAACACATTTTCATCATCTCTAACCAAAACCCCACAAATACACCTAATCTGTCACCAAGCTGCATTGTTTCCGTAACCAAAATCAATACATTAGTTTTCCAAAAGTAGGGACTTTGAAAGAATATTAATATCAGTGAAATACTGTTATACAGTATGAGTTGCACTCAAAAAGCCTTAATTTGAGTTTTTAGATCACTGACATTGAAAACAATGGGAAAGACGTTTGCTTTAATAAGGCAGACTAAGTCATTTGTACCAACCCTCCTATTGAGACAACTGGAAAATATGAGCAAAAAAATTTATCTTCTTGAAAGCCTTAGGAACTTTTAAAAACAGTGAAAAATTATAGGATCAAAACCTAGAAGAATAACAAAGGCAGAGGAGATAACCTAGAATTTTTCCCTATTTATTTTCTAGGGGCGTTGGTAGATTACAGATGAAATGGTCTATGAGGCTGTTCCATTTGGGAGAGTGCTAGTAAAGATTTATAGCCTTTCACTTGGGTAGTAATGAAGGGGACTGACTATTGGTTCTAGATGTAGAACTGTGTCTCCTTTTCCCAGTAGGATTTAAGGAATCATTTCATATATTTTCTTTGGGCTATTTTCTCTCTCCCTCTCTTTTCCCCTCTCCTCTCTTGCTTTCTAATTGCAGATATTTTCAATGAAAATCAGCACCTTGCTTTTCTAAAAGTTCCATATATATCAATCCACCCCCCTAAACAAAAATATTCATCTCAATCTAAATTACAAGTCATTGCAGTTCCTGCTGTGGCTCAGTGGTAACGAACCCAACTAGTATCCATTAAGACATGGGTTTGATTCCTGGCCCTGCTCAGTGGGTTAAGTATCCAGTGTTGCCCTGAACTGTGGTGTTGTCACAAATGCATCTCAGATATGGCATTGCTGTGGCTGTGGAGTAGGCCAGCAGCTTCAGCTTGATTTGATCCCTAGCCTGTGAACTTTCATATGTTGTGGGTGTGGCCCTAGGAAAAAAACAAACAAACAAAAAAAACACCCCATTGAATGAGCGGATGAAAAAATGAATTAATAAAATACAAATTCTAATTCCAGTCCTATTTCTGACTGCCTAAATGATACTGATGTACCGATATGTCCTATACTTTCTACCTTAATATATCCTCCCAAATAAGGAATATTGTGTTTTTATCCAAGTATTTTGTAAGAATCAAATAATACAATGCAAGGGAAATCTTTTATCAATGATAGTTCATCTTTCCTCCAAATTAAGTTACATGGGTTGAATTTAAGGGGAAAAAGCCCTTACAGAAGATAACAGCCTTTAAGTCATTTCTGACTGACATCTAGTTTTTAGGAAAAAAAATGAATCTTCCATTTCTAAGCATCATATATTTGCCACTCTCCTTCCCTTGAACTTTAGCATTCTAGATATGAGTACCATTGAACTACGTTGACAGTAGAAATAACAGATTATTTTTTTTTAATGGATGCACCCATGGCATATGGAGGTTCCTAGGCAAGAGCTCAAATCAGAGCTGCAGCTGCTGGCCACAGCCACAGCAATGCCAGATCTGGGCCTCACCTGTGACCTTTGCTGCAGCTCTTGGCAACACCAGATCCTTAACCCACTGAACAAGGCCAGGGATCGAACCAGCATCCTCATGGAGACTAGTTGGGTTTTTAACCTGCTGAGCCAGAATGGGAACTCCTCAGGGAAAAAAGTTTAAATTAACATTATTTAAGTTATTCTTATTTACTACTAATCAATTCAAATGTGAACATTAAATATAAAATACCACTGTCTCATGATTAGAGATTTAAATGAGTCTCTCAATATTGAATCAAAGTGACATCATGAAAATATTTTATTATCCTTGTGTGTTCATTTTTCTCAATGTTTCCTGCCTCGATTTAGGATATTATTTCTTAAAGAGGTCCTCCTAGGAAAATAATTTTGTGAATCATTTCATTTGAAGAAGAAATTTTGTAACTGGTATCATCACTGGCCTGCCATTTACAAAGTAGCCTGAAGTTATAGAATTAACTCTAAACCTAAAAATTAAAAAAACAGATTCCTAATGAGTCAAAGCAAATCAATAAGAATAATGTAAATGTAAAAATTATACCTTGTACCTATTATTGGAATAAATACAAGCAAGACTGTAGAGAAGATAAAATATGTCGAAAAAGTAAACTCTCCAAAAAGATCTGCCTGAAGAAATGCCAGCTGTCTGTGGTCCCTTTTGCAACTTGGCAAATACTGAGAGGTGGAAGAGGAAGACAGGACTTGGAACATTTTCATTAATGCAACTTGTAGCACTGTTAATAATTATTGTCACTAAACTCCAGTGGAATTTGGTGAAAGGTTGCTATAGCACAGACACTGACTCTACTCATCACTCTTGCTACTCTGCCACAAATTCTGGTGTCTTCAGTTACCAGTGACATTCTGCAGCTTCCAGGGCCAAGGAGAGCTTTTTGTTTAAGGCAGCCTGTCATTTCAAAGATGGAATGTACATGCCGAGCATCTTGTTAACTTATTGCTACTTTTCTTTGACTCCCTCCAAGTTCTTTAGGGTCCAGAATGGCCATTTATTTGACCTGAAGAGCACCAGAGGAACTACCTCCAGGCCTGTTCAATATATCTTCCTCCTCATTAGGCTATGTCAGGGCAGCTGGGTTCTTCAGGGCACATTATTTTCCTAGAAACACCATTAAAAACTACCACAAATGGCATGACTTAATACAACATAAATTTATTGCCTTACCTTTCTGGAGGCTTCAAGTCCAAAATCAGGATGCTGGTAAGATCAGGCTCCCTCTAAACCTATAGGGGAGAAATCTTTTTTTTTTTTTTTTTGGCTTTTTGCTATTTCTTTGGGCTGCTCCCGCGGCATATGGAGGTTCCCAGGCTAGGGGTCTAATCGCAGCTGTAGCCACTGGCCTACGCCAGAGCCACAGCAAGGTGGGATCCGAGCTGTGTCTGCAACCTACACCACAGCTCACGGCAACGCCAGATCCTTAACCCACTGAGCAAGGGCAGGGACCGAACCCGCAACCTCATGGTTCCTAGTCGGATTCGTTAACCACTGCGCCACGACGGGAACTCCCTTTTTTTTTTTTTTTGGCTTTTTGCTAGAGAATTCTTTCTTGTCTCTTCCTAGCTTCCGGTGATTTGCAACAATTCTCAGCATTCTTGGCTCACCCTTGCAGCATTTCAGTCTCTACCTCTGTCATCACCTGGTCTTCTTCCTCCTCTGTCTCAGTCTCCATTTGGCATTTTCTACTTCTTATAGGAATACCAGTCATACTGGATTAGGGCCCACCCCAATGACTTCAGCTGAACTACATCTCCAAAGACCTTATTTCCAGGTAAGACCACATCCCCAGGTACCAGAGATTAAGATCGCGACATATCTTTTAGAGGAACACAATTCAACCCGTACCAAAGAGCTAGGGATTCTTTTCCTCAGCCTTTGGTGCCATATCCGTTTGGAGCTTGCAAACCTCAATTCTTATGTGACAGTCAAAGAACTATACTCAAGTATCCTCATTTATTTTGGGGTAAGAGGAATAATTTTAGCTTATTCATTTCTCTGACTAAAGTATATGTCCCCAACTTTTGCCATGCAATTTTGTAGTGCCATTCCACTGCAGATGATATATTCTTTCCTGCCCCAATGTGGTAAGACTTGCCTGGCTAATGAAGGTTAGTGGGTTCACTGGAAGACTAAACTACCTGCTTGATCTAGCTTGGTTCTTAGACTCCTGTTTCAATTCATGTGAAGAACATGTCCCAGGTAAAAGGATGAGAAACGTGTGTAACTGTCTTTTCCAGTCTTTAACTTGTAAACAAACCCAAAAGTGCTGCAGATTAAAGCAGAGTTAACCTTGCTGACCCACACAACTCTGAGCGAGAGAAATATTTGTTTTTTTAAGCCATTGACTATTGGGGTGTTTTGTTTCATAGCTTTTTTATAGTAGTAGCTGACCAATATGTTCTAATGATTCAAAATATAAGCCCACTTTATCACCCCCTGTTCTCTAAAATTTTCCTGATTGATTTTGCAGATTCCTTCTTTTGAAAATTAATCCAGGTTTAATTTATTAAGAAAACTACTCAATATGAAAAGAAATATGCCTGTTTTAAGTAAAATTTATCTTAGAAACTATACATCTGATACTGTTTGTGATTATCACAATTAGCCTATTGTGTCTTCTTCTGAAATTAACTTCCCACAGAAGATAATGAAGCAGAAGAGTTTAAAGCTTTGGGCATGTGTGATATAATTTCAGGATCTCTTATAAGTCAAGTGACCATACAATTAATCATTGTACACCTTGTACATCTGAGATAATGAAAGGGGATTCTCTTAATAGTTATGCCATAATCAGGCATAAACCAGATTTCCTGAGTATTCTGGCATGTTTGATCACATTTCTTACAGTAAAATAACATCAAAGCACATAAAGAGTTTAATTTTAATCATTGCCCATTCAGCACCTTAATGTCTTTCATATAAATGCTGGTTAAGATATTTGCATTAGATTTGCAAGATATAGAAATCAGAAGGAGTAACTCCAGTTTGCTCCCAAAGGGAAAAGCAGACATTTACCTTTTTGGAGACAGTTTAACAGAGTCTGCATTTATTTTTAGGGCAATTCTTACTGAGGAAGATTCATGAAGAAAATATTTCAGAGTTCAGGCTCTTCAGAAAGCAGGGTAATTTCCTGTTGACATTCCCAGTTCCAGGAATACATTGAACTGATTTCCTTATTGGCTAGAAAGAAATCAAATACAAATCACATGTCTTTAGCCTCATATACCCCAGTTATTCTCAAAAACTTTGACACTAATTTTCAGAATAAAAAGATGATTCAGCTATCTATTTTTCTGTTTTCCTGCTCTAATGTAGCAGTTCTCAAAATATGTTTTGAGAATCCTAGGAAGTCCCAACACTTTTTCAAGAGGTAGTGGGAGCAAAACTGTTTCATGATAATACTAAGACATTATCACCTCAATGTGTTGACATCACAAAGATGGTGGAAGAACAAAGGTAGTTAAAACTGGTGCAATCTCAGCACAAATCAAAGAAGTAACTCAAGCCTGTATGAGCATTCATGCATTCTTCAATACCACATACTTGAGATGAAAAAAATGCAAATTTCAACTAAGAAGGTCCTTGAGGAAGCAGTAAATACATTTTTATTAAATCTTAACCCGAGTACCTATCTTTTAAATTTTCTATGCAATGATGTGAGAAATACACGTGAAGAATTTTGACTATATAATATAGTTCAATGGTTGTTTTATAGCAAACCTACATGAAAATTTGTTTACTTGTGTCACTGAACCAAAAGTAAGCTCATATTTTCATGGAATACCATTGTTATTTGAAAGGATATCTGACACACAAACTATGGGTATTGGGATTAGATGTTTGTCAGACATTTTCTCAAAAATGAACAAAGTGAGCCTGCAGTGCCAAGGAAAGCAAGAATGTTGCTAAGAATTCAAGCCAAAATTTGAGTCCGGGAAAATGCCTGCCCACTCCCATCAGCTTAAAATTTCCTAATACATAAATAATTTTCTGAGACAACATTTATAAAGGTGATATTTTGATAGTTGATATATATAATGCCAAAATTTGGAAGATTTCCATAAGTCAGTGAACAAATCTTTCCACTACATAGCCAACACATGATACAGAATAATGCATAGAGAAATGATGCAATCAAAATGCAAAATAGATGGTGGACCTTAAGGTAACAATGTGTAAAAATTCATTGATTTATTTAATATTCTTTATTAATTTATAAGAAATTAATAGCATTGAGTTTTGATGTAGAATCAGAGGAATATTCTAAAATAGGTAAAAAGGATATCAAAATATTCAATACTTTCTAATTACCTATCTATATAAAGCCAGATTTTATGTTCTACAACCAAAATAATGTAGTAAGTTGAATCCTGAGACATATAGAAAAAGTCATGTGTCTTCTACTTTACCAGACATTAAAGAGATTTGTAAAACTTTTTTTTTAAAGTCATTTTATCACAAATTAGTTTTCATTTTTAAAACCATAGTCATTTAATTTAAAAGTATTTTTATGCTACCAGAGTGAGCTTACTATTATTTATAGCTGAAAATTTGATTTTAATTTCCAATATAACAAATAATGGTCAATATAAGTCACGTAAATCAAGCTATTTTGTGGCAGCAACAATTTGTTCTAACACAAAGTCCTAAAGTCAAAAGTTTTGAATACCATTGCTGTAGTCAAAGCCTTTCTGTCTCTTCTAGACTCTTGTTTTTTTTATTTTCCAATGGCTAGAGATATAGAGATAAAAATCACCTTTTATTTCCTAAAAACCCTCCTGTATATAATCCCAATTCTAGTCAACTCTTGTTTAATTCTTATTTTAAGAGGAACATTATTAAAACTTACACCGTAAAATTATCTGTTGGAAGCACTGCACTGATGGTAGGAAAATCAATTTATTGAGGTTTATGTAAAGTACAGGCCAAAGGAAAGGGGATGATATGATTATGATTCTTCTGCTGTGTCTTTTCCATGAAGTATTATGTGAAATTAGCAGAGTTACACTGTGGATTTCTCCTCTGGATGAGATTATCCACCCATTTCCATCTCCTTATCTACTGAGAGCTGCTTTCAAATTGTTAAAGTAATGGGTTGCATAGCTAATGTATTTGTTCAGGAAGAAAAGAAACTGTTTTGACATAAATTAAGAAAAATAGTTCTGATGTTTTCTTAGGATTAAACTTATTTTTTCTCCCTCTAGTTTGGTGATAGTGACTTTTCAACCTGTTTGTTCTTTTGTTTCCTTTTGATTTTCGCTTTGGTTTTAAAATTGTTGGATTCTGTGATAGTTTTAAAACTCTCACTTTCATTGTGTTCTGATTTACCATTTAAAGATTTCATTGAGAAATTTACTGTTCCCTGATGACTTACTGCAGAGCCAGTTTCAAGGGGAAATGAATTAACTGGAGTTCCCTAATTTTAGGCATATTCTATTCACTTATCATTCACATTATGACTCTCAATGCTTTAAATGTAAAAGACGAAAAAAGCTTTGAAAGACATTAGAAGCACTAATATAGGAAAATGGATAAAGTGAGATTAAAAATATGATATTCTAATATATAAAATCCAACAAACTCTTACAGATTGACAAACATGTCCTTTGACAACTGAAAGGCTAAAAGTGGATGGGAGATATTTTGTACATTGTAACCTTCAACTCTGATACTCAAGGCAATGGATCCCTGAAGAAGAAAGACACGGGATATGTCTAGTCAGAATAATAGTAAAGGAATTTTTTTTCCTTTCTCTGTGATTCAAACTTGTAAATTATATTGGCATTAACATCTAGATATGTTCAAGATATGCCCTATTCTAACAATTTATTTAGTGTATACCAGAGTTCCTGGCATACACTAGACATGAAATGTATGTTCACTGAATAATAATCTGGACTTAGTTCCTAACATGTTAGTTATCTTTGATAAATTTCAATGTGCATTAAAAATAATGCATCTAGTATCCAAAGTCCTTAATTTTCCTTTGATAAATCATTCCCAGTCCAACACTGACCCTGAAAGCATCCTCACTTAGTATCTTCTTTTTTCTGTTCCAATTCTAACTAATGAATGCAAATATTAAATACATGTGTTATCTGGAAACATAACAGCAATGAACTTTGGCTGCTCTACTCAAACATGTGAGTATTTAAGTAATAAAAGGTTAATACCATACCAGAAGGAGCCAGGAACTCTTTTCTTCCTGCTTAGTATAGAAGAGTCAAATGACAGCATGTGGTAGAGTACAGCTCAGAAAATAATGTGTACCAGAAGTTTACAGAATAAAACATCCAAAGCCCCAGATGGACAATAAAAGCTGCCTAGAGAAAAAGAGGGGGACACATTTCCCCTGAAATCTTTATTTTCTTTTTAAAAAAATTGATTTTTATTGAAGAATAGTTGGTTTAATAATATTGTGTTAATTTCTACTGTGCAACAAAGGGATTCAGTTATACATACACATACATTCTTTGTATGTGTTTTCCATTATGGTTTATCACAGGTTGTTGAACAGAGTTCCCTGTGCTATACAGGAGGACCTTCCTGTTTATCCATTGCATATATAATAGTTTCCCCTAAAATCTGTTGAAATTCTTCCCTTTAAATCTTTTGTGGGACTTTGGCTGTCCAAACGGCAAAGTAGACACAACATAGGGGGGAAAAAATGAGGGAAGAGTTCTATTTTTTTATACTTGCAACTTGGATTGCCATAAATCTTTGGGCAAGAATGAACTTCATAGCAGTGTCAGATAAATACTGCTTGCTCTGAGGTGCTCACATTTCCAAGCTTAGCTAGAAGTAACTACGGGTAAAATGGTGCAAAGCTGTAGACATGACGTGCAAGATTAGAACAACTTTTTCAGTGTTGCCATTCAACCACAATCTGTGAAGGTACATTTCTATGCTTTGTAACCTAACTTTATAAAATAAGAAAAATAATATTATTTAGTTGATCCTGTCAGTGAGGTTGGGAAATTAGATCAGTTTTTGCAGCTCAGAATGAAAAAAGATCTACTCTGATAAACCAGCAAATCTAACTTGAAAGTAGATGCTATCTAATAGTGGTAGACCTGGAAGGAGTTATTGAAGCCCACCAGTAAAGAAAGATCTGGAAGTGCTGAAATGAAAATCCTGGGATATTAAGAAGATCAAAATAACTTTAGCTAAAAGCTCTAGGGAGAAGTTCCCGTTGTGGCTCAGTGGTTAATGAATCCGACTAGGAACCATGAGGTTGCAGGTTCGATTCCTGGACTTGCTCAGTGGGTTAAGGATCCAGCATTGCCGTGAGCTGTGGTGTAAGTCACAGACATGGCTCAGATCCTGTGTTGCTGTGGCTCTGGTGTAGGCTGGCTGCTACAGTTCCTATTAGACCCCTAGCCTGGGAACCTCCGTATGCCGCAGGAGCAGCCCAAGAAATGGCAAAAAGACAAAATGACGACAACAACAACAACAACAACAACAACAACAACAAAACACTCTAGGAAGAAATTACTTAAAAATAAATTTTAGAAAATATAAATATTAAATTATTTTAAATAATTTTTGAGGGAGCCACAAAACATGTATAGAAAATGCCAAGGAACTATATGTGCAGAGGAAGACTTGAAGAGTCCAGCAGAAAACATTTTGCTAACAGAACAAGACAAAAATTGACATATTTTAGATGTTTGGTAGACACATTGGTCACTCCTTTTTCTCAGGTCTAAGGATTTGCCCTGAGATGAAAGGCAAAACAAATATAGACCTGCTTGAAGAAATCATACAATCAAGACTTCAAGATTTCAAGTTTATTATCCAGTTGCTTAAAATATCAACTAGAACACAAATTTTTCAGTGGGAGAAAAGAGAAACCAGTATCTTTAAAACAAACCATCCAAGCTATAGTAAAAATTAGTAAATATAAACAGGAATATCTAACCCCCAATCAAGAGATAAAAGAGCACACAGAAATATACACAAATAATACAGAGACTAGATTACTGAGCAAGGAGTTCATAGCAGCTAACATGAGATATTCAGGAATTAAAGGAAAATCTGGTCATAATAACCAAACTGATGGGTCATTTCAACAGATAAATGGAAACATAAAAAGAAACAGGAAATTCTGAGACAGGAAATACAATATCTGAATTTTAAAAAGTCGCAGCCTTCAGAAAATATTGAAGCTGGCAAAGGAAGATAGAAAGGGGAAATGTAAGATAGTAGAAGGAAGTTTATCTAATGTATAAAAGAGAGAAAAAATTGAAAAAATAATTCAAGCCAAAGTATGTCATTATGTGCCCATAAGAAGAGGAGAAAGAGAGAAAATAAAAATAATACTTGAGGAGTTCCCATCATGGCTCAATTGTTAACGAAACTGACTAGTATCCATGAGGATATGGGTTTGATCCCTGGCTTCACTCAGTGGGTTAAGGATCAGGTGTTGCCCTGAGCTGTGGTATAGATCACAGACGCAGCTCAGATAGGCATTGCTGTGGCTGTGGCGTAGGCTGGCAGCTGCAGCTCCGATTCAACCCCTAGCCCGGGAACCTCCATATGCCGCAGGAGTGGCCAAAGAAATGGCAAAAAGACAAAAAAAAAAAAGAATAGTTGAAGAAATATTGAAAGAATACATAGTTTTATAGATCTAAGAAACTCCGAGAACTCCAAGTTTTATAAATACAAATAAAATTGCATTTGGTCACATCAAAATCAAACCACATAGGAGTAGAACTTTGAAAGATGTCAGCAAAAAACAAAAAATACTTTATATATAGGGGAGCATTGATAATAATGTTGACTAAATTCTGATCAGAGTATATGAAGGAAAAAATATAGTATCTTTAATGTGTTGAAGGTATATAGATAGACAGACAGATAGATATACAAACATATATTAACCTAGAATTATCTATCTAGATTAAATATGCCTCAAAAATGAAGAAAAAAATTAAAATATTTTCAGGTAAACAGATGCTGAGAGAATTTATCCTCATAAAACCCGAACTATAAAAACTGCTAAACGAAGTTCTTGAAACTGAAGGGAAATGGCATAAAATGAAATCTTGGCTCTACAAGAAAGACTGAAAAACTTAAGAAATAGAAAATACATGGATAAATATATAACATATGTAAAATATCATTTTAATTTTTATTCTCTTAATTTCTTAAAAAATACCAGCAATAGTTTAAAATTATGACATTCCAACACAGAGTTTGTCATATGAGTATATGTGTGTATTTAAACGGTATCACAAAAGGTTGAAGATATGGCACAAATCTTGCATTTATATTCATTTTATATTAGCTCTGAGAAGACTTTGATAAGTAGTGCATATGTATCATAAACCCTAGGAAAACAGTAAACATACAAAAACTAGAAATAAAAGACAATAGAGAGATTTACATGAACCAAATTAGCAATATTTGATTACCATATAAAAGGGAGAAAAGGAGGAAAAGAAAATAGGACAAATGTAGAAAAAAGGATTATAGAATGGTAGAGCTAGATGCAACCACAAAAATAATTATAATAAATTTGAATGAATCAAGCAAAAGGGGGAGTTTGTCAGACTGAACTGAAAAAGGAAGACATTGTCTATAACATATTTCCTTTGAATACGATACAGTTAATTAAAAGTATAAAAAGATACATATCATGCAAACATTAATCAAAAGAAAGTTAGAGTCCTTATAGTAAAAGGAAATAAACTGGAATTTAGACTGAAGAATGTTATTAGAGATAAAGTGGGACACAAATGTGAATAAAGGGTCAATTCATCAAAGGGGCAAAACTATCCTAAGTGAGTCTCATCTAGTAACAGAATCTTGATATACATGAAGCAAAAACATATAAACAATCTACAGTGATAGAAATTAAATAAAAATAGTATTTGTACATGTTGGCTGGTATTGACTATAAAAAACACAAAAGGACAATTTCTGGAGTAATGAGAATATACTATATTTACTTTGAGTGGCAGCTGCTATGGTTTTATCAATCTTAATGCATTGTATATTGCAGATTTATCCATTTTACTACATGTAAATTTTACCTCAATGGAAAAAAAAATCAAAGAAACTAATATATCTCAGACAGTTACACACATGATACAAGATTTCATTTATTATCTGGATGCACATTATGAATTAGATATCTTTTTTTTTTGCTGCTTTTTTTTTAGTACTGCCCCTATAGCATATGGAGGTTCCCAGGTTAGGGGTTGAATCTGAGCTGCAGGTGCCAGCCTATACCACAGCCACACCAACATGAATCCAAGCTGCATCTGCTACCTACACCACAGCTCATGGCAACGCTGGGTCCTTAACCCACTGAGCGAGGCTAGGGATTGAACCTGCATCCACATGGATATTAGTCGGGTTTGTGACCACTGAGCCACAATGCAAACTCTTCTATTTTTTTTTTGATATGATGGAAATTATTTTAAGAAAGATTAAATGATTCACTCGAAGTCACAAAATTAGTGGCAGAAGCAATATTCAAATGCAGTATTTATTCGTTTGATATTTATATGATTCTAATTAAAAAGATCCTATGCAACAGAAGCATAATCTCACTTATAATATCATGTTACTCATTTTTTGTTATGATTTTCTATTTTTGTTTTCTTCATTAGTGATAATTTTGCTGTAAATCACCTACCTGCTATATGCTCAAAGTTTGAGTCTTGACACTAAGGTCATTGTTAAGAGGATCTTTCTAAGAGGATCTTTCTTTGTTAGGAGTGGAAAAGTTAAGATGGCTGAGATAAACTTCTCCATGATCATTAATATGTGGACCATTTCAAGAATTTGCCTTGTTTGAGATTCTCCTTCTCGTGGGAGACAACTAAAAAGGAACATGAGTTCATCAAGCCTCATTTCTGAATACTAACTCTCCCAGAGGGAAATTTCTGCAACCTTGAACAGCAAAGAATTGATAGTCTTGGATTTAACAAATTTTAAAATATAATAAAATACACAACAGTTAAATTGTACAGAAATACCTCTATTGACTTAGAAAGCTCTTGAGAATCTTGTAATATGTCAGAGTCAATCAGCATTGTGAATATTGTGATTATCAGTCTATCATAGACTAATAAACTAGTCATTTGAACTTTCAATTGATTTAAATTCTATATAAAGGAAGTCTATTATATTTATAGAAGCCTTTCATTGTAATTCAATAGATAATACTCTTGCTTTGCATTTATCAGCACTTTATATGTATTTCATATTTCAATTTGAATGCTTTGAATTTATTGCATTATTTTTGACACTCTAATTTAGGATTTATTCATTTAATCACGTTTTTATTCCTTTCTTTCACTCTCAGATAATGTCATTATTTATTTTTTTATTTTTTTATTTTTATTATGGTTGATTTATAGCACTGTGTCAATTTCTGCTATACAGCAAAGTGACCCAGTCATACACACGTATATATTCTTTCTCTCATACTATATTCCATCATGTTCTATCACAAGCATATTTTTATTTCACTGAAAGAGGAAAAAGAAAAAAAAAAAGATGCAGAGATCTTCCTCCTCACATCAAACACCAAATCAGCCAATGCACCTGTATTAGTCCCCTCATCTGTAGTCCTGTACCATCTGTACTCCAGATGTAATCAGGAATTCACCCTGAGTATGACTCGTGTAATAAAAACAAACTCAGAGACATTGTTCCTACAATTTTGAGCTGTCCACTTTATCATTGTCTTTGCCTTCACATCTGGATCACAGCTTAAAGATAAAACATGCTTTAACATCTCCCATCTTAAAAGCAACCAACAAACAACTTCCTTGATTTCATTTCCTTCTGCAGCTTCTATCCCTTCTTTCTTGTCTCACTGTTATGGACTGAATGCTTGTGCCTCTCCCAGATTCATACATTGAAATAAAATCCCCAATGTGATGATATTAGGAAGTGGGGCCTTTGGGTGATTATGTCATGCCTTTGGGTCCTTATAATGGGATGAATAGCCTTATGAAAAGAGACCAGAAATGTCTCTTCCCTCTCTTTGTCATATGATACAATAAAAATTCAGTCGTATGCAACTAAGAAAAGAATTTTCACCAGAATGTGATGGTGTTGTCACCTTGATCTCAGGCTTCTAGCCTCCAAAACTATGAGAAGTTTGTTTCTGTTGTTTTGTAAGTCGCCTAAGCTATGGTTCTTTGTTATAGCAACTAGAAACAACCAAGACACTCTCAAAATCAAATTTTCAAAAGAGTTGCCAATTCTCATTGGCTCTACTTCCTGATCTTCATTTCTCTCTTGAACTCTCTCCAGTCATCACCTGCCACCACTGTTGCCCTAACGTCTGTGTTGTCATGATACCCGCCCTGTGTTACAACCCACAGTCTGGCCTCGGTGCTCCTTGCACCAGACCTATCAACACCCTTGAGAAGTTAATCATTTCCTCTTTCCTAAAATATTTCTTCACTTTTCTTGCAGAACCCCAGCCTTTCTTGGTTCATCTTTTGCTTCTTCTGTGTTGTTCTCAGCTATATATACAATATGTAGACCTGTGACTGCAATGACACAGGCATTCATTAATACTCTTTGAATGAATAAATTAATGAATACTTGTATTTCAAAGCCACTCTTGCTCTTCAATTGAGGTAATGATAGAGACAAAAATAAACATTAAAAAATAAATGCCAGAATTCCCATTGTAGCTCAGCAGTAACAATCCCGACTAGTATACATGAGGATGCAGATTTGATCCCTGGCCTCACTCAATGGATTAAGGATCTGGCATGGCCATGAGCTGTGGTGTAGGTCACAGACATGGCTTGGATCTGGTGTTGCTATGGCTGTGACATAGGCTAGCAGCCTGGGAACCTCCATATGCCCTGGTGCAGCCCTAAAAACCAAAAAAAAAAAAAAAGTCAATCATTTATCTCTTCTAACAACAGTATAACATGTAGAGAAAATATTACTATAAAAATTCATACAGCCTAATGACAATTGTCATGAAATATTTTTGTATAATGTTAAACTACAAGACTTTGTAGTTTAATTTTAGTTTTGTCTTTCTAATCAGAATATAATTAACACTTCTTTGCATTTGTACAGACTTAATTTTATCATATTTATCTACATTGTGTACATAAATGTCACAAATATACACTTTCTTCTATATGAAAGATTTTCTGTGCAAATTACATGCTTGTCAAAAGCCTTTTCAAATTAAATGGTGAAACATGATAGTTACATAGAAATTTTTTCTGTTTTAAGACCACTACAAAGCTTAAACTTTGCATATAAAAAATACAGTAATAACAAACAAAAGTTAAAATGCACTTATTGATCAAAAATTATTGGTTTCTTTAACATGACCTCTAAGGGCACAGAATGGTCTCTGTAAAAAAGAACAAGTGGGACAGGAAAACATGAAATTACTACAAAATTTGTCATGCATATTATATTTTTTCTTTGGTTAAAAATAGTTTATTACAACTGAGAAAATCATTCAAACAAATGGAGGCATTACAGTCTAAGTCATGAGATTAAAAAGGAGGTATCATTATTTTTTTCAGAACAGACATACTTGAAGTATGCTCAAGTAGTGTAATTACACTATTTAGAGCTGACTCACTGTTTTACCTATCAAATTGAGTCTCCTTTAGGTGAAAAAAACTCATCATATAATGATTAGCAGACAGATGTGATTTAATAAATATTTGAGAATAAAAGCACTGCACAATTTTAATGGATCTGTAATTGTAATTCCCAAGTATCTTTCCTTCCTCAACTAATTGGGTAATGACATTGCTAGAATTAATCCAAGGTCATCAGCTTGCACATAATGCAGATGGTTTTTCCACTTTACGGGTATACAGGGGATTCGAGATTACTGTTGCCTGCTGCTTTTCAAACTAATTTTTATTCTTAAAAATCCGCATATTCACTGCAGCTGAACAGCTAAGCCATATGTTAACTTTGTGAATACTTTAAAATATCTGGTGCATGTAATTATTACACTAAGACTAACATGCATTAGTACTTTTCAATTTTGTTGTAAGGAAAAAAGACATTACCATGCCTTTTGTGTGTTTTGTTTTGTTTCCTTTCTGTACCGATATTTAAATTACGGTTCCAGGGAAAATTTTTCCTTAAAATACCTAGGTCCGCTGACCTGTTTCCTCATATGTAATATATCCCAGCATAGTTGAGAATTTGCCTAATGCTATTTGAGATAATATATTAATCCATCTAGCTACTGGAAAGTTTTTCTTTGAGATAGCTTTCTAATTTTCTTTGTGGTAACCATGAAATTGAGAATAAGGTATTTCTGTGCTTTTGTCAGAATTCTGAAATACCAATGTCAGGTTTGACAACTTGAGCCTTTTCATGTAGTACAATGGGTAAAATGCCTTTATTAAAAATAGTAATAGCAATAATACTTATTTATTAATATTTAACAGTCACCAAAGTGTTTGCATATCAACTGTATTTTTACAACAAGGAATAATCTGAGATCAGAGGCCGGTGAATCATTATTTGGCATATGGAAAACTCAGAGATCCTAAATGATTTACTCAAGGTCACACAGCCAATAAGCAACAAAACAAGATTAGGACATACTCCTCCTACTTTGGTCTCCTAGAGCCTATTCTCTCCCTGTGGGTAGGTCCAGGGATCTGCCTTTTTCATGTTGCTCTTAACCCCATTCATAGGTAAGGAACTAGCCATGTAAAAGCAAATAGGCAAAATAAATTTACATTAGTCAGGGTTCTCCAGAGACATAGAACTAATAAGATCTAGACCATAGGTAGGTAGATAGATTGGCTCATGCAATTATGGATGCAGGTGAATCCCAAGATCTGCAGGGTGAATCTGCAAGCTGAAGACCCAGGAGAGCCAATAGCTTAGCTCCCATCCAAGTCCAAAGCCCTAAGAGCCAGGATTGCTGATTGCTAGTTCCTGACCAGCAGCCTTGAGACCCAGGAAGAGCTGGCATTTCAGTTCAAGTCTGAAGACAGGAAAAAGCCAATGTTCCAGTTCAGAGGTAGGAGAAATTCTTCCTTTATTGGGGAACAGTTAGCCTATTTGTTCTATTTAGCACGTAAATTGATTGAATGAGTCCCACTCACATTAGGAAGGACAAGCTAAGTATTTGTAAATCTCATTCAAATCCACCCTAACAGAAACACATAAAATAACGTTTACCCTAATGTATGGATACCCTATGGCCCAGTCAAAGGTGACACATAAAATTAACTGTCAGAAAACCAAACTAGGTTTTTTTGCTATGATTATATCCTTTTCTATACCACTTCCCTAATTCATATGTTTTGTTAATCTCCATAAATCATTTTATAGATATAATAAATCTTTATATAAACAGAAACTGTATTTACATATATGTGTGTATACACACACACACACACACATATTACAAAGTCATTGATATAGTGAAACAAAGGCATTAATACAGTGGAACAAAAAAAAAACCTGAAAATTTATATCAGACTCTACAAAGTATCTGAAAAAGATCACTAGAATAACTAATCTTAGGTGTTCCAAGGGAGAATATTTCATAGGATTTGTATGTGGAGATAAATTTTGGCTTGAGGTGAGCTCTGAAAGACAGATTATAACTAGTTAAATTAAATGGACAAAGGAGACTATTCCAAGCCTAGGAAAATCTGAATAAAGTGATAAGGCACAAATTTGGTGAGCAAATTTTGAAAAATGTGTTGGGGACCATCAAGGATTAAATAAGAGAGATGGAGGAGTTCCTACTGTGGTGCAGTGGGTTAAGGATATGGGGTTGCCACAGCTGTGGCATAGGTTGCAATTTCAGCTTAAATTTGATTCCTAGCCTGGGAACTTCCACACACCAAAGTTGTGGCCAAAAAAGAAAAGAGAGCGAGAGATGAATTAGGAGGGTTATAGATAATATCAAATTCCTCAAATAGGCAGGATTTGATTCAAAGTAATGTGGGATAAACTGATGATATTGAGCCAAGAGGTAATATGATGAAAACAATCAGGTTTCTGAAAACTTTGCTTGAGCCAATGAAGAAATTAAAATGGATTCAAAATGAAGACAGAGAGATAAAAGGAAAACACATGAAAATTCAGAATCCTTAGCACAAACATATGCATATATACAACAGGATAGTTGCAGAAGGATAGAAAAGGAAGGAAACAAAAAGATTACTAAAAATAAACAACCATTTGAATATATAAATAAGGAAAATTGAATATATAAACAAGGAAAATTGAATCAAGGAAAATTGAATCACGATAGCTTAGGGAATGATGGTATCTGATAGAAATTGACAACCAGGACTGAGTCTTAGGCAACACTCACAGTTAAGGATGTATAAGAATAATTAAAAAACAAACTAATGAAAGAAGAAAACAAGGATCATAAGGAACACAGAATCAAACTGGAAATTTTACTTGGAGGAGAATACGTCAGAAGGGGTAGATATTCCAGAAGGAAAAACAACAACAGACTTACACACAAATAGACAACAGATGAGTCTGAGGTTCCAAAAGGGAAACAATTGGTGGAACTGTTTAGAGCCCTCTACTAGATGAACATTCTGTACACTAATCAATTGCAGAGGAAAACATTGTCACTAAATTCTAATTGCTAACTTTCACCACTTCATCTCTCTGTGGAGATAAGAATTAGTTATGGAGCATTTGTGTAGATGGCAGTCATGTTGTTTGCCACAAACTCATTTGCATGGAAAAGCACACATCAGTTAGACCCCTGTCAAAATAATTAGTTAAGCATAAGATAAGGCCTTTTAGATTTTAGAGCATTCCAAGCAATAAATCTATTTTTTCCCATGTATGAAACCAAATCAACACACTTCACAGAAATAATAGGCATTGCATATGATTCTATATTTTTCGTGTTCCTTTGTCTTTGTTTTTTCTTATCTAGTTAATAAAGTGTCTAATTTAGTAAAATAAAACATTAGCAGCTGGTAATCAGTGAGATAATGAGAAATGGAATTTCTTCTCACTATTCTCATCCCTCCACTCTGTGTTAGGCATTATGGGACTGAAATAAAATCCATTTCAATTACAGGAGCTGTGTTCTCTTACTGTAGAGCTTGATAAACAGCATGACAAAATTCAGGTCAATCATAATTTAATCACCATGTATCCATCATCTAACACAAGGTTCACAAGAATATATCCTTTTCTCCTCCTACATGAGGCAAAAACCCAAGGCTGCAGTAAGTATGCTTGAATTCAGCTAGTTACTAAGGGCATTCTCTCCTCTGACTTATGAGCACGATACAGGGAACCAAAGATCAGAGTGTATATGTCTGGAAGATGTGATGTGATTTGTTGCTTTATGAATAAGTTGATTTTACAAATATTTAGCCTGCTTCTTTCTGTGAATTTACTGTCTGCTATCAAATGTTTGAAAAACAAGTTGATAATACTTCCTTTTATCATTTATCTTTTAGATTAAGACATGTATTGGCGTGGAGATCATTTTGGTAAACTAACTCACCCCATTTCCATGTTTTAAAGATATTTAAAAAACTAAAAAAAAAAAACACTACTTCTACATTTTGTGGTATGAGAATGAATGAGAAGCACTTCCTACCTTCAAGTATCATCCCCAAAGTTAAAGTGTCTTTAGCTATTGCTCTGTTAATTACAAGAAAAAACCCTTGAAGTTCACTTCATACAAGAGTGCTTGCCTTTCTTAAGTACACATACAAACTCTTCTAATTCAAGGTGTCCTAACCTTCCTGCTCTTGACAGTTAGGGGCAATGGTTCTTTTATTGTGGGAGCTGTCCTGTGCACTGTAGGGTGCTTTAGCAGCACCCACAGTCTCTATTCACTGGATGCTAGTAGTGTATCCCAGGGGTGACAATGAACACTACTCCTAGCATTGTCAAACTGTGGTTGAGAATCACTGCTCTCACTGAACACTGAGTCCTGGCATTATCAACTCATGGTTGAGAACCACTGCTCTCATGGTAGGAGAGGATATTTATACTTAAAAGGCAATCAGAGGTGTATTTTTTTTTAATGATTCCACATATAAGTGATATCATATGACATTTATCTGGCTTATTTCACTTAGTATGATAATCTCTAGGTCCACTCATGTTGCTACAAATGTCAAGCCAGACAGAAAAAGACAAATATCATATGATATCACCTGTATGTGGAATCTAAAAATAAGGTACAAATGAACTTATTTATAAGCTGAAATAGACTCACAGACATAGAAAACAAACTTATGGTTGCCAAAGGGGAAATGACATGGGTGGGGGAGGGATAAATTAGGAGTCTGGGATTAATATATACAAACTACTATGTGTGTGTGTATATATATATATAATATATATACCTTGAATTAGAAGAGTTTGTATGTGTACTTAGGATCATAAGAAAGGCAAGCACTCTTGTATGAAGTGAACTTCAAGGGTTTTTTCTTGTAATTAACAGAGCAATAGCTAAAGACACTTTAGCTTTGGGGATGATACTTGAAGGTAGGAAGTGCTTCTCATTCATTCTCATACCACAAAATGTAGAAGTAGTGTTTTTTTTTAGTTTTTTTTAGTATACATATATATATACACACACATATACATTTACATATATATGTGTATAACTGAATCACTGCAAAACTAATGCTACTAACAGTATTATAAATCAACTATATTTAAATTAAAATATATATACATAAAAAAGAAATGCAAAAATAAATAAAATCTATGCAAAGGAAAAAAAAAGGCTCTGTACAGTTCTCTTGACCCTTTTGCCACATGAGGATGCAAGAAGTCTGTGACCTAGAAAAATACCCTCACCCGACATTTCCCACTACCTGTCTCAGTCTTTTAGCTTCCAGAACCATGAGAAATAAATTCCTGTTATTTATAAAGACCTTGAAAATGAATGGTGATGTATGTATATGAATGGCTGATTCACTTTGCTGTATACTTGAAATGAATGTAACATTGTAAGTCAACTATACTCCAATAAAATGTATTTTAAAAATTCCTGCTGTTTATAAAGTAAAAACAAAACAGGAAAAAAAGACAATCAGAAGAAAGGGAGTCCACACAGGAGACTCAAAGAAAGCAGCCAAGAAATAGAGAAAGAGAATAAAGTCCAAGAAACCAAGAGAGGGAGGAATTTCAAGAAGGAAACTGGTCAGTGATGTCACACGCTATCCCCAGTAATAAAGATAAGGTTCCAGAATGGAGTTTAAACAGAGCATTTCAGGAGTGACTTTTACATATTGACCTTTTCCACACAGCATTTCCTCTAGCCTAGGAGATCTTAAGTGACTGTGCACATCTGTGTCACGTAGACATCTCAAACTCCAGATATTCAAATTCAATCATACCTATTCAGTGCTAGGGTTTATGCATGTATTTTGGAAAAGAAATTTACCTGAGAGATCCTGGAATGCATTCTAATTAACAGCTATTTCTCTAATCTAATTTTCTGCTTCTTTTATTTCCTCTGTAATTTTCTCCATGTCTTTAGTGGGGTGAGAAAGTATAAAGAATATTGAACTCAGCTGTTGTGGTCAGAGTTCCTTCCAATTTGACACTAAATAAATGTGTTTACTGGACAAAGTCCCTTAAATGCTCGACTTCAGTTTAATCATCTGTAAAATTGGATTGGACAATCTCTCTAACACTAATCTTCTACATATAACCTGATAAAAATAACCAGAGTAAACAGATTCCTGATGGAAATATCATTTATCCAGTCTAATCAGATACAAATATTATGGAAATAAAGAAATAAACTACAGATTATAGAGCAAATTATACTCTAAGATGTGATACAACCATCACATAGTAACTGTGTAATAATATTTCAAATTATAATATATTAAGACAACTGGAAAAAATAGTATATAATACCACATGTGCAAATAGAAAAATTAATTCTCAAAGAAACATTCTAACTGATTTACATTTCTATATTCTGACAATGGATTTTTACATATTTGCATACATTATAGATTTTTTTGTCTACCAATACAGTCATTCTATACATTTAGCTTAGAACTTTGTTTTTCATATACTTTTTAGCAGCTCCTTTATCATTATGGAAGTTGTCGTATCTGAAATTAAAACTTGAGAGAGTCAAGAAATAAGAAGCTGCTGCCTGCTCTGCCCAATGCCATCACAACTACTCCTCAAGCATAGGAGGTAGGAGAAAGAGCCAACCAAAGCTGCAGTTTGTGGTGGATTCATGCATTTCATGGAGTGTTCACAGCTTCAATCTGGACGCAGGGGAATAGATGCAGGAATACCAGACCCAGCCAGACATAGACACAATTTCAAATTTTGTTTCAAATAGCCAAGTACCTCAAGGAGAAGTGTTCTGCCTTATTGCAATCATCCAGACCTCACAGAAGTTCATCTTATTAGTCAAATCTAATTTGTATTTAGATGAAAGGACTGATTAGTTTAAAACATCTCTCAAAAGCAGAAGAGTAGAAAGATGTTTGAGACAATGCACCAATGTATATTTCTGAATTTTCCTCCTCAAATGGAGAAAAAGAACAATAGTAATCTCTTTGAGTTAGTAATCTTTATTCTTGGCTATAATCATATATCAGCAAAGAACTTGGACTATCTTAAAGGTTTAGTGAATGTTGATGCAGTTGATGTGACTATTAAGTAACTAATCATAAAAATTACTGATGTAAACTGAAGCAGAAAAAATTTTTTAGTTAAATGTTCTAACTCTGGAGTAAAACCACTGGACTAAAATCTTAGCTCCATCATTTAGCTAACTAATAGGACTGTAGGCTAGTTACTTAAACTCTCTCTTCTTCAGAGATTTTCTTATACATGAAGTAAAAGTAATACTATTACTTGCTTCATGTTATTGTTAGGATTTAAAGAGAAAATCTGCAGAAGGCATATAACTCAATTATTGGCATTTGATATAAATAGTACTAATAACTAGGATTAAATCAAACTGATTTTATTTATCAAACCTATCAAGACCATTCTGAAAGTATTTTTGAAATTATTATGTTATCCACCCATCCCTCTATATCCAATTTGTCTATGGGAAATTGCCCAAATGCTATGTGTATATTCTTTTTTCTCAGAATATTTTGTGGTTATATGATGGCCATATTTTACAGCAACTATATTTTATTATGTAATAGAATTTTGGCGAGGAAAATTTCATCATCCAAAAAGATGACAAAATTTTTTGAACAAAGTTACAGGTCTATGATATCTCTATAGTCATTTATTTCATTTGGTAGCACTTGGTTTGAATGTCTACAATATTATTTAAGTTGTTTAATGACTTTTAGACTGCTTGAAGAGGGGTATTTTTCCCCAGATTACTAACTCCCTAATTTGATTATGAGATAATGAGAAGATGCTAGGATGGTGCTAAGTATATAACACAGGTTCCAGTTAAATAGGTTTCCTTTTATTTACTCAATTCCACTAGGGCTTGGACAATGTTCTCTTCATCTTAGAACTAATAAGAGAGGTCAGTGAACAATGTGCTATGGTAGAAAGAGCATAAGCTTGAAATGAGCTTCATATAGTAGATTTCTAAAGGCCCACAAATTCCTCCTGTCCTCATATGCATGTCCCCTGACAGGGGGCCTCTACCCCTCCTCCTATTGAAAAGTGGAGAAACGGTCCATTTGGGCTTAGCCATATGACTTGCTCAATAAACATTAGAAAATACAATGTAGAGTCTTAAAAATTGTTTGAGTACTGGGTGGTTGTCATCTCTTGCTGTTGAAAACCATCCACTGTGCGAATAAGCTAAGGCTTACTCCTGAGTGATGAAAACTGATATAAAGAGAGGTCCCAAGTTTTCTCACTCTGCCTATCCCCGATAGGTGAGTGAGGTCTCAGGCTCTTCCTAACCAACCCAATTCAGACAGGAAAGAATTGCCCAGACAGCCCACAGAATTACGAGAAAAAATTAAAATGCATTGTTTTAAGCCATGTACTTGGTATTCAAAGTACATGGCATCTGAAGTTCCTATCATGGCTCAGGGATAACAAACCCGACTAGTATCCATGAGGACATGGGTTTGATCCCTGGCCTTGCTCAGTGGGTTAAAGATCTGGCATAAACTGTGGTGTAGGTTGCAGGCACAGTTCAGACTGGTGTTGCTATGGCTGTGGTGTAGACCAGCAGCTGCAGATCTGATTTAATCCCTATCCTGGGAACTTCCATATGCCACAGGTGCAGCTCTAAAAAGACCAGAAAAAAAAAAAAAAAAGTATGTGACTTCTTTTCTCTTCAGTTAAAAAAAAAGTCACTGAAAAGGCTCATATTAGAGTTCTGCTACTTAATAAAGTTGTTTAAACTTGGAGAGGCTACTTACCTTATTAAAAATCCATTACTTGGAATATAGAGATAACTTCTGGCTATGTATGGTTGTGGTAAGAATTAAAAGAGAAAACATGTTTGAAACCCTTAGCAAAATGGCTGGTATCTCTTAGGGACTCAATAATATTCCTTGACTTTACTTTCCTCTCCCTGACAGTTTCTTTCACAGAGTATTTCAGGGGCCATAGCATATGTTTGTACAAGATGTGCCATCACAAAAGTACTGCCAAATAAAAACTGGCACTTGCCATCTGCCTGTACAAGAATTAAATCACTAGCCACTGCAGTCACTGACCTTCAACACCTCCTGAAAAGAGTCCAGGGTGGCAATCAGGAATAAAGAGCTCTATGCCCTGAGAAAAACTGGATGTACAGGCCTTCACATAGTTAGATATTTTTAGGAAAAATGTCATGACCCCAAATCCTTGCATCTTCTCGTATCTAAAAAAGTAATAAAATCATTAATGGTGACATCTGCTTCTCATGACTAGCAGCAAGTTTCTGCCAAAATGTGTGCTTGACCACATGTGCCACACTTCACTGATACCATATATAATCCTGACCTTCGCCCAACCTCTTTGGAGCAGTTTCTCAGAGCTAAGATACTATTTTGCCCCAAATAAAACTTAACTTACAACTCTCGTGTTGGGCTTTTTTTTTTTTTTTTTTTTTTTTTCAGTTGACAGTACCAAGCCCAAGAAGCAGTGGTACCAATAAGATAGTTCATGCTAGGTTTCCCAAACTGTGCATGGCAGGTTTAGGGTTTTTTTCTGTCCAGAGAAAAAGGTGCCTTACCTAATTCACACAGGCCTAACTATAGCCTGGATTGTATGCTTAACAAAAGACTGCTGAATTGCATTGAACTCAATTATTTGTTAATGGAAAAGTTGAGTTTTAGAAAATAAAATAGCAGAAGTTATCCTAGCTGATTTCAAGATCTGGAAGAAAGAGTCATCCAAAACCCATCCTCACCTTTCCTTGATCTCCAGTGAATTTCACATCTTATTTCATTTCAGTTCTTATATATATAGCTACATTCTAGAAATAATTGCCATTTTTCAGCCTCAGAAAACTTAAGCTGTTCTTTGATTTTAACTGCTATCCACTACACTTCACACTTCCTTTGTGCTACATTTAGACCTCACCTCTTTGGATGACACTATTTTTTCCAATCTATCAACAGCCTCTTTCAACACTCTCTTCCTACCCATCCTGGACTGTATTACAAATTGCCTACACTGCTTGCGCATAAATACCTTCAATTCTTTTGTATTCTTCTGTTTTACTTCATCTGCATAACAAAAAGCCCTAATTCTGGATGATGATCAAGCCTCTCCTTTTATGCTCCTATACCTTTGTTGCCAGGCGACGGTAGAGAATAAAAACAGCATAAACATGTTGATGTTTTACACATTAATAGTCTTCAGCCACAGCTGGACTTTTAAACAACACTTAGAAATTTTTGGCCATTTCCCTCTGCCTTTCCTCAAAGGGACTTCATCCCACTTCTCAATCCCCTAACCCATTCCCATTCATTCATTTATGCACTCAAACATTTGCATTAAGTTTCTACCATGCAATGTATATTTTTATGGGACCTGGAGAAAAAATTGGCCAAGATATTATGATCTCTGCTATCAAGAAGCTTATATTCGAGTCAGAAAAGTAGAAAATAAAAAAACAAAAAAAAAAAACCCAAAAAACAAAATAACTACAGTTTTTGGCTTTATAGACCAAATAGATAGAATGCTCTGAAAGAATTACACATTTAGATGGGGAATGGGAGGTGGAGGTAGCATTTTTATATAATCCAATTAGAACACCATAATGTAGATATTTAAGTTGGAACTGAATTGAAAAGTTAGCCTTAAGAAGATGCCTCAGTTAATAGAGCACATTGTGGCCTCGAGTTTGTAAAAACACAGTATTCTAGAACCTGTTAGAATTTCAGTGCATCCAGACCATGGAGAAATTCTGATGTAAAAATTAATCATGACATATAAAATAGGGTGATTAATTCACACACCCTGTAAAAGAAAGAAAGAAGGAGAAAGGAAGAGAGGAAGGGAGGGATTGAGGGAGGAAGGAGGGAAAAGAGAAACACATGTTAGCAATTTAAGGAAATAAAATGTCTTATTGGCTTATTAAATAGCTCATGGAATTTTTAGAAGGTGGAGAAAATAAGCTTGAAGGCCACACAAAAGACACTATGCCCAAACTACACTGTAGGACTGTGCCAATGAAGAACCCCTCTCATTGCTTCTACCTCTCTTGTCATCTTGGGCACTGGTGCCTGATTCTTTCTCATCATTGGTCCTAAAAGCCTCCCTTGCCATCCTCAACTAAACAGATTCCAGGTGGCACCTATTTCCCCATGTTGACCTCTTATGAATTGAAGTGTGTTGTAGACATGCTTAGTTAGTAGACACTAGTTTACAAGTCTGTGCCTTTGATGCAAAGGAGTCCAGGAAAGCCAACACCTGGCTTCTACCTTGGACTGAAGGAACTCAACTAGTAAGACACTTCCCAAACATAAGAAATGTGATTGGCAGCTAGGTACCATGGTGTGGTTACGCTGTGAAACATGAAACCCCCAAATCTCAGAAACTTACAATGAAAGTTCATCTCTTGCTCCTGTTCTAAATATAGTCTATGAGTTTTCTCATTCCCTGCTTCTTGTGTCATCTCTTTCTGGGATGTAGGTTGAAGAGCAACCCCTTTCTTGTGGTGGAAGCTCAATCAAAAAGCTACAGTATTCCATGCAATCATATGTAAAGCTCTAGTTTACTAAATGTTATGGCTATTCATAGCATTTGACCAAATTAAGTCTCATGGCAAATTAAAAAAAAAAAAAGAATGAGGAAATGTACTTCTCCAATTGCAGTGCTGAGTAACAAAGAGAGGAGAAGTAAATACTTGTGAACAATAATATATTAAAATAACCTACCCTCTTAGCCACAAATATTTCCTTTTCCTCTGCACAGAAAACACATCCAAAGGAAGACATCCTAAATGTCTTATCTAATTATGGCATCAGACTGTAAATTCATCATCATGATAATCTCTAATTTATTTCTAAATGATGGAACTCCTCCAACTCACACATCCATCATAAAATGGTAGAATATTCACCAAAAAGCATTACCATTTAAAAAGAGAATAATGAGAGACACACAGCAATCAATCACTGGCCCAACAATATCTGAAATTCTTAGTAATTGAGCATGTTCTGCAAATAGTTTTTGGTTCTGTCCACTGGGAATAATTCCTCAGTTCATTTTTCTCCATGGGTCTAAACCTTGCCTTCTGGGAAATGTTTCCTTTTGATTAGTCTCCTTGGCAACATGTGATGAGTTTTCTTTTCCTTTCCAATAGAAATTGGAAGCCAAAAGTTCATTTTACATACTGAATAGTCACAAACTCTTTTGATAGAGGCTAGCAGTGATTTTAAAGGTACAAATGTCTCAAAAATGGGATTGAATTTTTCTTTTTACCAATTTGATAATAATCAGCTCACTATTCTGATAGACATACAAATAGTCATTTTGGAGACAGGTTTTTCTCCCTAGATTAATTATAGATATTTTCAGTATACCTGACCTTCATTGGATCACACTCCTAGCTTAATCTTTTCTGAACTGTTTCATTCAATTAAAAGAATTTACAAGAGGCCACGCAATAATAAATACATTAAATTATCTACCTCAAGAATTTCACAGAGTAAAACCATGCTTATGACCTGTGCTTTCCCTTAATCATGTGTCTTAATAGCTATGTCCATGATTTGGCCTTTGACCTAAGGATGCATTTTAATGAGGTTTTGGGTCTCAAAACATTTCTCAATTTGTATTTACGGTTTACAGAAGAGCATCCATTATATTTCCTATCCCTACGACTCTCAAATACTCAAAACTTTAATTTCCTTATCTTCTTATAGATCAAAAACACAATTTTATTATGCACATTATCTGCCTTCCAAATTATCACAGTTGATTTTTTTTTCCCCCTAACTGCAATATGGGCATTATTTTTCTAGTCTCTAATAACAGTTTGGGAGGATTTTTTTCTGGTCCCAAAGTCAATATTACATATAATAAATTTTTATTTTAAGGGTACAACACTTCCTGGTGACAATATTTGTATAGTTAGCTTTGATAATCTACATTGTGTATCAAACATCCCCAAAACCTCAGTGGCCAACAACACAGATATATTTTTCACTACTTTTTAATTTATTCTATGTGATAGCTATTCCTCTGCTCTCATCTGTTGGCAGATTTGAGTCTTCTACATTTGTCTTGTAGTTCTATAGTCTAGGGTGAATCTAGAACATGACATTTCTCTAACTAGAGGGGAAAAGCAAGAGAGGCTAAGCGGAAAGCATGCCACTGTGTTTATTCCTCCTGCTCAGATATGGCATATAACAGTTCTACTCACACAATGTTGACAAAAGCTAGTACCTTGGCTAATGGGATGAAAAAATAATTACTAATTCATAAGTTAGCAGGGAAAGAGAAAAGGTGAAAAAATATTTGTAAACTGTAGTACATCTTACCACATTGTGAAGGTAAAAACAACCAATTTCTCATGGGCTATAATAATTAGAATTTAAATAAACAAAGAAGAGTCAGAGAGGAGGAAGTCAGCTAATGAGATAACAGGACTATCAAGAGAGTATGAAATCATATGCACAAATAAGAAAGCGGTTAAATCAATGAAAAAAAAAATAGCTACCTCTGTCAAGAGCCACTAAGAGATTAAGTTGAGACTGGAAAGATGTCTATAGATTGAGGCAACATGAAGGCCATTGGTGGATTAGATAGGAAAAATTTTGGTAGAGCAGAAGAGCTAGTGCCAGGTCAAAAATATATGTTAAGGACAAAAGAGGAGACTGCAGTTTGATAAATCATACCCTTCTCTTCTCTACCAATTTCAGAATCAAATGATAAATAAATACACATAGGAGTAAGAACTATTGTGATCAAAATAACAAATTTATAACTAGTAAAGCTGAAGGGGAGACTAGAGCTAGACCTGTGGCCAACATATACTTCCTTACATTTTCCTTTTCTTATAAAGCATAGGATATATCCACAGGGTAGATTGAATTTGCAGAATAGACTTCATTTATTCATCCATGAGTAAGAAAAAATGGTTTCCTCATCTCTTCAACAATTTCAAACCTGTACATAGAGAAATTTGCTTTCAGCGGTCTTTAAATGGCAGATCTTGAGATTCATTTCCAACACATTTTCTACATAGAGAGCATGAACACATCTCTCCTCTAGGTGGGTATGGTGGAGACTATTGTCTTCCAGTATTACATTTCCTTTATAACTATAGAAGTGTACCTCCTCCCCACTGAATTGTAGCAAGACAAATGGATGTCTAGCTAGAGACCAAATTGTCCAGCTTTCTTGCTTCTGGTATGGTCCAGATTAAGTAACAAATAAAGTGATATGAAAAAATTTCAGGTCATAGTCTTAAAAAACAAAGTATCCTATCAACTACTTTTCTTTCTCTCTGCTTGGGTTCAGAGAGATGGAAATAAAGAGCACATCAGAGATGGAAATTATATGTCAAGGATAGCAGAGCCACTCCACCATCCTGAATCTCTGGACCATCATTTAGATTAAACACCTAAACACTCTAGAAGCTTTATATCCCCATGTACTCTTGCATGAAAGATAACTTCATTTTCTCTTAAGTGACTATGTTGGGGGGCCTAATTGTTATAGGAACTTATGCTGCATTATTCTTAATTTCTTAATTTGAAATTTAGCAATTTTGTGCTGCCATAATGAAAATCTCAAAAGCATTGGCTTCTCAGGCAGTCTGTGGTAGTAGTTTTTAAACCTGGTGACCCTTATTATGTCATGAAAAAATATTTGGTCAGCTGCAATAAAGTGGAAGGCAAACCATATGCTCTTTAAACCTATAAGCAGTTCAAAAAAGGTTAAGTGTGTTGTGCTCTGTGACTTCAACTCGTTACTTTTAGCAAGATCCTGAAAGAGACTAATGAAGACAGACAAGAATTATCCAGGTTACAGAGACAAAATGGAACATTTTTCTCCCAAAGGACATTTTCTTGTTCTGTGGTTTTGCAATTTGAATTACTGTTAAGACTAGAGTTTGAGTACCTAATAATATTAAAAAATACTAGTTTTCCTGTATAGCTACTTAAAAAAATATAGAAGTATTTTCCAGAGCTTTTTTCTAATACATCTCACTAAGATTTCTCAGATATGGCGGCAAAGATCATATTAAGGTGTTTTTTCCCATCTGAGACCTTGTTTTTTTTCAATTAAATAACCTCATGCATTCACCTAACAATGTAAATAAATAAAAGCATGAATGATTAAAATAATAACTACATAATAGACATGAAAGAAGCTTCAGAAGGCAAGCCAAAAGCCAAGGAAGATAATGGCCAAATTAGATAAGAACCAAAGTCTAACCAAGGAACTTCTTCATTGCCAATTGAGAAAGTCTTTATAATTTATGCCCAGCAGGAGTTCATCACTGTTATGAAATTGTGAAAGCTCTGCATTGCCAATATTCTGTTTTCTTTATACTGAGTATTGTGTGTGTGTGTGTGTCTATAGACAGACTCTTGAATGAGAAGTAATTCATCTATTAATGTATATGTCATTGGACATTGAAGAGTAACATCTGGACTCAACAGAAAGCACTACAAAATACCCAGAGATGGTGGACCCAGAGATGGTGCAGGATGAAACTTTGTACCACCTTTGTGAGAGAGGTGTAGGGGACGATAACACAATAATAACTGAGTGGCTAGAGGAGAAGAATCTGCTCATCATTACCTAACCTCCATTCACCCATCTGTTAACCTGCCCTCCCTTTGATTTCAAGCCATAAAGTCCAAATACAAAGAAGATTTCTCAGCTTGCCTTGTGGTTAAGTGACCACAGTCTCAACTGTATTGAGAGTGGAAGGGGTATGTGCAACATACAGGTTACATCTTGAAAAGGAAAGTTACTTTCCATCCATTTCCTCTTTTCTCCTTCTTGCCTGCTAGTAAATGGTGACAATTGGAACAGACACTTTACATCACAACGTGGAAGCCAGGTGTTGGAGATAATAGATGTTCAGCCAGCATGCTTAATATCCTTGAAAGTTCTGCCCAACTCTAAGCCAAAAACCAAAAGAGAAATAAACTTCTGTTAGAGCCAGCGAGTGTTTGCAGGATTTTTGTTTTGTTTTTGTTTTACAGGAATTTAATTCATATTCTTAATTAATTCAGTAAGCCATCCATGTACATTCTGTTCCTTTACCCAAAATCACTAATAGCATATATCATTTGTTTCAAATAGAAAATGGAGGAAGACGAGAAGTATAATAAAAAGTATCTTTAGTGTGAACTAAGAATATTATTCTTCTTTAGCTTAGGTGTAGAAGTAGATGCTGGTTATATAACAGCACCATGAAGAGTTTGTGACAAGAAGAGGAGTAAGGAAATGAGGCATATTTAGAGTCATTAGAAAGTACTTTTTTTTGTCTTTTTTCCTTTTCTAGGCCCACTTCCACAGTATATGGAGGTTCCCTGGCTAGGGGTCAAATTGGAGCTGTAGCCACCAGCCTATGCCACAGCCACAGCAATGGCAGATCCGGGCCTCATCTGCGACCTACACCACAGCCCAGGGCAATGCCGGATCCTTAACCCACTGAGTGAGGCCAGAGATCGAACCCGCAACCCCATGGTTCCTAGTTGGACTTGTTAACCACTGAGCCATGACGGGAACTCCAGAAAATACTTTTAAACAAGATAGGCTAAACAGTGTCTGTAGTCCTGTTATTTTATGGATTCTGATTGATTACACCATAGAACAGAAGATAAAAGTACAAAAACTTTAGGATTTGGTTGTTCCATCCTAAATACACTAAGTCAAATTTGTTCAGAAGAGTTAAGTAAGGGTCAAAAAGTTTTTCTTCTTTTTTTTCCAAATGATACAAAGGACAGTGTCAAATGGAAAGAAAGGAAAAAATTCTGCTGACTCAGAGATCCTGAATTTCAAAAATAAAATTTAAGTTTCACTGACACAGGAAGCCATTGCTAACAGGCAAGATTTGGAAAGTGATATTTAAGTAGCTAGAAAAACTTAAACTGAGAAGAGACATAACCCACCTAATGCCAGGTTGAGTTTGAGTCATTGTGGGGACACAGCCAGCTTCTGGACAAGAATCAACCATCCATAGCCAGAATGGCTATCCCAACTTCCCTGCTTAGAAGATTGAAGCTGTCCTTGATCAGTAGGTGCAGTTGCAAATAATGGTATGAAAATAAAAGAGAATTGCATAAGTACACAAGTGAATGGTACTAATAATTTACATTATAACAGTATATAGACATAATGGTAAGTTCAGAATCATTGAGATACAATGGATGTGCTACATTTATTTTTCTGTCTTTGAAACTTTTAGGAGAACCAAAGATTTTAAATCTTTGATGTAATAAATTGAGTGCCAATTTAAATACAAGAAGCACTGAGGGTTTCATTTTACAAAAAATTAGGCAGTATGCTGATGGAACTGAACAGATAAGAGTTATGATATAGTAGACAGATGGAAAAGAGAAGAGAGATGTCTTTACAAAGACCAGAAAGAATAGGCTCAGTTGCACATGTGGAAGATTTGGGCTTTGAGAAAGTGAACCACTTTCTCACCATCACTATTTAGTGAAAATGAAGAAAATATGGTTGCAGCTGCAGGTTGATGTATAAATTTGGTGATAGAAAGATGAACGAGTCCCATTGGATGGCTTCAATTTTCTTAGGGGAGTGGGAGGTTAAGTAATTATTTTGAAAAGAAAGGAGAGGGGGAGACATATGTAAGTTAAGAAGAGAGAAAAATCATGGTCAGAAGATGAACCAACAAATTTTCTGGTAAAAATAGTTGGGTGTTTAATAAGTATTAAGTTACCAATTGAGTTCATGGTTATGTAATTAAAATGAAATCAGGCAACCTTACCCAAAAGCGTTCTTCAATAGCATTAAGCAGTATGAATACAATCATAAATAAAGGAGATTCTTGAACTGAACCGATATATGTTTCCTACCAGCTACATGTGAGTGAAGTCTAAGGAAACTAGGGAGTTGAGAGTACTTTCCATATTATACTATGGGGTAAGAAAGGAAGTGAAGCAAGGAGGGGGCTGATAGATGATGAAAAAATGGGTGGAATCCATGGACTGATTCAGAGATCTTGTTCAGATTGAAAAACTGTACTGTTAAGTGAAATGACAGATCTTGCTCTTCTGGTAAACATCCAGTACCTCCTCCACAGTTCTCACTTTCTAATGATGACCTTTATTCCTATCCCTCTGGGAAAAAGAAAGTCAGAAGAGAGAGTTCACAAATCTCTCCCAGCTATCACCACCACATCTCCTAGCTACATATCTGGCTCTCCACATATATCCTGTGAGTTCCCTCCTATTGCCAGGGATAAACATTTCAAAATCCCACCCAAAGCCAAGCCCTTCACTTTTGCACTGGACCCCATAACTGGTATGCTGTTTTTCCTTTCTCTCTAGCATCATTAATTCTACCTTCTGACTTGAAACAACCACCAGCCAAAATTATGCTATTATTTCTCATATCAAAAAGTATTTTTAAAATCGTTACTTCACATCCCCTTCCACTTGCCAACACATTTTTTTTTGTTTTCTCTTTAAAATTCTTTAAAATTAGCCCCTATATCCACCATTCCCAATTTGTTTCTTCTCTTCACTTGAACCCAGTCCAATTATACTTTTATGCTGGTTACTCCACATTAATAGCAACTATTATCTTCAATGTCCCAGCAACCTCCAGAGTCTCAAAATTCTAATGTAAAATTTTAAATTTTCTTCCTAATTTATCACTGTAATAAGTGCTCCATTTTTTTTTCACTAACTCATATCTGCAATTTTTTCTTCCCTTGACTTCTATGATACATGTCTATTTTGGCTGTTCTTGTTTCCTCATAGTCAACTTTACCCTAGTCTCCTTTAATGGTTTCTCTTAATCTTCCACAGCTTCTAAAATATTGGCAGATCATGAAGCACCATCTCAGTCTCCATTATTCCTTCATCTATACTCTATTCCTTGCTTATCTCAGCCAACCAAATATTCTTAAATGACATTAACTGGCTGACTAGACCTACCTTTGTCTCTCCAAGCTAGATTTCCCTCATCAACTCAGATCTCATACATGCTACTTGACATCTCCATTTAGATGTCTATTAGAGACGTAAGGTTTACCCCTCCTTGGAAAACCCCTAGTTTTCTACTGCAGTAACTGAAATTTTGAAATCTTGGTGTTGACCTGTATGCATCTATTTTTTGATATCTCACTTGCATCAATATATCACCTCTCTTAACTTTAAAGTTTTAAAATATCTAATCATTTCTTACATCTATTGTACTATGACAACCTTAGTTCAGTCTAATTTCATCTTTCACTGAATTATGTAAGAAGCTTCTGTTTTCCCCACTTTCCACCCTTAACTCTATATAGTCGATAATCTACTGCATGTAAAATGATGACTTTAATATATGTTATATCCTGTAATTCTTACAGCCCTTCAATAGTTTTCCATTTTAATCAAAGTAAGGCTCAAAGTCCTTACAGTGGGCTCCAAGGCCCTATATGATTGAGCACCCTGCCATCAATCTGGACTCTGAGATACTCACTAGTATAAGGAATTTTGTTTTATTTCATTTAAAGGCCTTATCTTGCCTTGATTCATGCTGCAAGCACTAGGGGCAGTAGCAATTTTATGGTTGAAATTAGCCATTAACCATGCAAAAAAAAAAAAGGCATTTTTTCTCACTCCTAGCATAAGATTTAATCTGTTTCATTAGGAAAAATAACATCATCAAGCATAATCTATAGTGATTATTATCTACAAGCATGATCATACAGACACATTAAGCACATTATAACCTGGAACCTGATTAAGAGACCAAAACATATGCTATCATTTTTTACATTAAAATTATTATTTATTTTGACCTCTAATCCTCTTTCAGCTACCAACATACTACTCTGCTTTCTCCTTATCTGCCTTCCTTTTTCTTGAACCACTTTTATCTCCTTACTTTCATTCTTAGAAGAAAAATTGCCTTGCTGGATACCTTATTTTTGCTCAATGACTCCTCCATTTTTCTTGTTTTTTCAAATATTTGACTCTATCAATTAACCTTTTATTTTACTCTGTGAATTCAGTCTCTCTCTCTTCTTGCTCTTGTTTTCAGCTTCTATATGTCCACAAGATTATTCCATACTGAAAAATAAAACAAAATTCCATTGACCTATTTACCCTATAGCTTTCCAATATCGTTCTTTTTCCTTTCACTCCTGAGGTTCTTGAAAGATTTTTTTTGCTTATATCACAACCATTTCTGGAGTTCCCTTTGTGGCGCAGTGGTTAACGAATCCGACTAGGAACCATGAGGTTGCGGGTTTGATCCCTGCCCTTGCTCAGTGGGTTAAGGATCCGGCGTTGCCATGAGCTGTGGTGTAGGTTGCAGACATGGCTTGGATCTGGCGCTGCTATGGCTCTGGCGTAGGCTGGTGGCTGCAGCTCCAATTCGACCCCTAGCCTGGGAACCTCCATATGCCTTGGGAGAGGCCCAAGAAGTAGCAAAAACACAAAAAACAAACAAACAAACAAAAAAACCCAAAAAAAACAAAAAAACAACCATTTCTTAATTGTCTTTAGTTCTCTAACACTTTACTAGAACTGCTTTGGAAAAAGATCACCAATTATCATCATTATACTCTTATTGATGAATGCAGCAGAAAATGTGTGTGTGTGTGTGCATGTGTGTGTGTCTTATCTTCTGCTTGTGGCATTGATCATTTCCTTTTTCTTGAAATCTTTCCTCTACTAAGACTTCCATAACACTACCATCTTCTGACTCTCTTTTCCTCTAAATTTCCTCGCAGTTACCTGTGTCACCTCCACTCTTAGGACTTGATACATTCACGTTGCTTGATCCCTTAAACCAAAGCATCCTGATGTTCACTCTTGATCTAACGTATCACTAAAACCTGGTAATACAGTGTCATATCATCTGGCCTCACATAGCCTCCAGGTCAAACTGAGAACTTTTATGATGATGTTTCCAGGCCATATTCTATCAAGCCAGAGGGTCTACATGATGTTTGGCAAATAGTCAATGGTATTCTGAAGATCATAGTGGGTCTCAGAGCATTCATCAACAAACTTAGTAGCAATTTAATCCTATTGGCCACAGGCCAAAGTGATTTGTTATTGTTAAAAAATACATGCCAACACACAGTGGTGCCTTGGAGACCTCCAGGGCAAGTGAGAGGGTTCTTGGAGGGTGAGAAGTTGGTTGTCATGGAAACACCTTAGTCCTTAGAAACAGAGAAAGCAATTTTCTTCTTTTGAAGGCTTAAGAACTGCTTCCCTACACATAGAAGGACAATAAAAATATGATAGGGCTTCAATATTTCTGGGTCTATGTAAGAGGGGATGATGTCCGTATTCCAAACAGCTTAGGAAGATTTTCATGGAAATAGGCCTTAGGCAAAAAATCAAACCAATGAAGTTTCAAAAAAAGAAAAATCACAGATAAAACTGCTCCATAGCCATTAAGTCCCCCCAAATGAATTAAAAAACAAAGCAACATTAACAATACCAAATTTTCATCCAGCCCTGCCTGGTGTCACCTTCCTCCTCAGACCTGCAGTGCAGAGGAGAGGGTCAGCCCTGAATAGGGAGGGTCCTGTAACCACCTGGGGTGAGTGGGGGTGTTGGGACCACACTTTCACTTTTGGCTCCAGCCAGCCTTTGCCATCTTCTCACCAGCTGTTTGCCATTGGAATTCAGTTGCTTAAGCGAAACTCAGTTATTCACCACAAATCCCTAGCTCTTGTTGTTCCTGGAAGGCTGCCCACCTTCCTGCACTGCTCTCTCCATCTTTTCTCTGCTCAGAAGTATTCTGTCCATTCTTTAAGGATCCAATCAGGTCTTGTCATTTCCTAGAAGACTTTCCCAACTACAACTGCTTTTGCTGACTTGAGGAATTCATATGGCTCTGTAAATACCATTTGATCTCAACAAAAATAGTCATCTATTTGTCTGTGTGTTTGTGTGTGTGTTTTAACCTATGCTATTATCTTTCTCATTAGAGTTAGCTTCTTTGAAGATCAGATTGGGTCATAATCATCTTGGTCTCCACTTCAGTCTGTTGCACAGAGCAGCTTCAGAGTCAATGCTTATTCAAGGCAGAAGCATAAAAACCCAAACTGGAGTTCCTGTCGTGGTGCAGTGGTTAACGAATCCGACTAGGAACCATGAGGTTGCAGGTTCGATCCCTGCCCTTGCTCAGTGGGTTAACGATCCGGCGTTGCCGTGAGCTGTGGTGTAGGTAGCAGATGCAGCTCGGATCCCGTGTTGCTGTGGCTCTGGCATAGGCTGGCAGCTACAGCTCCAATTCGACCCCTAGCCTGGGAACCTCCGTATGCCGCGGGAGCAGCCCAAGAAATGGCAAAAAGACAAAACAAACAAACAAACAAACAAACAAACAAAAAACCCAAACTGTAAATTAATAACTACAAATGTGACATAGTGAAATCACATTTTTCTTAGTAGAAATTTCTGTTTCTGATGATAATTCTCAAGACAGTTTACCATGGCTGTTTACTTCCTACTCCATATGTTCTACTCAAGATTTATAGTTTATAGGCTGTGTATTCATCATTCATGTGAACATTTTTACCTGTGGCCTCTTTTTAAATTTTTTATGATAATCTGAACATGTGGACCAAAGAACAATTTTTGTAAGTGGAGTAATTGTAGTGATAAATCCTGACGAATTCAAAACCCTTAAATTACACATGGAGAGTATCTAGCAATATGTGTTTTTTCTTTGTTTCTGCTTCTTTATGGTAATTGCCTTGAGTAAAATATAGTACTTATTATAGCAGTATAGAATTATATTGCTTTGAAAAAACACATGTTACAGAAGTATTTATACTGAGAACATCGCACTTTGTAGGTATGCTCTGTTTTCTGACCTCAATGGTTCTGTTGCAGTTTAACTGGGGACCACTGGCACATCAGCAAGTATGCACACAGCATATATCTTTAATTTTCTCCTTACCCTCACTTGAATGTGGCCACCCTGAAGATTTGGAATTTCTGGGATGTTTCAGAATCCATAAAGCATTCGTGATCATATCAAACAACTCTTTACTGTCTGTTATGTTCAGCCAGTGTTTGGAACTATTCCAGCAGTATTAAATGAAATTAAAATTTTTCAGCCAAAAATTATGCTTGAATAATATTTCTGATAGAAACTTTGCTGGGTGGGCCTCAAGTTCAAAAGAGGGAAAGGGATATTCTTAGTGTTTATGACTTGCTGAGAAAGATTTCAAGGCTCTTAGGATGGAAGCTTACATAAAATAGAGAACATGACTAAAAGCCATCAGTCAATACAGAGCCATTTTCATTTTCATGAAAACTATACTTATGGCTATATTCAGTAGAGAAAATTCAAATTGAAAAAAGCCAGCCTTGTACTTTTTACTATTAGCTGGACTTTATTGTTGTTGATATGAATTTTTTTGGAAACAGCAAAGAGGAGTTAATTTTCACAGCTAATACAGATGATGTCAAAAATATCTGTAATATTCCAAGTACCCAACAAATGAAAGCATCTATTTTCTCCTAAATACCAGGATAGAAAATCCAATATGTCATTCACTTATTTAAAAGCCTCTTGCATTAACCAGAGATAAGAAGAAAAAAAAGCTATTTCTGTTGACCTACGGATAAAAACAAATAGTAGGGTATTGAGTGAACAATACTGGTGAAAAGATAACTTACTGTAGTGGAGAAGGGAAAGGCATAAAGTTTAGTGAGTACATGTAAGTGGGTAAGGCTATCAAGTTTAAATAGAGTATTTGCATCAATGTGAACTTTCTGTAGTAACAAGGAAAATAGGGAAAGAAATAGAACTATATTACTTTTTACATTTTTTAGAAGAACCAAGAGCAGAACTAAATAGGATTAAGGTTTCCATAATGCTAAACAGCACAGTCATGGCTCCTTGGTGAACTGATAGAAAATCTCCTCCCTATCCCCACCATGTTATGGGAATTATAGAGAAAAATATTTACCCACAAATTAAGTGATTATTACTAACATTAAAGATACCTACCTAGCTGTACGTTAGAGGAAAGTGTATCAAGGAAAAAATGTTTTTGAGACTTTTTCTGTGTCATGTTGTACATAGGAAATAATTTTTGAATAGACACTGGGGTACATGGACAAGGTGGGCAATTAGCACACTCACTGGCCCCTGAGATCTTGCATAGTTTCTTTAAGGGATGAGGAACTCAGCAGCTCCTGGGAAACTTTAAAGCCTTTCCTACATAGCACCCTTCTCTGGCTCATCGTCAGACATTGGTTATTATTTTAGAGGAGCAGAATTTGCCATCCCCAAATGTGTCTCCTTGGCATGAGGATTAATCAAGGCTGCTTATGTTTAAGGAACAGAAGACTGAAGAAGTTTTTCTTGTTTCCTCCTCCTTAACCACCTAAAACAATCTAGATCAAGAGCCTGTTCCTAATGTAATTCAGTGCAGCAATTATGGAGAACAGTATAGAGTTTCCTTAAAAAACTGAAAATAGTGTTACCATATGATTGAGCCAGCAATCCCACTCCTGAGCATATATCTGGAAAAGAGGAAAACTCTAATTCAAAAAGATAAATGCAGGAGTTCCCATTGTGGTTCAGTGGTTAACGAATCCAACTAGGAACCCTGAGATTGTGGGTTCAATCCCTGGCCTTGCTCAGTGGGTTAAGGATCTGGCATTGCTGTGAGCTGTGGTGTAGGTCACAGACACAGCTCGGATCCTGAGTTGCTGTGGCTGTGGGCATATACCGGTGGCTACAGCTCTGATTAGACCCCTAGCCTGGGAACCTCCATATGCCACGGATGCGGCACTAGAAAAAACAAAAAAAAAGACCAAAAAGATACATGCAGCCTAATGTTCAGCACAATTTATAATAGCCAAGGCATGGAAGTGACCTAAAAGTATATAGACACAGGAATGGATATAGAAGATGTGGTATATATACACGATGGAATACTACTCAGCCATAAAAAAGAATGAAACGCTGCCATTTGCAGCAACATAGATGGACTTAGAAGTTATCGTATTAAGTGAAGTAAGTCAGAGAGGGACAAATATGATATGATATGACTTATATGTGGAATCTAAAAAAATGTTACAAATGAACTTATTACAAAACAGAAACAGACTCACAGACATAGAAAACAAACTTATGGTTACCAAAAGTGAAAGAGGGCAGAGAGATTAAAGTAGGAGTTTGAGATTAGTAGCTATAAACTACTATACATAAAATAGACAACAAAAATCTATATATAGCAGGATATCTATAAGGAACTATATTTAATATTTTGTAATAAACTATAATGGTAAGAGTGAGATCAAGATGGCAGAGGAGTTGGACATGGCACTCACCTTCTCCCACAAACACACACACAAATCCATATGTAGAACAATTTGCACAGGACATCTACTAAAGTCTGGCAGAAGACCTTAAGCCTCCAAAACAGGCAAGAAACCCTCCATATAACTAGGTAAAACAAAAGGAAAAAGAGAAAGAGAGAAGAGAAAAAAGAGGAATCGGCTTGGGAACAGCACTCCTGAGATGTAACTGTGAAAGAGGAAGGGAATCCTCATCCCCATCACCTAATTGATGGGGAGATCAGCCAAGACATAGAAGGAAACTCAAAGGCTAGGAGAAAAGCACAGCAGCCGACTTAGGAGGGCAAAGCAGAGAGAGAGAGAGCAGCATAAACCACTGGTACCACTGCCCCCCAGACAACAAAGCCTGAGACGACAGGCAGGGGCTGGGTGCTGAGACCTAGGCTCTGGAGGTCAGTTTTGAGGAAAGGACCAGAGTCGGCTTTGTGGAGACAGCCTGAGGGGCAAGGTAGCAGGGCACCATGAGCTGGAGAATGGAGCACCACAACCGAGGGGATCCAGGAGGAGGCCTGGGCCCACAGTAGAGGCAAGTTGCCATTGCTGGGAAGGGCAAAAGAGGAGGGGCAGGTCCACCATAGGAATATCTTTCTCTGCCCATGTGCAGGCTCTTGAGCAGCAAGATGCCTCTTGTGCAAGCTATGGGTGACAGGGCCCCTCTTGTGTGGACTGCGGGTGGTAGGGGCAAAACACCACTGCCATCTCAGACTCCAGAGGTGGGCATGGCCCATCACCACTAGGAGTACATGAACAGGCACTACCTGCAGCCTCAGTCACCTCAGAGGTCTACACAGAGGATGGCACTGCAATGGAATGTCACCCTTTTTTGATCTCACTCCCCTGAGAATGCACATACCTTGCTGATGCCACTGCCAAATGCTCTGGGCCACCACCTACACCTGCCTGAGGGTCACTGCCACTTCCCAGGGCCTTGAAGCCAGGAGCAACCTGCACAACCTCATCAAGGGTCCTCACCTCTGTCAAGGGCCCAGTAACCAGGCACTGGCTACTAGTACTGCCCATTGCCTCCATCTCCCAAGTCCTCAAAAACTAGCCAGTGGCACTCTCACATATAAATAGCTCTCCAAGACTACAGTAGTTATTCTCCCTAAACTCACAATAATAAAAAATATAAGCAAAATGAAGAAGCTTGGGAATCATTCCCAGTTAAAAGGACAGGAGAATTCCTCTGAGGAAGTAAAAAATGAAGCAGACCTCTGCAGTCTAACAGACACCAAATTCAAAAAGGAGATAGTAAAAATACTGAAGGAATTGAGGGAAAATATGAAGAAATTAAGAGTGGATATGAGCAGTAATGCAGATTACTTTAGAAATAATTAGAAAATAAAAGGATGAGCTAAGAAATATTAGAAAATTCATTTGCAGAGAAGCAAGCTGAGTTAAAGGCAATGAAGAGCAAAATGAATAATGCAAAGGAATGAATAAGTGACTTGGAAAACAGAATAATGGAAATCACCCAATCAGGACAGCAGACAGAAAAGCAAATGAAAAAACATTAAAGCAATATAAGAAATCTATGGGATAATATAAAGTGGGGCAATGTATGTGTAATAGGGATTCCAGAAGGAGAAGAAAAAGAAAAGGGGATTGAAAATATATTTGAAGAAATTATGGCTGAAAATTTAACAAATCTAAATTTGAGGCACAGAGGACCCCAAACAAGGGGATACAGGAAGCGCAGAGGACTCCAAACAAGGGGAACCCAAAAAGAACCACATTAGGACATACTATAATAAAAATGGCAAAAGTTAAAGATGAGAGGATTCTAAAAGAAGTAAGGGAAAAAGAAAGAGTTAATTATAAGGGAACCCCACAAATCTATCAGCTGATTTCTCTACAGAAACACTACAGGTTAGAAGAGAGTAGCAAGATATATTCAAAGTTATAAAAGGGAAAAATTTGGAGCCTAGAATGTTCTACCCATGAAGATTATCATTTAAAATAGAGAAGAAATAAATAATTTCTCCATCAAACAGAAACTAAAAGAATACAGTAATACTAAACCTATTCTAATAGAATACTGAAATGTCTCCTTTAAATAGGAAAGAAGTAAGAAAATATAGGATGGAGGAAATAACAATTGGAAAGTAATCACTTAAATAAGCCAGTATACATATCTAAAAGAAAAAAACCTATTTGAAAATGTGATGATAAGCATAAAGAATAGCAAAGTAGCAAAAGGATAAACATAAAGATGTGAAAAAAGAACACCAAAATCACAAAATGTGGGGAAAGTAAGAAAAGTTAACTCTTTTTTTTTCTTTTCTTTTTTTTTTTAGAAGGCAGTTGAGCCTATATGACTATCAGGCTAAAGCAAGCAGATATAGGATGGGGTTAATATACTTGAAAAACAGAGCAAACACAAATCAAAACCAAACATTACATTCAATGTTCCAATTAAAAGACACAGAGTGGCAAACTGTATTTTTAAAAAAAAGTCTACAATATGCTGCCTACAGGAGACTCACCTTAGGGCAAGGACATAAATTGAAATCTAGGGGATGAAAAAAGATATTTTATGTGAATGGAAAAGACAGGAAAGTGGGAGTTGCAATACTCGTATCAGACAAAAGAGACTTTAAAACAAAGAGCGTAAAGACAAAGAAAGGCACCAATTAATAACTAAAGGACCAATTCAAGAAGAGTATATCACATTTGTCAATATATATGCTCCTACTAGAGGAGCACCCAAATACATACAACAAATACTAAGAGACATAAAAGGAGAAATTAATGGAAATACAATAATAGTAGAAATTTTTAACAGCCCACTCACATCAATGGAAAAATCCTCTAGATAGAAAATCAGTAAGGCAACAGAGACCCTAAATCATACAATAGAACAGTTAGAATTAATTGATATTTTCAGGATATTACATCCAAAAAGAAAATCAGAATATACATTATTTACAAGTGCACATGGAACATTCTCAAGCCTGACCACACACTGGGGCATAAAACTTACCTCAAAAAATTTAAGAGTATAGAAATTATTTCAAGCATCTTCCCTGACCACAATGGCATGAAACTAGAAATCATTCACAGGAAAAGAAATGAGAAAATACAAATTACATAGAGTTTAAACAACATGCTACTAAAAAACAAATGGGTCAATGAGGAAATCAAAAGGGAAATTTAAAAAATCTTGAGACAAATGGTAATGAAGACACAACAATTCAAAATCTATGGGATGCCTGAAAAGCAGTTCTTAGAGGGAAGGTCATAGTAATACAGGACTTCTTCAAATAGAAGAAAAATCTCAAATCAATAATTTAACCTACAACCTAAAAAATTATAAAAAGAACAATGAAAACCTAATATCATCAGAAGGAAGGAAATCATAAAGATCAGAGAAGAAATCAATAAAATAGATTCAAAAAACAATAGAAAAAAAATAAAACCAAGAGCTGTTTCTTTGCAAGGGGTAAACAAAATGGACAAACCTCTGGCCAGACTCACCAAGAAGAAGAGAGAAACATCATAAATAAACAAAATAAGAAACAAAAAAGAAACCAACAGATACCACAGAAATACCAAAAAAAAAATCCTAAGAGAATACTATGAACAATTATATACCAACAAATTTGACAACCTAGAAAAAAACGGACTTTCTAGACACATACAGCCCACCAAAACTGAATAAAGAATAAATAGATAATTTAAACAGATGGAGAGTTAGAAATGGAATTGAATATATAATAAAAAGACTCCCAACAAACAAAATTCCAGGACTAGATTGCTTCACAGGTAAATTCTAGCAAACATATAAAGAAGAACCTATTCCCATCCTTCTTAAACTTTTCTAAAAGGTTGAAGAACAAGAAGGGACACTCCCAAAGACATTCTATGGAGCTACCATCACCCTAATACCAAAACCAGACAAAGACACTACCAAAAAAGAAAACTATAGGCAAATATTTTTGATAAATATAGACTCAAAATTCTCAATAAAATTTTACCAAATGAATCTAACATCACATAAAAAAGATCATACACAACAACTATGTGGGATTCATGCCAATTCACAAGGATGGTTCAACATACACAAATAAATCGTCATACTCCACTTTAATAAAAGTCAAAAATCACATGATCATCTCAATAGATGCAGAAAGAGCATTTGACAAAATCCAACATTGAATCATGATAAAAACTCTTTCCAAAGTGAGTATAGATGGAACATCCCTTAACATAATAAAAGCCATTTATGACAAACCCACAGCCAATACAATACTCAATGGAGAAAAGCTGAAAGCCTTCCTGCTAAAATCTGGAACAAGGCAAGAATGCCCACTCTTACCACTTTTATTCAACATAGTATTGGAAGTGGTAGCCACAGCAATCAGACAAACGAAATACAAGGTATCCAAATTGGAAGAAAAGTGGTAAAATTGTCACTATATACAGAGAACATGATATTATATAGAGAAAATCCTTAGGATGCCACACAAAAGCAATTAAAACTGATCAATGAATTCAGCAAAGTAGCAGGATACAAGTTTAACATTCAGAAATCAGTTGGATTTCTGTATACTAACAATGAAATATTAGAAAAGGAATATAAAAATATGATATTTTTTAAAATCTCACCCAAGGGAATTAAATACCTAAGAATAAATGTGACCGAGGAGGTGAAAGACATATATGCTAAGAACTATATAACTTTAATCAATGAAATTAAAAGGATTCAAAGAAATGGAAAGGTATTTCATGCTCCCGGATTGGAAGAACTAATATTGTTAAAATGGTCAAACTACCCAAAGCAATGTACAGATTAATGCAATCCCTATCAAATTACACATGACATTTTTCACAGAACTAGAACAAATAATCCAAAAATGTGTATGGAACAACAAAATACCCAGAACTGCCAAAACAATCTGAGGAACAAAAAACAAGCAAGAGGCATAACTCTCCCAGACTTCAGACAATATTACAAAGCTACAGTAACCAAGACAGTGTGGTACTGATACAAAAACAGACATAGAGACCAATGGAACAGAATAGAGAACGCAGAAATAAACCCAGACACCTATGGCCAATTAATCTTTGACAGAGGAGGAATGAATATAAAATGGGTAAAAGTCAGTCTCTTCAGCAAGTGGTGCTGGGAAAACTGGACAGCTGCATGTAAATCAATGAAACTAGAACACAGCCTCAACCCATGCATAAAAATAAACTTAAAATGGCTTAAAGATTTAAACATAAAACACCATAAAACTCCTAGAAGAGAACATATGCAAAACATTCTCTGATATAAACCATACAAATATTTCCTTAGGTCAGTCTCTAAAGACAATGAAATAAGAACAAAATAAAGAAATAGGACCTAATGAAACATAAGATTTTGCACAACAAAGGAAACTATTAAAAAACAAATCAAAACAGAAAAACAACATATGGAATGGGAGTAAATAGTTGCAAATAATGCAACTGACAAGAGTTTAATCTCCAAAATATATAAATAACTCATACAACCCAACAGCTAAAAAATAAACAATTGAGTTGAAAAAGTCCCCAACTAGACATTTCTCCAAAGAAGATGTATGGATGACCAACAGGCACGTGAAAAAAGGTCAATATCACTAATCATTAGAGAAATGCAAATCAAAACTACAATGAGGTACCACCTCACACCAGTCAGAATGGCTATCATTAATAAGTCTACAAATAACAAATGCTGGAGAGGGTGTGGAACAAAGGGAATCCTCCTACACTGTTGGTGGAAATATAAATTGGCACAACCACTAAGGAAAATATTATAGAAATACCTCTGAAAACTAACTATAGAACTACCATATGCTCTAGCAATCCCATTCATGGGCATATATCCAGACAGAATTATAATTCCAAAAAATACATGAACCCCTTTGTTCAGTGCAGCACTATTCACAATAGCCAAAATATGGAAACAACATAAATGTCCATCAACAGATGAATAGATTAAGAAGATGTGGTATATGTATACAATGGAATACTACTCAGCCGTAAAAAAGAAAAAAATAACGCCATTTGTAGCAACTCGGATGCAACTAGAGATTCCATACCAAGTGAAGTAAATGAGAAAGAGAAAAACAGATACCATATATCACTTATGTCTAGAATTTAATATACAGCACAAATGAACCTGTCTACCAAAAGGAAACAAACTCATGGACATGGAGAAGAGACTTGTGGTTGCCACAGGGGAAGGGGAGGGAATGGGATGGACTGGGATTTGGGGGGTTAGTAGATGCAAACTATTGTATTTGGGATGGATAAGCAATTAAGTCCTGCTGTATAGCACAGGGAACTATATCCAATCATTTATGATATAACATGATGGAAGATAACATAAGAAAAAGAATGTATATAAATGTATGACTGGGTCACTTTGCTGTACAACAGAAATTGATAGAATATTGTAAATGAATTATAAGAAAAATTTTTTTTTGTCTTTTTTTTTTGTCTTTTTTTAGGGATACACCCACAGCATATGGAGTTTCCCAGGATAGGGATTGAATCAGAGCTGCAGCTGCCAGCCTACACCACAGCCAGAGCAATGACGGATCAGAGCCACATCTGTGACCTACACCACAGCCCATGGCAACACCAGATCCTTAATCCACTGAGTGAGGCCAGGGGTCGAATACATGTCTTCATGGATACCGGTCTACTTCATTAACCACTAAGCCACAATGGGAACTCCAGAAAAAAATTTTTTTAAAAAACTATAAAGAAAAAAATTTTAAAAATATATATACACACACACATACAGCCATATACACACATATATAAACATATACATATATATGTGCAGATATGTATATAAGATATATATCTGAATCATGTTGCTATAACCAGAAACAACTTTATACATCAATTATATTTCAATTTAAAAAAAAATAGCCTGTTCCTAGAATAGAGCTGTCACCAGCTGTTCTATCTTCAAAGAACATGGTCTAGGTGTGATGGGAAAAACTCAGCAGGGCCTGGAGACCAGAGTCCATTTTGTGTCCTATTTTCTCTATAAAAGCCAGCAAACTTTTTTTTCTTAACCACATGTTTTCTTTTCCATCTCCGTGTGAATTTTCTTCTCCTTTGAACTCCCAGAGTGCTATTACCAACCCTCTCTTTCATTATTACCTGGAGATGGTATTTAAGGGGCGGGTGTTGGCCCTTTGCGGGAGGTACTCAGTTTTCCTGGGTCTCTCCTATGTATACACATTATTAAACTTTTGTTTGATTTTTTTCCTGTTAATATGACTAATGTAAATCTAATTCTTAGACCATCTAGAAGAACCTAGAAGGAAAATGTCTTTCTCCAGGACAGTATAAGTTAGGAAAGAACTTGTGTTTGGAAAGGGTTAAATTAGGCCCAGGTGCCTTGAGCTTCTGGACCACACCCCTGGTATCTCCTGCTATTTCAGTTGTAAACAATTTGAATAAATCAAATAGTTGCACATCCACTTTAAGTGGCTTGTTCAAATTACTGGCATTACCTAGGGAGTAGTATTTTGGATTTAAAAATAGAAGTCATCTTTCTGTATATTTTGGCTAGTTGTTACAGACATTGTAGCAGCTTATTTCTTGGATTGATTTTCCTATTCTGTGCTACCATCCAAAAGGGTTTAATCGGCCAAAAGCCCCAAAGGAAAAGGGTACCAAAAGTCAAAATACAATTACCACATTTAAGTATTCATGTTCATAAATTTCCAATTTTTAAATACATCATGGTATCAATCCTCTTAAAAATCACGATTCTATTTTTTTCTGCTTTAATTTTAAGTAAAAGGTTAATGATTAAACTTTGTAAATTTCCTTTGCAATTTAATAAAGTAAGTATACTTTAACTCAGAAATAAAAGGTAACACAAGTCATCAAATGTTAATCTGTTGCCAACTTCTATGCATGAAGCACAGACTCCTTTTTTTTTTTGGCAACAAATGTTTTGAGATACCATGCCTCAGGCTAAACCCTCTGGCTGATAATGTCTCTGAATGCTTATCACAGAGTAGTTTCTCTTTCCTTCTAAGCCTATGTAAAAAAGATCGAGCTGTTGATAAGCAGCAAAATTTCCTCATCAGAGATCTTTAATTATAATCAAAGTCATGTTAAAATCACCAAATAAATAAGGCATATAGGGTCAAATTAGTGAACAGAAACCTGTATAGTCATTATTTTACAGAGTCAAAATACACTGGTCTCTACCAGATGGTTATATGGCAATTTGTACCTTTGATATTGAAAGCATAATCTGTATTTCAGACACAGGATCTATGGCATGTGTATGTTCATAGCATAAAAAGATACAGTTTGAATATGATAGGGATTGAAATGTGTAATGTATGTTATGGTTGGGTCACTTCCACCCTTACATTGCTGTCCAATGGTTTTTCCCACATCGTATTTTATTTTTCCTCTTTTTTCCCTCTAATTTTACACTTGTCTTTTACTTCTTCAAATTCTTTTTTTTTCTCTCTCTGTTAGTGAGTAAACTATTAGTGGTCATTTATATGAAAGAAATCCCTTTTGTATTCTATAATGTATTTTGGAAAGGGAAAGGGAGCCATTACAAAATTATTGGGAGTTAGGAAAGCTTAGAGAAAAAAAAAATTAAGTATTTTTGCACAAGTAACATGAGAACGAAATTCTCTTTGAGATTTACCACTAATTCTTGTATACAACCTTAGCCTGATAATGTCACATCTTTATTAATAGTAATTTATTTAGTGCACTATGCTGAAAATACCAAGAAAATAAATGTACTTGGTTAATCCTATGCATATTTACTTCACCTGTAAACTAACACAACAACAACAAAGTGAATATGAGTGAATTGTCTGATATGTAAATACAGATTGGAAATGGTATCTAGGACAACTATGTATTACATATTAACAGAATCTTACCGAAGAAAAACAAAATATTCATTTGTGTGTGTGTGTTTAAAAGCTGATCTGAAGACATTTATCTAGGGTTATAGGGAAAATCTTTGCTGCAAGACAGTGAAACTACCCACGTGGTGCTGTTGGAATCAGATATGCTGACAGACCATTATAATAACAAATCACAAATTGAGCAGAAACAGGGCTTTCTCTTGTTAAAAAGAAAAGGGAAGCAAAGTAAGATAAGGGAGAGGAAGTGAGGAGAGGGCATGTTAACTTTGAAAACAATTAATTGTTTATAGAAAAATACTTAGAAATGATGATAAATTGGTTTGTCTAAATCATGCTCAATACTTGGATCCTGCTAAAGCTTTTAACAATTTGCTTTTCTTGCTATGCTAAGGTTTGTTTGTTTGTTTGTTTGTTTGTTTTTGGTCTTTTTAGACCATCCATGGCATATGGAGGTTCCCAGGCTAGGGGTCCAATCGGAGCTGTAGCCTCCCCAGCCTACACCACAGCCACAGCACAGCTACAGCCACAGCCACAGCAAAGCTGGATCCAAGCTTCATCTGTGACCTACACACAGCTCACAGCAATGCTGGATCCTTAACCTACTAGGCAAGGCCAGGGATGGAACTCGAGTCCTCATGGATGCTAGTCGGGTTTGCTAACCACTGAGCCACGGCAGGAACTCCTGATGGTATTTTCCACATCGAGGATGTGTGTATATGTGTAGGGAAATATGTATCACAGACAAAAAAGAATACCTGTTTTATTTTTTTAGAGCTTATTTGTATTAGTTCTAAAATGCCCTGGAAATAAAATTATTTGCCTTCTAAGGATTTTAACACAATGATTATTGGATAATATTGCAAATAAAATGTAATACAATAAATTTATAAGCTTTGGTTTTAGCCTCATTTAAAAAGTAGTTATGCCTTTATAAAATCACAGTGACTGACTCAACATGACTTGTATCTATAGTTAAATTTTAAAAATACGTTCTTTATAAGGACTCTCAGTTGTCTTTCTACATAAAAATTACTCAACAATTAGTTATCCTGCCAATTCCTCCTACATTGCAAACACTAACAAAAGCAACATTCTAATATTCTCATAAGATTTTTTTGATTTTTTTCAATAGTTTTATGCCTGAATAAGATTCATTGAAAACAAACAATATAAAATTTACACCAAAACTTTTTTACTGTTTGAAGCAAAGATTGAAAAACTATTGTTTATGAGTTTTGAAAGAATTTTCTGCTGCCCATAAAATGATATCATTTTAAAATATATTCCCTGAATGAGCAACATATTCTACGTAGGTCTTTAAGGGATCTATGTCTACTCAGAAAACACAAATATAAAAGTGTGAAGGGAGAAAAGTAACATGATGTAGTGAATTTGAGTCCAAAGACTATATTTTTTCAAGTTAACCAAAGTAGTTTAGTTTTAAAGCACACAGATAAAATGGCTTGCCATGGGGAAATTTGTATTTGCTTGGCTCTGCTTTGGAGTATGATTGATACCTCTAGGTTTTTTACTATTTATACTTTCAAATGCATATCCCTAATATAATTTATTGTTTTAAAACAATTTTGTAGCTTAATCACTTAATACTGCTATATAAATTCATATAAAACTTGAGTGAGTATAAAACACAACACAAACATGAGTGCTTTTTTGAAGCATAACTTACATCTACCATTAATAAATGCACTAAGCTTTGTAGTAGAGAAGTGTATTATATCAATTCATATTATATATACACACAATGTGAAATATGTATGTCACAAATGCATCATTCTCTGTCTTGCATCATAGAAAACGGACTTTTGAAAAATCAAAGGGATATATCAAAAGGAAACTCCTTTTATATTCCACTCCTTTACTGCCATGAGACCTTGTAACACCCAGTCTCATCCAGAAATCTTTGAAGTTGTATGTGCAGTACAAGCATGCATCGTTCCCTTCTAAGGAGTTCTTCTAAGCTCCTGTCATGGCAGCTTATTAATTTTTAAAAATTACAACCTGCAGTTTTCTCAGAAGATTTATCTGTTTATGAGGCCAGTGGTGACAGCATTGTGTTACTTAACAAATGAAAATGTTCTTATACCAATATTCTTCTCTGATGTTCAGTGGGGTCTATATTCTCCACTTAAAATCAATCTTATGTTATAGAATAGAGAAGCTCTATAAAGCCACTCAGTTAATGGCAGGCTCAATTTATTAACTGATTTGTATCTAATACACAGAGAACAGTGGCCTAATAGAATTGGCTATAGGTCAGGAAGGGATTTATTTGAAAGAAAATAATGAGAAAATTTGAGGAAAAGGCAGCTGTCCAAAAAGTTCAGAGTGTAGAATCTAAGAAAGCAGAATTAAACTTGAGAAAAAGAGGTAAGGGAAAGATGGAGAGGCGTGTATTGAGGAAAGTTAAGGAGAAAATGGCATTACATTTAGTGAACAAATAAAAAATGAGTGAATTTAGTAAATCTAGAAAGAAATGTTCATACCAATGTGATCACTGTGTCAAGACCCACAATATTGAAAATAAATGTTGTATATTCTTTTGAATACTGGAGTCAGAGAAATGATGGGCCCCAGTTTGTCCTCCGTCTTCTCTTATTCTGTGTCCTACCAGTCCCCCCAGCTGCTGACCTAAATGATCAAAATCAGCCTCAAACCCTCCAACACATGTTTGGCAGCACCTTCCACAGAGGTGAAATTTTCCACAGACATGACCATGATTACCTTCTTCATGGTCCCACTTTCATGACCTTACTTTCTCAGACATTCCTACAAGCTCTGATCTTCCACCTGCCTACCCACATGAGTGATTCAGGCTGTTCTGATGAGTGATTGTCTTCTGATCCTCCATCTTCTCATTCCAGACCTTCGCTACCCCCATTTCTTCCACATCTGTGTAATTTTGATTCCTATTAAATCACTACCAAAATAACAGGTAGCCATTTTTTCCTAATCGAACTCTAACAAACATTGTCACCTGAAGTGGACTGGTTTTATTATTGGTTCCAATTTTCATGTTTCACTGTATACATTCCTTCCATAGATCATCCCCACACTGATACCTGGCTAATTATGTGACTTGCTTTGGCCAATGCACAGAAGCAATGTTGATGGAAGTGAAGGCTTTAAAACATCTTAAATGTTTCTGCCTTTTCTCATGGAACTCTGCTCCTCCTCTGATGAAATTCCTAGCCCATCCTGCTGGAGAAGAAGGTGGTGAAGGAGGATAATCTCATTCTGGCTGAGGTCATCCTATATACATCAGAGCCAATCGACCCACCAGCTGACTGCAGATGCATAACCAAGTCCAGATTAGTTTAGTTGAACTTGGTCTAGATCATGAGAACTGCCAGCCAACCAGAAGAACCTTGAAAATAAATAAATGTTTTTTGCTTTAAGCCACTAACTGGAGGAGGGGGGTATGCAGAAATAAATAACTGATACAGTAAAGGAAGCAAAGTTAAAGGGGACAGAACTTTAGCTATGGGCATCTGGAAATGAAGAATAGACACAGAATCATGGGCATTGATAGATGCCTCAGCTTGTTGACTGGGAACTAGGGAAAAGAAAAAGATACATCATGAGGAAGTCTATGGTAAAGGCATATGGATGGACCTATGGGAGGAAGAATAAAGTGCAGTCTTTGAATTGCATGCTGATGCCCATAAGTGTACGTTCATTACTTAAGAAGCCAAAACAAACAAGTTAGTCAGTTTCCATCATCCAGGTTCTGACAACAGTTACCCTGTGGAATCACAGTGGCCTTATGAATGGACAAGCCATGATGACAAAGATAGAGCTTATACATGGGCCCAAAAGCATAGGCTCCAACTCACCAAGGCTGATCCAAGGCTGCAGTTCAATATCCAACCTACCACCAACAGAGACTGAAACAGAGCTCTTGATAAAGCACCATCAAGGGTGGCCAACTGCCTCAGTTTGCCCAAGACTGAGGTATTATCCAGTATGGTAGACATTCAATGCTAAACCTGGGACAATTCCAGACTAACCATCCTTCAAGGAGACGAAAGAGTCAGCTGGTAGCAAGGTGACTACATTATACCCCTTCAGACCTAGAAAAGGTAATAATCGATACTGACAATGTCAGGAATTAAGAAATTTTTCTCTACCCTTCTAGGTAGAGAATTAAATTTTTACATGAGAGAAATTAATAGGAGGAAATCAAAGGCAAGTTTAGTAATACATATGCATGGGAGAGACTAAAGAAAACTGTGTACCTCCCCAAAATGTTCAAAATCTTCACCTTAAACCTATCTTTAGCTAAAGACAAAAGAAGATGTTGCAGACAATGCCTTGGGACTTCAAAATGCAAGAAGGAAATCACATGGAGATGGAAAAGCAAATGTTCAGTGAACAAATGTTTGCTGGTTTATCCAGGACAATGGGACACAGAATAGACTCTGATAACCAGACCCTGCTGAATTCCATTACACCTAATCCATATTCTTTGCAGACATGTCTGGTGATAACTTTAATAAGGTTTTTTATCTAAATTATTTTAGATAGTTAAGGGGAAATAAGAAAATCTTTGAATCTTCTGTTTCTTAAAAATAATCAACTAAACTAATCCTCATGCCAAAGAGATACATTTTGGGTGTCAAATTTTGTTCCACTATAAATGGAAAAATTTCAGGTACATGTTTGTCTTTCCTAAACCTAGAGCCTTGATAAAGTCAGACATGTCTACCTGGATCCACTGGAACAATATCACACTTAACATCATCTGAAACCAAGAGAGTCACTCTGAAGCAAAGGGTATGTAACAGTGAGCGCGTGAGCACAAGATGGTCCGATCACATAGTGTGTCTCCCTGTAGCTGCCAGTCAAATGGAGCCTTGGGACAGGATTTTCAATACTCAGTTGGAGTGCTAGCTTAGAGATGTGACCTTGCAAAGATGGGACACAAAACTCCAGGATGTAGTTTCTACCCTAAGTCAAGAGCCATTAAATGGGGCAATGAATATGATAGAAAACATAGATCTAGGCCTAAAGGGTCAAGTTAGGAGTGACTTTGTTCATCATCTCTCCCAGTGACCCACTTTGAAGAGTCATGCCTCCTATTCTACAACCTTAGATTCTAGAATTCTTAGTTCCCAGAATAAGAATCTTTCTAAAAGGGTAGCCTATCAATGGTCTCAATAAAATTTAAGCTACAAATTTAAGCTACAAATCAATGATTTCAGACTCCTGATGCCAAAAAAAGGAATCATGAATCTGGCAGGGGCCATTGATACTGATCATTAAGAGGGAATGGACTGCTGTTGATCGACTGATTGATTCTGATCATTAAGAGCGATTGATTCTGATCATTAAGAGGAATGGATTGCTGTTTCTAGGGAGCTACGAAAAATAGGTTGAGCACCCAAGTAAGTGCCCAATAAGATACATTTTAACATTTCTAACCCCAATTTTGATAATAACAAATACAACATCCACTCAAAAATATTCAGAATGTGTTTATCCTCCATACAGGTCTTTCCTTCTTTTGCTTAGTCACCTGATAAACTCCTATTCTTTTTTACATTTTAGTTTTTCTTGGCACTCTAAGTAGAGCAAAGATCCTTTCTCTGAAATTTTTGAGTACTCCTATTATAAACTTTAACACTGCCATTTTTTTGTATACACTTTGGTCTCCTGCTTTAGAATAGAAGCAATTTAATCCCAGAAACTATGTCTTTCACCTTTCTAGCTCAGCACGTATAATAGTTCCTAATAAATAATCAGTGTTTAGCAAATACTTGTTAAAGGAAAGAAAAGAAGGAAGGACTGTCACTTTACCTCTGAAACCTTCTACAGCAGGAATGTAGCACTTCACTGCTTGCTTTCATCGTGGAGTTACCTTCTATTCAATCGCATGCAATTGGCGTTCCCAGGATTTTCACACCTTTTATATCCTATATGTAGGAGAGTACATCACTGAAAATAAATTTTCAACACATGTTGAATGAATAAAAACATCAAAATTCCTATTGTTACTGCCTAGCAAAACTAAAAACAAATAAGTAGTAATATAGTATCAAAAAGAAGAGATTGTTAAGACCTATTTCAAACTTAACATTGCAGTAGTATTTGCCAAGATGTTTATTCAAAAGGGACTTGAAAAATTTTAGAACTCAAGAAAAAGATGTATGTTTTAAGCCATTGAGAGTTGTGTTTGAATGTCAGTTTGCCTCTAGTCATATGAATTTTGTAGGTCAATAAGTAGTCCAAGATTCAGTTTCCTCATCTCTAAAACAAACATAAATTATACTTTATGGAACTTTTGTAAGAATTAAGTCAGAAGAGGAATTTGAGATAGGCTAATACATAGTTGGGATTTGGTAAATAGTTGCTGTCATCTTTTATTGATTTTGGTGTTATTATCATTATTATTATCAATATAAGCATTCTTGGAGTTTATACTCTACCATAGTAAATATTGCTTCTAAAGGTTAACTTAAATTCTGAAGGTAAATTTAAACTCTGGTCAATGGAAGACAAAACTCGCTATAGTCATATGTGAATTTTAAATAGGTAACCTCTGCCTCTGGTACTGCCAATAGAAACTATTTTCTTTTTCTCCTGAAATCTAAGCCCTTCACGTGGCCTTAAAATCTTATTAAAGTATACAGTCAAAGGACTTACCCGTTTACAAAATATCCCTTCTCTATATGTCCAGTAAAAGACTGAAATTCTTCTTTTAAACTTTTAAAGAACACTAACATATTATCATTTATAAAACATTACATCTCACAGATCTTCCCGATAGAGTAAGCACTTTTTTTTTTTTTTTTAGGGCCTCAACAATGGCATATGGAGGTTCCCAGCTGAGATGTTCCCAGGCCAGCCATAGCTGCTGGCCTACACCAAAGCCACAGCAACATGGGACCTGAGCCACGTCTGCAACCTACACCACAGCTCATGGCAATGTCAGATCCTTAACCCACTGAACGAGGCCAGGGATCAAACCCATGTCCTCATGGATGCTAGCTGGGTACGTTAACCACTGAGCCACGACAGGAACTTCTAGATAGAATAAGTAGTGATTGCCCATTTGCTTACTGGAATTCATTTGAAATAAACGCACACAGTTTTATACAACTCCTGTGAGAATAAACAAAGGCCAACCAAATGGGAACAAACATAGGCTATTCCAACCTTGCTGTAAAGCAAGGGAGCCAGCTTCTATCACTTGCATTTGGCAGATGAGACTCAAGGCAGATGAGATTGGGAAAGCTTTAGCGTCAATGAAAGGGAAGGCTCTGATTGGAGGCTGTTGGCATGTGAACTCTGGAGGCAGGCTAACAGAACTGGAACATCCTGTGGGATTCTTTAGGAGAGCGTATTCTCTTGTTCTGGTCTGCCTAAACTGTGAGCGGGGGGTTGGTGGGGGGGCAAATTAAGGGAGGCTGTCATTTATTGTTCAAGTCATTTGGGGAAAATCGGTTAAAGAGATTATGGTTTGGCTTCCTGGAATGGTTGCTGCAGAGTTTATGGATTAAAAATATATATATTTTTATATATGTTCTTGGCCATTTTCCATTTGAATATTTAGTCTCTCCCTCCTTTTGTGACATAAGTAGAGGAACACTTAAAATATTAAATTTTTTTTTTCATGATAGTCTATACTTAGGGAAGTGAATTTCATAATTAGTTTATATACTTGAGAAATATGTTTCTACACTGGAATAAGTTATGCTTTTGAAAACATCTATGTATAGATTTCCATGTAAAATAGACATTTATATTGACTTAAATATTTTATTAGTTTGTTTTGGGAAGAATCTCAATTCTGCTACTTTGAATTGGTGCTATTTTAAGGACAGTTTTGAAAACCAAGATGGAAATTCTTTATAGACCAGCATAGCTAAGAGAAGTATGATAACCTACTATCAGTGTTCTTCATTCATTGATTACAGCCCTGAGAGAAGAACAATCTTACTGTGAAATTGCTTTTTTACTGGAAATAAATAAATCTGATATGTAAAATAATTTATTAACTCTACAAGTTTTTCAAAACCAATTTTGTTAGATGAATAAATTATTGGTATCTCTAGAAAGAGGTCACAACAAATCAAAGTATGTATAAAAATAATTTCATAATAAAAAAGTGATTATGCAATCTCACACTTGTTTTATTTTGGGTAAAATAAAGCCTCTGAATATGGAAGAGTGTTATCTTGAAGAATTTGGGGGGGAAAAAACCTCTGAATAAGAAAACTATAAAAGTCTGCAGTACTAAACGGCTTGATTTAAAGGTCTTTTCCTTTGATAATAACCAAGTGTTTAAAAGAAGTTAAAGAAAATTGTCTTCTTCAAATCATTGATTTACTTTTATTCAACAAATACTTATTGAATACATAGGAGTCTAGTCTGAAGATGAAGCTCAAACATGGTCATCTGACAGCATATATTTTTCTTGAACTGTTTTAAAAACCTGAACAAACACTTCAAAAGTCAAGTGATATCATATACAAATCTAGATTTCTGTCTTCTCTTAAACATCCCAGGCCTGCATTTGCACAGGCCAGACCATCAGCTGGAAGAGAGAAAATGTTGCCTCCTTTAGATGGGATGTGCCATCTTCGCCACAGCTCTGACTACTCCCCAGTGAAACCCTGCCCCTCTCAGCGGTCCTCTGTCAGAGCCCAGCCACCCTGTTATCCTTAAAAAAGTTATTTCTTTATAGTAGGGCCTCTATAAAAAATTGAAAAGAAAACGTTAGACCAATAAAGTACCATAATTTAAGAAAATGGGGAAAATATATTTATTCATAGAAATAAGAATATTTCCACAATTAAATATGCAATGGGCTCTGTAATTTAAAAAAAATATCCATTTTTAGTTATTTATAATCATCGTGGCCCCTACAAACTTTTGCACTAGAAGCCTCAGATTTAAATGGACCAGGCACTACGCTAATTTCTAGGAAAATAACTGTCAGCAATATTGAGTGGGTCCCTATCATCACAGAGTGTGTAATCTAGTAGGGAGAAAACTATTCAGAATTCTAAGAGTTCCTGTTGTGGCTCAGCAGTAACAAATCATTCTCAGTTTCTTCGGTAGGGCCATAGATCAATTAGCCACATGCCTGTAAAATTCATCAGGAAGTACAGATACGGCCTTCTTTTTCTACTTCCTCCAACTTAATTCCAAGAAATCTAAAATGATTGTGGTGACTCTTATGCTAAAAGGCAGAAACTTTTTTAAGAAAAGAGTCAAGAAAAAAAAAATGGAAAGACTACTGAATGTCATGATAAACCATCATCTGGGGTCTTTGCCACTAAAATCACTCACTCATAAACACTCTCAAGTCTTTTGTCCCTTTTACCCTCCCTTTTTCATCCTAGGAGAACCCTTGTTGAACTCTAACCTATACCATTTTGCTCCCTGTTATTGGCACTTGGATATTTTTAGAGGAAAGAAAATCACACAATGGCATATTTCACATTAAAGTCATAATAAAATTCCTCAAATAAGCACAAAATAAGTAACTTCTAGGACACCTATGATGATTCCTTAGTCCATTTGTTTTCCAGCATTCTGAGATAAACTATGATGTCCTTTCTTCACATTCTCAATTCTATTCTGTTAAGCATTAATGATTTAAGGCGTATTTTATCAAGACAGTTGAAGACATCAAACATAACCTCTTTGGCAGAAATTACTAGGAGCCTCAAAATAACCATTCAATCTTTTTATTTTTTTAAATAACAGAACTTTTTTTATTTCCAGAAGCATATTTCTACCAGCCAAAAGATTTTCTATCCTAAAATTCCTTAAAGCTACATATGGCCCTGCATCTTAGTTCTAGCAAATGAGATGTAAATAGAAATGTCTGATTCTTCATAAAGTATAGATTAGGAAGTATAGATATGGCCTTCTTTTTCTACTCCTCCAACTGACTGCCTAGAAATCTAAAATAATTGTGATGACTTTTATGCTAAAAGGCAGAAACTTTTTTTTAAGAAAAAGAAAAAAGTGTCAAGTAAAAGGAATGAGAAAGACTCACTGCATGTCATGATAAAACATCATTTGGGGCCTTTGTCAAACATTATTTCAATGGATTGGGAGAAATTGGAAACACTGCAGGGGGTAAGTAAGTAAAAAGGTGGGAATAAAAAACAAATTATAAAAATCTTTTAAAAATTTGATTCTGAAAGTGATGAGATGGAAATGTATATGGAGGAAGAATTGGAAATTAAGTAGGGTTTTTTTGGTTTTTTTTTAAGGAAGGTTCAGAATCATTTTCACATTTTTTCTTTACCAAAGGGATACTTGTTGATTTTCACAAGTTAATCAGCCTAAAAGTGACTAAAAGAAGGATTAATATTGTCGTCACATCTCTCTTGTCCTCCCAGCCCACTAAACATGCTCTTGTCCTTATCACCATTTTTAAATAAGAACTTGCTTTAATTTTCTCTCCAGTTAAGTGGGGTTAATGTTAGTGCCAACGTCAAAGGTTGGTAAATATAACATTTGCTATTATTCCCTGGCAGCCAGACCTGTGATTGGTCTGTTTACTATCCTATCCACTCCTAGATACCCCTTTGCTTTGCTCTGCACTACAGACACTCCTTGTGTCCTGGTTTCCTTTGTCCGTTGGCTTCTAATTAGCATCAAGATTCTGGATGTACTAGCTGAACATTAGAGGAGAGAAAAGAAGTCAAGATATTTATCTTTCTGTTGCACTTGGCTCTAAGCAGATCTCATCAGGAACTGCCTCTCCTTCCTTGTGTGAACTAGCTGGAAGACTACCAGTCCCTAAACTTGGGTAGCACTATTTCGTCCCACTGTACTATGTGGATGGTAGTGGCTTTCAGCTCTTGCTAAGTTCTGGGTGTCTTACTATCACCCAATTGATTTTTTCATGTCTTTTATCACCTTTATAAATAGTTTCCAATGTTATATTCCTTCTATTATACTACCTGGCTTGAGTTCTCTCTTCCTGATTTTGCCCTGATTAATACAGCTATCATCATCATCGCCATCAGAATAAGTCAGTAAATAGGAATCAGTTAAATTGAAGAAATAAGCACTTTAAAAATAATAGATGGAGAACCAAGCCCAGGTAAAAGGAAAAGCCTACAATTGGATAAAGAAAAATTATCTTCCTATTAAAACTGAAAAAAAAGGGGGGGGGTGAACAGACATGTAAAATCAGGTAAATAATCCAGTTTATTTTGTATTATATTTGTTATTTTTATACAATCCATTTATTCTGACATATTTGAGGCAGCTGAGACCAGGTGTGATTGTGCCTTATCTCTCGGCAACACCTTTGCAGATAGTGAGTCTCCAGGAAAAGATGACTAAATTGTGTGTTATGCAGATAGAGCCATGGGAAGTGTTACAGAGCTCCTTAGGTCCCAGAGTGCAAAGCAACAGCAGAATAATATTCATGCAATACAAAATGGGGTGAAAAATAAACAGTTGCATAGAATTTCTAGGCAAATGGGGGCTTAGTCAGGATCAAAAATTTCCCCAAGCACAATGTTGTGCGGGCAAAATTAAAAAAATTTCTCTCTGCCTGAGCATGGCACTGCAGATGAAAAGAACTTTGTTGAACTTGATGGATGTCTACATAGACTGGCAACTGAGAAACCAGCAAGAAAATGCATGACTCATCACAAGTTAGCATGAACAAAGCATGCTTAGTCTAGAGGTTCTGCCCACTTTCTGGGACTGCATAAGGACCACAGAACCTTGACACAGTACCTAGAAAAGGAAAAGGGAGGCTCTGAAACAATTTGGATTACCAAGGTTTGACACTGCTGGAATGGAGCTGCAAATAAAATATACATTTTACAAAAGTAAATACCTATATATTACACATCTGAATTAGTAAAATGAGGTTTCTACCTATAACTTAGCAAATAAAAATAACTGAAAGTTCTTACAAGTTTTCAACTCATGTCAGAAAAATAAGTTTATGCTATGTGAAATTTTATAAAGTACATTATTGAAATATGAATGAATATAATTTTGGTTAAAAAAAAGAAGCCATGCTGGAAAAAAAAGTGTCCCTATGTCCTTTTTTTTTATAATGCTTAAAGAATATTTTGAATAACTGGTTGAAAAGTGAAATCAATCAGAATGTTACCTCCCAACTTTCATGAATGAATAGTTAGCATTTTGGTTATTTTGTTGTTTTGTTTTATTTTGTTTGCCCACACACACGTTTATGTGTGAAGACAGACTTAATGTGAAATTACTTGTAAAGAATTTTTCAAATATTAATTTGTTTTTAACCAGGAAGAACCAGAGATGTATGTTTAAGGGAACAAAAACTACAGCAGGTAAAATGCAAGAGTGGGAGTTCATACTGTGTCCATCCTGGATCCTGTATCCATCTTTCATTGAGATTTCTCAGCTTAAAATTGTTTGTATCCTCATCTTCTCAGAATCTTCCTTGGTTGTTAAATGGTAAATTGAAATAATAATTTAAATTCTTTTGGCCATATTTATAATGGAATATCAAGTGACTTATAAGCTTTCTTCAGATACAGGGAGAAATTTTTACTTGACATGTAGAATGCATTAGCCAAAATTTATTTGCTGCTTTTCTTAAATGAGAAAAATTATGATGCCCTGGAAAAGGATAAACAGGAGGATAAGGCAAAAGGATTCATTGTTTACCTAACAAGTTGCTCACAAATTCAGATTATTTAGCAGCTGTCTTTGTAGCCTGAGCATTCACATCCAACAGCTGTAAGTTTAACTGTGAATTGTTATAAGGTACTTGATGATATCCACATGATAGAAATAACAGTTGAGGCATTAGAAAGAGAGACTTGATCATTGGTAAAATAAGCAGTTTTTTCCTTTCAATACATGTGACAAAAATTGTAGTGTTCGTGGTTAAAAAGAATGCGTGAAGTTTTCTGTCTTAACTGAATGTGTCTAGTCTAGTAAAAGAGACTGAGGAGTAAGTCAGTGGACCTTTCACTGACTTGTGACAATTAACTAAAATCTCTAGTAATAAGACTCATTTACTGAAAATTTCAGCATTGGATAGAGACCTCTTTGGAATCATTATTCCAGAACTTCTCTTCAGGGATTTCCTCTGATTTAGCTAAATAAGCTGGGGAATACTCGTTCAAATTTATACTATATCACTCTATATATATATAGAGAGAGTGATATAATATGAATATATATATATATATATATGTATTTTACAAAAGGAAATTACCCAGACAAGGAAGCTGGTAGGCAATGATGTTCCTCCATTCAAACTAGATTTTTTAATAAATAGACATTTATCTTAACCCATTAAGCCAAAGAAAAATGAAAAAAAAATCTCATATGATAAATAATGTAAAACATTTTTATGATAAAATACTGATGCTTTATAGAGTTAAACATAAAATTTCCATGAACTTTTAAGAACGGGGCAACTGGACACCAAGCATTTGACTAGATGTCCCTGGTTTATTATTCTATGCACTAGAGATATTTTTGCAAAAATGGTGAGAAACATAGCTATAACTTCAATTCTGTGGTCACTGATTGCACCTCCTTTCAATAATTTTGTCTAATTTTATCCATCAGCAACCTTCTGAGGATCCACTATCCTTTACCCCTCAAATGATACTCTCCTTCTAAAAATAGAGACCCATATCTTCATCTGAAATCCCAGTAAAATGGGCCAGATTCTGGCAGCTGGGTCAACTGCTAATAAATAGTGGGCACTTCAAAAACAAAAAAATAAGCAAACAAAAAAGAACAGAAAATACCTATTTCTCTTTTTCCCATTGCTTTCAGTAATCTTGCTGACATAGGGAACAGAAAAGAAACTTCAAAAATGTCTGTCTGATTTTCTTTTCTGTGGAAAGGTTCATTTGCACCATATATTATATTGCAGATATAAGTGATGTCATACAGTATTTTTCTTTCTCTTTCTGACTTACTTCACTTAGTATGAGAGTCTTTAGATAGATAAGCAATGAGATCCTGCTGTATAGTACTGGGAACTATATCTAGTCCCTTATGGTGGAGCATGATAATGTGAGAAAAAAGAATATATATATATATATGTATGTGGGACTGGGTCACCTTGCTGTACAGTAGAAAATTGACATAACACTGTAAACCAGCTATAATGGAAAAAACAAAAATCATTTTAAAAAGTCTGTATGCAGTGTAACAAAATAGTGTAGAGTCAGTAGTAATATGGCAAAACATTGATAAATGGGAAAAATTTAAACATGACACTAATTATAAAAGGCATAGAGAGAGAAAAGTACAAAGATGTTTGAGGATGGCTTTTACTTTCCAATGAAAGTCAGGAATATAATTTCTTCCTCAAGAACCTCAAATGCAGAAATAATTTAGAAGGTGCCTTTATCTTGTTTTCTTGACCTGTACTTCCAACTAGGTTAATATTTGCAATATTTGGCTGGTTTTTATAAAATCTAATACTAAGTACTTCTGCAGACTTACTAATTCCCTAGATACAGAAAAACAGCCAGACCTGTCAAGTGCAGCTTTAGCCATCTCCTTATTTCAGGCCCTGCTTTGCATTCATCCACATAACATTTGGTGAAACCTATTCATGAAAAAGAGCAGTAAAGGATTTCCTGCTGATTTCAGTCCCATTGATTTATTAACTGATTTTTATACAATGGTTGCTTTAATAAAATCATCGCTAGAGATGACTCAGAGAACAATTACCATTCTATAAATGATCATAAAATTCATTTTCAATATAAAAGTAATAATGTTTTATTATTAAAAGTCTACATAGAGCAGTTCTCTCTTTTCTAGGAAACTGCACTAACAGAAGATACAAAGCAATATCCAAAATACTCTTTCAGAGCGTTAAATATTGCTGAAATCAGTGAGAGGATCAAAGCAAAAGCATATTTTATAGGGCTAATTATTTTCTTAAGTTTTCTTGATGTGCAGTTGAAAGAATATCACCAGATATTGCAACAAAAAGTAAAAATATTCATTATAAGTTAATTCTAATAAATTGCATATTTTAAAAAGTGCATTAGGGCTAAAGTGGAACATATTAAACTATGATTTCAATAAAATGGTCTTAACTGGTGCTATAAATAAAAAATATATTACTAAAGAAAAATACTACCTAAAATCAGTTTTGAGTCACTTCATGGGTGGATGAAGTCAAATTGATATCGATACTGTGTGCTTCACTCTTAACTAAAAGAAAAATAACATTGCTAGAATATGTTCATATAATGATGTTGCCCTGGTTGGCTTTCTGCCATTTAAGAAAATAACAGGGGCTTTTTGTTAGGCTCTTAAAATTATATTTTGGTGTGAAAATTTAATAACTATTTCCATTATATAGAATTTTCCAATAGTTCCAACTACTTTTGAAACTTCTTGTATATTCTTTCCCCCTGGATTAATAATATGTCTGGAAATTAGATATTCACAACAGAGATTTTTCTTTCTGTGTCTTGAATTTTCTTTAACATTTTAGGAGTACTGTCTCTTTCTCTTTGGTTTTATAGGTAAAAGGAATGTGATATGAATACGTATTTGCATTTTCCAGTTCAGCATTCTACAACAGTTATCTTCCCAATCACATAAAGTTAAGAATGTTCACAATTCCAACATCCCCATCACCATGAACCATGAACCATTATGGTCTATATCATTCTGTCCACTTTCTTGAATACAGCCACTGTGAAAGCATGGACCTTTTAATGACAACACTGCTGCTCTTATCATCATGGTATACCCTGAACCACACCAAGCTCTTTCCTCATCAACAGGAGGACATGTTAATATTTTTTCTTTTTTTTTTCATTCATTTTATCATGAGTTCTTTGGATATTTTGGGAACTTAGACACTTGAAAAAATACTTTTCTTCTGTGATAATATAAGAAAACTTTTTCTTCCAAATGGAATTTGAGTTTATATAGTTTTCTCTTCCCTTTCTCCTTTTCTTTCCTTCCTTACTCTTCCTTTCAATAAATGCTCAGAGAAGAAACAAATAATTATACCATATTATAGTACATTAAATATTAATTTAGTGATTTTTGTGTGAAAATAGTTTCTCCTATTTGTATATCCTCAATGAATCCTGTTACATTTCTTAAAGTGAATAGCATTTTTGTATAAATATAAAATGGATGAACTATAATAATTATATATTAATTTTACCCACTGTAACAGTCAAAGGTCACTAGAGAAACAAAGCCAATATTTATATTCATATCTATCTGTATAAAAAGCTTTAATATAAGGAATGGCTCACATAATTAGGGAGGCTAACTTCCTCAATCTCTTGTCTGCAAGCTGGAAACTCAGGAAATCTGGTGGTATAGTCCAGTGCAAGCCTGAAGACCTGAGAAGTAAGACAGCTACTGGTGTAAGATCCAGTTCAAGAGCAGGAAAGATCAATGTCTCTGCTAAACAGTCAGGCAGAAAGAATAAATTCTCCTTTCCTCCAATTTCTGTTCTACTCAGGCCCTTAATGAATTCGATAATACACACCCACCCTGGGGAAGGCAGTCTATTTCACTCATTCTACCAATTCAAATGTTAATCTCATCCAGAAAGAACCTCACAAACACACTTAGAAATAATGTTTAACCAAATATCTGAATGCTATATGACCCAGTCAAGTTGACACATAACATTAACTATATCATTCACATATCATTGTTCTATTTAACTCTTTTTCACTTTGCTAGTACTGATAAAATACATGACCTCGTAAAATTGTATCAATTTATGCTCTTCATAATTATTTTTTCTTCAAAACTATGATACATATCTAATTTGCTTCCATTGCACTATTTTCTGTAGTAGAATTCAATAACAAGGTATATTATAAGAACTCAAAAGTAGTGCAAAACAGGCCTTGCCAAAGCAGATGGAGGTGGGAGGAAGAGACTAAGGTGATGGAGTAGGAGGACAGGAATCTCACCTCCTCCTGTGAACACATCAGAAATTCATCTGCATGTGGAGCAAGTCTTACTGAAAACAAACTGGAGATTTGCAGAAAGACTCTTATACAAGCAGGGCTGTAGAGAAAGAGCCACATGGATTTAGGTAGGAAGAGAAAAGAAGCAATCAGGATGGGACTTAGACCCTCTAGAAGGGGACACAGAAAAAGAGGGCTTGGTGATCCTCTCTGGTGAGTGAGCCATTTGAAATGCATATTGCACGCTATAGCCCTGGGGTCCAATACTAGGAAAATGAGCTCCCTTAGCTGGTTTGAAAACCAGTGGGATTAACAGGATGATTGTAAGAAACTAGACCCCATTCCTGAATGGTGTGCATATACTTGTTTCCTATCAGGAGCAAGATGGAAGAAATAGAATGAAACAGCCTGGGATTCTGGCTACAATGCTAGCACTTGTCCTATCCCATATAAACTGCCTGTTCTGGCACTTCTAGTTCCAGTGCACCTCCCTACTAGGCAAAGGGTGTTGGAGCTTTGAAGGATGCACAGTTGAGAATGGAGGTAGCTTGGACATTGCAAAGCATTCAAGTGGGATGATGTTGTCCATTAAAGGCATTCACAGAGATGACAGATTGGGAGAAGTCCAGAGCTCTGACTAGGTTGTCAGGAACATCCAAGCACACACACTGCCTCACACTGGGTACCTGCCCCAGCCCCTCTTGTTCCAGCACTGCTCCCTTTCAGACAAAGGTGCTATTGCTGGGAAGGTGGGGAACACACCCTTAGGACAGAACAACCTTGGACCTCTCTCAGGACTTCTGCTACAGAAGCTTGGGAAAAGACCCCACCTCCAGTAGTGCAGTAATAGTCTGGAGTTCCCGTCATGGCTCAGTGGTTAATGAATCCGACTAGGAACCATGAGTTTGTGGGTTCGATCCCTGGCCTTGCTCAGTGGGTTAAGGATCCGGTGTTGCTGTGAGCTGTGGTGTAGGTCACAGATGTGGCTTGGATCCTGTGTTGCTGTGGCTCTGGTGTAGACCTGCGGCTACAGCTCCAATTAGATCCCTAGCCTGGCAACTCCATATGTCATGGGAGTGGCCCTAGGAAAGGTAAAAAGACAAAAAAAAAAAGAGGAAATCAATATATAATGAAACAAATGAAAATTTAAACCACCTTCCAAAATGTATGGAACAGAGAAAAATTCATTCTAAGAGGTAATTTTATAGGCCTACCCCAAGAAATGAGAAAAATCTAAAATAACCTAATCTACCATCTAAAGGAAAGGGGGGGGGGGAAGAAGAACAAAATCATCAGAAGAAGAGAATAATAAAAGTCAAAGAAGAAAGAAAAATATAAATAAATTCAATAGAAAGTATCAGTGAAACTAACAGCTGGTTTTTAAAAAAGATAAACAAAATCAATAAGCCTATAACCAAGTTCATCAAGAAAAAAAATAGAAAAGACCCAAAAATGAAATAAGAAATTAAAATTACTAATGATACCACAGAGAAAAATATTATAAGAAAATATTATATAGAGTTATATGCCAATAAATTGGACAACCTAGAAGAAATGGATAGATTTCTGGTAACTTACAATCTTACAAGACAGAATAAGAAAGAAATCTAAGCACATTAGTAATTAGTAGTGAAATTGAATTAGTAATCAAAAATCTCCAGCAAAAAAAAAAAGGCCAGGACCAGATGGCTTCAAGAGGGAGTTCTACTAAACATGTAAAGAAGAGCTAAACCTATCCGTTTCAAACTATTCCAAATATTGAAGAGGAAGGAATACTCCTAAATTAACTTTATGACTACCATTACCCTGATACTAAGCTAAAGAAAGACACTTCAAAAATATTTTAGAGCAGTAATATATCTGATGAAGATAGATGTAAAAATTTTCAACAAAACATTAGCAAATCAAATTCAACCATATATCAAAAAGATCATATATTGTGATCAAGTGGGGTTTATGTTAAGAATATAAGGATGCTTTGATGTATGCAAATGAGTCAATGTGACACACTGCATTAAAAAAGGAAGTATAAAAATCACATGACCATCTCAATTGACACAGAAAATGCATCTGACAAAATTCACCATCTATTTATGATAAAATCTCTCATCAAAGTCAGAATAAAGGCAACATATCTCAACAAAATAAAGGCTGTATATGAAAAACTCACAACTAACATACTCAATGATGAAGAGCTGAAAGGTTTTTCTCTAAAATCAGGAACAAGACAAAGATGTCCATTCTTATCATTTCTATTTAACAAAACATTGTAAGTTCCAGTCAAAGCAATCAGACAAGAAAAAATAAAGAAAGAAAGAACATCTAAATTGAAAGGGAAGAGTATAACTGTCACTATTTGCAGATGCCAGTATATTCTATGGAGAAAATCCTATTGTCTTCACCAAAACACTATTAGAACAGATAAATGAATTCAGTAGAGTTGCAGGATACAAGATTAATATACAGAAATCTTTAGCTTTTCTATACAATATCAATGAACTATAAGAAAAAAATTGCGAAAAAAAATTTAATTTAATTTGCATCTAAAAGCATAAAAATACCTAAGGATAAATTTAACCAAGGAAGTGATAGATTTTTGACTCTGAAAATTATTAAAACATTGATGACAGATATTGAAGATGACACAAAGAAATGGAAATCTATCTCATGTTCTTGGATTGGAAGAATTAATATTGTTAAAATGACCTCATGACCCAAAGAAATCTCAAGATTTAATGGAATCCCTATCAAAATACCCATGGAATTTTTCACAGGATTAGAAGAAAATAATCTTAAAAAATAATATGGACCCACAAAAGGTATCACACTCCCTTACTTCAGATTATATTATAAAGCTAGAGTAACAAAAACAATATGGTAATGACACCAAAAAAGTACATTTACATCAATGGAACAGAATAGAGAGTCTAGAAATAAACCTATGCAACTATGGTCAATTATTTTATGACAAAGGAGACAAGCCATAAACAATAAAGGAAGGACAGTCTCTTTAATAAGTGGTGCTGGGAAAACAGGCAGTTAACGAAAAAGAATAAAATTAGAACACTTTCCCACACCATATACAAATAAACTCAAAATGGATTAAAGATCTAACTTTAATACCTGAAATCATAAAACTCCTAGATGAGAACATAGGGATAGCTTTCTTTGATATAAAATGAAGCAATATTTTTTTGGATTTAATCTTTGGGCAGAAAAACTGAAAGACATTTTTCCAAAGACCATATACAGATGGCCAACAGGCACAGGAAAAGATGTTCAACATCACCAATCATCAGATAAATGCAAATGAAAACCACAAAGAGATACTATTTTATACCTATTAAATGACTATCATCTACAATAGCACAAATAAAAAAGGTTGGCAAGGATATAGAGGAAAGGGCACACTAGTATACTGTTGGTAGGAATATAAATTGTTTCAGCCACTATGGAAAGGAGTAGGAAACTTCCTCAAAAAACTAAAAACAAAATTACCATATGATCCAGCAATTCCACTCCTGGGTATACATCAAAAGAAAATGAAAACACTAATTTGAAAAGATAATGCACCCCAATGTTCATGGCAGCATTATTTACAATAGCCAAGACTGGAAGCAACCTAAATGTCCATCAGAAGATAAATGGATGGAGTTCCCCTCGTGGCTCAGTGGAAATGAATCTGACTAGCATCCATGAGGAAAAAGGTTCAATCTCTGCCTTTGAACAGTGAGTTAAGGATCCGGCATTCCCATGAACTGCAGTGTAGGTCACAGATGCAGCTCATATCTGGCCTTGCTGTGTCTGTAGTGTAGGCTGTTGGCTACAGCTCTGATTTGACCCCTAGCCTGAGAACCTCCATGTGCTGTGGGTACAGTCCTAAAAAGACCAAAAAAAAAAAAAAAAGATAAATAGATGAACAAGATATGGTATATATATATGCAATGGAGTATTATTCAGCCATAACAAAGCATGAAATTTTCCCCTTTGCAAGAACACAGACAGGAGTTCCTTCAGGTTGTGGTGCAGCGGAAATGAATCTCACTAGTATCCATGAGGATGTAGGTTTGATCCCCAACCTTGCTTAGTGAGTTGGGGATCTGGCATTGCCATGAGCTGTGGTGTAGGCTGACAGCTGTAGCTCTGATTCCAACCTCTAGCCTGGGAACATCCATATGCCACTAGTGAGGCCCTAAATACGAAAAGGAAGGAAAGAAGGAAAGAAAGCAGGAAGGAGGAAGGCAGGCACAGATGAACCTGGAGGCTATTATGATTAGAGAAATAAATCAGAAAGATAAAGATAAATACTGGTGGGTGGACTTTATAAAATAAGTGAATATGACAATAGAAACAGACTTATAAAGAGAACAAACTAGTGGTTTGCAGTGGGGGGAGGGAAATCGGAGGAACATGAAAGGGGTAGGAGATTAAGAGGGAGAAATGGCTATTTATAAAATAAATAAGTTACTAGGCTATATGGTATAGCACAGAGATTAATGCCTGGGCATTGCTTCCAGTAGGAAGATATACACAGAGTAATAACAATTCAGTAGGATGAATGATTCTTTTATAGCCTGAAATCTAAGCAGCAAGTTAATGTTTAAAACTGAGGGAGATTTTTAGGTGCTCTGCCTTTGTTTGCAAAGAGAAAACTGTTACTATGGCCAAAAAGGAGAGCCCAGCATAGAAAAACAGAGAATTCAGCATACAGACACAAAGGGATAAAATATGTGATGATACTGAGACTCCCAAGGATTAAGGTATTTGATAGTACTGACACTCCCAAAGGTGAATCTCGCATAGAGCTGTGTAGGGCATAGGTGCCAGAGGTCCCACCAGAAGGAACGATGCAGAAATGCACTGAGAGTGAGACAATAGCAAGTGACTGCCTGTATCAATGCAGCCCAATAGGGCATCACTGAGAGTCAGTAAAAATAGTGAAAAGCTTGACTGAATCAGAAGATTTTTTTTTCATTTATTAAGAATTGTAAGTTGACAATCAGAATACAGGGAACAATGATTTTATTTATTCTGCATATTTATACTTATAAATAAGTATATTTCCCATCATAGAATATGCTTGGTTATTCCCCATAAATCTGTTAAAAACAACTGAATTAAAAAAATTATTCAGGAGTTCCCATCGTGGCTCAGTGGTTAGCGAATCTGAGTAGGAACCATGAAGTTGAGGGTTCGATCCCTGGCCTTGCTCTGTGTGTTAAGGATCCGGCATTGCCGTGAGCTGTGGTGTAGGCTGCAGACGCGGCTCGGATCCTGTGTTGCTATGGCTCTGGCATAGACCAGCAGCTATATCTCTGATTCAACCTGGGAACCTCCATATGCCGAGGGTGCAGCCATAGAAAAGGCAAAAAAAAAAAAAAAATTCAAACTATTTAATACATAGGAAACTGAATTAAATGTGTTTAGAGATTTGAAGTCAAGTGACCAAGAAGAAATGTAAGAGTACTTATAAAATCCCATCAGTATAAGACTCACTTCTGTTTGAGTCCCTTGAGGCTCCTGTTTAAAAAAATATGACTAACTTTGGTAAAAGAAATACTGTGCAAATAAATGAAAGAGAAAATGTATACAGATAATAATAAAAAGTATAATTATACTCAAGCCTAATTATTTTTTATCTCCCCTCACGCCTCAAAATAATTGTATTTTTTTTCCCTATGGAGTCTGCCCAAATTGATTTTGCAAATACTACATTATTCAAAACTGCCAGTGAAAAGAAAAAAATGTTTAAGGAATCACCTTTCTATGGTAGTGAATTAGTTCCTTTCAAATAACTATTGATAAAGCCACCAAAAACAAACTGGCCAAATGAATTGTGTTATGTGATATGAAGAAAGTAATTCACTTACCATCCTATTTGACTGTTTTTTGTTTCATTCTTGCCCATAAAAACGGATGGCTTGATAATTGGCATTTCTGATACCTTCCTGAGAGGAAATAATATTGTATCAATAAAAGAAAACCTGATGCACACCTAGCATTTAATGACCTTAATTAAATGCTGCCTCACCCCCCCCAAAAAAACACTCCCCCCCAAAAAAAGAGAATTATTTTTCTGTTGCAGGGAAGAAAATCAAGCCTAGTGTCAAGCTCTAGTAGTCAGCTTCCTACATAAATTTTCACTGCAGTAAGTTCCCACTCAGGCAGAGAGCTTGAAATATAAAAGCTTTAACCACTTTTGCTCTCCTTTCCTGACAAAAAGATATACAAAAGCTGAGTTCATATCTCCTGAAGTTTTAGGAAAAAAGCATTCTCTTTAGTGTGATTAAAGGAGTTACTGAAATAGAAAACTATCATACAAATTTTTAACAGTATTCTGCTATTTTGGCCATTATTAAAGTTATCAAATTGGAATTACTAAAAAGTAAAGAATAATTACCAGATATATTAGATAACATGGGAATGCAAGTTTGTAAAAAACTGTAGGAAGGAATACAGAAGAGGTTTTAGTATGCATGTTTGAATTGTAGATAATGTTACGGAAAATTAAGGTAGAAAAATAAATTATAAAGTAATGAAGCTTGACAATGATATTTCACAGACAGTGCATGTCTCCACAACAAATGGTCACCAAAATGATTTGAAGAACTGAAAAGCATATCCTGGTGAGATAAGATAGACTTTAGAACATTAGGAGGTAAAAGAATGATAAAAAGTTATCAAGAACAATGAAAATAAACATATACAGTATTATTTTTGGTTTTTAAAAAAACTAAATTCTAGGAGGATATTACATCAAAATTATCATCCATTATGTACTGTTTACTGTACTAAACCTTAGTGATAAAATGTAAGGAAAATAGAAACAAAGTATACTATTTGTTGTCCAGTAAAAGCAGAAAGCACATAGATAATCTAGAAATAAACAGCCATGCTTAGAAACCAATACTGACTATAAAGTAAAGGAAATTGATGCTCTGAGTTTAAAGGGGAATTTATTTATACTGGATAATCATGAGAGTTTTTTTTTTTTTTTGAGAAATTAACTTTTAAGCCAAAACCTCATTAATGAGTATGACTAGCTTGGCAAAAGTAGTTGGGGCATGGAGTAGAGGACCGCAAGTAATAGAGGGGTGTGCTTCAAGCTGTGAGAGATGAAACCATAAAAGCCTAAGCATCCAGCCAAGATGGAAAGAGTATGTGATAGTAAGAGTGACTGACAATAATACCAGAAAGGCTTCAAGAGGACAAGATCAAAGATTCTTTATTTTCTCTTGAATGCAATGCATAGCTATTGAAAACTTTTGTCACCTAAAGGACATCATTTGATTAATATTTTATTATTATTCTGGCTGCTACTAGCATATTGAATTGGGAGCAACAGTAGAGGAGCAATCCTGTAGAAGCTACAGCAAGGTGACTAAGAAAGGGTGGTGGGGTAGATGTGGACATCAAGTGTCATATTGGGGTGTTATTTGGTAAAAATTGGTAGGATGTGTTATTCAATTATATGTAAGGGCTGTTTTGCTTTCTTCCTTGAGCAACTAGTGGATGATGATGTCATTTACTAGTTAGTGAAGACTGGAAGAGGAGCAAGTTTGCTTCCAGAGTTAAGAAAATATTAATTTTGGTCATGTTAGGACCAAGATGATATATCCAAGTGTAGATGCATGGTAGACTTACTTGCAGGTCCTAAAAACTCAAAAGTGAAACCAGGACTGGTGATGTATTTTGGGGAGAGGACCTATAAATGTTTTCCAAAGGCATGCAGGTGACATGAGTTAGACAAAATAAATGGATTTAGCACAAGAAACAAAAAAGAAAAAGGCAAAATTGAAAGACTTGAGGTTGTATGAAAAGAAAAAATAGCCAGCAAAAAAGACATAGAAGAAAACATAATGAAGAAAGTAAAACCCAAAGCCAAAGAACTTATCATGAAATTGAATTAAAGATTATTTTTGACATAATGAAATAGGTTGCATCAAATAAATTAGATAATACTGAGAAGTCAATTAAGGCAAAGAATGAGAAATGCACATGGATTTGACAACAAGGACATCATCAGTGAGCAGAAAACAAGATGGAATTTGTGCCACTAAAACTTGTTATGTTTTCCTATGAAGAGAAGGAACTATCTGGAAAAATCAACATTATATCCCTGAATTACCATATATAAACAAATGAATGATATACTTCCATGTAAGCAAATTATAATCCACCTGGTTTACTTTTCCTAAACTTTTATGCCTAATAACATACTTTAAGATATAATTTACTTTCATTTTGCATTGCCATATAATTGTCCCTGGAAAACACAACTGTCAGTAATCTTAGAGGAGGAGAAAAATAAGGATGAAATGAATATGACAAATACTGATTTCAAAAGGTAAATAGAATAAAAGTCAGTATATATTTGAACTAAAAGGATTTTAGACATTTTGAAGTTCACTGTAAATATAATAGTTATGGAAACTGGAAATTAAATGGCCTCTTAGTCCAGAATATTTCAAAATATAAAATTATCTGTGTTATTCACTAAAAAAAGCTTCTGAACTTTGTAAATATTAATAATAATGTTACCTAGAAATTAGACTTCAGCGCTTCAATAAAAATCATGAAAAGTAACTCTATGCCATCTAAAATAATTCTTAGCATGCTGTTTTCAAATTTGGTCTACCACAGGGAACAATTATCTAATTACCTGTTAGTCTACAAAGTAAAAATACATACTTTTTCATATTTCAGGGAAATTTCATGGCCAGCCAGAGTGACCTGGAATTTATTCATTTACTACACAGGACTATTCTTTTCTGATTTCCATTTAATGGCCACAGGAATGCTGGTGGTGGAACCTGATGACATTGTATGGACAGTAGCTTATCAATAAACTATGCCTTGGTTTTAAATAAGACTGTGTTCTGTGCTTTACTTCTCTTATCTCACTGTTGTCAAGGAGATTTGCTTCTACATTTTGAAGAGCTCTTAGGTGGATTCTCAGTAACAAATGAGAAAATTTATACAAACTACATGCCTAGCCTGATCAAACATGTTACCATGTCTATGTATAACTTTTCACTTTAATAATTTAATGTCAAGAGAGTCCTCAATAAAATTCTCATTTTCTATTATACGCTTCGTAGTTTTAAGAAAAGGGACTAACAAATAAGCCTGTTGATTTTAAGGATAAACATCACAGAGTTTTCACAAGAGGTTACTTTTTCATAGATTTAGGAAGATTGCTTTATTGAAATAAGAAAAAAAGAAAAGGAGGGAAGGAAAGAGAGAGGAAGGAAGGGAAAATATATATTTTTCAAGGAAATCTTCTGCAATGCCTTTTCCTGTTTGATCTTTTTAATGAAAACAAACAAAAACAAAGGCAAAAAAACTGTGAGATATATATGAAGTAACCTTTAACATATGACTGAGAAATCTGGTTTAGAAGACCTGGCCCTGCCTTAGTAGCTGGATAACCTTGAGTAAGTTAGAAAATGTTTCTTCAATTCAATTTCCTTGAATGCAAACTACGGTTAGAAATTCTTCTATTTCTATAAGAATAGGATTTCCTCATAACAATTTCTACATTGTTATGAGGAAAATCAGCATTGTTATGAGGAAAAACAAGCACCTTATAAACTGTGGTGTTTATTTAAGATACAGTGTACCAGTATTTTTTTTTTAAGTTCCTGTTGATTTTAGAAAGATGGTAACAACTTTTTAAGGCAAACTTGTTAAAACTGAATTTGAGGTAGCCTAAATATAAAATATTGTCATACAAATTGAGCCAATGTTGATGTAAAACAAGAATTTTAAACATCATTGTCAAAAATATAAGCTGATATATTATTTTTAGCCACATTTATTCTCAAAATATTAGATGTCCTCGTAGGTGGCTGTGGTGCATAGACTATAAAGTGGCTCCCAATATAACTTCACCTCCTACTGTCCAATATTCATGTGGTGTATAAGCCTCTTTCCCTGAGTCTGGGTGGGACCTGTCACAAACTTATAACTAATAGAATATGACAAGAGTGGTGAGATATCACTTTCATGATTAAGTTACTGTGGGGCAATAAAACTTCCTTGGATTTATCAATGGTCAGGTAAAAAGCCCTATTATCCTAGTAACCTGTTCACATATCATGAGAATTAGATCTATAGCCATCTGTCTAGTTAATTGCTCTAATTCAAAATAATAATGTAACTTCTTATCTCCTTCAAGGGCTAAATGGATACAGTCAGGAGTTAGGTCCCTGGGTTAACCCCTCAAGGTGCCAGGAAACCTGCAAAGATTATCTTCCTAAGTAGTTTCATTTCAAGGAGGAATGAGGCCCAGGAACTTGGAGGTTTCTCTAAATTGTAGACCAGAGACAGGGGTTATCTGTTTTCAGGAGAGATTTTACTTACATAGCAAAGGGCTAAAGTAAGGAAGATACCATTTCAGGACAGACAAAAAGAAAGGAAGAGAAAATGTCCCCTTGCCATTTATAAATATAGAACAATCATTTTTCCACACCCCTCACTATAGAGGTCAAGGTCTTCTTCCCTTGGAATGATTGACATGCTCTCATTTTTGTAGTCTAGAGCCCATGGATGATGATACTATTAATTACTGTTAAATATCTAATGAAAAAGATCTGTCTCTAATTCACATCCTTTTAGGCATTTAGGATGACATTAGCAAAGATTAATATCGAAAATCCAACAGTTACATGAGGGTATAACTTCCATCTTGCTGTACTCTCTAATGCTTTCTCAGCTTGCATGTTTTGACTAAGCAAGAAACAAGAGAGAACACTCCAGGAAACACCCAGCTTGGAACTGAGGCCCAATAGGCTGTAAAAAATTTAATTTTATCAAAACTACATGAGCTTAGAAACAGACCTGAGCTCAAACCTTCTGATAAGGCTCTTGCCCTGGCCAAACCCCTGAGAGCAGCCTTGCAAAAGATCCTGAAGTGATTCTAGTCAGGTCAGCTCTGTTTAGATTCCCAATACCCCGAAAGAGTGAGATAATCAATATGTGTTATTTTGAGCAATTAAGTCTGTGGTAATTTGTTACTAAGCAATAGATAACAAATACCATGACCTCAACATCCAGGGTAGACGTTAATATTACTGCATTTTCTATTGAAAATTATGAAGATAATAGATCTTAAAAGTTCTTATCACACTGTAAATGAACTATAGAGGTCTTATCACAAGAAAAAAAATTATAACTGGGTGATGACGGATGACTTATTGAGGTAATCACTTTGCAGTGACACAAATACTGAATCATTATGTTGTAAAGATGAACTAATATGTCAATTATAGCTCAAATACAAGGAAAATCTAGAGGACGGATATTGAATATTTTCATTAGTTAAATTTTTCTCACATATATTATTGTACAATGTGAACTGTGTTTTGTAGATTATATTTTTTTCAATAAGCTAAGAAAGTTATAACTTAGAAGAATATTTCTCACTAAAAATTTATACAAAATATAAGGTTTTGCAAAGATCATTTGTAAATACAAACTAATTTGAAAAATAATGTTTCAGAGTTGAGTTAATTACAAAAATAAACTGAAATACACTGGATGAAACACACCTGATTTTTTTATATAAATCATTACTTTTTTAAAACTTTGTCACTTTATCAAAGTAAGAATATTTCCCCAAAGCTTATTTATTGTATTAATAACTTAAATGCAAAATGCCTTTAATAATAATGCCTTTAATTTAATAATTAAAATATTGCACAAATTCATTAAGTTTCTGAAGAATTATTAGAAGACTATGAATTGAAAAGTAAAATCCTACCAGTAAATTTAGCTTTATCTGTCCAGTTTTTGATCAAGCAAAACTATCCACATATTGCTTAAAGGTATATATATACCTTTAAGCAATGCATACTATTTCAAAGTTCAGAAGAAAAATAAAAACTGTCACTATGAAGACAGCCACTAGCAAAGGAAAAAAACAAGAAAAATAAGCCTTTATAAAACATAAATTATATTATTTTCAATCTCTTTGTGTGAATTTCATTGCATAAGATATGAAATGGCTAAAGAAAAAAAGTAACAATTTAAAATTCTTGCCAAAGATGTGTGTGGCTAAATATAGATAAATGTTATGTGTTTTATAGATTACAGATTACAGATTAAACTTGAAGAGATCATTTTATTACATAAATGTACTATTGAGTATAAGGAAAATCAAGTATGAAAAGCAAATAAAATACAAAGGATATTGTGAGATACATTTTTAACTTATCTAAAATCTTATTACTTTTTATCCACAGTTGATATAAAAATAAATGTGTTTTCTATGAACATGAAGCAGCATGATAGAAATAGTAAATAATGTATAAACTGTCTGTGTCTTTTCAAGATGTGTGTTTGCTTTCTGTAATTGTACACAGGACATTTAGCAGTTGAATATTAGAGTTCTAGGACCTAATCCTAAAAGGTGGTCAGAGAAAGAAAAAAGTTTATGGCCCGTACATTCACATAGGAGAAAATAATAATATACTTTATGAGAAATAACAATAAAACATATGATGCTCTGGGTATTTAAAAATACAGCTAATATTTTCTTTATTTATATTGTTTCAAGGCAGAAAGCAACTGAATATAAACCCCACTAATCTTTAAACTATCAAAGGTACTTGAGATGTTTTGTTAATCTTTTCCATCATACACAACTCTCACAAGTGGTATGACTCATACACCCATTGTGTACGTCCATACAAGAACAGTTTATGTGTGGGTGTTTTAAGCAAGGAAGTGTCATTAGCTAATTTTTGCTATTAAAGATAACGCATATATGTGGAGAAAGGGCTAGATGGGAACAAAAGAATAGCGGGTCGCATGTTAGTTTACTGGTACTGATGTGAGAGTGAAATAAAAGAATAAATTAAGGATGATACCTTGGTTTGGGGTTTGGGCAGATAGAAAGATGATGGGCATTTGCTGAAATTCAAATGATTCATAAAGGAATGGAATTTTCTTACTTGCTTGGTGTGGCAGATTGTATTTTCAAAAAAAATTGGTGAGGCAACATTTCTTATCCTATATGTACTTCTACTTCTAGCTGGAAGATTATTTTCCCTTCTTTGAAGCCAGTTGGATCATTTTGGCTACATTAACAAGTAAGAATAAGAGGTAAAGGAGGCTACATGACTTCTGAAGCTAGGTCAGGAGGCTTATGCTTGGAAGACATCCATCAGGTTGTAAGAATCAAAGGCTACTTGGAAGAAAGCTGCTCAAAACAGCCCCAGTTAAGGGCTTAGCTGAAAGCCAGCACTGACATGAGGGTGAAGGGGCCTTCAGGTGATTTCAGATCCCAGCTGAAAACAAAGAGCAGCAGTGAAAAGCTATCACTACATAGTCCTACCCAAAAGGCAGACTTGTAAGAAAAACAAATGTCACTGTGCTTTAACCTACCATGTTTTGGAGTTATATGTTAAGCAGCCACAGTAACTGGAACAGTTGCTTGGTTAGTGCTTTTGTTATTTGTGTGCATGTGTGTGAGCATGCTTGTGCATGCACACACTTTCAGGGGGAGAGGCAGTTTACCAATCTGATCAAGGTTCAATTTTGAACATGTACCTGAGAGATATGCAAGTTGGTATATCAAATATGCAGTTGGATATGAGTTTGAAATTTAAAGTAAAATTGTAGCTCAGATATTAAAATACAAAAGCATTAGCATAATTATAAATTAAATCACTTGGATATGTAGTATTAAAAAGTTACTTTCTTAAGTTGCTAAAAAAATCACTTCAGGAAAAAAAAGCAAAACTAACTTGTCAATTATATGAGCTTCCAAGCAGAAATGAAAATTTTGGAAAACTTGTATCTGTGACAATGAACTTGACAGCTTCCCAACATCTAAAGATCTTTCTACTGAGAGAGTCAAAAAACAATACAAAAAATCAATAAAACCAAGATCTGGTTCTTTGAAAGGGTAAACAAAATTGACAAACCTCTGGCTAGACACACCAAGAAGAGAAAAGAAAAAACTCAAATATACAAAATAAGAAATGAAAAAGGAAAATCTCAACAGATACTGCAGAAACAAACAAACAAAAAACATAAGAGAATACTAGGAACATTTATATGCCAACAAATTTGACAATCTGGAAGAAATGGACAACTTTCTAGAAACATACAATCTGCCAAAACTGAAACAATAAGAAATAGATCAATAGAACAGACTGGTCACTAGAAATAAAATTGAATACATCATAAAAACACTTCCTACAAACAAAAGTCCAGGACCAGATGGCTTCACAGGAGAATTCTGCCAAACATACAAAGAAGAACTTATAGCCATTCTTAAACTTTTCCAAAAGGTTGAAGAAGAAGGAACACTTCCAAAGACATTCTATGAAGCCAGCATCATCCTAATATCAAAGCTAGACAAAGACACTACCAAAAGAAAATTACAGTCTAATATCTTTGATGAATAGAACTGCAAAAATTCTCAACACAATTTTAGCCAACCAAATTGAATAATATATGAAAAAGATCTTACATCACGACCAAGTGGGATTCATTCCAGGTTCACAAGGATGGTTCAACATACACAAATCAATCAACGTCATACACCACATTAAGAAAAGTCAAAAACCACATGATCACCTTATTGAGATAATCTATTGAGAGGCAGAAAAAACATTTGACAAAGTCCAACATCTATTCATGATAAAAACCCTTACCAAAGTGGGCATACAGGGAACATACGTTAACATAATAAAAGCAAATTATGACAAAGCCTCAGAAAATATAATACTCAATGGAGAAAAGCTGAAAACCTTCTCACTAAAATCTGGAACAAGACAAGGATGCCCACTCATGCCAATTTTATTCAACATGGTACTGGAAGTCCTAGCCACAGCAATCAGACAAACAAAAGAAATAAAAGTATCCAAATTGGAAAAGAAGAGGTAAAATTGTCAATCAATATAGATGACATGATACTATAAATAGAAAACCTTAAGGACTCCACAAAAAAATTACTCAAATTGATCAATGAATTATGCAAAGTAGCATGATACAAGAGTAATATTCAGAAATCAGTGGCATTTCTCTATACTAGCAATGAAATATTAGAAAAAGAATTTAAAAATACAATAACTTTTAACATTGCACTCCCCAAAATTAAAATATATAGGAATAAACCTGACCAATGAGGTGAAAGGCATATATGCTAAGAACTATAAAACATTAATCAAGGAAATTAAAGAGGAGTCAAAGAAATGGAAAGATATTCCATGAGCTTGGATTGGAAGAATTAATACTGTTAAAATAGCCATACTACCCAAAGCAATCTACAGATTCAATGCAATCCCTATCAAATTACCTATGACATTTTCACAGAACTAGAACAAACAATCCAAAAATGTACATGGAACCATAAAATACCTAGAATTGCCAAAGCAATCCTGAGGAACCAAAACCAAGCAGGATGCATAACTCTCTCAGATTTCAGGCAATATTTCAAAGCTACAGTAATCAAGACAGTGTGGTACTGGTGCAAAAACAGACATACAGACCAATGGAACAGAATAGAGAACCCAGAAAAAACTCAGACACCTATGGTCAATTAATCTTTGGCAAAGGAGGCAAGAATATAAAATGGGAAAAGGACAGGGTTTTTTTTTTTTTTTTCAACAAGTGGTGCTTGGAAAGCTGGACAGCTGCATGTAAACCAATGAAAGTAGAACACATCCTCACAACATGCACAAAAATAAACTCAAAATGGTTTAAAGAGTTAAACATAAGACAAGACACCATCAAACTCCTAGAAGAGAACATAGGCAAGACATTCTTTGACATCAACCATACAAATGTTTTCCTAGGTCAGTCTCCCAAGGCAACAGAAATAAAAACAAAAATAAACTAATGGGACCTAACGAAACTTACAAGCTTTTGCACAGCAAATAAAATCATAAAAAAAAGACAACTTACAGAATGGGAGAAAATAGTTTCAAACAATGCAAGCACCAAGGGCTTAATCTCTAAAATACACAAACAACATATACAACTCAACAGCAAAAAAGTCAACAACTCAATTGAAAAATTGGTCAAAAGACCTGAATAGACACTTCTCCAAAGAAGATACATGGATGGTCAACAGGCACGGAAGTATTGCTCAACATCACTAATTAATAGAGAAATGCAAATCAAAACTACTATGAGATACCACCTCACACCAGTCAGAATGGCCGTCTTTAGTAAGTATACAAATAAGAAGTGGAGAGGATGTGGAGAAAAGGGAAACCTCCTGAACTGTTGGTGGGAACGTAAATTGGTACAACCACCATGCAAAACAGTATGGAGGTTCCTCAGAAAACTAAATATAGAACTACCATATGATCCAGCAATCCCACTCCTGGGCATATATCCAGACAAAACTTTCATTGAAAAAGTTACATGCACCCACATGTTCATAGCAGCACTATTCACGATATTCAAGGTATGGAAACAACATAAATGTCCATCCACAGATGAATGGATTAAGAAGATGTGGTATACATATGCAATCAAATACAACTCAGCCATAGAAAAGGACAAAATAATGCCATTTGCAGCAATATGGATGGAACTAGAGACTCTCATACTAGTGAAGTAAGTCAGAAAGAGAGAGACAAATACCATATGATATCACTTATACCTGGAATCTAATATATGGCACAAATGAACCTGTCTGCAGAAAAGAAACAAACTCACGGACTTAGAGAATAGACTGTGGTTGCCAAGGCAGAGGGCAAGGGAGAGGAATGGACTGGGAGTTTGGGGTTAGTAGAGGCAAACTACTGAATTAGAAGTGGATAAGCAATGAGATCCTACTGAATAGTACAGGGAACTATATCTAGTCACTTTTGATGGAACATGATGGAGGATAATGTAAGAAGAAGTGTACATCTATATACGTATATATACATATGACTGAGTCACTTTGCTGTACAGCAGAAATAGACAAAACAATATAAGTCAACTATAATAGAAAAAATAAAAACCTAAAAAAATTTTTTAAAGTTACATAGAATAATTGTATTAAATCAAAATTAATGCTATGATATGTAAATTATCAGGCCTCAGGTGTGTTAGGTATTGGCAATCAGTATATTTCTGCAGTGACAATAATATAACAATAATAATAATAACAGAGACCATTTACTTAGTTTACTACATGCCAAGCATTATACCATAGAACTAAGGTATCCATACATATGATTTAATTTCTTTATCAGATTAAGACCATTACATTTTAAAAACCTCTCTCATTTAAGTCTTATTCCAGGCTCATCTTTTCTCCATTGAGTATTATATTTGCTGTGGGAAGGTATGTTCCCTCTATAGCCACTTTGGTAAGAGTTTTGATCTTGAATGCATGCTGCACTTTGTCAAATACTTTCTCTGCATCAATTGAGATGATCATGTGGTTTTTGACTTTTTTTAATGTGGTGTATGAATGATATCGATTGATTTGCGTATGTTGAACCATCCATGTGCACCTGGGATGAATCCCACCCGGTCGTGGTGTATGATCTTTTTGATATGTTGTTGGATTTGGATGGTTAAAATTTTGTTGATAATTTTTGCGTCTATATTCATCAAAGATATTGGCCTATAGTTTTCTTTTTTGGTGATATCTTTGTCTGGTTTTGGAATTAGGGTTATGGTGGCATCACAGAATGTCTTTGGGAGTATTCCTGTTTCTTCAACCTTTTGGAAAAGTTTAAGGAGGATGGGTATGAGTTCCTCTTTGTATGTTTGGTAGAATTCACCTGTGAAGCCATCTGGTCCTGGACTTTTATTTGTAGGGAGTGTTTTGATGACATATCCAATTTCATTTCTAGTGATTGGTCTGTTCAGTTGATCTGTTTCTTCTTGTTTCAGTTTTGGCAGGCTGTATGTCTCTAGAAAGTTGTCCATTTCTTCTAGGTTGTCAAATTTGTTAGCATACAATTGTTCATAGTATTCTCTCATGGTTTTTTGTATTTCTATATTATCTATTGTGAATTCTCCTTTTTCATTTCTGATTTTGTTTATTTGGGTTTTTTCTCTCCTCTTCGTGGTGAGTCTAGCCAGAGGTTTGTCAATTTTTTTTATCTTTTCAAAGAATCAGCTCTTGGTTTTATTGATTTCTTCTATTGTTTTTTGAATCTCTATTTTATTGATTTCCTTTTGATCTTTATGATTTCCTTCCTTCTGCTGACTTTAGGTTTTGTTTGTTCTTCTTTTTCTAACTCATTTAGGTGGTGGGTTAAGTTGTCAATTTGAGATTTTTCTTCTTTTTTGAGGAAGGCCTGTATTGCTATGAATTTTCCTCTGAGCACTACTTTTGTGGCATCCCATAGATTTTGAATGGATGTGTCTTCATTATCATTTGTCTCAAGGTATTTTTTAATTTCCTTTTTGATTTCCTCATTGACCCATGGATTTTTTAGTAGCAGGTTGTTTAGTCTCCATGTAGTAAGTTTTTCCTCATTTTTTTTTCCTATGGTTGATTTCTAGTTTCATGCCATTGTGGTCAGAGAAGATACTTGAAATGATTTCTATATTCTTAAATTTGTTGAAGTTAGCTTTGTGCCCCTGTATGTGATCAATCCTTGAGAATGTTCCATGTGTACTTGAAAAGAAAGAACATTCTGATTTTTTTGGATGTAACATCCTGAAAATGTTAAGTCTAGCTTTTCTACTGTGTCTTTTAGGATCTCTGTAGCCTTATTGGTTTTCTGCCTAGAGGATCTGTCCATTGTTGTGAGTGGGGTTTTAAAGTCTTCTACTATGATTGTATTCCCATCGATTTCTCCTTTTATGTCTGTTAGTATTTGTTGGAGGTATCTGGGTGGTCCTATATTAGGGGCATATATATTGATGATTGTAATATCCTATTCTTGACCAGATCCTTTAACCAGTAAATAGTGTCCTTCTTTGTCTTTCTTAATGGCCTTTATTTTAAAGTCTATTTTGTCTGATATGAGTATTGCAACTCCTGATTTTCTGTCTTGTCCATTGGCATGAACTATCTTTTCCCATCCCCTCACTTTCAATCTATACATGTCCTTTGCTTTAAGGTGAGTTTCCTGTAGGGAGCAGATTGAAGCTTTTTTGCCTTTTTATCCAATCTGCCACTATGTGTCTTTTGATTGGAGCATTTAGTCCATTGCCATTTAAGATGATTTTTTGATAGATACATATTTATTGCCATTTTAAACTTTGTTTTCCAGTTGAGTCTATGTTTATCTTTTCTTCTTTTTTTGGGTTGGATGGTTTCAATTTATTTTATGCTTGAGTACTTTTCTTTTCAGTTTTTGTGAATGTAATGTTCAGTTTTGATTTGTGGTTGCCCTGTTTCTTAAGCACATTAAGCCCTTCCTATATCTGCTTGCTTTTACCTGATAGTCATATAGGCTCAAACACATAATTAAAATAAAAGAAAAAGAATTTCTATTTTCTTAGTTTCCTTCTGCACATTGTATGATTTTGATGACTTTTTTTTTAACATCTTCGTGTTTAGAACTGTATGCTGGCTTATTTAAGTGACTTTTTCAGTTGTGGTTTCCTGCATCCTAATTCTTCTTTTTCTCTTTTTTTTCCTCTCTCTTTTTTTTAATTTAGAGAAGCCCTTTCAGTATTTCTTTTAGAATGGGTTTAGTATTGCTGTACTCTTAGCTTTTGTTTGTTGGAGAAATTCTTTATTTCCCCTTCTAATTTAAATGATATTCTTGCTGGATAGAGTATTCTAGGTTGCATATTTTTTTTTTCCTTCCAGTGCTTTAAATATATCTTGCCACTCCTTTCTGGCTGTAGTTGTTCTGTAGAGAAATCAGCTGATAGCCTTATGGGGATCACCTTATAATTAATGCTTTGTTTTTCTCTTGCTGCCTTTAGAAGCCTCTATCTTTAAATTTTGCCATTTTTATTATAATATGTCTTAGTGTGGCCCTGTTTGCGTTCAGCTTGTTTGGGGCCCTCTGTGCTTCCTCTATCTTGATATCAGTATCTGTTAGATTTGGAAAGTTTTCAGCCATAATTTCTTCAAATATATTTTCAATGCTCTTTTCTTTTCCTTTTCCTTATGGAATTCCTATTATGTGTAGATTGGCCCACTTTATATTATCCCATAGGTCTCATATTGATTTCATGTTTTTTTCATTTGGTTTTCTGTCTGCTGTCCTGTTTGGCTGATTTCCATTATTTTATCTTCCATGTCACTAATTCATTCTTCTGCATTATTCATTCTGCTCTTTACTGCCTTAAGCTCAGTTTGTATCTCTGCAAATGAATTTTCTAGTTTTTCTTGGCTCCTCCTTATATTTTCTAGTTCCTTTCTAAAGGAATCTGCATTACTATTAATATCTTCTTAATTTCTTCAGCATTTTCACTATCTCCCTTTTGAACTCAATGTCGGTCAGACTGCAGAGGTTTGTTTCACTGTTGACTGCTTTAGGTGAATTTTCCTGTTCCTTTAATTGGGAATAGTTTCTGTGCTTCTTCATCTTGCTTCTGTTTTTCTTTTTCTATGTGTTCTGGGAAGCCAAACTATAGTCTTGGAAGGCTACTTCTATGCAAGAATACTGCTTTGTATTTATTTTTGATGTGGGAGTTTGAATATTTGCTATCTCTTTCTTCAGTGTGAGCAGGCTGTTGCTCCCAGGATGCTCAGTGTGTTTTCAGGGAGAAGGAGGCAATGGGTAGGGCCAGCAGTCAGTGCCTCACTGTTGGGCTCTCAACAGCAGCAAGGACTTCAGGAAGGTGGCACAGGCTACTCCTAGTTGCAGGGCCCTGGGAAGTGGTAATAAGCTCTAGACAGATCTTCAAGGTGACCAGAGCATTTGGCAGTAGCAACAGCAGGGTGTGTGAATCCCCAGATATGTGGAAAGGAGGATGATAACGAAGCCCTAGTAATGTAAGAAGTGACCAGCAAAATCTTAATTTTGGCTTAATTCTATGTGCCTACAGATAAATTATTCTAATTGTTTCTTACAAAAAATAATATGTTCCTATCCAAAATAATTTTTCTATTGCTTATATAGGTACATAGTTTTCACTCCGTAATTTTTACATATTGACTGTTAATAAAAACACAAAGCATTTTTATGTTTGAATTTTTTATATTTATTTATTTTTATTAAATTATGGTTGATTTATAATGTGCCAATTTCTGCAATACAGCAGTGATTCAGTTATATATATATATATATATATATATATATATATATACACATACACACACACACACACACAGATACACACACATATACATTCTCTTTATTATATTATCTTCCATCATGGTATATTCCAACAAGTTGGATATAATTCACTGTACTGTACAATAGGATCTCATTGCTTATCCATTGAAATGTGATAATTTCCCTCTGCTAACCCCAAAATCCCAGTCAATCCCACTCCCTCCTCCCTCCCCCTTGGCAACCATAAGTCTGTTCTCTAAGTCTCTGAGTCTGTTTCTGTTTTGTAGATAGGTTCATTTGTGCCACATTTAGATTCCACATAAAAGTGATATCGTAAGGTATCTACCCTTCTCTTTCTGACTTCACTTAGTACAAGAATCTCTAGTTGCATTCATGTTGCCACAAATGGCATTATTTCATTCTTTTTCATAGTAAGTAGTATACCATTGTATATATGTACCACATCTTCTTAATCCATTCATCTGCCAATGGACATTTAAGTTGTTTCCATGTCTTGGCTATTGAAAACAGTGCTGCTATGAATATTGGGGTGCATGTATCTTTTCAAGTTACAGTTTTGTCTGGATATATGGCCAGGAGTGGGATTGCAAGATCATGCAGTAGTTCCCTACTTAGTTTTCTGAGGAACTCCCATACTGTTTTCCATAGTGGTTGTACCAATTTACATTCCCACCAACAGTACAGGAAGGTTCCCTTTTCTCTGCACCCTCCTCAGCATTTGTTTTTTGTTGTGCATTTCTCTAATAATTAGTGATGTTGAGCATTTTTTCATGTGCCTACTGGCCATCTGTATATCGTCTTTGGAGAAATGTCTATTTAGGTCTTTCTGTCCATTTTTTGATTTTTGTTTTGTTTTGCTTATTGGTTATTGTATCAGCAGTTTGTATATTTTGGAAATTAAGTCCTTGTTGCTTGCATCATTTGCAATGATTTTCTCGCATTCCCTAGGTTGCCTTTCTCTCTCTCTCTTATGGTTTACTTTGCTGTGCAAAAGCTTGTAAGTTTGATGGGGGCCCATTTGTTTATTTTTGTTTTTATTTCTATTGCCTTGGAAGACTGATCTAAGAAGAAATTTGTGTAGTACATGTCAGAGATTGTTTTGCTATGTTCTCTTCTTGGAGTTTTATGGTATCATATCTTATATTTAAGTCTTGAAGCCATTTTGAGTTTATTTTTGTGCATGGTGTGAGGCTGTGTTCTACTTTCATTGATATACATGTGGCTGTCCAGATTTCCCAGAACAACTTGCTGAACAGGCTGTCTTTTTCTCATTTTAAATTCTTCCCTCCCTTGTCAAAGATTAATTGACCATAGCTGTTTATGTTTATTTCTGGGCCCTCTATTCTGTCCCATTGATCCTCATGTCTATTTCTCTACCAGTATGACACTGTCTTAATTCGCATAGCTTTGTGTAATATTATTTGAAAAAAATGCAAAGTATTTTAAAACATTTTATATCCCATAGCTTTCTAAGAGACTGCTGCATTTACATTTTCTCTCAGTAGATTCATCATTTTTGAACTTGAATGTCTCTAATGACTTATTTTTTTTAAAAATTCTGAAAAATGAATTTTGGGAAATTTGGAAAAATATGTATATATATGTGTATTTCTCTGGCAATAAATAATAAAAACTTTATTCTTCCTTAACAGTATACTGCATTTCTCTTTAATTGCTTAAAGAAAAAAGTGAAATCCATATCTTAGAAACCTGAGAGTTTAACAGTGATAAAAATTATAAAATATGAAGAGAAATAAAATACTCTGAAATGAGACAAGCAATTTATGGTTCAATACAAAAATGACATTTTTTTTTCCTTTTCTGGCTGTACCTACAGCATACGGGAATTCCCAGGCTAGGGGTGGAACTGGAGCTGTGGCTGCCAGTCATGGCCACAGCCATGCTGCACCTGAGACCTATGCTGTGGCAAGCCCAGATCCTTAACCCACTGAGCGAGGCCATTGATTGAACCCGCATCCTCATGGACACTATGTCAGGTTCTTACCCCACTGAGCCACAATGGGAACTCCCACAAATGACAAATTTGATAGTCATCTGTTACATCAACTGCAGGAATCTGTTAGTTTACACTATGAGGACATTTTAAACAATAAAAAAACAAATACCTACTTTTTACATCATTTAAAGTATGGCAGCTTTGCAGATTCTGGAATTTTATTTATCACCATTTCCAGTGCTGACCACTGAGGCTGCCAAGGATTCAAGGAAAAGTCAAATGCTTTTTAAATGCAGAATTCTTTGCTATGCCTTTCTTTTTAAACCCTAGCTTCATATTTAGATTCATCGTAAGTTTTAAGAATTTATGAACCATATTCATATAGTGTAAACAAAACACATTGACATTTTGATGACAATCAATTTCTGCTCTTCTTCTTCAACATGTTTGCATTTCACCTTTCTTTATAAGGGACTATCAAGGTTAAACTGTAATTTCACCTCTAGTAGGAAGATTTCAAACCACAAGTTTGAATTCAGAATTTAAGTTCAAGCCACGTCTGTTCTTCTACAGATCTGACAGATTAACATTTTCACTTTTAACATAAGCTAAGGTCCAAAAGATATTTAGATTTCCAGATATAATTTCACTGAGTTCTGCATTTCACTCTTCCAAATTTGGCTTAATGATGATAATGCAAATAATACTAAATATATATATTTAATTTTTAAAGTTCTATGTATTTTATTTTTTATTAAAGTATAGTTGATTTACAATGTTCCTTCAATTTCCACTGTACAGCAAAATAATTTAATTATATTTTCTATATTTTTATTAGACTGCAGCAATACAGCACTAAAAGAAGTATTGACAACACATTCAAGAAATCTGTTTTCTGTTCACAGGCATAACATCTACACTGTAATGAACTGGCATAAATTTACTTAACTAATAATAATGTCTAAATATACTAAAGTTCAGTCAATCAGATCAATATGATTTTTCTTTAAAATTTCATTAAACATTATTTTAAGCCTAAAGATCTATTTAATATTTAAAAATTCTTCCACAGCTTACTTTATATAGACATCATGATCATATTCTAAGATCCATTTAAAGGAAATAATTATTTTCATATTTGTATTAATCTTTTCAGTAAGTTTTCCTACCACATATTATCACCTTTCTTAATTTTTTCTCAGTCATACACATGAAGAAATTAGCTATCAGTCATGAAAAAATTGATATATCTAAAAATCACAATATTAGGAAGCTCTTAAAAAAAGAATAATCCATGCAGCCAACAAATGAGTTTAATTGTCTAATTCTAAATGCATCCCATGGAATTTTGCCAGAACAGAGCAAGTTAAAATTTTCTTAGGAGAAGCTCTCCAGTTATTTCACATTACCTCTTCTCATTGTCATTTCTGAAGAGAATTGTAAATTTGATTCTTAAAAAGTTTAGATTGACCTGTTCAAATCCTAATAGGTACAGGGAGGGGCTAAAGCAATAGATCTAGTTGAAAGTAATGATGACTTGACTAATTTGCCATACATTCAACCCATATTGTGCTTTATTTCTAGAAATTATATGATTGATATCAGTATAATGTGGTAGTTGAGATTATGAATTTTGGAGTTGGTCCTACTTGACTTTAAAGGTCAACACATCTTTCAAATTTCATGTCTTTAAGAAAAATTGCATATCTTATGTTATCAATGTAGTCCTTTGCATTGATTGGAATTTTTCCCAGTATTCCTGATATTAGGTCAGTTGGAAAATCCTCTTCCTTCTTCATTAGGAATGTATCTTGAGTTCTTCCCATCATATAATTAGAAATTTTTTCTATTATTACACTAGCCACAGTTCTTGTCCAGATTAATCAAGCAGGTCGTCAAGTGGTCTACTTCCATGTGGTGGATTTAGTCCTTGGTCCCAGCTCTCAGCTCCTCCCTAAATCCAACTGTAGTGCCACATTCTTTGCCATGTGCCACTGAAGTACTAATAGAATGCACAAATTATAGATTTCTACTCTACTGATATTCAACTTGGTCATTGACTTGCTTTGGCCAATGGAATGTGGAAGGAAATGACAATAACTATTTCTGGGCTCAGGCTCTGAAAGTCAGCAGTCGTTCCTGCTTGTTCTTGTGTCATTGCCGAGAAGAAAGAAATGTCCTGGGCAGACCCTGATTCTAGGATGAGACACTGTGGGGTCGACCCAACCTGCAATCTATAGCAAGCCTAAACCATCAGTAACCTGAAGGCAAGGTGCTTCAGCTGACCTGCAAAACTATGAAAGAGAAACTATAAAGGTCCATTGTTGTGAGCCACTGGTATTTTTAGGCTCTTTGTTGTAAAACAAAAACTGACTAATACTCAGCCTGTAGACTCTCTTTCTGCCATTTGATAGAATGCACCTCTGCCAGTTTTAACCTCTATTATAGTACAGTAAGTCTCCTTTTTACTTCTCAGATGTTTTATTGTTCCCAGTCACCTAATGAAAAATCCCAACATTTTAACCTGATCGTTCACAGCCTGGCTACTACTTACCTTTCCTAACTTATCTTCAAATGTATTTCAAAATGAACCTATTCATTCCAGCCCACAGATTAATTCATTGCTCCAAAGCATTCATCATCCATTTTCTGGTTTAAACCAATGGCTCATTACTCATCTCCTTTCTTAAAGTACCCTTATCCTTTCTTTTATTTTTTTATCTTTTTTTGCCATGCCTATGGCATGTGGAAGTTCTGGGGCCAGGGATCAAACCCATGCCACAGAAATGACCCAAGTTGCTGCAGTGACAATGGCAGATCCTTAACACATTGCACCACCAGAGGAACTATCTTATCCTCTTTCTTGAGCAACAAACATTTGAGAGTTTAAAAATATCTATAAATAACAGCTGCTTTTTGGTTAGAGCATCAAAAGGTATTTTGTAAACTTGTAGAAGGATTAGGCTGTTGATGTCCACATAAAGCTCATGTGAAGATGGCACACTGTATCCTTCACTCCTGAAATCCTGTAAGCCACAAAGCTGGTGACCTTCTAATTTGGTTTTAATAGCTTCCATGTACATGGCACTTCTAGGCTGTTCCAGATAGACACCATTGTCTTAACTGTGTATATCATGTTAACAAAATGGTTAAAAAACAACTGAATGGCTATACATCTTAAGTAGTAACAAAAAGAAGAGAGAAGATGAAGACTTTGTTTTTACTCTGTCCTGATAATAAGTTAGTATGATATTATTTGCTTCTGTTTTGACATAATTTTAACTTATAATTTCAAATACTTTTGTTGTGGCTTCTTAGCTTTTGAACCCAGTAGATAATTTCAGGCCAGCCTGGTACTTACTACATATCCTAATTGCTCCCTCCAATCTTATGTATGTATACCCAATTGCCCCAGTCATCATTTTTCCCCTTATTGAAATGACTCCTTTCATGTGCTATCTTCTATACAAATTTGCTGTTTAAATTGATATATCCAAACCCTGTAACTAGACATTAAAACTTGCAGAGTAAAATAAGTCCTCTGTAAAACCCAAATGGTATCCTACCTATTACAGGCATAATCTTAGAAAGAAAGAACAAGGATTTGAACCCACAAAGACATAAATGCAAAATATGACCCTTCCAATTGACAGCTATTATAGTACAAGTCATTAAACACTCCATGCTCTAGATTAATCAAGTTTGGGGGGGGGATTGGGAAAGTGGGTGTGAATATACTATTACCTAATAAATTTGGGACAAAGTAGTTGCTTAAGAGTTCTTAGTTACCATCCCACCTCCCTGACCTCAAACTCTACAACATGAAGATTTTTCACATGAGAGATCTGTTCTATTCTAGGAGTTCTCCCATATCTACCACACCACTTCAATTTATGATTAAGAATCTAGAAGGTTTATTTTCCAGAACGGCTTTTTACTGAGATTTCAGTACCCCACTGCTATTTCCAGCAAACCCCAGTCAGAAATCAAAGAACTCAGACTTAATTGGACTGTCCCTAGAAATGTAGAATAGATAACCTAGGCATCACAGAAAAGAACTATTCTATGTATCTTCCAGACTTAGACAGTAAAGTATCTATTACACTTGGAAAAAATTGAAAGGGAAATGAGTACACCATTTTTGTTTGATTTTAATTTAGATGTTCTTTCCTAGAAGAGATTAAAATTGACAAAAGTTATATTTTATCTAACAAGGTAACAGCCTGCAAGCCAAGTTTAAGCAGGGCTGCTTTAAGAATGCTCTGTCAAATTTTAAAGCTCTGCAAGTCATAGGGTGATGCTACAGTGGAGGTTTGATAGCTCAGGCTGCTGGCTGGGTACTCAATAAATATATGACAACAATTGACTAAACCACACATTCCATTTAATAATTAAATAGTGCACACCTCTTATGCCATATCAGTAACAAACAGCTATTTATTTGCTTTATCAAAAATCACCAACTTCAGCATCAATATGATGATCATAGTATATAGTCATTGTCTGAAAATTTCATGTAGGTTTTCACTTTAAAAACAGAGGCTGACTCACTACTGGTGGTCTCTGATTCAACTTTTTTAACTTCCTCTTAGGTGCCCATAAATGGAGAGGAGAACATAGGTTATATAAAAATGTTAAAACCAACTGAATTTATTGCCAAAAATAAACAGAAACTTTAAGTAACAAAAGCCATGGAGCTATGGTGCAAAACTCAATTAGTTAAACCATATTTACCTCTCTTGCAAGACAAAGTAAACTTGCTATTCTTAGAAGTAGGTAGAAAGTGGCTCCAATGCACAATTTCTTGATCAAAAGGCAGCAGAGCTATACTCATCAGGGTAAGTGCTCTTTGATGTTGCCTAGTAAACTTCAGTCCTGTTTCTGATCATCAGAATCTTGTTAGAAATTACTCTAAAATTTTTACAATGTAATTTGCCTTCTTGTGATAGCAACAGGATGGCAAATCTACCAAGACTGCAAAGAATACTTAGCAAAACTATAGATCACACACATACTCCCCTGGGTAAATAAATATGTCAGTTCTAAACAAAGCATAATTTCAAAATAAAATTTGGGGACAATGAAAAAAAAAAGTCTTGTAAGACTAGAACTATGGAGAACTAGATAGAGAATGCAAATATAAAATCAGAAAAAAATAATAATAAAATAAAATCAGAAAAATAGGTGCTTCTGAGGAATGTACCAGAAATATTGGATAGGAGACTAATTCAAGGTATAATTAGAAAAAGTTTCTACTAACACTTAAGATGCATAAATCTGCAGCAGAATGCCATTCCAACCCTGACACTGAGAGAAGTCTGAATCTTTCTGTAACTCATCAGGGAGCTGAGGTTCCCAGGTAATAAGATAAACCTAATAAAGGGTTATGAACACTTTTGAGGGCCAGAGTGACCGTGTAGATTACATGAGAGGCCCATATACAGGGTGAGTTTTCCCTCATCCCTACAGCTCTTTTCTGTAGGCCTTCGCCATGAGGATGATTGGAGGCAGGACAAGAAAAATGAATGTGTTCCTCTCGTGGAGCAAGTTGGATGGAGTATTGAATGGAATAGTCATCCTTGAGAAGTACATCAATGACTCAGCCTGTGCACAGATGCGAAATGGCAATCAGCTGCCACTGGGAGATAGGGCAAAAATCTGCCATACCTTTTTCTGAAACAAAACAAAAGTGAGATGTTCCTGAGGGAGAGGCAAAAAAAATCCACTATTGCCTGGGACCTCATCCTGCTTTGACAGGAAAGGTTGTCTGCCCCTGAAGGAGGAGAACAGAACGCCCTCCACCAGCTTCAAGCCAAAGATGGGCTCCTTCTGATAGGAGTAGAAGGGAAGCTGTCTTTCATGGGGAAGGGGACAGAATCCCTTCCACTCCTGGGTTCCAACAAAGGTTGGAGGCCTCTGGGGGAGGAAGAGAAAACTGCCTCTTCCTCCAAATTCCACTCTGAAGTAACAAGCCAAAGCCATCTGCTACTGGGGCAAAGGCAGAGAATCTGCAGAAGCCTAGAACCTGCCTTGACACAAAACTGAAAACTGTCACCACTGTAGTAAGAGCAGGGAAGTCACTTGGAGCCAAGACCCCTGCCCAGCACAAGGAAGTCTGGCTGCTAGTAGGAGAGGAGCAGCAACATACCTGTCCTGTAGACTCTGCACTGTGTATGAGATATAATGTGTCTGCACATGAGTGAAGGACCATGGACTCAGAGATAGCCTCATTCCTGAGTCTCAGAAACACAGGGTCTGCTTAAGACTGGCTGAGAAGTATACCTGTGCCCCCAAAGATGCCTTGCATTAAGTAACAAGCAATAGTGATCTGCCCCAGCTGAAGGGCCAACGGCAAGGCATCCCTTTGTGCAGGATCTGGTGAAGGGTGTGCAGGATCTGGTGAAGGGAAAGAATGGGACACTGAGCAGAACTTTCTAGCACTCTCATATTTATGGTTATGTGCTGAATTATGTCCCCTCCAAAATTCCTATGTTGAAAGCATAACCCCCAGTATCTCAAAAGTTGACCTTATTTGAAATAGGCTCCTTACAATATGTCTGTATGTCCAATATGTCTGGTGACCCTATAAAAAGAGGAAATTCAGAGATAGACACCTACACAGAGAAAATTGCATATGAAGACTGGAGTTATGCTGCCACAAGCCAGGGGACCAGTGGAAGTTAAGAAACTTGAAATAACTCTGCTGACACCTTGATCTCAGACTTCTAGCCTCCAGAATTATGAGACAATAAAATTCTGGCTTTTGAGCTGTTCAGTTTTCAGTACTTTGTTACAGAAGCCCTAGAAAGCCCATACAAGGAGTTCCTGTTGTAGCTCAGCAGGTTAAGAACCCGACTAGTATCCATGAGGATGTGGATTTAATCCCTGGCTTCATGCAGTGGGTTAAAGGATCCATAATTGCTGTGAGCTGCAGTGTAAAATGCAGATGCGGCTCGGATATGGCATTGCTGTGGCTGTGGCTCAGGCCTGTAGCTGTGGCGCCGATTCAACCCCTGGCCCGGGAACTTCCATATGCCACAGGTGTGGCCCTAAAAAGGAAAAAAATAAACAAGGTAGCAATACCCCACTGCTACAGGCATTTGAATCCCACAGGGGATTAAAATTAAATATATCAAAAACAGAGACCCTAACCCAATTCAACTATTGACTGGATTAACTCAACCAACCATTACAATGGGCTGACAAGACGTAAATGACTTTAATCCCAGATTCTACTGTTCTTTTACATATATCCATTATTCAATCAAAAATTATGAGACATATAGAAAAGAAGACATAAATGATTTTAATCCCAGATTCTACTGTTCTTTGACATATATCCAGTATTCAATCAAAAATTATGAGACATATAGAAAAGCAACAAAACAATCAATTTTCAAGAAAGAACATAGTCTACAGAACCAGATAAAAACCCAGGTGTTGGAATCATCAAACAGGGACTATAAAAATAACTTGTATTAATATTTAAATGATCTAATGGAAAAGGTGAGCAAATCTATGAAGAGATGGAGAATCTCAGCAGAAAAATATAACCTATGAGAAAAAAAGAGTCAAGTAGAAATGCTAAGAAAAAAAAATACCAAAGATGAAGAAATCTATGAACAAGATTATTACAAAGCTGGGCATAGCTGTGGAAGGAGTCACCAAACTTGAATATCTTGAGATATGTCAATAGAAATTACCCAAACTGAAATACCAAAAACAAAGAAAAAAAAATTGAAACAGATCATCAAACACCTCAGAATACTAACAAAACTTTTAAAAATGGTTATACCCTTTTATCCAATAATTTTATTTTTTAATGTGTCCAAAAGCAATCATTAGATGAAGCGAATGACAGGCAAGATTTTAAGGGCACGCTAAGAGTCTTTATAATATGAAAATGCTTAAATACAGATCATCCATATAATGAAATAGAATTCACTGAAAACCTTTTAAATAATAAAATTCTAAAAACAATATTAAATGATAAAAGCAAGGAGAAAGCAAAATAGTATGAGATATGAGCCTAAGTTTTTAAAAGAGCCATCATAGTAGACGTTTAAAAGACCAGAAAAGACAATTTTTTTCTCGCAGTAGCATTGAGTTGGTGATCTTTACCATATCTATTTGTATATTTCCCAGAATCATTGCTACTCAGGAGATGGGCTATGTCAGTTGGCTTTAAATCCAATGCTTTGCTATGACAAAGACAAGGAATTTTTAAATAACAAATTTCTATTTTAAGTGTGAATAGCTTGAAAAAAATAATTTAATGTATATCAAATATATAACCTACCAAGAACAAATTTAATTGAGGTAGGAATCAGCCCATTATTTTTAACTTCCTTGTCAAATTTTTTTAAATTGTTTTTAAGAGTAATCATTAAAAGGATAGAGGATGGAAAGATTCTTTGGAAAAAATGGAGATATGGTTTGCTTCAGTGTCAAGAAATGGGAAGAAAATGAACAAAGACCCCTATTTAGGGAAAAAAAAGTTCTATATACTAACTTTTCTGTAGTCATTCAAAATTTTTACAGTAAAAACTGCAGTAGAAAAGTGGATGTATAAAAAAGCAATTTAAAAAGGTCTGATTTTGCTTTAAGATTAAGATGACAAGAGCAGCAACAACGGCAAAAAGATGATATATTGCAAGACAAAAGAACAGAGCAAATATTGAAAGAAGATTGAAATTCCAACAAGGGTAAACACAAGCTAGATAAAGTGTTTAAAATTTAGGAAAAATTAAAGATAAGAGGCACAAGGTAACTTTATAAAGAAAAAATAGTTGAAGGTTTGTGATAACATAGATAAATAATTTATAATGTTCATACAATCAAGGCATAACACCATGAATTAAAACCTAAAAGTGTACTTTTTTTTACTTAAAAAATAACTGCAGAAATTATTTTCAAAGGAAAATAAATATAACACCCTAATTTTGTTGGATGTTAGCCAAGAGAGAGGCCTCTAAGATGAGAAAATATGACAAGTTGTTGATTAAATCTTGTACTTTCTTTGGTCAAAAGACTCCTTCAAGCTGGGCAGCAACTTTTTGAGCAAGCTCTACAGGAATATTAAACCATCAAGACTTTCTTCACTTCTCTTTCACTGTCTTGCACTTTCTCATATGTATTGAAGATTTAGTTTCTTCTATCTTCATCCACCCCCACAAAAAAATTCCAGACCACACACCAAACTGAAATTAACTCTGCATTTCTTTATCCCTCATCACTCTTCATAACAGACTTGTCAAATCCACCAAAATCAGGATTACTTTTGACCCCATTATTCCATAGAATGTATATTTTTAAGTTTGCTAAGAAGTATAACATGAAAATCTTATTTTTAAAATAATCTCATCATGGAGTTCCCATTGTGGCACAATGGGATTGGTGGCATCTCTGGAGTGCCAAGATGCAGGTTAGATCTGGCATGGCACAGCGGGTTAAGGATTCAGTTTGGCCACAGCTGCAGTGTAGGTCACAACTATAGCTCAGATCTGATCCCTGGCAGAGGAACTCCATATGCTGTGGGGTGGCCAAAAAAAGAAAAAGAAAAAGAAAAAAAAAACAACAACAAAAACTTAAAATTATCTCATCTCTTGGTTAAGCCTCCAGGCTTCTTTCTAGCTTTCCCTAAGACAATTATTTCATCACCTTTGTTACTCTCTTACTTCGTCATCATTCTCTTACTCCAATAAAGTTGGAATTAATCAACTCTTTTCTCAGTCTACATTCTTTTCCTGAGAGATGCCATTCACTTCACTGGTTTGAATTATGATGTGTATGTTTATAAATTACAAATGCATTATCTCTAGTCTACTCCTCACATCTGTTCTAGTCAACTGTGAGAACAATTATCTCTAGTTGAACAAATCCATTACCAAAACACAGTAGTTCTACAATTAAACTCAAGATCTTCCCACTCCCAATTTGCCCCTTGTCAAATGCCTCTTCTCAGTTTATGGCCTACACGCATGCCAGTGTTTGTAGAAATCATGTTGCCCAAGCTTGGTTGCTCATTGATCTTTCCAATAGTTGACAAATTCTTTTCAATTTTTCCTTGGGAAATTTCCTTGAATCTATCCACTTACTTGCATCTCTATTCCACCACTTCAGTCAGCCTCTGAACTTAATCTCATATTGACTTACCTCTAGTTGGTTCCTTACAAAAAAGTCAAAATTACTTTTATACCTGAAAAAAAAATTGTGGCTTAGCAATGTTAAGAACCTGACATAGTGCCTGTGAAGATGCAGGTTTGATCCTTGGCCTCGCTCAGTGGGTTAAGGATGCAGCATTGCCACAAGCTGTGGCTTAGTTTACAGATGTGGCTGAAACCTGGTATTTCTGTGGCTGTAGCGTAGGCCTGCACCTGCAGCTGCGACTTGACTCCCTAGCCCTGGAAACTTCCATATGACGCAGGTGTGGCCATAAAAGAGGGAAAAAAAAAAAAACTTAAAAAAATCAAGAATTTCTAGGAAGTTTTCTAGGTGTTCTAGGGTAGAATGTAATGACTTTGGGCAAAATTTGAAAACTTTAAGATGGTTTAAGATGCCTTTCAAAGTTGCTTATCCTTTAAGACTGTATTTTACTATGTTCTCCTCATATTCATGTACTCAAGACATCACAAGCATCTCTGTTTCTTAAACTCACTATGATAAGTAAAATAATTACCCACATCTAGAATGTCCACACCTAACCCCAGAAGCCTGTGACTATGTTGTTTTATGTGACTAGGTTAAGGCTCTTGAGGTGAGGAGGGAATCTGACACTATCCCTGCGGGCCCAGAGGATGCTCTAGAACAGTGCTGTATAAACTATATTTAATGAAGGATTCATTTTATCATTTTAAATTAATAACATGTCATAGATAGCTTTATTTGAGATAATAAACTACAAGGAAAAATAAAGCTATATATATATATATATATATATATATGATAACATCAAGTTTTATAGACATGGGGAAAGAGAGTTACAAAAACCATGCATGTTGTCTATTGAATGTTCAAAACTATTATGTAGAGAATCACTATTATCTTCCCACCTTTCTGTCATTTCAAACTATACATTAGTGAAAAGTGAAATGGCTAGTTTCTATATCACTTTACAAACATTTTGATGAATACCATGCATGTCAATATTTATTTATTTTTTGTCTTTTTAGGACTGCACCTGCAGCATATGGAGGTTCCCTGGCTAGGGGTCGAAGTGGAGCTGTAGCCAGCAGCCTACACCACAGCCACAGAAATGCAGGATCTGAGCTGCATTTGTGACCTACACCACAGCTCACAGCAACTCTGGATTTTTAACCCACGGAGCAAGGCCAGGGATCAAACCTGTGTCCTCATGGATGCTAGTCAGATTCATTTCTGCCGAGCCATGATGGTAACTACAATATTTAAATATTTAATGTGACAAATGAGCTTGCTTCTTGCTTGTTAGTTTATCTAATCTAGGTTAGATGGATGACAATGGTGCTTGCTGGGGATAATGTATATCCACATGGTGCTAATATTTTGTTTTACTAACATGGGTAGAGAAGCCAGTTTGTTGAACTGAAAGAAAGATTAAACTTAAAGTGATTTCAGTCTCAGAATGTTCATTTTTAACTCTTATCCTAAATGAAATAAGTTTTGTAGCTTTTCAAAATTCAACTATTCATTGGTAGCAATTCAAACAGCTTATTCTGTAGAACTATGATTAAGTTTAAATAATTTTATGATTAAGAAAAGGAATTGCATAGAGTTCTCATATGTAAATCTTTCTTAAAAAAACTCAAATCGAAATTTTCTACAAAATTCTTCTTTTTCAGTGATAACTTTCCTCAGATATATAATATGAACATCCTCTATTTAACTGATAACTATTTATAAATTAAAAAACAGAGAGTTCCCATTGTGGCTCAGCGGAAATGAACCTGACTAATATCCATGAGGATATAGGTTCGATCCCTGGCCTTGCTCACTGGTTTTGGGATCTGGCTTTGCTGTGAGCTGTGGTGTAGGTCACAGACACAGCTCAGATCCTCTACCCGTGTTGCTTTGACTGTGATGTAGGCCAGCAGCTGTAGCTCTGATTCAACCCTTAGCCTGGGAACTTCCATATGCTGCGGATGCAGCCCTCAATGGTGAAAAAAAAAAATTAAAGAATCTGCAGAGATGGTTCTTTCAGACTTTTCTAAATTTAGCTTTTGTTCTTTGATCTTACCTGCCTTTGAAAGCCATGTTGCATTTAGTCCTTTGCATGCAAAAATTAAAATCATTACAAGTTCTAAACATATGCAATATGAAAACTGTCCAATTTATTTCTTAAAAAGTTGGTACCAAAGTGATTTTTACTTTGCAGAAATACTATGTTCAGTAGTTAAAATATCATAAATAGAATGCTTGATTTTTGGCATGCATTAGTAGTTGTTTATGATCAGCTTCCATATTATCACATAGTAATAATCACAACTTTAGTGTTTTAACCTCTGTAATTAACAAATGTTTACTATGTCACTAGGCACATTTTTTTTTTTCACAGCAAGTTTTGCTCCATTAAGGAAGAAGGTATCAGTTTACATTCTGGCACAATCACATTCTTTAATCTACAAAACTACTTCAGAAGGTTTTCTGATAGCACAGCTATTTTTTCAGAACACACTCTACCAAACAAACTCCATACTATATTTTTGAACTATGTAATCTTTTTATGTTTTTATAAAACATAAATTTAGTTGTGTTTCCAGCAGTAAAGCTAAAGAAAATATTCTTCCTTCCCATCACTACTATGTCCAAATCATAAATACATTTTTAAAATGTCATATTAGCCATATGTGGGCATTTTCCAAGTTGCAGTGAAAAATACTTTGATAGTTTTGTTCTCTGAGATGATCCATCTTATCATTAGCCTGTTCTGGAATACACTGTTATGGTATCAGGGCAAAGTGGTATTTTCACTACTTCCTCTACTACAAATTCACCCAAGATTTCCAAGCAAATGTAATATCATGGCAATTGTATCCTTTTATTCTTGGCTAACAGTTACTTTATTAGACTCCTACAAAGCACTAATTTTCATAGGTAAACTATGAAACTTTTATTTCTAACTTATAATTCAATATTTTTTCATTCAAATGATTTTTGTTTTGAAGTAATTTCTTTACTATTTGCTCATAATTTCTGCTCAGGTTTTGATGGTTTTGCTGTTTCATTAGCCACATCATGACCCCACAAATAAGATACTACTTTTTTATGTTCCTCTATCAATTATGGCTACAAAACTGAATGTGGCACAGAAGAGATCATGTTTCTAAGTAAAATTAGTACTATGTCTTTGGGAATTCTTCAGAGTTACTTCTGTTGCCATCATTTGGTTTATAACCATCAGAGATCGTCTTTACCTGGGCCCTGTGCTGCTGAAAGAGCCACAGGTAAGAAATGTGCCTACCACGCTATGTTCTGGGAAATAGCTTACTGCCAAGCACTGCCCCTCCTTATCACAGGACTTAGAAAGGATGCCAAGATGCCCTTTGCTTATGTATCTCAAGGCCAGACATACGTCCTCCAAATTTCCATACTTTGCATTGTATGTCATTAGTTGAACTCTTAGTATTGGCTGACCAATCTGGACAAAGTGCTTGCTAACCTAACCAAATATCAGCTAAACCTCTCTCCTGCTACTAAACATGGACCAGACTCCACAGTGGCCCCTCCAGAGAACTGGCTGACCACAGGGAAAGAATATCCCTGATCAAAAGTCTGATCACATACCTGTACAACCTGTTCCCCAAACTCAAGTCTTTCCAGACTTACTTATGTCTCTCTATGAAAGAAAAGTCCTTTCTGACTGATCTTTGAGACACTTGCAGATCTTATGCGTGGAGACTTTTTCCAACTGCAGTGCCCACCTCTCTTCATTATAACAGTGCTTTTAAATAAAATTTCTCCTTACCTAGGTCCCTATTTGCTTTTATTTGAACGTCTTTGGGTGCTGAGACTTTGATGGAATACTAACCACCCTCAGATCCTCTGGCTTTATCTGTATTCATTTCATCTTCTCTGGGCCTCTCTCTGTTTCCCTTCCTGACAGGGAAATTTAACCACAGTGGTGAGTCTTAACTCCTCTTCCATTTTCCAGATATTTGTCTTTTGTAACATGATAAAGTTACTCGAACTGTTTCATGCATACACAATTTTCTTGGCCCTTCTGTGAGACCTTCTCCTTTATTTCTTGGCTCCTCAAACCAAGGATCATGTGAGGGAATCCCCTTAGCTCCTTAACTGGGTATTGCATGGGGAGGGATTTCCTTGGTTCTTTGGGAATTGTGAATCAAGTGAGCCCTTTCCAGCTCCCTTAAGGTTTTATCTCTGATTTAATTATCTAGTCCCATCATGGGTAACATTTACTTGATTAGGCATCCTGCCTTGTCTTTTCCCAATGACTACATGCTTTTCCATTAGGGCACTGACTTAGTCTGCTTGGGTTGCCATAACAAAACACTACAGATTGGGGAAATTAAAATTATAAATTTGGGAGTTCCCATTGTGGCTCAGTGGTAACGAACCTGACTAGTAGCCATGATGTTGTAGTTTGATCCCTGGCCTCACTCAGTGGGTTAAGGATCCGGTGTTGCCATGAGCTGTGGAGTAGGTCACAGACATGGCTCAGATCCTGCATTGTTGTGAATGTGGTGTAGGCCGGCAGCTACAGCTCTGATTTGACCCCTAGCCTGAGGACTTATAAATGCCACAGGTACAGCCCTAAAAAGAAAAATAAATATATAAATAATTAATTTAATTAATTAAAATAAATTATAAATTTATTTTCTCACAGTTTCGGAAGTTTGGGATCACAGCACTGGAGTAGTTAAGTGCTGGTGAGAACTCTTTTTCTGTTTGCAGATGACTGCCTTCTTGCTATGTACTCACATGTCTTTTCATTGTCCTCAGTGTATGAACAGGGGGAGGGAGGGAGAGAAAAAGAGGAGGAACGAAGGGGGAGAGAGAGAAAGGGGAAGGAGGGAAGGAGGGGGAGAGAGAAGAGAGGGGAGAGAGAGAGGGAAAAGGGAGGGAAGGAGGGGGAGAGAGGGGAAGGAAGGGGGAAGGGGGGAGAGGAGAGGAAGGAGGAAGGAAGGAGGGAGAGAGAAAGAGAGCACGCACTCTTGTGTCTCTTCTTACAATGGCACTAATCCCCCACAGGGGCCCTGCCCTCATGACCTCATCTCACCCTCTTTCCCTCCTAAGGGTCCCATCCTCAAATATCATCACATTGGTGGTTAGAGCTTCAGCATATGAAAATGGGAAGTACAAACATTCAGGCAAAAATTTTGGTCAATATTTTTTGAGAAATGGAAAATTTCACTACAGAATCATTTAAAATTTCAATGTTCTAGACTTTCTGGAAAATTTGACAGTGCCCCAAACAGACCATCTAAAGAGTTCCTTTCCCATCACCCACCCCTTCTCCTTCTGCTCTCTAACCAAAATTGGTCTTTCTTCAGCTCCTGTGCAGCTTTTCTCTCTCTCCCTTCAACATCTCCAACTTCTTCACCACTCTCTCCACCTCTGCTAGAACCTTCCCTTCCTATTCTGGCTCTCAACTCTCTATAGTAACTCTCAACTACAGCTTTATCAGGGGTTCTCAAAGGGCTCAAGAACCCTAAAAGCTAAGTGGATTGAAAAAGCTAATTGGACATGGGCTGGATATCATACCCCTTACATGAGCTTTGGAGACCCCAGCATGGTCTCTTACTCTCCCTTCCTCCCCTGTCCAAAATTTATTCCATAGTCTAAATAAGTTACACCTGCAGACCAAAAACAATCTTAAAGCTCTTCTCTACAAATGTTAGTGGTATTCTTAAATCTCATATTAAATGGGTAGCCCTAAATTTTCCCATCTATCAGAAACACAATCCTGGTAAAAATATAAAGATAGAGGTGAGAGCCAGACCTTTGCTACTAATCATTAATTTTTGCATTTCTGTGTTTATGTCTGAGTCATAGCGGTAAGTGTAGAACTAAACCTACAAGGTGTGTATCTGGATCTGTTAGATCTACATAGGCATGCATGTGTATGCCTATGTATGTGTTGCGAACTGAATTATGCTGACACCCAATGTAAATATTGAAGTTCTAGTCCCCAATATGACTGTACTTGGAGCTAGAGCCTTTAGGGAAGTAATTGCAATTAAATGATGTCAAAAGGGTGGAGACCTAATCTGATAAGGCTGTCTTTATAAGAAGAGGAAGAGATACTAGACACCCCCCTCACTCTCTCCACTTACGGAAGAAAGGCTATGTGAAAGGCAACCATCCACAAGCCAGCAAGAGTGTTTTCACCAGAACCTGAACACACCAGCACCTTGAATTTGGACTTCTAGCATCCAAAACTGTGGGGGGAATAAATTTCTCTTGTTTAATCACTCAGTCTATGGTATTTTTTTATGCCAGCCCCTACTGACTAACATATATTCCAGTATTATGAAGTGGGTGTACTGCTGTAGCAAAAAATGTGGAAGTGGTTTCAGAACTTAGTGATGGATTGAGGCCAGAATTTTGAGGTTCATGCTGGAAGGAGCCTAGATAATCTTTAGGGGGTGTTGTTAGAAATATGGAAATTGAAGGTGACTTTGGTGAGGTTTCAGATGGAAATGAGGAACAGGTTTTTGGAAACTAGAGGAAAGGCAATCCTTGCTCTAAAGTGGCAGAGAACTTGGCTTGGCTCTAGTGTTTGTGGAAGATAGAGCTCAGGAATGATGAATTTATAACTTAGCTGAGGAGATTTCTAAGCAAAGTATCAAAGGAGAGGTTTAGTTTTCTTTACCATGAATAGTACAAATGCAAAAGGAGAGATAAACTGAAGGAAAAAAGGACTAGGACTTTTAGAAAGAATTGGAAAATCCTCAGCCTATCCATCTTGTAAGAAGTGAGGAAGCATGTTCTGAAGAGAACACGAAGAGTGTGGTTGAGCAACACTTTGATTAAGAAATCCTAGGTGCAACTTAAGGATTTAAGCAGCCATCTCAGCAGAAATGAGGCATAGAGACAGAAGTATCCCAGCAGACACACTGCCCATTACAACTGAAAGGAAGAGAAAACAGGGCAGAATGAAGGAAGGCTGTCATTCATTGGGATTCTACATGACAGGATCATGAATCTTCCCATTTCTGAATATATGAGCATTATCCTTAAAGAAAAGGGAAGAGTAACTCCAAAGGCAATTCAGAGATCATGGAAGGCTGTCACTTCCTCCACAAGCCCCTAGGGTAAAGCTGATTTCTCTTTGATTTCACAGGGTGAAAAACAACTCCTTAGTTTCACTGGATCAGACTACCCCTAAAAAAAGTCACAGGGCAAGCCCTACAGAGACCCATGAGGAAGGGGCCATCAGAGAGAGTCACAAAGAGTATCTTGTTCTGCTAGCTTGCGAAGATTAATATAGTATACTGCATGTAAGTTATATATGTATAATATTTTCCTAGCTGAATGGCATTACCAAATTATAAAATTCCTTAAAGAGGCACTACTCTGATTGGCTTAGAGATAAATAATATTTATAAATTGAATATTCCTTAAATTGCTGGAAATTAGGATTAATACAATTTTTTTTCCTATTTAGATATGCTCCTCCTATGCTTATATGTTACTGACTGAATAAGCCTACATTATATCTACTAGACGTTTAAGAATGTAAAAAGTAAATTTATGATTAATCTATTGAATAATTTTTGACAAACTTTATTTCAACAGTAATTATGATTTTTTTATTTATTTATTTTTTTTGTCTTTTTGCCTTTTCTAGGACCGCACCCAAGGCATATGGAGATTCCCAGGCTAAGGGTCGAATCGGAGCCGTAGCTACCTGCCTACGCCAGAGCCACAGCAACGTGGGATCCAAGCCGCGTCTGCAACCTATACCACAGCTCACGGCAATGCTGGAGCCTTTACCCACTGAGCAAGGCCAGGGATCGAACCCGCAACCTCATGGTTCCTAGTTGGATTTGTTAGCCACTGAGCCACGACGGGAATGCCAACAGTAATTATGTTTTATAGTGCATCAGTGTGAAGATATAATTTCCAAGATCTTTTGGTAACAAAGTCTTAGACAAGCTACTTCAGGTTAATTCATGACTATTCTTTAAATACCTAAGTCATTTCCAAGTAAGATTAAAATACTGAAATATAAATTACTAAGCCTAATTTTAAAGCTTTATGTATTTGGATCTGTTAATAAATGTTAATCATTTTAGGTCACATTTCCAAGTTATATTACACAGGTATAAATGGTTATAAAATTGGGATATGTATATGCTTAAGCTCTACTACAAAACCTGGTCTATGACAGACCATTAACAATTATCTACTTTATAGTTTTCTCTGTGGAAAAGAAGTTCCTATATTTAAAATTTATAACGAGTATACGTTAATAAGACTACCAGAAGAAATAGTGTCAGAGAATAACACATTTCTATACAGGGTCTTCAGGGAGTGTTTTTTCTCACTGGAAAAGGGAGTATAGTTTTGTCCTGATATAAAATGATTAGTTGTGCCAAATGAAAAAGATGTAAGTGAAGGACACAACCTGGATGGACATAGAAAGCTGTAAAGTTCTAAGAAAAGCAATTTTATTTGTTGTGTTTGAAGCTATCAAATGTTTAATGGGTTCATGTATAAGAACTGTTTGAAAAGTGTTTTGTATAAAACAGCATATTGATGCAAAACTAGAATCTGGTTTTCTCTCTGTTAAAAGGGCAAAGTTTCTTGAATTATTGGTTTGTTATTAATAAAAGTTTGTAAAAGGTATATCCTTACCTTCTGAATAAACTACCTAGAAGGCAAAAATTCTGTGTCATATCAGAATTGTTTTTTGTACTTTATTTTGACTTTATCATGACCTTAATTAGTTAAAAAAAAATAAGGTCCTGTCACTTTTGTGCTATGTTCTTATTAAATCTTCTGTATAGTTTAAAAATCTCCTATGGTCACTTAGATTTTTGACTGACTTTGTTTTGTTTTGCATGCCACAGAACCAGAAAATATCCTTGTGAGTTGCATTTACTTTTTAATGAGTTTTTATCAAATCTTTTGCTTTTGAAAATTATCAATGGCAAATTAAACACAACTATTTTAAAGTCTTGCATCCTCTACATGTAGTTTTTTGTTTTACACTCTTGCTTCCCTGAAAGTACTTGCAAATGTGCTATAGACCAGAATGCCATCTTCAAAACAGGACTGTCTCAGAGACCCCTGGAAAATGACTATGCCAGGTATTCTTGGGCATAGGTTTCAAATGGCATTGTTTAAGTAACTCTGAGATCATAATATTGGATTGCATCAGGATTTCCAGAACTGTAATATAGATGAAAATGGGTTCATGAGACACCCCAAATCTGTCAGAGCAAGAAATAATTATCTAAGATGGAAAGACCAAAGGCAGGATGATTATGGATTTTGCTTAGAATATTGATTTAACACACTACTTTCTGGGGCTGAAGAACCCCTTTTTCTTTTCTCCTATTCCGTTTTATAACTCCTAACAATTTGGTAGACTATGTTCTTATAAACAGAAATGAAACATTTATCCTGATCTTTTCATATTTTGGAAATTATTATTGATTAAATATTCTTATTTATGGTAATATACCTGGCTCGATTTTGATAAGTATCTGTCTTCCTTTGTTAGCAGGACATAAATGAAAACATTAGTAACAAACCAAGGCTTTGGCAAGTATGTCATATTCGAGAATGATGTTTTTAATCATATATGACCAGACACTATTAAGGAGTTCAAATTGACTTTATGAAGCTAAAACTCACAAAGCCTCATGAATAAAACTAGTCAAGTATCTAAATTTCCAGAATTTCTATACTTATGCTTGATAAAGATCAATAAGGATCAATAAGGATCAATACTTATGGTTGATAAGGATCAATATTTCTTTGCAGGCATAGCGAACCTAGGCTATTTCAGGGCTTTCCAGAAGATAGACATTCATCCAAATTTACAGGTACTGCAGATGAAATATAATGATGAGTTCATGGCTTCACTTCCTAGATTTAAGAGGTTTTTTAAAGCTTACCTAAGATTCCTCATGAAAATTTTTATCAAAGTAAAATTTAAAAGAACTGTAAGAGTGGAGTTCCCACAGTGTCTCAGAGGTAATGTTCCCACTGTGGTTCATGAGGATGCTCTTCGATCCTTGCCCCCACTCAGTGGATTAAGGATCTGGCATTGCCATGAGCTGTGGTATAGGTTTCAGACACAGGTCAGATCTGGCATTGCTGTGGCAATGGAGTAGGCCAGCAGCTGCAACTCTGATTCAACCCCTAGACTGGGAACTTTCAAATGTTGTTAGTGCAGCCATAAAAAGGCAAAAAAAAAAAGGCCTAGAAGGGTAATTCACCTTTATTACTTTATGTGGATAATGAGGCCAAATCTAATGAGAGAAATATGAATTTATGATTTAGAATAACCTTTATTTGACATTATCTTTGATCAAATTGAGGGTGACAATAGAAAGAAATCTTGTGTTTCAATGGACAACTGTAGCACACTCATGCGCGTTATCACATGCTAACCCTATTCATTGTTTTTGGGCTATTTTGAATCACTTTCCAAATTCTAAGTAACCAATGGAGATAGTTTTGTTCCACCACTTTTACTGACCATTGTATTAGAAGTCCTAGCCATAGCAATCAGAAAAAAATAAAGTAGCCAAATTAGAAGGGAAGAAGAAAAATCACCACAATATTCAGATGACATGATCCTATGTATAGAAAACCCTAAGGACTCTACAGAAAAACTACTAAATCTAATCAACTCATTCAGCAAATTAGCAAGATACAAGATGAACATTCAGAAATTGGTTTATTTCTGTAAACTAACAGTGAAATATTAGAAAAGGAATATTTAAAAAAAACTTTTAAAATCACTCCCCCCAAAATTAAATACCCAGGAATATACTATACCAAGGAGGTGAAAGACTTACATTCTGAGAACCACAAAACATTAATCAAGGAAATTAAAGAGGATTCAAAGAAATGGAAGGATATACCATGCTTCTGGATTGGAAGAATTAATATTGCTAAAGTGGCCATACCACCCAAAGCAATCTACAGATTTAAGGCAATCTCTATAAAATTACCTATGACATTTTTCACAGAACTAGAACAAATAATTCAAAAATTTATATGGACCATAAAAGAATTGCCAATGCAATCCTGAGGGAAAAAAACAAAAGAGGAGGTATAATTCTCCAGACTTCAGACAAAATTACAAAGCTACAGTAATCAAGACAGTATAGTACTGGTACAAAAGCAGACATATGCATTAATGGAACAGAATAGAGAGCCTAGAAATAAACCCAGACACTATGGTTAATTTTTTTTTTTGTCTTTTTGCTATTTCTTTGGGCTGCTCCTGCAGCATATGGAGATTCCCATGCTAGGGGTCGAATTGGAGCTGTAGCCGCCGGCCTACACCAAAGCCACAGCAATGTGGGATCTGAACCGCGTCTGCATCCTACACCACAGCTCATGCAACGCCAGATCATTAACCCACCGAGTAAGGGCAGGGACTGAACCCTCAACCTCATGGTTCCTAGTCGGATTCGTTAACCACTGCGCCACGATGGGAACTCCAACTATGGTTAATTAATCTTCAACAAAGGAGGCAAGAATACAAAATAGGAAAAAGTCTCTTTAACATGATGGAGCATGATAATGTGAGAAAATAGAATGTATACATGTGTGTTTAACTGGGTCACCATGCTGTACAGTAGAAAATTGACAGAACACTGAAAACCAGCTATAACAGAAAAAAATAGAAATCACTATATATAAAAAAATATATAACAAGTGGTGCTGGGAAATTGGGACAGCTGCATGTAAATCAATGAAACTAGAACATACCCTCATACCATACACAAAAATAAACTCCATATGGCTTCAATACTTAAATATAAGACATGACACCATAAAACTCCTAGAAGAGAATATAGACAAAATATTCTCTGATTATAAGCCACACAAATGCTTTCTTAGGTCAGTCTCCCACGGTAATAGAAATAAAAACAAAAATAAAGAAATGGGACCTAATCAAACTTAAAAGGTTTTGCACAGCAAAGGAAACTAAAAAAAAAAGAAAAAAGGCAACCTATACAATGGAGAAAAAGTTGCAACAGAGAATAGCTTAATCTCCAAAATGTACGAAAAATTCGTAAGACTCAACAACAAAAAAATCAGAGAACCGAATAAAAAAGTGGGCAGAAGACCTAAATGGACATTTCTCTAAAGACATATGGATGGCCATTAGGCACATGAAAAAACGCTCAACATCACTGATTACTAGAGAAATGCAAATCAAAACCACAATGAGATATCACCTGATACTGGTCAGAATGGCCATCCTTAATAAGTCTCCCAATAACAAATGCTGCAAAGGGTATGGAGAAGAGGGAACCTTCCTTCACTCTTGGTGGGAATATGAATTGGTACAACCACTATGTAAAACAGTTTAAAGGTTCCTCAGAAAACTAAATATGGAACTACCATATGATCTGGCAATCCCACTCCTGGGCATATATCTGGACAAAATTATAATTCCAAAAGATAAATGCACCCCTTTGTTCACTGTAGCACTATTCATAATAGCCAAGATATGGAAACAATCTAAATGTCCATGGACAGATGAATAGATTAAGAAGACGCGATGCAGGAGTTCCCGTCGTGGCGCAGTGGTTAAGGAATCCGATTAGGAACCATGAGGTTGCGGGTTCGCTCCCTGCCCTTGCTCAGTGGGTTAATGATCCGGCGTTGCCGTGAGCTGTGGTGTAGGTTGCAGACGCAGCTCGGATCTCGTGTTGCTGTGACTGTGGCAAAGGCTGGTGGCTACAGCTCCGATTCGACCCCTAGCCTGGGAACCTCCATATGCCGCGGGAGTGGCCCAAGAAATAGCAAAAAGACAATAAATAAATAAATAAAGTAACATCTTAAAAAAAAAAAAAAGAAGAAGATGTGGTACATATATACAATGGAATACTGCTTAGGCATAAAGAAGAAGAAAATAATATACATTTGCAGCAGTATGGATAATACTAGATATTTTCATAGTAAGTGAAGTCAGAAAGAGAAGGACAGATACCATATGATATCACTTAAATGTGGAACCTAAAATATGGCACAAATGAACTTACCTACAAAACAGAAACAAATTCACAGACATAGAGTACAGACTTGTGATTATGAATCAGGAGAGGGGAGGGAGTGTGATTGATGGGGAGTCGGGGGTTAGTGGATAAAACATATTTCATTTATAATGGATAAACAAAGTCCTACTATGTAGCACAGGGAACTATATCACATCTGCTGGCATAGACCATGATGGATAATATTTTTATTATTATCATCCATGATGGGTAATAATATATCTATGACTGACTCACTTTGTTGTACAGTAGAAACTGGCACAACATTGTAAATCAACTATAATTTTAAAAAATAATATTGATACCTACATTTCAATTGGACTGACACTTTCATTTGGCATGTATTGTCAGTGTTTACTATATTCTCAATTCTTCTGGTTTTCTTCCATGTCTGACTGTATCCCTAACTAATACTTCAGTTTTTTCTCCGTCCTTCCTTCCTTGGTATCACTGAGAGCTAAAACCTAAGAAAACTCTCATATGGAAGCAAAGTTGCCATGTAATGCACCTTTCCCCACAATATCTGAAGAAGCACTGTGAGCTAAATTCTGAAGACTTAATAATCTTGAATGATTCATCACTGCAGCAGACTGTGCATGGGACAGATTTCTTCCTGCACAACCTGATGACTTGGTCATTAATATTCTGATAAAGTGCTCAGGTCCTGCAGGCTTTTAGAGCAGAGATAACTGGAACATCAACATCTTATTAGCTTCAAGAAATTCAATAAGCAGTGCTACATAACTGAAAGATTTTTCATCCATTAAACTCTTAGAATTCAGTGGACCTAATACCCTCTGGGGTTCAGCTTATGGCTTTTCACTTTAATATAATATTTTACATTACTAATTCTTGTTTTATTTTAAACATGAAGCTTTCCTTTATTTTCTTTTTCTTTTTAGGGCCACACCTGTGGTATATAGAAGTTCCTGGGCTAGGGGTCAAATTGGAGCTGCAGCTGCTGGCCACAGCCATGCTGAATCCAAGCTGCATCTGCAACTATGCCACAGCTTGCAGCAATGCTGGATCCATAACCCAATGAGTGGGGACAAGGATCAAATACACAACCTCATGGACAATATATCTAGTCCTTAACCCTCTGAGACACAGTGAGAACTCCCTAAACCTTTTATTTTTAAGTGTGTAAACCTAACACAACTGACCTTTGCTGTCATCTCTCAGCAGACAGTTTATCTGATTTTACAGGAACAGTGCCAACAAAAGTACTCGGGAGCCTATGTCTTAGAGACTCCTTTTCCCCACTCTTGTTTACGATGCCCTCTGAGTTGTTCAGCAATGAAAGGTATTCATCTGGCTTAAGCAAATGGGAGCATTGACAATGTTAAACTCTACTTGGGCCGTCTGCTCCTGGACAATAGTAACAGGTAAGAAATTCCCCCTTGGTCCTTGTGTTCCATAAAACAATTTACTGCCAAGAACCACTCTTCCTCTTAGGACTTAGATAAGAGTCAAGGATGCTTCTCACCTTATTTACTTAACGACAAAGCCAGACACAGACCAAACTCCCATTCTTTGTCTCATTCAGGATTAGCTAAACTATTTGTACTTGCTGAACAATCTTGACAACATATCTGCTAACTTTAGTTTCTATCCTCTCTTCAGAACACATGAAACTGAATTTTGACCCATGCCTTAGCCAGCATTGGAGTATGAATCAGCATTTATAACAGCCCCTCTAGAGAATCAAGGATCAGATGACTTTAAGGAAAGGCATTTTCTCATCAACTGATCACATCACCCACTTATTCCCTTCCTCCTAAGTCTTTTTTACCTTGTTTCTCATCCTGTAAAAGAAAATTCCTTTTTGCTTGATGTTGAAAAGTATTGTAGATCTTATCTATGTTCAAAGGGTTCTCCCTATTGCAAGTCTCCTTCATGCTATGGCAATAGTGCCCTTTTTTTCTATTGTAATTGTTTTTTAGCCATTCCCATGACACATGCAATTTCCCAGGCCAGGAAACCCAAGATGCTATAGTGACAGTGCTGGATCCTTAGCCCCTGCAACACCAGGGAACTCTCACAATTATGATTTTTAATGAAACTTCTCTTTACTGAAGATCAGATTTTTTTTACACTACTATTCTGCAACATTTGGAAAAGTTTTATATTTTCTTGAAAAAGTAGTTCAGTGAAGTATATTTTATAATCTGTAAATTAGGAGTCAACATTAAAATATATATATCACTTCCTTATTTTATCAAGTACTATTGAACTATAAATTTAAAACCAGACTTAATTAAAACACAAAATGATGTAGAAATAACAAGGCTTAAAAGAACAAAGAACATGTTTCTGTGATTATATATCCTTTTGAGTTATACTTTACAAACTCACTTTAAAATACTAAATGTCATATTGTGATCCTACTACATGTAAACATCTCACTGTTTGCCAACTTAACTCCCAAGGTGAACTTCACCAAAACTTGTTTAAACCTGCTCAAGGATATGAGTCCCCTGATCACATGCTTATTTGCAGTAAGTTGTCAAATTACTATAAAAAGTTCCAAATTCTTTTCCTCAGTTTCTATGTTTATTTTTTCATATACCTCTAACAAATATTTTGCAGGCTAGACCTGCAAGCCAAGGATTTAATAGCATTCACTATGAATTCATAGGCCTTGGCATTTGGTTCTAAGGCAGCTCCTGGTGCTAGAGATAATTTTTTAACCTATTGCAGCAATGACTAGATTTTGGATTAAGAGCTCCCTGCTGTTGAACTGCTCCTCTACTCTGTGATTTCCCTCTGTGGTGTGTGGAGCCTTCAATAAAACAGGAAGTTAGTGGCTAGGATGTCAGCATTAAGGTTGAATATAAAAAGTACTTCTAGTCTCAATATGGCTAAATAAAATTAGCTAAGGGTTATCCATTTTAATAATAGTAATTTTCAAGATGAGAGAAATGGATATGTATCCTCTATCCCTGAAAATCAATGGATAAATTTCTAATTCACTGTTGGATTTATTTCCAGATTCTTTTTGAATGTTCTCTTACCATGTCTTAATGTGATTTTTAAGTTCACTTGATATTATGACCTGATATATTTCTCCAAAAAGTGAAAAACAATCAACTAATAGGAAATTAATCAAAGTGTCAAAGGCAAAGAATTTGATGCTCAATCAACTTAAGAAATAGTAATATCTAAACTTCAACATTAAACATTTTGTTATTTCAGCTCGTGTAATTTAACATACTCAGTATACACGGTTGATATGCTACTGTGGAAATTACTTGAAATATGTGAATACTATTTAGGGATGATATTGGTGTGGGAGAGTACATTAATATCAACAAGATTTTCAAAAAGTCACCTTATCCAGCCCAGGGAGAGTATAGCACATTAACTTGGAAAAGGAGATTCTTAAATTCACTGCCCACTTTTTCACAAAGCAAAAGGTTTAGCAGCCACATTGGAATGAATTTATATACACATATATATATTACTATTTCTTGTTACATGAAATCAAAGTGAGGAGGCATATCAATGTTCAGGAATTATTTACTATGAATGAAGTTGTAAATGGATAAATATTAAAGTGCACTCAGGAGTTCCCATCGTGGCTCAATGGTTAAGGAATCCAACTAGGAACCACGAGGTTGCGGGTTCCATCCCTGGCCTCGCTCAGTGGGTTAAGAGTACAGCATTGCCATGAGCTGTGGTGTAGGTCACAGACACTGCTCGGATCTGGCGTTGCTGCGGCTCTGGTGTAGGCCGGCAGCTACAGCTCTGATTAGACCCCTAGCCTGGGAACCTCCATATGCCACGGGTGCAGCCCTAAAAGACAAAAAGACAGGAAAAAAAAAAGGCACTCAAAGTCACCCTTCTCCTTTTCCACAACTCTCCTTACAAGGCATGGACACAAAGGTGAGGGTTGCAAAATAAGTGATAATCAAATAAAATCTCTTATCCTGTAGCATGAGTTCCTCATTAATAAACATAATAAAAAGTCATCTACTATGATTCATATCCATACAGTACATGGGCCAGGAACTTATTCATAATCTGCACAGCTGGTTTTAGCCGACTGGTTTAGCAAAATATCTGCAGGCACCTACCACATAGTAATTATTTTTCTTCCTTTAATACATAATATTATACATCATCTTAAATATCATTTGCTAAGAGATTTTTGACAATAACCTCCTCTGCTTTCTCTTTGCTTGCTATTTTTCATTAATATTTCCATTGGCTATGCAATTATTTCAGGCGGTTTTTGCAAGTGGTTTAGTGTGAAACCTTAAATGCTTCCTGTCCTTTTGGTCTCTTCTGTACTTTTAGCCCCCCAAAAATCATTTTCACTGCATAGAAATTACTTTGTGCATGTTATTAAAAAAAAATCCCCTTAGTTTACTGGATCAAGAATAAAAGAAGTAATGATAATTTTCAGCTTATTATTTCCAGCTCTCCCTACCCCAATCCTGCAGAGTATCACCACCACCATCATCGCCAACCACCAGCAGCTCCTGTTCAAGGTCCCCTCTATTGCAGAAGCATAGAAAACAGCAGAGACTATAGGATAGGGGTCAGTCACAGATAAAGAGACCTGCACAATGAAAGCAGAGTCTTTAGTTTACAGGACAGTTTAATGACAACTGGATGTTCAAATCAAAGGGCTGCAGATCATCTGCTGGTGGCCTTCTCCATGGGAAACAGTAACAATCCTTCCTCAGTAAGCCAGGATCCATGCAGGCTTCTGGTGCCTAAGAGTATAGATACTTTCTTCCTGTTCCTCAGACAAAATAAGCCCTTCCTTCCCCCTTCTCCTGCCTGCTCATTCCTTTGTTTCTCTCCTGTCTCTCTCCCATCCCCTTCTTCTCTCTTTTCTTCCCTTCCTGTATGATGTTAGACATTTTGTGGATGATTCTGAAGTGGGTGATTTCCCTTACTCATGTGGTCCAGGACAGTGGAATATTTCTCAGGCTCTAAGCTGAATACTTCACGAGGAAGCAGAGGGAGCCCGCCAAGTAATCCTTCAAGAAATGGTCTTGCCAGATATTTATGCCCCTGTTTGACAAGGCCTTAGAATGGAAAATGAACTGGGGAATAGTGGTAAAGTAATCTCCAGTCAAATATAATTCAATTTTTAAAGATATTCATAAATGTACTTCCTTTTTGCACTTTTCTTCTCCTGCTGCATATGTAAAATCCCAACACTTGCAGATTTATGTGTCCCAGCATATACAGATTTGCATTCCATATTCAGCACTACAGACCAGTTCACTCTTTGTTTATGATGTTATTTTGGGTTCTACTATTTATGTAACTCTTTTCATCACTTTTCATGCTTCAGTGAACCATGTTTTAGTCATGGGTCCATTTTTGAGAATTGGGGATATAATGCAGCACAAGCATAAAGCCAGAATTACAAATTTAATAATGTTAACAGTAGCATGAAAATGGCATGAAAATATATTAGGTGAGACAAACTGTATCCGATTAGCTAGATATTTGCAGACAAACAAATCAATGTGGTCCTTAAAAGGACATGGATAACTTTAGAGGATCTAATTATCATTAATTGTATGAGAGATGAGATTTATATGCAAAGAAAAATTAATCTTACACTTCAGATTGGTTTAAGACTGTGAAAAAAATAGTTCCATGAATATTTGATTTTTCCTCTTCAAACTGATAAACTGCCTCCAACATGGCCACAAACTTTAATAAACACCACTTTATCTACCAAAGCATCATGTCTTCCTTCACGTTTCTTATCCTTAAATTCAGTATATATTACTTTTCTTTGCATTTTCTTTCTGATACATCATATGTATACACACACACACATAATAATTAGGAAATAAATTAGAAGGACCCTTGTGTTTTGACCTTCTTATCGTAATTTAAAGCAATTAATAAAGAGCAAAGGAGCATAAAAATTTATCTTGACCTTAGAGTGTTTATCTCTCAGAAGCCAGATAAAACACAGCAGCAGCTTTCATTTGCCCACAGCTTATATCTTCCTCACAGAATGTGCAATAACTGTGTCCTTACTCAAGAGGGATACTGTGTAATCTCAGGTGCACAAAGAATCTGAAGGAAGGAGACTGATACCATGGAGGGGAAAAACGTGTTTCTGATTACAGCAATAATGATATTGCATATCCATTTAGAAAACAGCCTTCTGGAAAGATCCAAACTTTACTTCTTTGCTACACACTCAATGTTGTAAGTTATATATGTTTATGTACACAAAAAAAAAAACTCTGATGAGTTTTCTACTATTTGACAAATTAATTTTGTTACTAAAATAACTATTCACTGCCTTAGCACCAATAAACTGATGCAAATTAACTTCAATCTTCTTCTCCTTATTTGTAAATAGGAATATTAATACCTACCTTTCTTTTCCACAGACACAGTAAAAATTAAAATAGAAAGTTTATGAAATTAATTTGCAACCTGAAAGCAGCTACACAAATAAAAAGTTTTCGTAGATAGACCTCTGTTCAAATAAATGACTAAAAGATCATAGTTAAAAACACAAGTGATTATCCTAAGCCATAATTTGTTATTTTTTTTTAAATTTAAATATATGTTGAAGGGAGTACATAGAAGTACTTTCAGTAGCATTGACATGTCATCATGTATAGATCTTTATATATCACACATGAATAAAGTAATACAATATATGTAGATTCAATCAAAATGTACTGCATTCTTACCTTGAGCAAGAGTCACTCTGGAGGAACAATGTTTAGTCTTAACTCCTTCCTCAATGTTTGGGGAGCCTTGGTGCCTGTGCTACTGTCATTGCACTGCACATGACAGAAAGCAGAGGTCACTGCACTGCATGTGATAGAAAGAAGACTTCACTGCACTGCACATGATAGAAAGCAGAAGAAAGACAGTTGACCCCTCAGCATTTTGATTGATACTGTATCGTTAATTTAAAAAGGTATATTGAGTGAGATGCCTTATCTAGTAGAGTTTATGGAAGGATCAAAAATGAATGGGTAAGGATAACCTGACTCCCTTGCTGTACAGTGGGAAAAAAAAAATGAATGGAAGGAAGGAATAAAAGTGCTGCAAGAGTTGCCTTTACAGTAGGAATGGTGTAGCAAGTCCTGAGTTGCTACATATACAAAGCAATGCTGTTAACTTTTGACCTCCATGGCAGACTATTCTTCAGCAAAACTTGCCTTCTACTCAATCACAGGTATATTTTTGCAAGGTATTATCATAAAGAAAGAGAGATTATCCAAAAACACATTGATGATAAGATCAATTATAAGCTCGTTAGTGTGTTTAGTTTTATCCATTTCTGGCCTGTTACAATGAACTTTTTAGCACTTCTTATATACTGACAGAACTAAGAATTCTCAGTTTCAGATGTTAAAATGATGTAATCTTGTTAAAGTCAGCCATTATGACAATAATATTTTATATATCTGAGAAGAAGGCAATATTTTAAACTTCTTGGCTATCAATTTGAAGAACTAGAGGATTCCTCAATCAGTCAGGCCAAAGAGTAGATGATCTGAAAAGGTGGATAATTTTTTGAAATTCAAAAATAAAATAGCATAAAAGGAAAAAATGGGGATGCTTTTATAGGGGCAACTAAAAATATAGACACCCTGACAAATACTGACTCTGGTAAAGAGGATGAATTGTGTATTTTTAATAATCATTATATTTCTTTGTGTAATATACTTGAAGTGACTTTAAGTGATTCTGTCAAGGATATTATAGATATAAGTGCCTATGATCACTTTTGCCACCCAGCATTTGGCTCTTCACTTGCATTCTCCACAATATGAGCCAATATAAGAAGGTAGTGAAGAAGTGAGTTACATGGAACCAAAGACTGCACTAGAGGTCAGCTGAAGGTTAAAACCCAGTGATCTTTTCTTAACATATAACGTCTGATCGAAGGACATGCAGACTTAAATATAATGGACTATGCAAAGACAAAGTATTGAAACATGTAAATATTGTTCTAAGAAGGCAGAATCAGAGAAAGTTTACAAAACTCTAGTGAGCACATATAAAACAAAGTTTGAGAAATCAAGGTTTGACTTTGCCTTGTCTAAGCTGATTTCCTTAGACCAAACTTCCTCTAAAGAGAGAAGGTTGATATAAACTATCTTGAAGTTTCATCCAAGCATGAATAGCAGCATGTTGAGACAAAGCACAAATTTCAAGGTCATTATTACCTGACTTGTTACCTGAAATTCACCATAGGTTGCCTGAGTGAGCAATAATAAATTAACTTTCATGAGTCTAAATTACTCTTAACATAAGAATCATAATTTAAGACTGTGGGGGAGGGGATTATACAAAATAATGGAAATTCAGTGCTTAGCATAGAACCTGGCATTGTAGTCAGCCCCAAACCCTTTATTAATCTAAAATTCTGTGAATTACAGAGCCAGATTTTGCAGGTTATGATCCAAAGATTATTGCCTCTAGGCCTTTCTAGCTAAGTGAATCTGGGCTAGCAACTAAGTTTCTTCACAGGTGAGATTAGGGTTTAAATATTTGCTGTGTTTCCTTTCTGCTTGTAGTTACAATGAAGAAAAACAACATGTGCAAACACAGTCACACACACACACACAAAAACAGCTCTCATGAACAGGGAAGGTATTTGTTCTTCTGGGTGCTTAACACTGTTCTAGATGATTCATTTGAACTATCATTCAATCTTCATTACAATATGTGAGATATTTCTTTACTTCACAAGAAAATGCAGAAAAGGTAAGCTGGCCAAGGTTAACCAAGGTCAGCCTACTGTTAAATTCCAGAGCAGCAAAGTCAGTCAAGGAATGCCTGCCTACCTTCTCCACACACGGCTTCTGAAGAACTCCGGTTGTTAATAAGAGGAAAGGACCAAGTAATCTGAAAGCAAGAATTATGAAGGGGAGGGTGAAGGATGGGCTAATAGATGCTAGGAGTAACTATTTAAGAATTTGCTCATTTAGTAAAATAAAATAAAATTCACTAAGCTGAGGAGTTATAGATAAGAAGTAAACAAATCACAGAGGAACCAATTATGAAATACAACAGGATGGTTTAATGTGTATGTCTAATAGTGCATTTTTCCTAGTTTTATAAAACTGACAGTGAGAAAAGGGAGAAAAATCTATGTTAATTCATCATATATTCTAGTACACTTCAGCTGCAGATTAAAGGAACCATGCCAGTTGCTGCCTCTCCAGACAGAGTGGAGAAATTCTCTACGAGCCCCATGGGTTTATAGAAGTCTATCAATCACTCTGTCAGTCTTCCGGATCATTATTCAAGTTGCTATACCCAATTTTGCTGGATATAACAGATCAACTCCAGCTCCATAGGTAATTTTTCTCCCTAATGGGTTTGGAATTTGCTCTTTTTTTTATTATCTTTGAGCTAATGTGCTGCTTAAAATCTTTGAAAATGGTGGTGAGAATGTCAATCATTAACTTTGTGTGTTTTTATGTGTGTGTTGCATTTAATTCACAAACTATTATCTTACTATACAGCAAACTTAAAGGTTTAGTCAACAGTTATTTAGTGCTTACTAGCACTATTACTATATTATCTTGAATATCACACTTTCTTATGTTTCTCTTAATCTAATTATTGTATATATTACTTATTATTTCAAAGGATCTTCGAGGACAGGGAAAAACACATTAACATGGTTCTAGGATGATGCACAAATTCAGCAGATACCTAGTCATTTGATTAATAAAGAACAACATACTGGGAAATTTAAACATTAATCAAAATTCAATCAGCAAACATATATGTATATATAATTTATTATTGTTTTAAAATTACTGCAGATAACATTTAGTAGTAAGTAGTATAATATTTGTATATATTACATATTTATAAAATAAAACAAGGATAGCTCTTGGACATATTTGCAAAGGAAGTTTTACCCTTTTTTTTTTGTCTTTTTAGGGATACACCCATGAGATATGGAGGTTCCCACGCTAGGGGTTGAATTGTAGCTGTAGCCACCAGCCTATGCCAGAGGCACAGCAATGCTGGATCTGAGCTGCATCTTTGACCTACACCACAGCTCACAGCAACGCCAGATCCTTAACCCACTGAGCGAGGCCTGGGATCAAACCTGCATCCTCATGGATGCTAGTCAGGTTCGATAACAGTTGAGCCATGATGGAAACTCCTTTCCCTCCCACCCCCCAGAAGTTTTACTCTTTTATTCAACAAACTTGCATTGTATAAACTTTTCATTTATATATATGCAGAGAAGACCAAGACCTTACCTTTAAGAAAAAATAAAACAAACCAAAACAAACAGGTAACGGTAAAGAAATGTCTTAAGTGTAATATTAAAGGCACATAAGATATGAGACTATCATCCACATGACAAGATTCAGGAAGGCTCTCTGAATAATGTGAGGACTAAGTAGACTATTAAAGATTACCTAGGTGAAGAGAAAGGAAAGAGCATTGAAGGTAGAGGGGTCATAGGTGAAAAAGAAAATGGTTTATAAGAAAGCCAGAAGGGAAGAACCATATGACATCACTTATATGTGGAATCTAAAATATGGCACAGATGATTCTATTTACAAAACAGGGACAGATCATGGACATGGATAGCAGACTTGTGGTTGCCAAGGGGGAGTGGGGAGGGACTGGAATGGACAGAGAGTTTGGGGTTGGTTGACGCAAACTGTCACATTTGGAATGGATGGGCAATGGCCTTCTACTCTACAGCACTGGGAACTATGTGTGACTGGGTCACTTTGTTGCACAACAGAAATTGAAGAAATGTTGGAAATCAACTATACTTTAATAATAAAAAAGAAAGCCAGTAGCATTTTAATATTTATAAGTACAATTTAATCTTCATGGAGGACTTTTTTAGCTTTTTTGTTCAGAGATGCATCCTCAGTACCTAGAACAGTTCCTGATATATAGTAACTGTTGGTTGAATGAATAAATTATGATCTGCCAGGCAAGAACAGAGAAATAGAACCATATTACAAGGTATATGTAAGTGTTCTTTAGTGACACTTTTTGTCCTACTTTTTGTCATTTAGACCCTTCCAGCTCTGGGATATCTGGTGATAAGATAGAAATCTCAATAACTGACAGTCCACACTTTCCTTCTGGACCTTGTCCTTGTGATGTAGAATTTCCTTGATGCAACTTCCCATCATAATATCCCCATGTCCAGTTACCTTCGAATATGTCTTTGCTGATAGGAGTGAATTTAATTTGTTTTAAATTGTTCACGGGAGAAAACCTTTGCAGATATCATTTTCAGTCAGCCATGGCATTGTAAAAAGATCACTGCTCATACTGATTGGACTAAAAAGGATAGAGTTCATATCTCTGGTCTGATGTGTGCCAGACCTACAACTTCCTTTTCTATCTATATTAAAAACAGCATTAGACTAAAACCCCAGGGATAATGGAGATTATTATTTTTTCCTCAAATAACTGTTAATCTCTATATTCCTTGATCTCAAGTATGAGAGGAATAATATCCTCTCTGATCACTATATAAACACTTTTCCAATTAATCCTCACAACAACAAATGCTACAAGGAAACAATTATCATCATTATCTATACTTTATATAGAAGCAGTTGTGAAATTTGCACAAAGTCAAATGCACTATACCGGCTCCATAATCATTGGGCTTTCTAGTATATACTTATACTTCTCTTTGAACTTGGTTAGTCAAGGAATCTGAGGCAATATTATTGAAAGAAGTTACTCCTTATTATAATAGAAATGAGCATAAAATAACTGCTTATTTTTTCTTTTTGCCTTCACTGAAATAGGACGATATTTGTTCTATGGGCAAAGTAGATGATTATGTGAATTATGTTTAATTTATTACTCTCATACAATTAATTTGTATGTTTGTTACTTTGTGTGTATACATACATGTAACTTAACATGTGAAAATATATATAGATATGTATACACATATATACATAATTATACACAAACTTAATAGACATTTATCCCCTTCCTTCACTACCCCTGTGAACACTTGCATTTTTTTTCTCCTTGTGAAATATAGTGCTAAATCAATTTCTTATAAACTCTAAATTTACTTGTTCCTGATTTTATGTATGCTATTAAAATGAGAGGTAGGTATTCAAATCAGACATGTAGCAAATTAGATGCAGCTCACATGCTAACATTAACTGACATAATTTTTTATGATTTTTATTTTTTTCCATTATAGCTGGTTTACAGTTTTGTCAATTTTCTACTGTACAGCATCGTGACCCACTTACACATAGATGTATATATTCTTTTTTCTCACGCTATCATGCTCCATAAGTGACCAGACATAGTTTCCAGTGCTACACAGCAGGATCTCATTGCTAGTGGATTCTAAAGGCAAGAGTTTGCATCCATTAACCCAAGTACCCCATCCATCCCACTCCCTCCTCCTCCCCCTTGGCAACCACAAGTCTATTCTCCAAGCCCATGATTTTCTTTTCTGTGGAAAGGTTCCAGATATAAGTGATGTCATATGGTATTTGTCTTTCTCTCTCTAATTTATTTCACTCAGTATGAGAGTTTCCAGTTCCATCCATGTTGCTGCAAATAGCATTATTTCATTCTTTTTTATGGCTTAGTAGTATTCCATTGTGTACATATACACCACATCTTCTTAATCCAATCATCTGTGGATGGACATTTAGGTTTTTCCCATGTCTTGGCTATTGTGAATAGTTCTGTAATAAACATGTGGGTGCATGTGTCTTTTTCAAGAGATATATGCCCAAGAGTGGGATTGCTGGTCATATGGTAGTTCTATGCATAGATTTCTAAGGTACCTCCATACTGTTCTTCATAGTGATTGTACCAATTTACATTCCCACCAACGGTGCAGGAGGGTTCCCTTTTCTCCACACCCCCTCCAGCAATTGTTATTTGTGGACTTATTAATGATGGACATTCTGACTGGTGTGAGATGGTATCTCATGGTAATTTTGATTTGCATTTCTCTACTAATCAGGGATGTTGAGCATTTTTTTTTCATTTGTTTGTTGGCCATCTGTATATCTTCCTTGGAGAAATGTCTATTCAAGTCTTTTTGCCCATTTTTCCATTGGGTTGTCAGCTTTTTTTGCTGTTGAATTGTATAAGTTGTTTGTATATTTTAGAGATTAGGCCCTTGTCACTTGTATCATTTGAAAGTATTTTCTCCCATTTTTTTTTCTTTTTGGTTTCCTTTGCTATGCAAAAGCTTGTATGTTTGATTAGGTCCCACTGGTTTATTTTTGCTTTTATTTCTGTTGCTTTGGAAGACTGACCTGAGAAAACATTTGTAACGTTGATGTCAGAGAATGTTTTGCCTATGCTCTCTTCCAGGAGTTTAATGGTATATTGTCTTCTATTTAAATCTTTGAGCCGTTTTGAGTTTATTTTTGTGCATGGTGTGAGGGAGTGTTATATTTTCATTGATTTGCATGCAGCTATAATTGACATAATTTTTGATGGAAGTGTCCTGAAGAGAATAACAGTTGTATTGGTCTGGCACAATTAGTGAGGCAGGATACCATAAAAAGAATACTAACCATGTACAAAAAACCTGAGGTTTGCGAGATTGTCGGAAAAAAAGCCATTACATAAGTTGCCATGGTTTCTATAGAAATATAGTTATAAAACCTCAAAATCATCATGTTGAGTGGTAAATACATGTGAGATGTCATGAATTTTCACATGAGTTTTTAGACTAATGATATATTATAAAGTACATCTTTTACTATTTTTTGAAAATGGTGGCATCCAGTAAAAATGATTTCATATGTTATTTAAAATTATATTTAATAGTATCTTCATTATTTTCTTTTCTTTCCCAGATGGACAGAGTGTTTTCTTCCTATTTTCAAAGACAGCGAAGTGGAAAACCTATGAATATTATAAGGACACACTGAAAAGTGCATTGTTACTATGGCAATAAAAAGAGAACAAATGCTCCAACTCTCTTCGGTAAAATTCCACTTCTCTGTGTGAAGTGTAGTTACTGACATAAAGTGTAAGCAAATAGTCTTAATGTGACATTTTTAATTGAACTAAACATATACATTTAATTTGAATATACATAACACCTACTATGTTCCTGGTAATACAATTTACAAACATGAAGAAAGCACCTTTTCTGTCTTTTTTGCAGCCTATTTGAGAGAACTCATAAACTGATAACTTCAACACAAAGCAGCAATGGTGCAAGAGATGTTTTCACAGGAATTGGAGCATCTAACACTATCTTCCACTTCAACTTAACATTTCATGTTCGATAATTTTTTCTTCAATGAAAATTTGGAAACTTACTTTCTTAAAATAAACAGACTTCTATCAGTAAATCATAACAAAATCTTCTTAATCAGTAGGGATATAAAATGGTCACATATAAAGCTATTATAGCATAGACTAAAAGGAAATAATGCAAGTTTTTTAAAAGAGAAATATAATTGTGGTGATTTCTTTTCAAACCTAGATATAATCATGGTAATCCACTTCTTAAAACCACAATTACCAGTAAGAACCAGTAACATGACTTAAAAAGCCATTTGAGATCTATCCCTTGCCTACCTCTCAAGTCTCATTCCATGCCACTCTACCTTTTCTCCATACTTTGTCACTCAGATCTTCTTTAAGTTCCTCTAATATTTTTCCTCTGATAACACTCTATATATGCTGTTCTCTCTGCTTGAAACATCTCCTGAACTTGAAGTATCACTCTAATATCCTGTAAAAGTCTACTCTGTCCCTAACCTCTGCCATCATCATCACTACAATTACTCCTGCCCCCACCCCAGGCCAGCTCTGTTCCACTGCTAAATACATATAATCCTATCTGCTTTAAATCTATCCAATAGCATAATTAAATATTTTTGTGACTTGTAAGCTCTATAAGATAGAAAAGGTAGCTAGGAGCAGTTCCCAAGGTGGCAGAGTAGAAAGATCCTTGGCTCACTTCTCCTCAAAGGCACACAATAGGTACAAGTATTTATAGAGCAACTATAAAAGAAAAAGACCAGAACCTACCAGAAAAGATGTTATACAAATAAGATATGAAAATGAGTAATGATAAGATAGGTAGGAGGGGCAGAGTCACTGTCACACTCACAGTCAAGTACCATAACCCCAAGTGGACGGCCAACAAATGGGAAAAAATTACAATTGCAGAGATTCTTCTCATGGAGTGAGGGATCTGAGCCCCATATCAGGCTCTCCAGCCTCAGGTTCTTGTGCTGAGAAGAGTAGCCTCCAGAATGTTTGGCTTTGGAGGACAGCAGGGCCTAAGTTAGGGAGTCTCAGAGGCCTAAAGGAAATAGAGACTCCACTCTTAAAGGGCACACAGAAAGTGTCAGAAACCAGGACTCAAGGAAGAAACAGTAAATTTAAAGAAACATGGGTTAGAAGAAGTAAAACTATCACTATTTGCAGATGACATGATCCTATACCTAGAGAATCCTAAAGGCTCTACCAGAAAACTGTTAGAGCTTATCCACGAATTTGGCAAAGTCGCAGGATACAAAATTAATACACAGAAATCAATGGCATTTCTATACACTAACAATGAAAGAGCAGAAAAAGAAATTAGGGAAGCAATCCCGTTTACCATTTCATCCAAAAGAATAAATACCTAGGAGTAAACCTACCAAAAGAGACAAAAGACCTGTACTCTGAAAACTATAAGACACTGATGAAAGAAATCAAAGATGACACAAATAGATGGAAATATATACCATGCTCGTGGATTGGAAGAGTTAATATTATCAAAATGACTATACTACCTAAGGCAATCTACAGATTCAATGCAATCCCTATCAAATTACCAAGAACATTTTTCACAAAACTTGAACAAAATATTTTAAAGTTTGTTTCGAAGCACAAAAGACCCAGAATACCCAAAGACATCCTGAAAAAGAAAAATGGAGCTGGAGGAATCAGGCTCCCACACTTTAGACTATACTACAAAACAACAATTCTCAAAACCATATGGAACTGGCACAAAGACAGAAATATAGATCAGTAGAACAGGATAGAAAGTCCAGAATTCAACCCATGCACCTACAGCCAACTAATCTATGACAAAAGAAGCAAGACTATACAATGGAGAAAAGACAGCTTGTTCAATAAGTGGTGCTGGGAAAACTGGACAGCCACATGGAAAAGAATGAAATTAGAACACTTCCTAACACCATACACAAAAATAAACTCAGAATGGATTAAAGACCTAGATATAAGACCAGACACTCTAAAACTCTGAGAGGAAAATAGGCCAAACACTCTCTGACATAAACAACAGCAACAGCTTCTCAGAGTATTGATAATAAAAAGAAAAATAAACAAATGGGACCTAATCAAACTTCAAAGTTTCTGCACAGGAAAGGAAATCCTAAACAACACAAAAAGACAACCCACAGAATGGGAGAAAATCTTTGCAAGTGAATCAACTGACAAGGGATTAATCTCTAAAATTTACAAACACCTTCTGCAGCTCCATACCAAAAAAACAAACAACCCCATCCAAAAATGGGCAGAAGATCTAAAGAGACAATTCTCCAAAGAAGACATACAGATGGCCAAAAAGCCCATGAAAAGATGTTCAACATCACTCTTGATTAGAGAAATGCAAATCAAAACCACTATAAGGTGCCACCTTACACCAGCCAGAATGGCCATCATCCAAAAGTCTACAAACAATAAGTGCTAGAGAGGGTGTGGAGAAAATAGAAACCCTAGTACACTGTTGGTGGGATTGTACATTGGTGCAACCACTGTGGAAAGCAGTATGGAGATTCCTCAGAAAACTAAAAATAGAACTACCATTAGATCCAGCAATCCCACTCTTGGGCATCTATCCAGAGAAAACCTCGACTTGCAAAGACACAGGAACTCCAATGTTCATTGCAGCACTATTTGCAATAGCCAAGACATGAAAACAACCTAAATGTCCATCAGCAGAGGAGCAGACCAAGAAGATGTTGTACATATACACAATGGAATATTACTCAGCCATTAAAAGAAATTAAATACTGGCATTTTTATCAACATGGATGGACCTAGAAACTATCATGCTAAGTGAAGTCAGCCATACAATGAGACACCAACATCCAATGCTTTCACTGACATGTGGAATCTGAAGAAAGGACAGAATGAACTTTGCAGAACAGATGCTGACTCACAGAGATTGAAAAACTTATGGTCTCTGAAGGAGACAGTTTGGGGGGTGGGTGGATGTGCTTGGCTGTGGGATGGAAATCCTATGAAATCAGATTGTTATGATCATTATACAACTACAGATGTGATAAATTCATTTGAGTAATTAAAAAAAACCCTAGGAAAAAAAAAGAAAAAATGAAAACAGCAGGGCCCCCTATTTTTCAAAAGACGGAAACCTTTTCTATACAAAACAGTTCTCAGGTATCACTTGATATCAGTTGAAAAAACAAAGGATGGCGACAAACTACAATTCATTTTGTAGTGATTTCAGATAAATATGTGTATGTTTACTGCAATAGTGTGCAGAGAGATATTTGAGAAAAAGTAGGAACTCTGTATAAGAGATAGTGTTTAATTTGTCTGTAGGCAATGGTCGGTGCACATTTGTATTTCAAATCTTTTGCAAATAACTCTTGGAACCTTTTCTCCACCCTGCTTCCAACCCTACCTGCCTGCAGAGGGCCAAGGTGAGAAATCACTGACTATGGCTTTGATTCCTGCCCTTTCTAGCACAGTTGCCTCTTGGCATGCAGATGGACCATTGCTGACCTGAGGAGAGAATAAAAATCAAAGTGATGATTCACACATAAGTGAGCACTTGTGTGACAGGAGTGGATCCATATTATCTGCTTTTACATACATGTGTTTATTTAAAAGCAAGAGTACAATTCCTTCTTCCATTATCTGCACCAACACAGTCAAAACCCAAATCTGATGAATAAATTCTCATGTTACTATAAAATCAGAAAAAAAAAGAAACCTGGGTTAGACCTATCTGCTGATCATTGCACATCCCCAGGAGAGGTAGGATGCAACTGTAGTTCACTCTAAGGCCATAGACACTGGCAGCATCTATAAATGGGAGCTCTTTCTACTATGTGGACACTGGTGCTAGCAAGCACCATTTTGGAATCCTTCATCCAGCTTATTAGCCTCAGCATACAGACCTACCCCCACCACAAGCCTACAGGCACCAGTACTAGGATGCCTCAGACCAGGTAACTAAAAGGGCAGAGACATACACGTCATAGGAATCATAGGATATCTCTATAGAAGGCCAGTTCTTCAAGGTCAGGAAATATAACCAACATATGAGATACATATAAATAAAAACAGCAATTTAGGCAAAATCAGGTGACAGAAGAACATGTTCAAATGAAATAATAAATTTAAACCCCAGAAGAACAACTAAGTGATGTGGAGACAATCAATCTACCCAAAAAAGTGTTCAAAGTAAATGTAGTAAAGATGATCAAAAAGCTCAGGAGAAAAATCAATGAAAAGAGAAGTTAAAAAAAAATTTTAGAGAAATGTCTATTCAGGTCTTTTGCCCATTTTTCCATTGATTGGTTGGCTTTTTTGCTGTTGGGTTGTATAAGTTGCTTATATATTCTAGAGATTAAGCCCTTGTCAGTTGCATCATTTGAAACTATTTTTTCCCATTCTGTAAGTTGTCTTTTTGTTTTCTTTTGGGTTTCCTTTGCTGTGCAAAAGCTTTTCAGTTTGATGAGGTCCCATGTGTTTATTTTTGCTCTAATTTCTATTGCTTTGGGAGACTGACCTGAGAAAATATTCATGATGTTGATGTCAGAGAGTGTTCTGTCTATGTTTTCTTCTAGGAGTTTGATGGTGTCCTGTCATACATTTAAGTCTTTCAGCCATTTTGAGTTTATTTTTGTGCATGGTGTGAGGGTGTGTTCTAGTTTCATTGCTTTGCATGCAGCTGTCCAGGTTTCCCAGCAATGCTTGCTGAATAGACTTTCTTTTTCACAATGGAATACTACTCAGCCATCAAAAAGAATGACATAATGCCATCTGCAGCAACATGGATGGAGCTAGAGAATCTCATACTGAGTGAAATGAACCAGAAAGACAAAGACAAATACCATATGATATCACTTATAACTGGAATCTAATGTCCAGTACAAATGAACATCTCCTCAGAAAAGAAAATCATGGACTTGGAGAAGAGACTTGTGGCTGCCTGATGGGAGGGGGAGGGAGTGGGAGGGATTGGGAGCTTGGGCTTATCAGACACAATTTAGAATAGATTTACAAGGAGATCCTGATGAATAGCATTGAGAACTTTGTCTAGATACTCATGTTGCAACAGAACAAAGGGTGGGGAAAAAAATGTAATTGTAATGTATACATGTAAGGATAACTTGATCCCCTTGCTGTACAGTGGGAAAATAAAAAAAAAATTAAAAAAGAAGAGTTAGAAAAAATAGAGAACAACCAAACATATATTATGAATAACTCAAATAAAAAATACACTAGAAGGAATCAACAGTAGAATAAAATGATACAGAGGAACAGATCAGTGAGCTGGAAGACAGTGCACTAGAAATCATTAAAGCTGAACAGAAAGAGGAAAAAAAGAATAAAAATAAATAAAATGAGTATAAGATACCTCTAGGACAACATCGAGTGGACTGGCATTCATGTTATAGGGGACCCAGATGGAGAAGAGAGAGAGAAAGGGGCAGAGAAGATTGAAGATGTAATGGATGAAAACATCCATAACCTGGAAAAGGAAACAGACCTTTTGAGTCCAGCAAATTCAGAGAATCTCATACAGGATTAACTCAGAGGAACTAATCAAACACATTGTAATTAAAATGGCAATGATTAAGAAAAAGAATATTAAAGAAACAAGTAAAAGCAAGAAGTTACATACAAGAGAACACCAACAAAGCTATCAGCCTTTTTTCAACAGAAACTCTTGAGGCAAGAAGGGAGTGGCATAATATACTTAAAAGGAAGAAAAGAAAACAACTCTGACCAAAAATACTTTACAGAGTAAGGCTTTCATTCAGATTTGATGGCGAGATCAAAAGTTTTACAGACAAACAAAAGCTAAAAGAGTTCAGCTTCACAAGAAAAGCGAAGAGGGTTGTCTAAACAAACCAGAAAAGGCCACAAACAGAAACATGAACCTTACAAAAAGAAATGTCTCATTTGTAAAGACAAATGTACAGTAAAAGTAATAAACCAAGCATGTACAAACCTAGTAAGAAGGTTAAAATGCAAAATTAGTAAAATTAGCTACATTGAAAATAAGCAGTTAAGGAATACAGTAAATAAACAGCTGTAAAATATGTTATCAAAAACAATAATCATGAATGGAAGAGAGTAAAAATGGAAAGTTGTTAAAGTACATTTGAAATTAAGAAATCAGACAAGGGATTAATCTCCAAAATACACAAGCATCTCATATAGCCTTATATGAAAAAAATACCACCCAATCAAAAATGGGCAGAAGACCTAAATAGACATTTATCCAAAGAAGACATATGGACAAAAAACACATGAAAAAATCCTCAACATCACTAATTATTAGAGAAATGGAAACCAAAACTACAATAAGGTGGCACACCAGTCAGAATGGCAACCAACAAAAACTCTACTAACAATAAATGGTGGAGAGGGTGTGGAGGAAAGGGAACCCTCCTATACTGTTAGTGGTGATGTAACTAGGTAAAAACCCCTATGGAAAACAGTATGGAGGTGTCTCAGAAAATTAAAAAATAGAACTAGCATGTGATCCTGCAATCCCACTCCTGAGCATATATCTGGGTAAAACATTCATTCATAAAGATACATGCACTCCTATGTTCATTGCAGTACTATTACAATAGCCAAGATATAGAAGCAACTTAAATATCCAGTGAAAAAGGAATGGATAAAGAAAACATGGTACATGTTTATAATGGGATATTGCTCAGTGACAAAAAAGAATGAAATAATGTCATTTGTGGCAACATGGATGGACCTAGAGATTATTATACTAAATTAAGTAAATCAGATGAAGAAAAACTTCATATAACATAATTTACATGGGAATCTAATAAAAAATGATACAAGGGAATTTGTTTACAGAACAGAAACAAACTCACAGATTTCAAAACCAAACTTATGGTTACCATGGGGGAAAGAGTAGTGGGGAGGAAGGACTTGGGAGGATGGGAATAGCATATAGAAACTACTGTATACAGCAGATGATTAATAAGAACATACTGTATGGCACAGTAAAATCTACTCAATAGTTTTTAATAACCTATATGACAAAAAAGGATGGAAATCTATCCATCTATCTACCTATCTATATATAGATAGATATGCAGGTATAAATGATTCATTTTGCTGTAACCAGAAAGTAATATAACATGTAAGTCAACTATACTCCAATAAAATTAAAAAAAAAGTGAGATCAGCAACTTAAAATCATATATATATATATATATATATATATATATATATATATATATATATGATGGTAACCAACCCCAAGCCAAAATCTCTAATAGATATACACACACGCAAATGAGAAAGGAATCCAAATATAACACTAAAAAGTCATCAAGTCACAAAGAAAGAGAACAAAGAAGAAGAAAGGAACAAAGAAGAACCACAAAAGCAATCAGGAAATAATTAGCAAAATGGCAATAAGTACATATCAATAATTTCTTTAAATATAATTGACTAAATATTCCAATCAAAAGATAAGGAGTGACTAACTGGATACAGAAACAAGTTACATAGCATGTGTTTACAAGAGATTCACTTCAGATCTAAAGAAACACAAACTGAAAGTAAGGATATGGACAAAGGTATACCACACAAATGGAAATTATAAAAAGCCATGGTAGAAGTACTTATATCAGAAAAAAGAGACTGAAACAAAAACTATTACAAGAGACAAAGAAGAACATTACATTATTGTCAAGGGATCATTCCAAAGAAAAGATATGAAAAATATAAATATATGTGTATACAACATAGGACCACTTAAATACACAAAGAAAATATTAATAAACATAAAAAGAGAAATAGACAGTAACATAATAATACAAGGGAACTTTAACACCCTACTTACATAAATGGACAGATCATCGAGACAGAAAATCAATAAGGAAAACATTGGCTCTAAATGACACATAGAATAGATAGCCTTAATAGAAACATAAAGAAGTTTATAGCTTTCCTTAGGAAATAAGAAAATCTTAAGTGAACCTTACACTTAAAGTAGAAAAAGAAGAACAAACAAACTCAAAGTTAGTAGAAGGAAAGAAATCCTAAAGATTAGAGCAGAAATAAATGAAATAGAGACTAAAAAATAGAAAAGATCAATGAAACTAAGAGTTGATTCTTTGAAAACCAATCTTTGAACAAAATTGATAAACTTCTAACCAGATACATCCAGAAATAGGAAGAAAGAGAACAAAAGAATAAAACCAGAAATGAAAAAGAAGTTATAACCAACACCACAGAAATACCAAGGATCATAAGAGATCATTAGGAAGAACCATATGCCAATAAAATGGAACCCTAGAAGAAATGGACAAATTACTATGAATGCACAATATCCCAAGACTGAATCAAGAAGAAATATAAATATGAACAGAATAATTACTAATAATTAAATAGAATAATTAAAAAGAAACTCCCAATAGACAAGTCCAAGACCAGATGGTTTCATGAGTGAATTTTACCAAACAATTAGAAGAGAGTTAATACTCATCCTTCTCAAACTATTTCAAAACTCTGCAGAGGAAAGAATGTTTCCTAACTCATTCTATGAGGCCACTATCCCCCTAATACCAAAACCAAAGATATCACATAAAAAGAAAATTATAGATTGATATCAGAGTTGGACATAGATGCAAAAATCCTCAAAAAAATATTAGCAAACTGAATACAATACATTAAAAGTTTCCTAAATGATGGTCAAGTGGAATTTACCCCAAGGATGCAAGGATGGTTCAATATTCATAAATCAATCAGTGTGACAAATCACATTAACAAATTGAAGGAAAAATCCACATGATCACTACAATAGATGCATAAAAATCTGAATAAAATTCAATAGATATTTAGGATCAAAACTTGTCAAAAAGTAGATACAGAAAGGATATACCTTAACATAATAAAGGTCTTTTATGATAAGCCTATATCTAATCATACTTAATGGTTAAAAGATAGTTTTTCCTCTAAGATGAGGAAAAAGACAAGAATGCCCAATGTTTTCACTTTTATTGAGCCTGTTCTTGGAAGTCCTAAACACAGAAATCAGGCAATAAAAAGAAAGAAAGGAATCCTAGTTGAAAAACCAAGAAGTAAAGCTGTCACTGTTTGCAGATGATATGATACTATACTCATAAAATCCTAAAGACTCCACCAAAAATCTACTAGAGCCCATCAGTGAATCCTGTAAAGCTGAAGGATATAACATTGATATGCAGAAATCTGTTGAATCTCTTTACACGATGAACTATTATAAAGAGAAATTAAGAAAACAGACACATGCACAAGTTCTTCAAAAAGAATAAAATACCTAGGAATATACCTACCTAAGGAAATAAAAGACCTATACTCTGAAAACCATAAGACACTGATTAAATAAATTAAACAACAGAGACGGAAAGATACAACATGTTGAAGTATGGAAGAGTTGATATTTTTAAACGTCCATAACATCTAAGGGAATCTACGAATTCATGCAATTCCTATCAAAATTCCAATGGCATTCTTCACACAACTAGAACAAATAATTTTACAATTTGTATGGAAACACAAAGACCACACAGAGTCAAAACAATCCTGAGAAAGAAGACCAGAGGTGGAGATATCAAGCTTCCTGACTTCAGATGACAAAGCTACAGTAATAAAAGCAGTATGATACTAGCACAAAAATGGACACATTAATTAATGGAACAGAATAGAGTCCAGGAATAAACTCACACACTTATGGTCAATTAATTCATGACAAAGGAGGCAAGAACATGCAATGGAGAGAAAAGGAGAAAAGACAGTTTCTTTAGTACGTGATATTGGGAAAACTGGACAGCTAAATGGAAAAATGGAAAAGAATAAAATTAGAACATTTTCTCACACCACATATAATCATAAACTCAAAATGGATCAAAGACCTTAATGCAGTACCAGAAACTATAAAACTCCTTAAAGAGAACATGGGCAGAACCATTTTTGACATAAATTGTAGCAATATTTTTTTTGATTTGTCTCCTTAGTCAAAGGAAACAAAAGCCAAAATAAACAAATGGGACCTAATTAAAGCTTTTGCACAGTAAAGTAGACTGTTGACAAATAAAAGACAACCTACTGAATGGGAGAAAATATTCACAAATGATATGACCAATAACTGGTTAATACTGAAAATATATAAACAGCTCATACAACTCAATAGCAAACAAAAACAAACAACCTGATCACAAAATGGGCAGAAGATCTGAATAGACAATTTTCCAAAAAATGACAGACGGATGACCAACAGGGACAGGAAAAGATGCTCAGTATTCCTTATCATCAGAGAAGTGCAAATCAAAACCGTAGTGAGATCCCATTTCATACTTGTCAGAGTGGCTATCATCCAAAAAACCACAGATAATAAATGTTGGTGTGAATGTGCAGAAAATGGAAGCTTGTTCATGTTGGTGGGAATTTAAATTGTTACAGCCATTGTGGAAAGCAGTGTGGATGTTTCTCATAAACTAAAATAGAACTACTGTGATTCAGCAACTCTACCCCTGGGCATATATCTGAAGAAAAGAAAAAATATTAAATCAAAAATATACATGTATCCCAGTGTTCATAGCAGCATTATTTATAATAGCCAAGATATGGGAGCCACCTAAGTGTCCATAAAGAGATGATTGAGTGAAAAAAGATATGGTATACAGATACAGTGCGATGCTACTCAGCCATTAGAAAGAAAAGAAGAAAGGAAGAAAGGAAGAAAGAAAAATTTTACCATTTGTGTAAACATTGATGGACCTGAAGGGCATTATGCTTAGTGAAATAAGTCAGAGAAAAACAATTACTGTATGATATCTCTCATATGTGGAATCTAAAGATAAAACAAACTAGTGAATATAATGAAAAAAATCTGACTCACAGAGGTAAACTAAACTAGTGGTTACCACTTGGGGAGAGGGAAGGTTGAGGGGCAAGAAGTGGTAGGCAATTAAGAGGTATATACTTCTATGTATACAATAAATAAGCCACAAGGATATGTTGTGCAACACAGAAAACATAGGCCACATTTTCTAACAAGTATAAATTAAATTGATTATAATCTGTAAGAGTTCTGAATGTTATATACCTGAAACTAACATATTGTAAATAAAACTCAGTAAAAAAACAAATTAAAAAAGAAGAAATTTTTAGATTTCCAGTTCTAATCAATGCTAGATATGTTTTTAATTTTTTTCCTCTAATTTTCTGAGTTTGGACTCATAATAATTCAATCATAGTCTATGTAATCAATACATATTATCCTCAAAAAAAGATAAGAAAGGTACCTCATTTGTTTACTGTATTATTCCTAGTGCTTATCACAGGACTTGACATAAAATAAGGTTACAATAAACATTTGTTGAATGGTATTTTCAAATCATATTGATATGAAAAAGAAGGGTTATTAAAAGGAGCAATGCTGGGAATTACCTTCATGGGTCAGTGGTTAACAAACACAACTAGGATCCATGAGGATGCAGGTTGGATCCCTAGCCTTGCAGAGTGGATTAAGGATCTGCCATTGCCATGAACTGTGGTGTAGGTCGCAGATGCAGCCTGGATCCTCTGTTGCTGTGGCTGTGATGTAGGCCGGCAGCTGTAGCTCTGATTTAACTCCTAGTCTGGGAACGTCCATATGCTGCGGGTGTGGTCCTAAAAAACAAAACAAAACAAAACAAAACAAAACAAAAATGAAAAAGGAGGAAGTAATACTGAAGATAATAAGAATGAAGAAAGTTACCAAAGGAGTTTCCCTCGTGGCACAGAGGAAATGAATCCAACTAGGAACCATGAGGTTGCAAGTTCAATCCCTGGTCTTACTCAGTGAGTTAAGGATCCAGTGTTGCCATGAGCTGTGGTGTAGGTCACAGATATGGCTCAGATCTAGCATTGCTGTGGCTATGGTGTAGGCTGGCTGCTGTAGCTCTGATGCAACCCTGAGCCTGGGAACCTCCATATGCTGAGAGTGTGATCCTAAAAAGCAAAAAAGGAAAAAAGAAAAGAAAAGAAAGTTACCATGAGTCAAAAAATTTAAATAATAAGTCAAGAAAAATCTCAAAAATTATATACAGGAAAAAGAAAACAAGTCTCATATGTGGTTAAGAAAATATTTCACAATTGAAGTCATATTTCAATTTAATTTAAAAGAATTTGGAAAGCTTAAATAGAAAAGATTGAAAGCAAGGAGATGGTTGACAAAATAAAGACTTCCCAAAGACATCTAATCCACAGAAGCTGAAAATACACTACCATATGTAGCAAAAGAAAATTTGCATGTGTGATTAAGTTAAAAATCTTGAAGTGAGGAGATTAACCTCAATTGTCTGGTTAGGGCCATGTTATCACAAGGGAGTTTATCACAAATTTAAAAAACTAGATGCAGCAATGGAAATAGAATTCTGATTGATGCACTTTAAATATGCAGGAAGTTGAAGAAATATAGGAAATTTTAGAAGTTAGAAAAAGCAAGAAAATATATTCTCCCCCTGGAGGATCCATTATAATAGAAAACAACTTCCTCAACTTGGTAAAGACCATCTATCAAAAAACCTACAACTGGAGTTCTCACTGTGGTGTAGTGGGTTAAGAATCCACCTGCAGTAGCTCTGCTCACCCTAGAAGCATGGGTTTAATCCCAGCTCTGGAGCAGTGGATTAAAAGGATCGGGAATTGCTGCAGCTGTGGTGTAGGTCTCAGCCGTGCCTTGGATTCAACCCCTGGCCCAGGAACTTCCTTATGCTACGGGCATAGCCATTAAAAAAACAAGACAGAACAAAACAAACCCACAAGCAAAATTTTACTTGATGGTGAGAAACTGGATACACTTGTTAAGAACTTCCCCAAGATCTCCCTAAGAAACTGGATCTTCCCTAAGATCAGGAACAAGGTAAGCATTTCCCTTCTCATAACTCTGATTAAATATCATTCTGGATGTTTAGCTAATCCAATCAGACAAGAAAAGGAAATCAAAGCCTTATATAATAGAAAGGAAGAAATAAAACTATCTTTGCATATATCATAATTGTCTGTGTAGAACAAACAAAGTAGTTCTAGAAGATAACAGAATAGAAAATCAAGGTAACTTTGGGTTTGGCAATGAAGTTTTAGATATAACACAAAACCAAGATCCCTGAAGGAAAAAACTAAGTTGTACTTCATTAAAATTTAAAAGTTCTGCTCTGCAAAGACACTGGTAAGAAAATGAAAATATAAGTCACACACTAGAAGAAAATATTTGCCAAATAGATATTTGATAAAGGACTTATAGCCCCAAAATACACAAGGACTCTGGGAACTCAATAATAAAAATATCTGATGAAAATGTAGGCAGGAGATCTGAACAATCACCTCATGAAAGAAAATATGCAGATGGCAAATAAGCATATGAAATGATGCTCTATATCATATGTCATTAGAGAATTGCAAATTAAAATAACAAAATAGGGAGTTCCCATTGTGGCTCAGCATAAATGAATTTGACTAGCATCCATGAGGACACAGGTTCAATCCCTGGCCTCGGTCAGTGGGTTGAGGATCTGGTGTTGCTATGAGCTGTGGTGTAGGTTGTGCAGGTTACAGACACGGCTCAGATCTGGTGTTGCCGAGGCTGTGGAATAGGCCAGCAGCTACTGCTCCGACTGGACTGTAGGTTCCCCTAGCCTGGGAACTTCTGTATGCCTTGGGTGCAGCCCTAAAATTAAAGACAAAAATAAAATAAAATAAATAAAATAAAATAAAATAAAATAAATAATAGATAGCACTACACACCTACAGAATGGCTAAAATGCCAAACACTGGCAACATCAAAATGGTGAGGATGTAGGCCAACAGGAACTCTCAGTCATTGTTGGCAGGTATGCAAAATGATATAGCCACTTGGAAATAGTTTAGCTGAATTTTGGTTAATAAAACTAAGCATAGCTTCATCATGTGATCAAGCAATCGGACACATAAGTATTTATCCAAATAAATTGAAAACTTATATCCACACAAAACCCTGCACACAAATATTTATAATAGCTTTATTCATACTTGCCAGAAACTGGATGCTACCAAGACGACTTTCAATAGGTGAATCGAGAAGAAAACCATGATAAACCCATACAATGCAATGCTGTTCTATAATGAAGGTAAGTGACCTATCAAACCAGGAAAAGATACTGAGGAGCCTTAAGTGCATATTGTCTAGTGAAAGAAACCAGTCTGAAAAGGCTACATACTATGTGATTGTAATATGTTGTGCTATAACACATTGAGAAAGGCAAAACTATGTAGAGACAGTAAGAAGATCAGTTGCCAGGAATTGTGGAGAAAAGGATATATTGGTGGAGCACAGGGCATTTGTAGGACAGTGAACCTATTCTGTATCATATTGACATTATGCATTTGTCAAAACCCATTGAACTGTACAACACAGAGTGCATGGACTTTAGTTAATTATAGTGTATTACTATTGGTTCAACAACTGTAACAAATGTACCACACTAATGCAAGATGTTAATATTAGAGAAACTATTGATGGAGACTGTAGGAAGAAAGGATAAGGAAATATATAAGAATTCTCAATACTTAAGAGCTCATTTTTAATCCATAAACCCAAAACTTCCCTAATAAATAAACTATAAATTAGAAAAAAAAAAGAATTTGGGAGAAGTATGTTTAAAAGAAACAAACTTGCTGCCTAGTATTATACTGCCACTAGGCAAAAGTAGAGAAATGAAAACTACCTAATGTTCTACTTGTTGTTTTCTTAATATTTCTATTCTAGTCTTTTCCTCCAATTCAAAAATGTACTCCAAAAAGAGGTATTTTGGAACAGTTGTCAACTTATTAATAGAGGTAGCACTTCTGACATCAAGTGAGAATCAGTTCTCTATTTCAAAAGCAGAACACGAAAAGGTTCGCATTCCTTAAGGATTCCACAAACTGCTTATTAAACTTTCACAGGCTACTTCAAAAAGTAGAAACAGGAGTCAGGTAAAAACACCTCAAAGGAAAAAGCACACGCAGAAGGCCAACCATTATCTTATTCTACACACAAGCACAACTTCTACTGAAATAATATTTCTTTCTTGTATTCAATAGCAGATTCGAAGCATTCTATAGAGAAACAAATTTATTCTCAAAGTGCATGGAACAAGTATCACCAAACAGTAGGTTAGATCTAAAAATGAAGCTGACCTCTTTATCATGAAGAGAACCGGAAAGTTATTTTATCTGGACAGAACAGAACATCAGTGCCAGACTTGTTAGGGTTGTAACTATAGATGACACGCAAAGCTTCGATTTAAACACACCATCCTGCAGACAACATGAGCTTGTCCCAAAGGGCCCGTACTACTATTTTTTACTTTTTGAAGAGGGTTGTCTATTAAGAGACCGTAAGCATTCAAAAACTTGAAAACTTTCTATGTGGTTATGAGAATATATAACCTCTTTCCCCCAGAAGAAGATGTTTCCAGTAATAAAATTTCCCCAAGAGTTCAATTTATACTACAAAATTTATTCCCTATAATTATAATACATAGAGTAAAAAACAAAGTTGTATGAAGATTTACACTACTAAATCAAAAATGTAGAAAAGGGGCATAATATATAATAGATTTAAATGTCAATGTACCCTTTTTCATCTCTATGAAATACTGCTGGTAATTTCATACAGGTACCAAAATAGAGGTGATATTTTTCATCATTATGATTTGCTTATAACAGGAGACTATTTCATAGCTGCAATCTTTTATAAAAAATTATATGCTTTAAATGAGTGGAAGCTTCAAATATAGCCTAGGAGAAAGGGCTACTGTACTAAGATTAAATTTATCTATGAAAGCTTTGCTCAAAAAGTCTGCAGGAAAATTACTCCATGGTAATAAATAATAGCTTTTCAAAATTAAATTTATCATAAGTGTTGAGTAAATGTATATAAGGAAGTTACTTTTAATGGCTGGTGGGATTTTGGCTTAGCTGGAAGATGACAAAAATACATTTGGTAACTACTGATTTCTAACTATACTTTTTCCTCCTCTTCTACTAAAAGAAGATAAAAACTCCTCTCCTTTGAAAAGTCTTGGCTAAGTAAACCTCTCAAAATTCACTTTATTCCTCATTCTTACTCATGATTGTAGAGCTATAATATGCATTGCATTAAATGTATCTTTGCCAATAATATTAAATCTTTATTCCACATGCAGTTTTCTAAAGCCTAGAGTTCTTAAATTTTATTTTTAGACTCCATAGCACTTTACAAATGCAAAATATTCAATGAACACTTAGTTTTGACCTGGGAGGAGTCATCATTGTATGCATATCCATAACCTAGGTTATAAGAAATATTAAAATAATTGTTCTATAAACACATCTGCAAAACTTATTAAAATTTAAAAGTCCCTAAATTTTGATGGGGTGTATATAATTTTGATATTTAAATAAACAAAACAAAACAGGATAAATTTTGAATGTCCAACCATAAAAGAATGAGAGAATAAAGTATCTAGAGCAATATTATGGAAAACTATACTATAATTTAAATGAATGCAGCAGTTCCCAACTTGCCACAGTGGGTTAATGATCTGCTTGTCTTTGTGGAGGCACTGGTTTGATCCCCAGCCCTTTGCAGTGGGTTAAGGATCTGGCATTGATACAGCTCTGTCATAGGCTGCAGCTCCAGCTTGGATCTGATCTCTGGTCTGGGAGTTTCCATATGCTACAGGTGTGGCCGAAAGAGAAAAAGAGAAGGATGAATTTGATCTGGATAATTTTCCTAATTATATCACTCTCTTGCTAAGTGTCGTTTAGTATCCAATAGCCTAGTTTCCTTATTTGTGAAATAGAAACATTACTGGTACTAGGACAAGCAAAGTAGAAGTGAATATACTAGTATATATTCAACAAATGAATGTATAGCTATATTATTATATGTATTTTATGATTGTATAAACAATTTTAAATGAATGTATAATTATGCACATTTAATATATCTTCATTTTTAAACATTTGATATATTCTTTGAAATATCTATTTAATAATAATTGAATAATTCAACATGAAAATGAAAAAGAATGGAGTCTGTGTTATTACCTTGATGTCCTTTTCTTAAAAAACTCTGCTGGTGTATTGGTACTAGACGGACCCACAGGAACAGGTCATCTGTGGCTCACTTTTCCTAGTGCTTAATGGGCATGTATAGAAGTTCCCATTATGGCTCAGTGGTTAATGAGCCCAACTAATATCCATGAGGACATAGGTTTGGTCCCTGGCCTCACTTAATGGGTTAAGGGTCCAGCATTGCCATGAGCTGTGGTGTAGGTTGCAGATGTGGCTCAGATCTGGCATTGCTACGGCTGTGGTGTAGGCTCATACTACAGCTCTGCTTCAACCCTTTGCCTGGGAACCTCCATATGCAGCAGGTGCAGCCCTTAAAAGACAAAAAAATCTGATATAGGATTTATTTCAATCCCAGAAATAATTTGGTTAGAATACTTTTAACTCCTGAAGAACTCTCAAAATTATACATATGTATATATTATTATTATATGTATATACATACACATATAAATATACATATATGTGCACACACACATATATATACATATGGATTTAGATATAGGTACAAATATTGATATAGTTTGTAGATATAGAGAGATGATAGAAAATTAGTGAAATTAATGTAGGTGTGTGAGTATATGTGTGTGTGTATACGAACACACCAAAATATTAGCAGATGACATTAATAAACTAAAACTAGTAAGCCATGTTAATGTAGAAGTCTCAATTTGCAATAGATATGCATGTATACACACATAAGGCCTTAGGGCCTTAACTGTGACAACTGAGATGACCAGCAAGTAGTGACACCCTAATAGCAATGAGCAGATTTAGAACCCAGATTTCTATTTCTATTCTCCACTAAATCAAAGCAAGCATTCTTGGGGCAATGTTTGATTCTGGAGTTAAGTTAGAGAAAGAAACAAGATAAGATCAGAATATCTTAAGACAGAGTAAGTAATTGCTCAAGGAATTATGAAGACATATCAAAAATATACAGAAGCCCAAACTGAAGCCCAATATGGAACCACTGAGTATTTAAATTGTGGTAGCGGTCAATTTTAAATCATTGAATAAAATAGGTATCAAAATACTTCCAAACAAAATACAGAGAGTCCAGATGGTTCCACTTATATTTTTTCAAATTTATGATGGTACAAAGAAGAAGTAAGTCAAAACCAAACTTCAAATTTTGAATGTTTCACCTTTTCCCAGGCCACTGATACATGGCAATTCCCTCTCTCATGGTGCTAGGCAGCAGCAGCCACAGCTCCCCATCAGCCACATGATCATGGGGATAAACACCCCATACACTGACAACCGTCTCTACTCAGACACAATTGGGTTTCAGTTTCAGTACAGTGTTCAATAAATTACATGAGATATGAAACACTGATTTATAAAATACATTTTGTGTTAAATGCTTTAGCCCAACTGTAGGCTAATATAAGTGTTCTGAGCACATTTAAGCTAGGCCAGTGTAAGCTATGATGTTCAGTAGGTTAGGTATATTTCATGAATTTTTGACTTACAATATTTTCAACTTATGATAGGGTTATGTCCCCATAATGACTGTGGGACATAAATCCATCATACATTGAGGAATATCTGTAATTATCAGTTACAATGAGGGAAAGACAAGGGGAGCTTAACAGACACCACCTCAATCAAGTTATCAAAGTTAATCTCACCCCTAAGGGGATAAATTAAAACGTCTGTCACCCAATAGCAATACTACTTGGTCCTTATTAAAGGAGACACTAAACATATTATGAGTATTATTTTTAAACTTGCTCTTACGTGATGTGTTGATTTTGGAGATTACTGAATTGTTTCCTGCATGAACATCACAATTATTATTTTGCCTGACCCCTTCTTCTCTTTCACCTTTTGTCCAAATCAGTGTAAATGAGAATAGATATTGGAAGACAGGTAATGGTTTGGCCCCCATACAGTTTTTGTTTTGTCCTGAAATTTCCGATTGTCTTTCTTCTGGTACTATTGTTTTCTAATAATCTGTGTGTCAATGTTTCAAGCATATTACATCAGTATTTGAGGGTTTTTTCCTGAAGTCATGCTCCCTAGAGCCCCTAGCCCCTGGGTTAAGTTCCTCTACTGTAGGCAGTCTGCTCTTTCCATTCTTCTTTGAAAAGCAAACCCTGGTTTCTGCTCACATGTCCTCCCTTCTTTTACACCTCCTCATTTTGCTATGGGTGGGAGAGTGATTCTGCATATCCAAAAATGATTCATTCCATTCTCATTTCTTCTTTAACACTTTAAAAATGGTTTAAACTAATTATAAACTTACAGAAAATCTCAGGTACAGTACTCATAATTTTCTACCTCCCTCTCTCTCCCTTCCTCCTTCTTTCTCATTCTTTTCCACATGAGGAAAACATAGTAAGATTCGGACAGATTCAGAAACTTAGTAAGATTCATCTAGTAATTTAGCTGGGAAATAATGTGACTGAAAATTGATTTTGAGTCTGTTGAATTCCAAAGCTAACTTTTTTTTTTTGCTTTTTAGGGCCACACTTGCAGCATATGGAAGTTCCCAGGTTAGGGGTCAAATCAGAGCTGCAGCTGTTGGCCTACACCACAGCCATAGCAATGCAGGATCTGAGCTGCATCTGTGACCTACACCACAGCTCATGGCAACACTGGATCCTTAACCCACTGAGTGAGGCCAAGGATTGTACCCACATCTTCATGGATACAAGTCAGGTTCATTATTACTGAGCCACAATTGGAACTCCCAAAGCTAACTTTTAACTATATTAAATTATTTTACTTTGGTCCTGAACAGTAAAGTGTCTCATCAATACACATTACCAATACTAGGAAATAATTTCAAATTCAATATCCTTTAACAATGAGTTTATGCAAACTTCTTTTTAAAAAAGATGTGCATACATATTTACTTATTTGCGTTGCAGCATTTTCCTTGATAAAAGGTAAAATGGCTGGGAACAGAGTTCATATGAGAAGATTCATTGAATAGTTTTATACAACCACTTGCCTGCTATCACCAAGAACAGAAGAAAGAATATAAAATCATGGTAATGTGGAGTTCCCGTTGTGGCGCTGTGGTTAACGAATCTGACTAGGAACCATGAGGTTGCAGGTTTGATCCTTGGCCTTCCTCAGTGGGTTAAGGATCTGGCATTGCCATGAGCTGTGGTGTAGGTCACAGATGTGGCTCAGATCCCTCATTGCTGTGGCTCTGGCGTAGGCTGGTGGCTATAGCTCTGATTAGACCCCTAGCCTGGGAACCTCCATATGCCATGGGAAGCAGCCCTAGAAAAAGCAAAAAAAAAAAAAATCATGGTAATGCATCAGCAGGATAAACCTGCTTTGTCATCCACCAGTTGGGCTTTCTTAGCCAAAACAGTTATTATCTGTTCTTCAAACTCTTCATCATTAAAATGAGATTAAGAAATTTTCACCCCAATATTCACAGCAGCATTATTTACAATAACCAGGAGATGGAAATAAGAAACAACTTACATGTCTAAAAACAGATGAACAGATTAAAAAAGACGTGGTATACACACCCACAATGGAGTACTACTCAACAGGAAAAAGGAACAAAATTTTGCCATTCACAACAACATGGATTGACCTGGAGATTATTATGCTTAGTGAAATATGTCAAATAGGAAAAGATATATACTGTATTTTTTCACCTATATTTATGTAAAAAAAAACATTAAAACTGTAAAACAAATTAATGAACAAAACAAAACTAGAAACAGACCCAGAGGTATAGGGAACAAACTAGTGATTACCAGTGGGGAAAGAACAGGGGGAGGGGGCAAGATGGGTGAAGAGAATGAAAAGGTACAACCACTAAGTGTACTAATAAGTAACAAGTACAGCACAGGGACTGTAGTCAATGTTTTATAATAACTTCGTATGGAATATATTCTACAAAAATATCAAATTTCTATGTGGTATACCTGATATTAATTTAAGACTGTATGTCAACTCTACTTCAATTTAAAAAAAGAAATTTGAAGTTCCTGTTGTGGCTTGTGGATTAGCAACCCAACATGGTGCTGGTGAGGATGCAAGTTCAATCCCTGGCCTCATTCAGTGGGTTAAGAATCAAGCATTGTCAGCTGCAGTGTAGGTCACAGATACAGCTCAGATTGGCATAGGCCATAACTGCAGCTCTGATTGGACCCCTAAACTAGGAACTTCCATATGATGCAGGTACCACCTTAGAGAGAGAGAGAGAGAGAGAAAATAAATTTACTGTGAGAATCTAATGGAATCATGATATAAAAATGCATAGAATGTAGTAGTTAATAAATAGTAAGTGTTAGTTATGAAATACATTGTTTATATAGGGAGACCATTTTTTGTGCAATAATGTTTATTTAAAAGATTAACTCAAGGTCTAAAGGCATTGTAAAACATATGCTTTCATTTCTCTAAGATGTGTAGTTCTGGTTTTCCTAACCTAGGTAGACTCTATGAAAGTAGGAATCAGCAATCTCTCGAGGTCTTTTAATTTCTAATACCAAAAAAGTAGTATTATCAGTTTATTGGGTAGAAATTGAGGCCCAGAACTAACTTCAGACATTGAATATGAAAGGCGGGTTTACTGTTGTCTCCCACCAAACAAGCTTGCCCATTCCAAATACTATCTTTCTTTTTATAAAATTTGCTATTTGGTTTGATTTGCAGTGTTCTGTCAATTTCTGTACAGCAAAGTGATCCAGTTTTATATATATATGTGTGTGTGTGTCTGTGTGTGTATACATGTACACACACATATACACACATTCTTTACTCATATTATCTCCTATCATGTTCTATCACAAGTGATTGGATATAGTTAACTGTTCTGTAGAGCAGGACCTCATTGATTATCCATTCTAAATATAATAGTTTGCATTTACTAACCCCAAACTATCAATCCATCCCAACTTCTCCCCCTCCCCTTTGGCAACTGCCAGTCTGCTCTCTACCACTATGAGTTTGATTCTGTACTGTAGATGGGTTCATTTGTGCCATATTTTAGCTTCCATATATAATGATATCATGTGGTATTTGTCTCTTCTGACTACTTCACTTAGTATGAGAATATCTAGTTTCATCCATGTTACTGTAAATAGCATTATTTTGTTCTTTTATATGACTGAGTAGTATTCCATTGTGTATATGTGCCACATTTTCTTAATGCATTCATCTGTCCGTGGATATTTAGGATGCTTCCACATCTTGGCTATTGTTAATAGTGCTGCAATGAGCATAAGGGTACATGTATCTTTTGGAACTATAGGATTGTCTGGATATATGCCCAGGAGTGGTATTGCTGCATCATATGGTAGTTCTATATTTAGCTTTCTGAGGCACCTCTATACTGTTTTCCATAGCAGTTTTACCAATTTAGATTCCCATCAACAGTGTAGGAGGTTCCATTTTCTCCACACCCTCTCCAGCATTTATTATTTGTAGACCTGTAATGATGGCCACTCTGACCAGTTTGAAGTGATACTTCATTGTAGTTTCGATTGGCATTTCTCTAATAATTAGCGATGTTGAGCACTTTTTCATGTGCCTATTTGCCATCCATTTGTCTTCCTTGGAGAAATGTCTGTTTAGGTCTTTTTCTTTTTTCTTTTTTTTTTTTTTTTTGCTGTTGAGTTGTATGACTTGTTTGTATATTTTGGAGATTGAGCCCTTGTCTGTTGTATTATTTGCAACTATTTTCATCCATTCCATAGGTTGTCTTTTTTTTTTTTAATGGTTTCATTTGCTGTGCAAAAGGTTGTAAGTTTGATTATGTCATTTGCTTATTTTTGTTTTTATTTCTATTGTCTTGGGAGACAGACCTAAGAAAATTTTTGTAAGGTTGATGTCAGGGAATGTTTGGCCTATGTTCTCTTTTAGGAGTTTAATGGTGTCTTGTCTTGTATTTAAGCCTTTAAGCCATTTTGTGTTTATTTTTGTGCATGGGGTGAGGTGTGTTCCAGTTTCATTGATTTACATGCTGCTGTCCAGGTTTCCTAGCAGCACTTGCTGAACAGACTGTCTTTTTCCCATTTTATGTTCTTGCCTCCTTTATTGAAGATTAATTGACTGTAGGTGCCTGAGTTTATTTCTGGACTCTCTATTCTGTTCCATTGGACCATGTGTCTGTTTTTGTATCAGTACCACACTATCTTGATTACTGTGGCTTTGTAGTATTGCCTGAAGTATGGGAGAGTTATGCCTTCTGCTTTGTTTTTTCCCCCCTCAGGATTTCTTTGGCAATTCTGGGTCTTTATGGTTCCATATAAATTTTTGGATTGTTTGTTCTAGTTCTGTGAAAAATGTCATGGGTAATTTGACTGGGATCACATTAAATCTGTATATTTCTTTGGGTAGTATGCCCACTTTACATTCTTTATATTAATTCTTCCAATCTAGGAGCATGGGATATCTTTCAATTTCTTTGAATCCTCTTTAACTTCCTTAATTAATGGTTTGTAGTTCGCAGCATATAAGTCTTTCACCTTCTTGGCCAGGTTTATTCCTAGGTATTTAATTTGGGGGGCTTTGATTTTAAAAGGTATTACTTTTTATGCTCCTAATATTTCATTGCTAGTATACAGAAATGCAATTGATTTCTGAATGTTAATCTTGTATCCTGCTATTTTGCTGAATTTGCTGATAAATTTGAGTAGTTTTTGTGTGTCATCCTTAGGGTTTTCTATATATAGTATCATGTCATCTGAACATAGTAACAATTTAACCTCTTCTCTTCCAATTTAGATACCTTTTATTTCTTTTGTTTGTCTGATTGCTGTGGCTAGTACTTCCAATACTATGTTGAATCAAAGCGGTGGGAGTGGGCATCCTTGACTTGTTCCAGATTTTAGTGGGAAGACTTTCAGCTTTTCTGTGTTAATTATTATGTTGGCTGTGAGTTTGTCATAAATGGCTTATGATGTTGATATGTTCCATGTATACCCACTTTGGTGTGAGTTTTTGTCATGAATGGATGTTGGATTTTGTCAAATGCTGTTTCTGCATCTATTGAGATAATCATGTGGTTGCTGACTTTTGTTAATATGGTGTATGACATTGATTGATTTGTGTTTGTTGATCCATCCCTGTGAACTTTGGATGAATCCCATTTGTTCATGATGTGTGATATTTTTTATGTGTTGCTGAATTTGGTTGGCTAAAATTTTGCTAAGAATTTTTGCATCTGTATTCACCAAAGATATTGGTCCATAATTTTCTTTTTTTTTTTTTTTTTTTTTTTTTGGTAGTGTCTTTGTCTGGTTTTGTATAGGGTGATGGCAGCTTCATAGAATGCCTTTGGAAGTGTTCCTTCTTAAATGTTTTGGAAAATTTTAAGAAGGATGGATATAGGTTCTTCTCTGTATGCTTGGTAGAATTTACCTGTGAAGCCCTCTGTATCTGGACTTTTGCCCATAGGGAGTGTTTTTATTACATATTCAATATTATTTCTAGTGATTGGTCTGTTCAAATGATCTATTTCTTCTTAATTCTGTTTTGGTGGGCTGTATGTCTCTAGCAAGTTGTCCATTTCTTCTAGCTTGTCCAAATTTGTTAGCATATAATTACTCATGGTATTCTCTCTCTCACTATTTTTTTTTCTATTTCTGCAGTGTCCTTTGAGATTTCTACTTTTTCATTTATTTTGAGTTCTCTCTCTTTTTCTTGGTGAGTCTGGCCTGAGGTTTGGAAGTTTTATTTATCCTTTCAAAGAACTAGATCTTTATATTGCTGATTTTTTTCTATTTTTTAACCTCTATTTTATTGCTTTCCTTTCTGACCTTTATGATTTCTTTCCTACTGTTGACTTTAGGTTTCTTTTGTTCTTCTTTTTCTAATTCTTTTAAGTGGTATTTTCAGTTGATGATTTGAGATTTTTATTTTTTGAGGAAGGCCTGTAATGCTATGAACTTTCTTCTAAGGACTACTTTTGTGGCATCCCATAGGTTTTGAATTATGATAATGTGTTTTCATTATCATTTGTCTCAAGTTTTTTTTTATTTCCCTTTTGATTTCCTTGTTGAGCCATTGGTCTTTTAGTAGTATACCATTTAGTCTCCATGTAGTCAGTTTTTTCTCATTTCTTTTCCTGTGGTTGATTTCTCGTTTCATGCCATTGTGGTCAGAGAGTTTGTCTGATGTAATTTTTATACTCCTAAATTTGTTGAGGTTAGTTTTTTGCCACAGTATGTGGTCAATCCTTGAGACTGTTCCATGTGCACCTGAAAAGAATGTATATTCTGGGTTTTGGGTTTTTTTGATGTAATATCCTGAAAATATCAATTATATCCAATTGTTCTATTGTGTCATTTAGGGTCTCTGTTGCCGTAATGATTTTTCTATCTAGAGGATCTGTCCACTGATGGAGTAGGGTGTTAAAATCACCCACTATTATTGTATTCCAATTAATTTTTCTTTTATGTCTATTAGTATTTGTTCTATTTTTTGGGTGCTCATCTTTTAGGGGCATATATATTGATGACTTTATTATCTTCTTCTAGAATTAATCCTTTTATCATTTAATGTGTCCTTTTTTGTCTTTCTTTATGGCCTTTGTTTTAAAATCTATTTTGCTGATGTGAGTATTGTGAAGCCCACTTTCCTGTCATTTCCAATTGCATCAAATATCTTTTCCCATCCTCTCACTTTCAATATATGTGTGCCCTTTGCCCTAAGGTGAGTCTCTTGTAGGCAGCATATTGGAGTCTCTTGTTTTTTTTTTTTGTTTATCCAATCTGCCACTCTATGTGTTTTGATTGGAACAGTCTATTGACATTTAAGGTAATTATTGATAAATGTATTTATTGCCATTTTAAACCTTGTTTTCCAGCTGATTCTATATTCCTCCTTCCTTTCTTTTTTAGGTTGATTGATTTCCTTTTATTCTATGTTTGTGTCCTCTTCTTTTTAGTTTTTGTGAATGGATTGTTTGGTTTTGCTTTGTGGTTGCCCTTTTTCAAGTATGTTAACCCCTTCTTATATCTGCCTGCTTTAGTCTGACAGTCACATAGGCTCAAACACATTCTTAAAAAAAAAAAAAGGGTCTAGATTTTCTTCCTTTCTTTCCCCACATTTTATGATTTGGTGTCCTTTTTGCTATTTTCATGTTTACCTTTTGTTGTACCTTGTGCTTTTTGTAGCTTTTAAAAATAGTTTTGTCTTTTTTTTCATTTTAGTTCTGTATACTAGCTTAAGTGATTACTTTCGAAATGTAATTTCCTCCATCCCATATCTCCTTACTTCTTTCCTACATAAAGGAACCATTTCATTATTTCTTTTAGAATGGGTTTAGCATTGCTATATTATTTTAGTTTTTGTTTGTTGGAGAAATTATTTATTCCCTCTTATTTTAAATGATAATCTTTCTGGATAGAGTATTCTAGGCTTCAAATTTTTCTCTTTTAGCACTTTGAATATATCTTGCCACTCTCTTCTTGCTTGTAGTGTTTCTGTAGAGAAACGAGTTGATAGCCCTGTGGGGGTTCCCTTATAATTATTTGTTATTCTCTTGCTGCCTTTAGAACCCTCTCTTTATCTTTAACTCTTGCCATTTTTATTATAATATGTCTTGACATGGGTCTGTTTGGGTTCAACTTGTTGGGGCCCTCTATGCTTCCTGTGTTTTTATATCTGTTTCCTTTAGATTTGTAAAATTTTTAGTCATAATTTCTTCAAATATATTTTCAATCCCCCCCCATTTTTTTTTTTTGGCCTTTCTGTCTTTTTAGGTCCACAACCACAGCATATGGAGGTTCCCAGGCTAGGGGTCCAGTCGGAGCTGTAGCCAACAGCCTACGCCAGGGCCACAGCAACTCAGGATCCAAGTCACATCTATGACCTACATGACAGCTCATGACAATGCCAGATCCTTAACCCACTGAGCAAGGCCGGGGATCAAACCTGCATCCTCATGGATGCCAGTCAAGTTCCTTAACCACTGAGCCATGATGGGAACTCCAATCCCCTTTTTCTTCACCTTCTGAAACCTCTATTATGCATTGATTTGTCTACTTTTTATTATCCCATAGATATCTCATATTGCTTTCATGTTTTTTCATTTTGTTTTCTGTCTGCTATCCTGATTGGGTGATTTTAGTAATATTCTATCTTCCAAGTCATTTCTTCATTTCTCTGTATTGTTCATTCTGACCTTCAATTCCTTTAACTCAGCTTACTTTTCTGCAAAGAAATTTTTAAATTTTTATTCACTCTTTTTATAATTTCTAGTTCCTTTCTAAAGTAACCTGCATTATTGTTGATAGTTGCTCATAATCCCTTCAGTATTTTCACTATCTCCTTTTTGAACTCAGTGGCTGTCAGACTGCAGAGGTCTGTTTCATTGATTGCTTCTTCAGGGAATTCTCCTGTTCTTTTAACCATGCATGGTTCCTGAGCTTCTTAATTTTGTTTATATTTCTATTATTCTGCGAGTTTAGTAAAAACAACTATTGGCCATAGTCTTAGAGGGATAGTTTTATGCGAGAGTGCCCCTGTGTAGCTTATGAGGGCTGCTTTTGGTATGGATGCTTGCTGTCTCTTTCTTTGGTGTGTGCAGGCTGTTGTCCCCTTGACAGGGAGTATGCCTGTATATGGTCTGTGCTTGCTTCCAGGGAGATGGAGGCAATGGGCAGAGCCTATAGTCAGTGCCTGGTTGCTGGGCCTTTGACTGCAGAGAGGACCCACAGGGGAGTGAGGGAAATGGATGGTGCTTGGTTGATGTACCCTCCTTTGCAGCAACCCCTGGCAACACTTGAAGTGTCTCGGGCTGCAGGCAGTGCCTGTTCATGGATTCCCCCAATTGGTGGTGGGCTATGCCCACCTCTGGACTGTGAGATGGCTGTAGTGGTTTGTCCCCACCACCCCTAGCCTGTGCAAGAGGTGCCGTGCCACCACAAGAGCCCACACGTGTGCAAAGATATTCTTATGGTGGTCCTGCACTTCCTCCTCTCACCCTTCCCAAGAATGGCACACACCTTGTTCTCCTGTGGGTCGAGGCCTCCTTCTCCACACCCTTGGCTGTCCTGCAGAGCTCCCTAGTCCCTCATGCTGTCTGCAAACAGCCAACCCTAGTCCTCTCCACAGAACTGACCTCCAAAGCCTGAGTCTCAGTGCCCAGCCCCTTCCAAAGTGTCTGATGCTGTGGTGTCCCACAAAGTGGTACTGATGGTCTGTGCGGGTCTTTCATTGCTTTTCCCTCCTCAGTCTGTCTGCTGTGCTCTTCTCTGAGGCTCTGAGTTTCCCCCACCATCCTGGCTGATCTCCCCATCTGTTAGGTGGCTTCCCAGGGTGTGGGTTCCTTTCATCTTTCACAGCTGCCTCTTGGGAGTGCTGGTCCATCCTGATTCTTTTGTTTTTTTTCTCCTCTTTTTTTTTTCCTTTTGTTCCACCTAGTTATGTGGAGAATTGTTGCCCTTTTTGGAGGTATAAGGTCTTCTTCCAGCATTCAGTAGATGTTCTGTGCCAATCACTCAACATGTGTTTTTTTGTTTGTTTTTTTGGGTTTTTTTTTGATGTGTTTGTGGGAAAAGGTGAGTGCCATATCTTACTCCTCTGCCATCTTGATCCCACTCCTTTTTTTTCCTGAAAACTTTCGACCTATTACCCTCAAGGACCCTTGTCATTAAACTCATCCATTCCCATAAGCCTGGAAAGGGCTTCTGTGGTCTCCTTCCTATCATTTACCACGATTTGTGAAAAAAAATACAATAGAATGTGGGAAAAGGGGCTTTATAGCAAAAAATGTCTTCTTAATTACAATCAAATCTAGTAAAAACTGCTAATTTTCTATTACTAATTAATCTGTGCTGCATATATATATATACATGCATACATATTATTAACATATACAGTAAAAATTTTCTGGCTTAGTAGTTATTCTTTCAAATCTATTTTAAATTCAAGAAAATGATCATGGAGTTCCTGTCGTGGCTCAGTGGTTAATGAACCTGACTAGTATCCATGAGGACATAGGTTCAATCCCTAGCCCCACTCATTGGGTTAAGGATTTGGCATTGCATGAACTCTGGTGTAGGCTGCAGATGCAGCTCATATCTGCCCTTTCTGTAGCTATGGCATAGGCTGGCAGCTATAGCTTTGATTTGACCCCTAGCCTTGGAACCTCCATATGCCACAAGTGTGGCCCTAAAAAGACAAAAAAAATCATTTTACAAAAAGACTAATATTAAACAAATGCAATTCTACTATTAAAGGCAAGCAACTTGCTATTTTATTATTGGCAGGAGGATTCTTCCTCTTTACTAATATTTACTAAGTATTTACTATGTGCTACATATGCATCTTATTTAATCACCATTAAAAATGCATAATGTGGCCACTATGTATATATGGAAACTGATGCTTAGAAACCATAGGTAACTCAAACTCTAGTAAGAGGTGGAAATGGAGTTCAGAGACAGCCCTTTCTAATGTTAAAGTGTGCTATTATACATTAGGAAATTAGATTTGCATTTCAAATTGTGGTCATTTGGGATAGTGTGTTCTTCACTTGCAAATAACTATTATTATAGTCAATGTGTAAAACATTAGAAAATATAAAAAGGCTGACAGAGGGACAAAAGTGCCAATGTACTTATGACTTAATCTCTTTCATTATACATGCAAAACAAAATATGGTTTTAGGATGAGATGGTTATGACAAATTCTTTTGTACACTGACACTCTGATATAAAAGTGTCATTATATAAAGTGAGACTAGTTAAAAAGAAGCTAAAAAAGTTATATCCCTTAAGACCTGTCTGTTTTGCTTCAATGAGGCAAAAAATACTTTCAAATTTGGCTTTCTACCGATCTATTGAATTTCTGTAGGAACTCAGATGCAATTGAGTATGAATTTTGTCTCTGTAAGTTCAAATTCTTCCTTCATGCAATTATCTCTCTTTTCATGAATACAATGTATGCCTCTCACACCCATTTACCTTAAATTTTGAAACAAAAATTAATCTAACATCAACCAGTATTCATGGTTATTATCTCTGATAAAACCAAGTTACATAAAAGTGCAATCTTTCCTGGGCATATCTGCATTTTGGGTCTGTTAACTTTCATTCACAACAAAAGACTTTAAGCATGTCTTCTAGTAAAGTTTTTTTTTTTTAACATTACGAGGAAATGGGACATACTTCAGAAGAAAATAAACCCTGTAATTCATTTTAGAATAAGATTAGTGGTCTGACCCCACAGAAGACCAGTCCTAAGGAATGACTCAGGTACATATTATAGATTCCTAATCTTAGGTGCTGTTAACAGTGGTAGAACCCTTTCACCCCTATATGCAGAGTCTAAAGCACACAGCCCTGGCACTGGTACCTTCCCACCAATTTTCCTAACTCTTTCACTTCAACTAGCCATGCATGTTTAGGTACAAAAAGCCCAGATCTATAGGTTAAAGTCTTTGATTCATCTGAGAATATTTTTTTAAATGTTACAAACACATGATTGCTTCCTGTGTTTTCTATGTACAATTGGTTATGAAGGGTGTAGTGAATAAATATAGCATTAGCATAGACAGGTACACAGACCTTATTAATAGTGTCATTGTTGCTGTCTAATCTACTACGCATTGCTGCTTCTAAGAAGAATCATTTCAAAAATCAAATTACAACTTATTTGTTGGATGTATATTTTAATATATGGTAAAAGTAAAACTTCTATTTCATTCTGAAATATCACTTTGCACATCATACTTAGAGACGAGTTATTAAAAACAGATCAAATTATTACTATTCATAAATCAGAACTGAAAAGTTATAACCTCAAGAAGATCAGCCTGACATACATAAAATACAACTGCGGGCTAAGTGTGACAATCATATTGTACTTTATGAGGTCAGAGTGTATTTCCCCAAGGTAATTATTTTCTAGTCCTATTCTGAGACAGAATAATAGATTTAACATATCCAGTCAATACTTATTTGTTTCTGTTGTTTCTGGTTATAAATTTTCTGAGAGAATTCAGATTGGTATTTAGCTCAACAGTACAAGTCTTTGAATATCAAGTGAAAAGCAAAAATACTTAAAATTTAAAGATACTGAACTTTAATTTTACCACGTAAAAATTTAGAAATAATCCTTAACTATATTCTTAAAATATCTCTGTGTACTGCCTTTTAAAAAGATGAATTATTTTGTGCTTCCTCATTTGATTCCAATTTCTCCCTCTTCAATCCATGCCACCTCCTTAGGGCCTTGATCAAACAAACACCACTTCTTAATTCATTATCTTCCTTGCTACCATCCCGCCATGTCCAAACACCTGCCAAATATAGTGCTAGGTTCTCTCCAGGCATTAAGAAATTAGAAAAACTTAGTGTTGCCCTACTCTCCTTCTGTCTCTCATTATCAAGAATAATATCTGTCTCCAGTTCATCCCCTTCACTTCCTTGCCTTACATTTCCATCTCAATTTTCAGAAATAGGTTGGTACATCATCCTGGAATTGTTTCCCCTAGGATCATCAATTATTTCCTAGAGGTAAAGTTCATTAAACTTTTTCCTTAATTAATTTCCACACCATGGATGATCTTCTCCATTAATAACCCCTGCTCTCTTCACTTCCATGAAAAAGCTTTTCTCACTTCTGCTACCTCTCTATCATTTTCTGGTTCTTTACCAGTCTCTTTTCCTTGAACTATTCCATGGGTTCACATCACCTATATATAGGTGGTACTCTTTCTCTTCAGCCCCAAACATTTGTATCCACATTTATACTTACCCTTCTATTTGAATAAAACATGGGCCATTCAGTCTCAGCATAAATAATCTCGTCCCATATACAAAATCAGTTCCTCTTCTTCAAATATTCTTTATGAAATAAAAAAGCTGAGAATTTTTCACCAGTCCTCTCTCCCTCTCCCTTAGTCAAATAACTCTCTTTACCTCTACATTCTCAGTCTGTCCACATTGCCCTATTGTTACCACTCAAATTGAGTCCAGCAAAATGTCTGGATATCCACTTTTTCTTTCCTTCAGCCTCCAATATCACCTCCCTCTTCATACTACCAGAAAATTGTTATTAATTAATTTATTCATTTTACTTTTTTATTTTTTTGGCTGCCACACAGCATAAGGAGCTTCCAGTCCAGGAATCACATCTGAGCTGTAGCTGCAAACTAAGCTGCAGAAGTGGCAATGCCAAATCCTTAATCCACTGCAATGGGCCAGGATCAAACCCATGTCCCAGGGCTCCCAAGACATTGCTAATCCCATTGCACCACAGCAGGAGCTCTCTGAAAATTCTTATTTCATCCCTAAGCCTGATAATTATTTTAACACATTGCTGTCACCCCTACTATCCTCAAGGTAAAATATAAATTGCTTAACATACCTATGTCAACTAAACTCTCATTTTCTAGTAGATAGACTGTATTCCAACCATGAAAGTTCATCTGCCTTTTCCCAAATGAATGTCAGTTTCGTAGGGCTCTCTGCTTTTATACATTTTCTGTTGGAAATTCCTTCCTTCTCTGGCTAATGACTCTTTATTATTTGGACTCATAAAAATAAAATCATGTGTAAAAACCTATTTATGGAACTCTTCCCTGCTCCCAAAGCATAATGCAACCAATATTAAAGAACTTATATGCAATATTATAATTTTTGATATTTTTATCAATCTCCTTCATGGAAATTTTTGAGATATAAGATAGATCTTGTTCTTTGCTTCCACCATGCCTAGTAACTTTGATCTTCAACATTTATGGAGAGAAAAATATTTTAGTCTATAATAAAATCAATTAGAAATATCAAATTAATCACAGGTTAATGTTATTTGTCACTCAGTATAATAGAACTAAATTATTACTGAAAAATATATACTATTTGAAGAGGAAGTTCGAGATCCCAAATATTTATGGGCAGGATATAGCTCAGCCTTTAAAGAGGGCATATTCCTGAGTAAACTCCTTAGATGAGGCTGAGAGGAATAATAGAAAAGGAAAGAATTCCAAGAAAGAGAAACCAAGAGCCATGAAAACCAATGGCATGGAGGTCTAGAGCAGGTAGAGAACCTTGTCCCAAACAGGAGTATTTCCTGTCTGAAGGGCAGATATACAACACAATCTTTAGCCATGAGGATTTTGGAGTTACGACACTAGGTCTCTCACTCTTCCACTTTGTGAATGGTAGTAGTATCTTTTCAAAGTATAATAGATGTTGTAATATACAGTGACTGAAGATTATGCAATATATTTTTAATTTATTTTATGTATAATTATAGATATATGATATATAAATATTTCCATATTTAATTAAAAGATATACTAGGAAAAGAAGGTCAAAATCCTGACTCTTTTTTTTTTTTTACATTTTCTGTCAGAAGTAAGGAAAAACAAATAAAAAAACACCCTGAATCCCTGCATTTGCACCCACAGTGGCCCTCTGCCCGGAATGACCTTCTCATAAACACTTACTCGCTTCTGGCCTTCTAGTTTGTGCTCCAGTGTCATGTAATCAGAAAATTCTTGTCCCAGCCATATAAGTGAACAAGACATATCACATTTTTTTCTATTACTTTCTTTTTCTTTTTCTTTTTCTTTTTCGGGTCATATCTGTGGCATATGGAGGTTCCCAAACTAGGGGTTGAACTAGAGCTGCAGCTGCTGGCTTATACCACAGCAACGCCAGATCTGAGCCATGTCTGTGACCTACATCACAGCTCACAGAAACACTGGATCCTTAACCCACTGAGCGAAGCTAAGGAGTGTCCTCGTGGACACTGTGTTGGGCTCTTAGCCCACTCAGACACAGAGGAGTTCCTAAGACATACTACACTCTACCTTAGTGTCCTGCTTTATGTTTGGAATGAGGCACATATCACCATCTGATATTTGTGTTACTAATTTTGGACTGTGTCCTCATTGTGTTTTATTCACTGCTATTTCCTCAGGGGCTAGAAGAGTGCTTGGCTCAGAGTAGGAAGTCAGTGTTGAATAAATGATTACATGATTAAATTACAGAACGTTAATCTCTTAATAGAGATATTTCTCCTCCAAATCTACACAGCAGTTCGACTGATTCTTGAAAGCGTGTAAAACATATGTCACTTCACAATATACTTAGAATACATCTAAATGACTGAACATGCACCTCATGATATGAGGAGATGTACATGATATGACTGTAACCATGAGGACAGCTCCCCCATGCAGACATGAGGGCTAGCTTGCCAATGCAAAAGGGGGAGGGGAGGCTTTAAGACCCCTGTCATCTCTGTCTGCCTTCCCAAAGTTGTCCCAAAGACATTGGTAATTAAAGTGAAAACACTGTAGTTGCAATGCTTATGATAATCTCCCAACCTCTACTTCCAAACAAATTTATTCCTTAGGTTCCTACTATGTAGAAAACCTTGAGCTTCGATATTGATTCTTTTAACCATATTGGCCTTAATTCTATTTACTCAAACATTCCAAATTCTTTTTTAAAAATTTTATTATGATTGGAGTTTCCATCATGCCACAGCAGAAATGAATCCGACTAGGAATCATGAGGTTGTGGATCCGATCCCTGGCCTTGCTCAGTGGGTTGAGGATCTGGCATTGCCGTGAGCTGTGGTGTAGGTTGTAGATGCAGCTCGAATCCTGCATTGCCGTGGCTGTGGCATAGGCCGGCAGCAACAGCTCTTCAATTAGACCCTTAGCCTGGGAACCTCCATATGCCACAGATTTGGCCCTAAAAAGACAAAAGACAAAAAAAAAATTATGATGATTGATTTACAACGTTCTGTCAATTTATGTTGTACTACAAAGTGACAGTCATACATATATATAAATATACATTCTTTTCTTTTTTTCCAAATCTTATAGGCCTCCAGGCCTTTGCATCTTCTCAAACACTTTGATGCCAGATTTTCATAGTGTGCTTGTTGTTATCATTTGAGTCTCAAATATTATCTTTTCAAGGAGGTCTCAGTTTACCTGTCACTTCCTCTGAATTGCTCTTCCCTCAAGTATTCCACATACACCATCACACACATTCACATGCCTCAGTCTCCAGGAATTTATTTCATCATGTGCTTATGAAAATCTGAAAGGTATTTTCATTTACTTGTCCTCTGACTTGTGAATTGTTTTCTCTTCCCCAAAAGAATATGCTCCATAAAAGCGGGGACCTTACCTATTTTATTCACCAATTGGCTTCCAGTGAAACATCTGACATGTGGAAGGCATTTAATCAGTACCAAAAAACAAAGGACCCTTACATTCAGCCTGAATTTTAATGCATTCCGACATTTATCTCAAATTTCTAAGTGGATATCATTTATATGCATAAGGCCTGTATTCTAGTCCTAGTTCTTTGCAAATCCTCTGTGACTCAATCTTGAGTGTGAACTGATTTATAGTGAACCTTCAACTTTTTAAGTTCTTTAAAGTATGGCAAATTAAATATCAAATGCCATTCTTATTACTTTTTTTTTTTTTTTGGTGCCACAGTTGTGGCATATGGAAGTTCTCAGGCAAGGGGCTGGATCAGAGCTGCAGCTGCTGGCCTATGCCACAGCCAGAGCAATACCAGATCCAAGCTGCATCTATGAACTACAGCACAGTTCAGGGCAACACCAGATCCCTAACCCACTGATCGAGGCCAGGGATCAAACCCACATCCTCATGGACACTAGTCGGGTTTGTTCCCACTGAGCCATGATGGGAACTCCCTCTTATTACAGATTTTTAAAGTCGCAGCTATACTATAGTATTCGTGCAGTTCAATTTTTTACAGACTTACTTTTTTTTCTTTTTATAGTTATCCCTGCTGTATATGGAAGTTCCTAGGCTAGGGGTTGAATTGGAGTTCAAGCTGAGGCCTACACCACAGTCATGGAGACGCTGGATCCCAGTGACATCTGTAACCTATACCACATTTTGCGGCAACACTGGATCCTTAACCCCCTGAGCAAGGCCAGCGATTGAAGCTGTATCCTCATGGAGATGATGTTGGGATAACACTGCCACAATGGGAACTCCAATGGACTTACTCTTTAAAGGAAAATACAGAAATATCAATGTATCTTACATAACTTTGCTGGAAAAATTTGTTGTTGCCTAGAAAAACATTTAAGCTCTACTGTTGTCAGCAATATCCTAGGAAAAGGAAAACTGAGTTAATTGAATATTCTTATAGCAAGAGTAATACAGAACAGATTAAGCAATATTAAGTTATTTCTGGTTAAACTTTCCAAATGCAAAAATCTAGATCTAGGCTTAGAAGTATATATGCATTATTTGACTAGTTCAGCCAGATTCAATCAAAGATAATGACTGCATTTCTAGAAAAATTGGGAAAGCATTGAGTCAGACAAAACTTTGTTCACATTTTGGTCACTTTGAACAAATCTCACAACCTCCTCAACTCTGTTTCATCATATGAAAAGTGAGATAATCTTTGTATTGTAAGGATTAGCAATAATACGTTTACAACAGAGGTGCCCATTGTGGCTCAGTGGGTTAAGAACCTGACTAGTATCCACAAGGATCCAGGTTCGGTATCTGGCCTTGCTCAGTGGGTTAAGGAACCAGCATCACCGTGAGCTGTGGTGTAGGTTTCAGATGTGGCTCAGATCTGGCATTTCTGTGGCTGTGATATAGGCCAGCAGCTACAGCTCCGATTCAACCCCTAGCCTGGGAACTTCCGTATGCTGCAGATGCACCCATAAAAAGACAAAAAAGATATGTTTATATGCATAGCATAGCATTTGTAATGTAAGAGGTGCTAAATAAACTCTATCTGGTGCTAAGATAATGATTAATCATTATAAAAATGGGAAAATTCTATATTTATCTTTCTTCAATAGTCAGGACTGTCCTATTATAAAATATAAATACTGATAAGGATGGAAATATCTTTTGATGAAAAAAGTTATGTAGAATTTTCCTTAAAATAAAACTTTAAAATTTGTGTCACAGTGGTTACTATTGATATATGCACATATTTGACCTGCATATGAGATTGAATCCCAGAGCTCACATAGTTAGTAATTGTCAATAAAGTATTTCTGCAAAACAGAGTGAAATTTTCAGATGAGATGCTTTAAATGCATATATTAACACAACAAATTATATTATGTACTGAATCCTTACAGTTCCACCAAGAACTCTGCAAGAGAGAATGTCAGCTTGACTTAGGGTCTCATTTTGTGACATAACATGCTTTCCAAACATAACCATAAAACTAATATAAAAGACAATCAAACTGAAAGAGCCTGCACAGATTTTTTCCAGGTAGATGTAAAAAATGACTATATGCACACCTATAACTCTATAAGGGATTTCATAGTTCATTATGATCCGTGCACAAATTCAAAAGGGTACCTGAAATGCTGTTTAGTGAATTTCAGGTGATTTGTCTTTGATGCAATCTTTGTATCAACAAGTAATTGGCAATGTGTACATTTTGCTGTTCTCTCTACTGCTTTGGGTTAATTTTAATAGGGCAATCTGTGGGGTTCATTGGCTTCTTCCTTGATCCTAAGAGATTCTATTCTAAATCTGATTATAGCTCAGAAGTTCTAACTACCCAAGGACAACAAGATTAGATGCTTGCTTGATTTAGAAACATAAAGGCTCCAAAGAACTAACCTAAACTTTAGGCACCTAGAGTAAGGATATTTGAGAATATATCACACCCATGAAAAATATATCAAGAAAATCTATGTGTCAGGAGTTAGGCAAAGAGAAAAACAGACATTCTTTCTGAGAGCACAGGTTCTTCTGAATAGAATATATTACAGTTGTAAGAGATGAACATCACTAAAATAAACAAATAAAATAAATTTGTCAAGGAAATGTAAGTATGAAAAATATATACTCCATACTGAAGGAAACATTTTAGGCCCTAGAATATAAAATCACATGCATCCTATTTATAAGTTTATGGATAACCAGTATAACTAAAATTATTTTAGCAAAAAGTATTTTTACTAAATATATCTTAATGCTTCTAAAATCACAAATTTCTAAAAGTAAAACTATTGTATCTGGAGTGTATAAGCAATGAGATCCTGCTGTATAGCACTGGGAACTATATTTAGTCACTTGTTATGGAACATGATGGAGGATAATGTGAGAAAAAGAATGTATATACATACACATACACACGCATATATACACACATGCATATATATGTGTGTGTGACTGGGTCACTTTGCAAATTGATAGAACACTGTAAACCAATTATAATGGAAAAATTAAAATAATTAATAAAATATAAAAAGTAAAATAATATGAACTACAGAGTAAAACCCTTCATATTTCTAGTGAAAATATATGGCAAGTGGGTTCTTTGCCAAGGCATTAATTGACATTATTTAAAGTCTGTAAATAACGAAGCAGATGTGGTATTCCTCAAGGCAGAAATAAGCTTTCACAGGTCTTATCATTTCTATGACATCACATGTGGTCTGAACTGTAAAGAGAGGCGAACTGAGTGTTGCCCATTTAAAGCTGGCCACAGCAAGGATTTCAGTTCCATCCATGTCATATAAACATGCCATGGGCAAGAGCTCAACAAAAGCTTATAAAAGAGGCACCTGTGGTTTTTAAATTAAGCCCATTTGCTGTAATTAACCAGCTTTATTTTTCATAAGTCAACTTTTTTTCATTGTTTTTTAAACCATCCCTGTGGTGGTCATAAACACCATACAGTTTTAATGGGAAAGGATTTTGTTTCTTAAAACCCCAGGCGACTTGAAATAAAAATCAGTCAGGCCACTTCTGAAAGGGAAGGAAAAAAAAAAAGGAAGAAAGAAAGAAAGAAATTGAGGGCTCTGGTTAACTCAGCTCAAGTTGTAGGCAATTCAATCCAAATAAAATAGACTGGCATTAGTGCAGTTCCGTCTGGTACAGTCTCAGCAGATTTGCCTTTCCCTTGGAGGTTAATCCCTAGCATAGCTATTCTTGATTCACAACTTACTTTTCTTCACGGTTAACCCTTTAAAAATAACTATGCATTCAAAATGAAATAGGCTTTGAAATAATTCTCAGCGAATTTCATAGAAAATGTGTGGCATTTAAAATACGTTTAAGAATAGCAAATGCTGTGGGAAATCAGCAGAGAATGATCGTAGATTTGATACACATTTGACAACCTTTTTAGAGATCTTTGAAGTTTTTTCCAAGTGTATTTCAATATTGGTAGCCCTAAAAATTCATCTACAAATCCTGAGATTATTTATACAAATATATTTTACATCTATTGCTTTCTTAGCTCTAGCTGGAACAGAAAGGGAGGAGTCTTTGGTACCTCAGAATGAGACACTCAGAAGTTTTGATGTGAGCCTTTTTTCTTGAACAAAAGATACTCCTAGAAATCATGTATATTTTTTAAAAAGTGCTTCAGTAACATAATATCAACATCTTAATGAAAAGAATTTGAGCAAGAAAAGCATTTCTACTCTTCTAGAAAACACCCCTGTTTATAAAACATAGCTGATATACATAAGATATAGAAAGTATATTTGATTCATCAAATCCCTCCTTCAGTGCTATTGTACAATTGACTTTCAGAAACAGCACTTCTCTTCACAAGGTGGAAAAGAAATAAAGATATATGTAAACTGTCTCTAATGAGAGTATATTTAAGTACAAAAATTATATGAAGAACAACAGAAAATATCAATTTTTGATTAAAATAAGTTTGTATTTAAGTACTAATTATAGGGCAAGAAATAGATACCGACACAGGATGTAGAGTCCATAAATTCATTGTAGCATCATATGTAATCATAAAGAAAGGAAAACCACCTACATCCCAAGCTAAAGAAATGGATACAAAAATCACACCAAATTTATTCAGGTAAAAATTTTCCAAGGACTACTAAGCATGATTTAGTTCGCCTAATCCATTTCGAAAATAATTTGGCATTCCTAATAAGTGGAAATATGCGTACTCTGTGAGACAGCAATCCTACCCATGTTATATACTCCAGAGAAATTCACACTGTTTGGCATTTTATATATATATATATATATATATATATATATATATATATACACACACACACAAACAATATACATAAGAATAATCAGAGAAGTGTGGTTTATAATAGCAAGGTACTGAAAATAACCAACATTACTCATAAGAGAATAAATAACACTTTTGTGATATACTCATCCCATATTACTAGGTACCAATAAAAATCCTAGCTTTAGGATCCAATGGATTACATATTTAAGACAATGTTGGGTTAAAAAAGTAGGCTACAAGATAATACATACAGTATGATTTGATCATATAAAGATCAAAAAAAGCAAAACTATACCATACTGTTAGAGAAATAGATAATAGGTGATCAAAATGTACATAACGGTAAGAGAATAATTTTTATAAAAGTATGTTAGCAAAGACTTCTTGGAGCAGGAAGAGGATTATGACTTAGAAGGAATATTAAGCAGGTATCTGAAGTGTGAATTTATTCCATCTATGTATGTTTTATAATTATATTTTGTAATAGAAACATAAAGCTTTTAAATGCATAATTTCAAACAATACTTAAAAGGATAAAAAAACTATGTTATAATATTATATATAACAACAGGATTTCCTTTGTATAGTGTAGTGTGTGTGTGTATCTTCATATTTTTACTTATATAATTATTATATTTCAATATATTTATGCACCTATTTTAAAGTCTGCTGTTTAACGGGCTTAAAATTTGTTTATACTAAAAACTGAATAATCAGAAATATAAATATTTAATACGAAAGTGATATTTCTCCCAAGTCCCTACCCTTAAAGTAGCAGGTAAAACTATATTTACTTAATTCTGACTTGATCCTTAGTTAAACCAAGTGTTTTTTAAATGTAATGAATCAGTCTTTTTAGATAATAATTCCATTTCTCTTATTTCTGTTCCTCACCAAATTCCTGCTCCAATTCAAAACAATGTTTAGATAAATGTGGGCAAAACGGCTTGGATGACCTTGATGGATACAAAAGGCAGGTCACTGCATCAGCAAGGTGGCCAGTGTCTGCTCTGAGCTCTACAGCAACCGCCCCCTCCCTGCCCCCTCCCCTTGCCTGCCTGCCTCTTCCTGTTGGCATTTAAGGGCCATGCCACAACCCAAGACCCTTTTACCGCTTCAGTCTGATCTCAGCAGCCCTTCCTATTGGCATGGCGTCCTCATGATTCTCACTGGCGAATGTCATTTTTGAAGTTTTACCATATTTTTCTTCACCTCCTGACCCATTTGTAGCCTCCATTTTAAGTCTCCACCATCCCTCCAGTGGCCTGGCCCAGCTGGCATAGACGCACTCAATTCAGTAGAGTTAACCATAGAGAGGCCAAATGAGTCTTACACATCTACTACACTCCTTCTCTTTCCTCTCTGCCTACTCACAGCTCTGACTCCTCATTTTACCTCATTTTAGTTTAATTCCATTCTGCCCTCAGTACTCTCCTACACTTTATATTACAGTCGATCCTTTAAAAAATTTTTTTTGGCCACTCAGGAATCAAACCTGTTGCACAGCAGTAACCAGAGCCATAGAAGTACAATACTGGATCCTTAACCCCCTGAGCCACCAGAGAACTCCCAGAGTTGAACCTTGAACAACATGGGTTTGAACATCACAGAACCACTTATATGTGGATTTTTAAAAATAACTTTATTGGAAGAAATACTGGAGGTTTGCAACAATTTGAAAAATCTCACAGATGAAGTGCATAGCCTAGGAAAATAGAAAAAATTAAGAAAAATTACGTGTGCATAAAATATGTATAGATACTAGTCCATCCTTACATAGGTATAAGGTGAGTGAAATTAAACATAGAATTAATAATGTGTTAGTTTTCTTACTGTTTTGAATTTTGCCTTCAGAAAAGTCTATCACCATACAGTATGTCTCTCTCTTATAATTGGAGAAACTGAGAATCAGCCTATTATCACATGTGCTTTTTTTAATGTTACAATGTCTCTAATACTGGACCATGAATAATACTGTAATCACACATGGCATAATGGTTTTATAATGATCCATTCATTAGTCTACAGCCTAGGCTACCATAAAGCAATCATAATGCTGCTTCTTTGTTATCAGTGCATGAATCATTACACTGGTAAATAAAGCAAATTTTTTCACATTGTCTCTTCATTTCTGATGTGTAGAGTTAGTAAAATGTCTAACATCTACATATGAGGAAACATTGATGTAGATACTGACAGAGGATTCATCTTGCAAACAGACAAGCCCAATTTACAGTATCAGTACAACAAGTACAGTACAGTCCTGTAAATGTATTTTCTCCTTACGATTTTCTTTACAACATTTTCTTTTCTCTAGCTTACTTTAAGAATGCAGTTTATAATACACATAACAACAAACAATCTATTAATCAAATGGTTATGTTATTGGTAAGGCCTCCAGTCAATAGTAGGCTATTGATAGATAAGTTCTAGGGTGTCAAAAGTTCTATGTGGATTTTCAAATCTGTAGGGGTTGGCCCCTAACCCTATGTTGTGTTGTACAAAGGTCAACTGTATTTTTAAACCAATGCCTTACCCCTCTGCCCCCTCAGCCCCCACCTGTTTTGAGTTTACCCTTTGGCTTGGATTGGGGACAATGAAATAAGGGGACACAATTAGAAATAATTAGATTCTGATCACCTCAATCTCTTCCTTCTCTTTTGTTTTCTTCCATGTCCTCCTCATGGGTCCACATTTTCTGCATCACATTCCCAACCTCTGCTCAAATCGAACATCTTAATTAAGTCTTAATGGAAGACAAAGTATCTTCTCTAAATTATTAAAAACTCTCTAATCGGCCCCTTGATAGGTTAAACATAAGCTAAAATAAATCTACGAAATAGTTCTCTTTTGTGAAGACTGGCTTTGAAGACTTTCTTATTCAACATAAGAAAAATCTTATGTTGAATGTCAAAAGTTTATTATCATTCTTTCTTTTTCTATTTATCTTCTGCAACAATACATACAGTTCCCCCAGACAAAAGAATGTCTTGGGCCAAGTAAGAGAAAGGTCTTGTGACAAGAAGGCCTTTAAAATCATATTAATTTTCTTTCAAAATGTTATCTCTTACATATGCAAAATAAAAGTTTTAAAAGAAGTATCACCCAAAATATTAACATTTTGATGGTGTAGTTGTAAGTAATTTTATTGCCTTTTTTGTAAAATTTTCCCAAACTCTTTAGAATGATGTCGTATTGTAACTGGGTTAAAAACATTAAAAACACTTTACAAGTCTAAAACCCTAAATCCTAAGTATTTAGTATATATAGGGGCAATGTGTTTGTGTGTATTTTAGAGCCATGGAGTCACAACAAGGGAGCACTAGCTCCAGGTAAGGTCGGAAGATCCTAAACAATTTTTCCTGACAAGAGAACACTGAACCAGAGTAATACATTATTTATTTATGTTCTGTTCTTTGAACACTGAGATAATCAATGGTCTAAGTTCTGGAATCAACATGATATAAAACCCACATATTAAAACATGAGCGTTATCTTCAAAAGAAATTTAGAAAAACATAATCTAAATCATTAGAATTCAGCTCAACCTAACAATCCTTATAACTTTTTTTTTTATTTAAGGTTAAGACCATAGCACTTTAGATTCTATTTGTTCCTTTTAGTGCTGTCATGTTAGAAATAAGATCATCAAAAAAAAAGGTATTTCTTTTTAACATGGTTTTAGTGATTTTAATGTAAAAACAACAACAAAAATTGAGAACCAACAAAAGCCTGATCTAAATTTAATAAAGGAAAGAAAATACAGCTTCTGCCCTAAGCTCATTAGGTTTGCTTATTATTTTCCTAAATTTCTGATGAAACTTTGTTTCAGGTAGAAAACTTCTTTTAGATACACTTGGCATTTTTGATATTGAAAGTACTACTCAAAAATTAAATGTTTTCATGTTTATAAATACAAAACTAAACTGATAAATGGCAAAAAGAGGAAAGATGTACTGTTAACATGAATACTGTCTTTAATTTGGCAGTTGTTTTTAATCCTCAGCAACAGATCCACATGAGGGCAGTAGACCACGATAAAGCTTGGAATATGAAAAGTATCACAAAGATACACCAAAAAGGAAAAGTATATCCAATCTTAAAATCCCTTTCCCTTGGCAAGAAGTGTAGCCTCGTATTTTAGAAGCCACAACTAATCTGAGTTACCAGTATCTTTCTCATGACTAATAAATCTTTTTCTTTTTATATTCCAACACACCAGCAGAAAAAAAAAAAAAAACTGTTTTCTCTCCTCCCTGCCTATAAAAATCCACAAAGGATCTAAAAATCATTGAACTCTCAAAGTAAGCAAAATTCTTATTCCACTGATTTTCCATAAGTATTGATGAAGATAAAACTATTCCAGTCAAATGAGAACTTCTGCTGTGAAAGGAAGGAAAATTGAGTAGAGTATCAATTTAATTTACCATTTTTAAAGCACTTTAAGGAATGATAACTCTTTTAGTTAAGAATCTAAATGGAAAAGAAAAGAAGAAATGTGCCATTTTTAACATCAGCCTTCTAAGTACTCCAAGAAAAAGATTTTTGGAGTATTTATATCCATCCCCATTATTGTCAGGATGTGAACAGTATGGAAATGTTGATAGAAATTTTATCACTTCTTGCCCTTGTCTCTTCCACAGTCCTGATATAATCTTCTTCACATCATCTGTATTAGTTTTCTCATACTGCTATAACAAATGACCAGAAACATGGTATCTCACAACAACACAGTTACTTTCTCAGAGTTTCTGTAGATCAGAAACTTGAGATGGGTCTCATTGGATGAAAACCAAGGTGTCAACAGGGCTGTGTTCCTTGCTTCAGGCTCTGGGGAAGAATTTGGTCCAAGTTCATTCATATTGTTGGCAGATTTCATAAAGTTCCATAAAGCTGTAGGATTAATTCCCTTTCTTTACTTGCTGTCAGCCAAGGATGCCTTAACTCCTAGAAGCTTCTCTGTAGTCATCACTCATGGGACCATGAAAGCTCAGACACAGCAGCAGCATATCAACCTCTCTGATTCCCCCTTGTGCTGCATCCCAACTGCCTCCTGTTGCTGTTCCCTGATTCCAGCCAGAGAAAGTTTTCTGTTCCCAAGGGCTCATGTGATAAAACTGCCCCCCACATAACCCAAGATCATCTGCCTATTCTGAAATGCATGACGTAAATTACATCTGCAAAGTCCCTTGTGCCCTGTAAGAACATATTCAAAAGTTCCGTTAGGATGTGAGCATTTTTGGGGCATCATTATTAAGCCTGTCACTCATTTCATTGAGAGGAGGCTCTGAAGAGAATCCAGGAAAGCATGAAAACAAGGAAAGGAGTAGGCTATGAAGATATTTTTTTCCTAAAATTATTTTCATCCACATCTTTAATATCCCTTACATATTTCAAGCTTATTGCTGCACAGGTGCCTTTACTCACATTCTTTGCCCTGCCCAAAGGCCCACCTCTTCAATGCACTGTCCATCCAAAGCTGAGCCTGTTTTCAGGTTTCTAGGATGATTCTTCTTCCTAAAGCAACCACTGACATTTACTCAAAGCATCACTGATTTTTTATTTCTCAGAATCCCTGAGAATTTGGGAACAGAACAATTAGCACTTACTAATGATTTACTAATGTAAACCTTACCTCCTCCAAGTAATGTAATGATCTAGAGGGCCTGGATCATATCTCAGAGTATATTCCAGACCTGCTGCTTCACAGCCATGTACCTTTAAGCAAATTAATAAGTCCTCTTGTGCCTCAGTTTCCTTCTCTGTAAAATAGGAGTAGTAACAGTAACATCATGGGTTTAAGTGAGTTGATATACATACAGTGCTTAGAACACATGTCTAGCACAGAGTAGGCAGTCAACAAATGATAACTTTGATTACTATCATTAATACCTGTTTGAGTGATTTGAGAATGTACCTTGTTTTGAGGTTATATTCAGTAAGGCTCAAAATTCTTTACCTATATATAATTTTCCCATATATAGTTACTGTGTATATGCCAAAAAAATAGAGGTGAAAATTAATGTCCCTCATGTATTGATGTTGTAATAGTCATTCTTATATACATTTAGTTTTATGTCAGTTAAATGTCCTATATTCACTAATTATGCTTTGAATGAGAAGCTATACTTATCTAATTCTTTTACAATGAGGAAATTTTATTGGATTGTCCTAGACTGCTATTTTCAAAGTAAGTGCGTATATATACACTTTATTTTGACTCACATCATTAAACCAAAAGATAAGTACCTAGGGCTGCAAAGTAATGCAAAACAGAAAGTCCACAAGAAAATAGAACATAGATGGTATCTTCCCATGGGTTTTGGATTCATGAACATTTTAACAACTTTATTTAAAATTTTAATGTCATTTTAAGTGATGTTTTCTAAAATGAATTTTGTTCCCTTCTTTTTAGAAAGCTAAACTTTAAGCAAAGGACAGCATTATTGGAACATATGAGAAAATATACCACTTGCTCCTTCATTCAACTATTATTTATTGACATTAGGAATAGTACCTAAATAGTAGGTGATAACTGTGAAATAAAATTCATGTCTCATGGCAAGCAAGAAAAATTTGAACATGAAAAATTTCCCTGCCTCTGGCCTCCCTTCTCCCCAGACTGTGGATTGTGTAACTGCATTATGCATCTACCAAACCTCCCATCAGCACAGATACCTGCTCAGACAGAAAGAGCAACATTCTCCCAGCACCAACAAGACAACCCCTTAAAAGATCACATTCCTTCTAGAGTTTGCAAGGGGCCACAATGACGCTTGAGTCTAGACCGTGTAAACTGTCAATAATGCATCACTGAATGCACAGCCTTCTGTCTCCAAAAACTTAGGTAACTGTGCCTTGACTTCTAATGGGTAGAACAGTTCCCAGAACTTTCTGAGATGCTTTTCCTGGGTTTTAATCTTTAAATTTGGCTCGAATAAAACTGTCCATTTCTTTCTTTGATCAACTGATTTATTTTTCATCTACATAACTTTAATCAGAAAACTCTGAAGCAATATTAGAAGCAGGGATTATGTTTTTCTCACTTTTTAGAGACTCTAAGTATTGTACCAAAGGCAATAGAGCTGACTTTAGGTGACACCCAGATTAAAACTCTATTCTGTTGTACTTCAAAGCCCGGGGATTTCAGGACAAGATGAAGTTGCTCAGTAATTATTCTAATTTGTTCAGCCCCCGCCCCCAACACACACACCCAATACCCAATAAATGTTTGTTTCACTTTTAAAGCTTAAAAGTGTTTAATAAGTGGATACATGCAACATATTAATTACTAGGCTAATTATAAAAGTTTTCATTTGAGATCTCTCAAAGAAAGAATTTAATAAAATCCTACATTTTAACCACAGCAGCTGCCCTAAAATTCTCTTGGCTTTAAGTAACAACATACCTACTATCAGTAACTTAAATATATGGTTATGTGAATAAATCCTGAAGGAGAAGAAGTTCAGAGGTTAATTCAACAGCTCAAACAGGTAGGATCTCTCAAATCATTTATGACTCTCCTGACTCTTCCCTCAGAATCTCCCTAGGATGCTGCAGGCCTCAGTCACAATAGAACTGTTGAAAGGCAAAGGTGGAGAGGAAAAGAAGGGCCTCCTGACACTCCTCTAGCTTTTAATTAGAGAGGAAAAATTTTCCCCAAATCTCTCAGTTGCTCTGATGTCTTATTAACCAGTTGAGGGTCACACATGCAATCCTAAACTAGGTGAAATGGCATAGGATTAGTATAATTGACCACATGAATCAGTATTCATGCCCTGTGCTGAACACAATTCTTCCCCTAAATGTGAATAAATTCATCTTCCCATTTGAAGAAATGAGAAGAATGGCTAACTGGTAGGCATCTAGCGGCAGCAGATGCTGCTTCCTTAGTACTGTCTCTCTGCCACTTACAAGGTAGAGTGCTATGTATCCTGGGGACATCTTCAAGGTGGAACACATTTTTGATAATGTGACTGGTTAAAATGACATCATGAAATAAGTACATAACAATGATAATAATTCACACAAGCCGGTGTAATAGGTATTTTTGTTTTTCCCATTCATCAATGAAGAAAATAAAATTTAATTACCTTGCCCAATATCAGCAAATCTCAGTAATCTCCACAGAGAAGATGATAGTAGCTGGGATTCAAGCTCATGTTTTTCTGACTCTGAAGCTGGAGTTATTAATGCTTAATATACACTACCTAAATGTCACTGGAGGACTGCCATTTATAATAATTGAGATGAATTCTTATTCCATGCATTTCCCTTCTTTACTTTGTAACAGTTTTAATATCAACTGCTGCTCCTCAGGAATCAGAATTAATATCTATAAGAACATAGCTGTGCAAAGTATTGAATGTATGATAAACACCAAAATCTAGTTTCTGCCTTCTTGTAGATAGCAGTCATTGAATGTGAAAAGCCGGCAGAGTAGAGGTGTGGTGTGGAAGTTTTCATTTTCAAAGTCAAAAGGAAGTTAGCAATAAAATTTCTCTCTCTCTCTCTCTCTCTCTCTCTCTCTCTCTCGTCCCTCTCCCCTCCCCCCCACTTCTCCTTCAACCACACCTCTCCTCTGCCCCACCTCTCTTTCAAACACACACACACACACACACACACACACTTGACCTTGACCAGCAGACAGCCTTCATAAAATCTAAATATAATATCTGAACTATTGCCTTAGAAATGCATAAACACCTGGCTCTCCAGGCTACAACTATAAATATATAGATTTTATTAATGACAGCAAATGCCTAGAAATGTCTAATAAAACCAAGGTATCTTTCAATCAATGATAGATTAATAGAATTTAATATGGTGGGATTGGAAAAGTCACTGTAACTAATTGCCCTTACAGTCTGTGAATGCCTCTAACTGTGATATATAGCATCACACTTCAGTATTTTAGTTAAGGGTCTTCTTATTAAATTACCTTGAAACATCAATGTTGGAGGTTATAGAGCTCATTTACTATTTATCTGTGTTCTAAGATGGAAGGTCACCTTTACTTTTAACATCAAGTTCTTATATTTCACATGTGCCTGCGGCTAATGATATCAACCTTAAAATAATGCAGTGATATTACCTAATGGAACAATAGCAATCAATCCCCACAAATATCTGGAGAAATTAAAAATATGCTGCAAAATTGACTGATTGCCTAAACTACATCCTATCATCCACTAGCTAGTAAGCATAATTTAACTACATGATGAGTGCTACCTATCATTTCTTTTCTGATTTCAAATTAAGCAGCCTCAGAAGAAGCATTGTTCATTTGTTTGTAAAATGTCCCTGACACAGACATTAGCCCTTATAGTAGGATTAAAAAATCCATCCATTGTCTAAAAGCTCTGTGACTTTCACAGGAGTTATGGTTTACCATCTTTCCCTGAAAAGCACTTCTAATATTGAAGAATCATGAATCTGTCCCACATATATATGCATGTGTCTAATTTGTTCTAGGGCAGTTAATTGTTGGGTTAAAATAAAGCATTTGTATTAGGGCTTTAAAAATACCTTGTTCCCAGAGGTGAGCACAAGGAGGACAAAATCCACAGAGGTAGAAACCATACTTAGTACATACCAAGTACTGCCCTAGACTCTCTGCCCTAGTTTACATTGCAGATGAGATGATCTCATAGTACCAGTAGTGGGGATGGTAGCAATGGATTCACGGTGCTAGAGGTAAATAAACATAACCACAATAAAAAATAGTACTATAATTATTGAATGTCTATCATGGGACAGTCAGAGGTACACTAGAGGTATGTGATAATCTCAAAGCATACACAACTCATAAAAGGTGGATGACATCTAAATTTGTCTCAATTGGACTCTCATATAATACTGAATGTTATCCAGTTATATCCATGTTTTGAAATCAAATTTCACTTTGCATAGCAAAAGGAAACCATAAACAAAATGAAGACAAACCACAGAATGAGAGAACATATTTGCAAATGAAGCAACTGACAAGGGTTTAATATCCAAAATATACAAACACCTCCTGTAGCTCAATATCAAAAAACAAACAACCCAATCAAAAAATGGACAGAAGATCTAAATAGACATTTCTCCAAAGAAGACATACAAATGGCCAAAAAACACATGAAAAGATGCTCAACATCACTAATTATTAGAGAAATGCAAACCAAAACTAACATAAGGTACCACCTTACACCAGCCAGCATGGCCATCATCAAAAAGTCTATAAGCAATAAATGCTCGGGAGGGTGCAAAGAAAAGAGAACACTTTTACGCTGGTAGTGGGAATGTACATTTGTGCAACTACCAGGGGAAAGAGGATGGAGTGTCCCAAAAAAAGTTATAAATAGAACTACCATACGATCCAGCAATCCCACTCCCGGGCATCTATTCAGAGAAAGCCATAATTCGAAAATATACATGCACCCCAATGTTTGCTGCAGCAATATTTGCAATAGCCAAGACATGGAAGCAACCTAAATGTCCATCAACAGAGGAATGGATAAAGATATGGTACAATATACAATGGAATATTACTCATATACCAGGGAGTATTACTCAGCCACACAAAGAATTAAATAATGCTGTTTGCAGCAACATGAATGGGCCTAGAAACTATCATACTAAGTGAAGTTAGTCATAGTGAAAGAAGAACATCATATGTTATCACCTATATGTGGAATCTAAAAATAGGATACAAACGAAGCTATTTGCATAACAAAAACAGACTCAGAAAAACTCATGGTTACCAAAGGGACAGGTGGGGGTGGTAGGAGGATGGACAGGGGTTTGGGGTTGGCATATGAACACTGATGTATATGGAATGACTGGCCAACAGGGATGTGCCGTGTAGCACAGGGAACTCTACCCAAGATTCCATGATCATTTATGTGGGAAAAGAATCTGAAAGAGAATAGATATGTGTATATGTATGACTGAATCACTTTGTTGTACAGCAGAAAGTACAACCCTGTAAATCAACTATACTTCAGTAAAACTTAAAACAAATTTTGCTTTGGCTTTGGGATTGTGGTCTCAGTTGTCTTATTAGGAGGAAATTAAACTTAAAAAAAGAAATTGACTTCAATTTCTAACACATAACAGTATTTGAAGTTGTATTTTCCAACATAGTTTGGAGTTTTCTTTCCAAACATTTTCTTTTTTTTAGCTGTTTCCAAAGTAGAGATTTTAATACTGTATTGCAAACATTTCATGTTTTTCAAAAAATATATTGGAATTATATCTGTATTAACAAAAACATTTACATAGGACATGGCCATGACTTTCCAGTTACTGTCCCGTGCAGCAATGATGTCTGCACTCAGTAATCAATTAATATCATATAGTACTTGATACATATTAACGGCCTTTTTGTTCTCCTATACCCTGAAACCCACAATTTTCACCCAACTGACAGTGACATTTGTAACGTTTAATTAGTACAGATGTGGAAACAATATAATCAAGATGTTAAAAGCCACTCCCCCATAACCAAAAGAGGTAAATGTTCTGAAAGATAGCTTTAGACAGATGTTGGCAAATTATTTCTGTAAAGGGCCAGATAGTAATTACTTTAAATTTTGTGGTCATTCCATATGGTCTTTGTCCCAACTTTGTCCCTGCCATTGCAGAAGAGTAGCAGCCAGTCAATACAAATGGGTATGGCTGCATTCCAAAAACTAGGGAGACCAGATTTCCTTATGCTTTATTTTCATTTCTGATAGTATGAGGTAGTTTATAAATTCTTATGCAATTCCTTCCTTGACCTATGTATTATTTAGAATGAACCGTGTTATTTAATTTGTAAATGTTTCCAGGTTTCCCTAAGCAGCTTGTTGTTATTGATTTCTAATTTAATTCCTCTGTGATAAGAGAATATACTCTACATGATTTAAAATTATTTAATCATTATATGTTTCAAATGTACAGCATTATAATTCAATACCTATATGCACCACAGAAGATCACTACCATAAGACTAATTATCATTCATCACCATAGAGTAGACCCCTTTAACCCATTTCACCCAACCTTATCCTTCTTTCCTTCTGGTAATCACTAATCTGTTCTCTGTATCTAGGAATTTGTTTTTTAGTTTATTTTTTTTTATTTCATATATGAGTGAAATAATATGGTTATTTATCTTTGTCCGTATCTGAGTTATTTCACTTAGCCATTTTATGTTCAAGTCTCTCTCCTTGATCCCCACAATGGTTGGACTTCACTGTCTTTTATGACTAACATTCCAGTGTGTGTGTGTATGTATGTATGCGTATGTATATATATATAGCAGTCTTCCTTATCCTTTCATTGACTAATGAACAGTTAGGCTGTTTCCATATCTTGAATATTGTAAATAATGCTGCGATGAACATAGAGGTGCATATATCTTCTAAAATTAGTGTCTTCTTGTTCTTTTGATAAATACCTAGAAGTGGAATAGCTGGACTATATAGTACTGCATAATTTTTTGAGGAATTTTTATACTGTTTTTCATAGTGGCTGAACCAATTTACAGTCACCAAAATTGTTTAAGCATTTCCTTTTCTCCACATTCTTGTTTTGTTTTGTAATTTGTCTCGAACTTATTCTTGTTATCTCTAGAGAGTTCCTGTCTGATAAGAGCATTCATGGCCATAAAAAGTGTAAACTTGCTAGATTTTTTCTTTCTTTTTATGGCTGCGCCTGTAACATATGGAAGTTCTCAGGCTAGGGGTCAAATTGGAATTGCAGCTGCAGGCTTACACCAAAGCCACAATGACATGGGATCTGAGCCACATCTGTAACAGCTTGTGGCACAGCTTGTGGCAATGCTGGATCCTTAACCTACTGAGCAAGGCCAGGGATCAAAACTGCATCCTCATGGACACTATGTCAGGTTCTGAACCCTCTGAGCCATAAATGGGACCTCTGCCCCCCATTTATTTATTTAAATGTGAATGCAGAGCTCTACATTTACCTTGCTAAATTTCATTTTATAGGTTGGGGCCACTGCTTATATTGATGATCACTTTTTCTCAATATATATCATAATGCTTAGGATTTATCAACAAAATGCTTAGACCTCACTTTGAATGAATGAGATAATTTTAAATTTTGCTTTTAATTTTTACTGTTCCCATAGAAGCAATACCTTATAATTATAGTCACGGCCAAAATTATTTACAGACAATTGATAGTAATTTAAACCTAAGATATACCATTTCAGACCATCCTTCTGGGTTGATATTCATTCTTGTTGCATTATTTAAGAATTGCTAGAAATAAAGACATACCCATCTGTCTCTCTCTTTCTAGGTTGTATGTGTGTATTGCCATTGAACTTATATTTACTTTGACTCACATTTTAATCTTCTAATATATCATCTTTGATTGATAGGAAATCCCATCCCCTGGGTCTTTCCTAACCAATGATTGACTAAGATGAAGCTGTAGCAGCGCTGACCCCATGATAAGATGTTGGTGGGATCACACTCCAGAATTCCATATGAAATCAGGTTGATGCTATACTCCTCTCACAGACATATTTTCCCACATTTTTTCTCTGCTCTATCCTCTTTCATTATAATCTTTCATATTTCTCCTAAAAGAACTTTCTGAATTAATCTTTTGTATGGTAACCTCCTTCTCATAGTCTGCTTTGGGAGAACCCAAATGAAATTTGCCACTTTCGCTTCCATTTTCTTTCTTTCTTCTTCTTTTTTTTTAATTTGATTTTACTTCCTCTTTCCAGTGAAGAAAATTTATAGGATAAACTATGGAAGATAATTCAGATTAACCCAAAAATATCCTTTAACTTCCTCCTACTATGCTGTACACTGGAGATTGGAAAACTAAAGATTTCATTTGCAATAACCCAGTCACAAAAAATCAAATACATGATTCCACTTATACAAGGTGACTAATGTAGTCCAATTCATAGAAACAGAAAGTAGAATGGTGGTCTACTAGATGCTGGAGGGACAGGAGAAAGGGAGTTGTTTAATAGAGTTGCAGTTTGCAAGATAAAAAAGTGCTGGAGATCTGTTTCTTAACAATGTGAATGCATTTAGCACCATGGAATTGTAGCCTCAAAAATGATTAAGATGTTAAAAAAAAAGAATGTGTGATAAATACATACATATAAATGTGGAAAAAATCATGCAAATAGATTTCATTGAGGGTGGGTGTTTTTCTGTTTTGTACATTAATTTTATATCAACATCTAGAAAAGGACAAAAATATAGTAGGTGCTCAGTGAACAACTTTTGAATAAACATATTTATTAGGAAAAAGATGAGGATACAGAAGAATATATGCCAATATATATTCAATTTGTGTGAGTGCATATGTGTGTATGTGTATAAATGAACACACACACACATATATTCTATTATAGATAACATAGAATAGGTATGCTGCCATAACAGACAATTGTAAATACAACATGTGATTCCCCAACCCCTCAAAAAAAAAAAAGGCTAAATTTCCTAGAATTTTTTTTTTAGCTCAGGGTTTACAGACGACTTAGGGTCTACTAAGCAAACACATCTACATGGGAATTAGCAAAAAGAGCACTATACATAAATCAATCATGACTAGCTCTTCTGTTGAGCCCTGTGGAGAAGTATTTAATTTTTCAGCACTTGTAACAGAGTTTCCTTTATACTTGAGACCATTTCTCATTTTCCCTGTCCTTTTTCAGCCCCTTACAGTAGGCAGTAATGACAGAAATAGTTTGTCCGAATTGCCACATGACAGCTGGATGCTTTCTCATATCTACACTTCTCTTGCATCATAAAAACTTAGTTCCCCAATCCTCCTATAAATTTTATCAGGAAACTCATTTTTTTTCTTATAAATCTCTACCTGTAAAACTAGCTACAGTGGAAGAGTTGCCTGCAAGTAAAAATACAAATCAAGATAACAATTAGGAACAAAAGTGATTATCAACAACAGATCATCAAGCCATGAGGAAACCTGGATTATTTTTCTAACCTAATTAAGTTTGAAGATAGAATGCATTGACATTATAAGATGGGAGTGTTAACCAATGCTATATAAGAAATAGCTATTTAATTCCATTGAACTGTGGGCACATAAAAATAAATGACTTAAAGAAAAGCGTTGGAAAAATGATGGCCATCATGACAGATGACTAAGAGAAACACAAAGAATTGAAAAACACTGGAGAAGCAGGCTGCTTCTCACTAAATTCAATATACAAACTCAAGAAGTAGGATGATGGGCTGATACTTTTCAGATCTGCTGCAAATGAAACGGAATGCCCCAAATTCTTCAATAAAATTGAACTCCCAAAGATGTAGTGATTGGAGTAGAAGTTATCACCAACAACATACACAGAGAGCCCTTAAACCTTTCTCCCGAAAGGCTGTTTTGGGGTGAAAATTTTTGTTACCTAAAATTCATTTGTTGATGCTTTATACCCTAATGTGATGGCATTAGGAAGTGGGTGCTTTGGGATATAACTCGGTTAAGATGAGGTCATGAGGGTAGGATCCTCAGGATAGTATTTGTGCCCTTACAAGAAGAGACCAGAGAGTATGCTGTCTCTCTCTCTCTCCCTCTCTTCCTCTTTCTCTCCTTACCCTCTGTCTCGTCCTCCCCCTTTCTCCTCCCTCACTTGCCCCCTCCATGTGAGGATACAGCAAGTGAGCAGCTTCCTCCAAACCAGAAAGACAGCCTTCCCAGACAGTGACTATGTTAGCATCTTGTTCTTGGACTTCCCAGCCCCCAGAACTGTGAGAAATACAATTTTATGGTTTAAGTCACCCAATCTATGGTATCTTCTTATATCAGCTTGAACTGATATAGGTAGGCTGCCTAACACTCTGTTTTACAAGGTCACTAAGAATCATATTGATGGCAGTTTTTTGTTGATTGTTTCTTTTTAATATCATGGTGGCTCTCCAGTACAGACCATGGATAAAGGTGATAGATTAATGCCATTGCAATGAACTCCATGAGGATCGTGAAGTCCAAAGTTGATACCAAATAGCAACCTTTAACTAGCAAGACAAGGAGGATACTGTTACTGTAATAGAGAGCAAGGGCAGAGTAATAATCAGAATTGTTTGGCATACAGGTATGTCTGGTGGTTTCTAAAATCAAAAAGCCCAAGAAAGTCCTGCTATTTCAATATATATGAGAAACCTCTAGTTCAGATGAACTTCAGCAATCAAAATAGAGTGCTAGAAGCTTCATGTCAGTCCAAAGACCCTGTATGAAGAAAAGAATGTATACCTTTGAGAAAGAAAGAAAAAATAACATCACAAGTTCTTGCTACAAGTTTTCTTTTGCAAAGGAACTAGATATTAACAAAGATAACTGTATTTGGGAGAGAGAAACCATCAAGAGTTTTCAAGATTTATTTGACTCAGGCTCTGTATTACTTTTCTAGTCCTACTATAACAAGCTACAGAAACTTACAGTTTTGGAAATCATAAGTCTGAAATCACTCTTACTGGGCTAAAATCAAGATGTCAGTAGAACTTCTTACTTTGCTGGAGGCTTTAGGGGAGAATCCGATTTCTTGCCTTTGCAGCTTCAAGAAGCTCTCCATTTTTCTTGGTCCCTTGCTCACTTCTATGTTAAAAGCCAGTAAAAACTGGTCAAGTCTTCCTTATATCACATCACTCTCACAAAACTGTCTGCCTTCTTCTTCTATTTATAAGGACCCTTGTGATTACATTGTGTCTCTGGACAATCCAGTATAATATTCCTACCTCCAGGCCAGTTAATTAGAAAACTTTATTCTGTCTACAACTTTTTTACATTCACAGGTTCTAATGAGGAAGATATAGGCACTTTGGTGGGGGGGGGTCATTCATGATTCTGCCATTAAGCTGGAAACTAACAATTTCTGGCCACATTGAATGTTATGGTGTTCCCCCAGTGAAAGTGGGAATTTATGATGGTGAAATAATGAATGAAGTTTTTCTTACAGTGATCTTATGGGGCTGGCAATATCATGGCATTGTCTTCCTAACCCATGAAGTAAAGGTTATTTTAAAAGAAAAGGGCAAGTAGAAGCTTTTGAAACCACACTTCTATGCCAGAGTAATAAAGCAAAAACAATGCCCCGTTTTTGGGAGGACTGTAAGGATTAGCGTCAATACCAAAGACCTATTGTGTCCTTCATTTAACTTGCCTTTTTGGCTTAATGGAAGAAGAGAAGTTGCTTCTTCCTACAGTTGCTGTTTCAAATTCAGTCTCTCTCTCTTTTATTTATTTATTTTTTTGTCTTTTTAGGGCTGCACCTGTGGCATATGGAGGATCCCAGGCTAGGGGTCTAATCGGAGCTGTTGCTGCTGGCCTATACCAGAGCCACAGCAACACGGGATCTTAGCCGCATCTGCGACCTACACCACAGGTTATGGCAACACCAGATCCTTATCCCAGTAAGCGAGGCCAGGGATCGAACCCACAACCTCATGGTTCCTAGTTGGATTTGTTAACCACTGAACCAGATGGGAACTCCCTCAAATTCAATCTCCTACTGAAACAAAGTAACACACACTTTGGTTCAATTAAAAGAGACACACGTATATAATTTACATATATTTTAATTATATTTATGTACGTGTTAATCAGCACAAATTAGTATATCAAATATACAATTTTTTTCTTATTTTTATATATTATATATATTATACCTAATATTTTTTGTCCAGACATTACTGAATATCAAAATTAGATTATGAAGATGGAAGTTTCACAATTTCCCCTTTTATTCACCACCCATTTAAATTGGAAGTCTTTTTTTTTTTTTTAATTTTCCCACTGTACAGCAAGGGGGTCAGGTTATCCTTACATGTATACATTACAATTACATTTTTCCCCCAGCCTTTCTTCTGTTGCAACATGAGTATCTAGACAAAGTTCTCAATGCTATTCAGCAGGATCTCCTTGTAAATCTATTCTAAGTTGTGTCTGAGAAGCCCAAGCTCCCGATCCCTCCCACTCCCTCCCCCTCCCATCAGGCAGCCACAAGTCTCTTCTCCAAGTCCATGATTTTCTTTTCTGAGGAGATGTTCATTTGTGCTGGATATTAGATTCCAGTTATAAGTGATATCATATGGTATTTGTCTTTGTCTTTCTGGCTCATTTCACTCAGTATGAGATTCTCTAGCTCCATCCATGTTGCTGCAAATGGCATTATGTCATTCTTTTTTATGGCTGAGTAGTATTCCATTGTGTATATATACCACCTCTTCCGAATCCAATCATCTGTCAATGGACATTTGGGTTGTTTCCATGTCTTGGCTATTGTGAATAGTGCTGCAATGAACATGCGGGTGCACGTGTCTCTTTTAAGTAGAGTTTTGTCCAGATAGATGCCCAAGAGTGGGATTGCGGGGTCATATGGAAGTTCTATGTATAGATTTCTAAGGTATCTCCAAACTGTTCTCCATAGTGGCTGTACCAGTTTACATTCCCACCAACAGTGTAGGAGGGTTCCCTTTTCTCCGCAGCCCCTCCAGCACTTGTTATTTGTGGATTTATTAATGATGGCCATTCTGACTGGTGTGAGGTGATATCTAATGGTAGTTTAAAAAAAAATAAAATAAAAAAATAAATTGGAAGTCTTAAATCCAAAGCAAAGTAATTCTTCAGAGTTCTGAATATGCTGGCTATACTAGGCAGATTTAGTCTTCGATATCAGCTACAAAGTGAAGATGGACTTCACACAGTTGTTCCTTTTTCACCACTGGTTCTAGGAGACACTTGAGGAATGGGTGGGGGAAGAATTTCTATTCAAAATGGAAATATAAACTCTTAGTTATACAGTTCACTCTCCTGCCATGTAATATTTTCGAAACCAAAGCACCTTATTGCTGATAGAAACTAATTAATTGGCTTCATACTTTGGGGACTGAGATGAAAAATTCATGCTTAAGTGGTGTGAGCATTTTCCTTGAAACTTTTAATAAAACAATTCCAACAATGAAATTAGCAACATTTACCAACAGTTCGTTTGAGACCAGCTTATCTTTTATGTATAAAAAGTGAAAACCATAGTAAAATTGTAGGGTAACCTATAGTTTGGCTCAGTTTAATCCTATTTTTAGCAGTTATTAATACAAGTGTTATGGTATAATATAAGCAGAGATTTGATGCCAGAGAAAGGTATCTTATCTTCCTGGGGCTAAAATAAAGCACTACAGAAGGATTAGGTTTATTATTCCCCAAAACATCAACTGCTAGAGGATGTTTACCAAAGAAGCTGTCCTCCCTTAAATCTTAAAGTTGTAGAACAAATAAACCCCCAGGATGACGGAATTAGATTGTTTCACGGATACAGTCTTCAGAGATTTCTTTGTACAACTTTTGAATGTCTAAGATAAATACTCCAATATTTCTTACTTTACTTTGTTTTCCTTTTCCCATAAACTTTGTTACAGAGGATAGTGTGATTGATATGTAACCCTTAAGTGTTTAATTTTAAAGAGGCTAAATCATGAAAATCATTATGTAACTCATACAGTAATTACAAACAGCTGGAGGGGACTTTAGTATATTATCTCCACACTCTCCCACCTTGAGACAACCATTGCAATTGCATCTAGAAGTCTTTTAAGAAAGAAAGCTAAGTTTACAAAGGGAAGCTAAAACTTTGCAAGTTCATTTTTGTAGCACTAAGACTTATAATTATTTTTCTTTAAATAAAATATATGAAATGAGTAACACTTTGCTTTCATTCACCTCATGACCTTAAGTCAACTTTTGGTAATATAAGAAATATACAGCCTAGAGAAACACCTATTGTGCTGTCAGAGAGGATTAAGATAGATGAAAACTCATCCCGCCTATGGTCTACTTTCCTCACTTGGAGCAGCCAGAGGCAAAGAAATGCAAAGTTATTACACAGGACTACTCTGATTTTTATATTGTTTTTTTGGTACTATCCCCTCAGACCCACTGCCACTGTCGAGCTCCAAGTATTTTAGGCTGAGTAATGGTAGTTCTGAGCCTGCCATGTACAAACTAGAAATTCCTGCTGGATGCAGGGCCCAGAAAAATTCTACTCAGGGGTAGATGCAGGTTTAAATACTATTGAAAGCAAGTTTGGAAGGGTGAGAGAATTCACAAAATGGAACCTGTGGCCACAGATCAGATGAAAACTTGGCAATAGAGAATATATTTATGAAGTCCTAAGTATGTGTACTTCAGGTTTTTCTTTATTAGTTCCAGTGGTCTGACAATCTACTTTTTCTTCCATTTCCCATCATTGCCAGAGAACAGTAAAATAGTATCTTCTTTACCACCCTAAATCTGAACTTTTAACATAAGATAATTCTTCAAGGATTGCTTTGGCAAGGGTGAGAAGTCAAAAGTCCCATGCTTAATTTGGACCTGGATAGTTACTTAAACTTCTAAACTTTGAGTTCCTCATTTGAACAGATAATACTTACCTAAGGATTAAAATGATGGGCCCCATCAGCCTAGCACAATGTCTGGTGTTTGAGCACTCTATGAATGGGAGCTATTTTTATCACCTCCACACATAATTTTACGAAAGTAATGGCACTTGTGGTATCAGGATATACCTTTAGTGGCAACTCGCTCTAATCAAGATGACTGTAACTACCTTCCTACACATAAAGCTCTCTAGTATCCTATCTTCAATGCCTTAAGGAAGTTACACAGAAAAAAAAACGTAAAAGATCAATCTTCTAATGAAATGATATCACACATTATTCTTCCAATACAAAAATTTGTCTTTAGATGGTATAGGAATCCAACAGTTTTCTGTCTTTCCCCTGAGGGTGTTGTACTCTTCAGATGTCTCCTCATTTTGTCATGTGGGTTCATACCTTCCCAGGGTATGAATATTTTGTCTGGTGATGTATATTGAGAACGCATGTTTTAGTACTGAGGGGTTTAGAAAGAGAGAAGGGATGCATTCAGAGTACAGAACCTCAGGCCCTAGACAACATCACTATCACTCCCCTTGGGTGGCACTCATAGAGAACTCCTATATTCAAATATGCTCCATTAAATGCTTAGGAAAAAGCGGCTTTGGGGAGAAACAGCCTCCCTAGGTAATAATTCACTGATAACAAAGGTTGGGAGGGAGAAGCATTGAAGAGTAAATGTCCTAGGAGGACCATTGTGATTGTACTGCTTTCATCAATGCCTCACAAGTGCAGGACTTTCATGCTATTCTCATATTACACTTGTCATCTGAACCCATGGACAGGCTTGGTTCAGGGAAAGCATGGTCACTGACCCCTGCCCTTCTGAAAGAAGATGTGGGAGCAGAGGTGAAAAGGACAGAATTCGCAGTTTTGGAACAGGTTGCCTCCCACTCATTTCCCCCACCTAGGCCACAATCCGTTACTTTCTCTAAACTGCAAGTCAACCGTTGGTCTCTGCAAAGGCTTCTTATAGTGGTTTCTGATGTAGGCTTTAATTCCCAGAGTCCAAATATCTCTTTCACTTCCTTGGTTTCCCTAGCGATTTTGGTGGAGGAAACCAACAGCACGTACCAGTTTGCCAAGTTGATATCACACTCCTAAATTACCATCTGATAAATGTGTATAATTTGTAGAGATTTATGGAGTTAACTAATAATCCAAAGGTAAAACACTGATTTTTTTAAGTATTGTTTTATTCTTGCTTTGATACTTTTGATATTGGCGATAAGGCATATCGAGATATCACGGTTTCTTATCTCCTCCAAATACAGATGTTCTGAACAACAACAACAGCAAAAACAAAGATTTAGTTGTGTAATGGGGGAAAGAAGAAAAGAAAGAAGGAAGGAGAGAGGGGAGGGGCATGGGGTTGAAGGAAGAAAAGAGAGAGGAAGAAAAGGAGGGAAGAAATTACCCTGTGAATAAAAAAGAAAGTACTATAAAGCAAGAGAGATAAGCTCAGTAAGTGATGCCATTATAACCTTAGGAGCAGAAAATCTGATTCTGAGTCAATGGTCTATCTCGAGGACAGATTTCAACAGTCCATGGATGCAGAAGTTCAGATCTTGGGTCTTTGTGAGGATATGAACTACAGCTAAGCTAAGATTCCTAGAGCTGACTCCCAGTAATATCATCTGATCACTCTGAGAAGAGAAAAATTATATTTCCAGAAAAAACTCCATTATCACATTGATTTTCTAGATAGTTTTGACCAGCCCTCCCACTGAAAGCAACTTTACAAGTTGGACAAATTAAAAATGTTTAGGTTTACTAGACATGAATAAGAACACAAAAATTAGTGTGAAACTGGATACTCTGGAATCCAGAGAAATGGAATGAGTACAAAACTCAGTTTACTTTTTCTCTGAGGTAATTTTCCTTTTCAGAAGATGCAAGGAGGAGGCTGACTTGCAAATTTTGCAATCTCAGGAATAGGACAACAAAATTTTGATCCTCTTTGTCTTTAGGGTTCATCAAGAAGAGGAAATGCTAAATAATTCCTACTACTTTGGGATGATATATTGAAATGGTTATACCATAGAAATAAGATCAACTGAAACTAAAATAACTCTATTCTTGTCAGTCTTCGAATCATCTGGATAGATGAGAAAATCTTGAAATCTGAAATTAGATTAAGGAGAAACCAAATTGCTAGTGTCCCCATGTACCTAGCATAAACCTTGAATGGAGGAACAATACTGTATCATCAAATAATTACTACAAACAATTTCTTCAAATAAGCACTGGAGTGAAAAAAGACACAGAAGGACAATGAGCACTAAAGTTACAAGTATCTAAGTGAAAAAACAGCTATTCTTGTTATGTTCAGAAATAAAAATGAATACCAAGCTTGAATACTTAAGTATGGAATTTGAAATTCTATAAAGTGATTAGAGAGGAGGGGTCTAAGATGATAGCATAGGAAGACACTGAAGCCACTTCCTCCCACTGACAGAGTGAATCTAAACCTAAAGATAAAGGGATTCTTCCCAAAGAAGACATGAGGGCTGATTTAACAGCTTCTGCACATAGAGAAAGTGCCTAGAAATGAGTAAGAAAGATGGGGAAAGGTATCCATGGGAAGCCCACCCATATGCAGTGACCTGCCTTAGAAGGGCTATCAGAGGAGCCAGAGCACAGACTCATTAATTCTGGAACACAGAGGAAAACAAACAAACAAATAAACAAAAACACCAGCAGTTAAACACCACTTGAACTGGACAGAAGGAAATCAAATTACTAGCATTAGAGCATCTGCCAAATGGGAGATAAATTGCTGAAAATCTCTCTGGGGTCAGAATGTTGATAAGCACCAATGCTTGGGTCCCTTGAAACAGCCTTCAGCCCACACCCACTCCAGCTCCAGTCATGGCAGCTACAATGCAGTGTACCCTAGCACAGCCCCTGGCCCATACCTGCTTCAGGTCCAGCCAACCCACCAAGGCAGCCATGGCACAGCATGGATTCTCTTGGGTCATGCCTGCTTCAGCTCTAGCCATGTCACAAAGGCACCCTTGACCAGGAGTACACTGAGACTCCCACAGCCTATACCCACTCCAGGCTATCAAAGTTGCCCATCATATATAGTTTCACAGACACTACTATACAATACAACTCCTTCAAGATTGGGAGATGTAGGGTTTTTTTCCTAATTCATAGGAAAAAAAAATACAGGAAGGCAAATAAAATGAGGAGGCAAAAAAAAAGCAGACAGATAAATATGTTCCAAACAAAAAAGAAAGATAAAATCCTTGGAAAAAACCCTAATAAAACAGAGATAAGTAATTTTCCTAATAAATAGTTCAAAGCAATGATCATAAAAATTCTGACTGAATTAATAAAAGAATGGATGAACTCAGAAGTTCAGCAAAGTATTAGAAAATATAAAAAAGAATCATTAAGTGCTAAGAAAATAATATATTTAAAAATACATTAAGAGGAAGCCAACAGCAGATAGATGATGCAGAAGAATGAAAAAAATCAAACTGAAATATAAAATAGTGAAAAATCACCCAAATTAGAACAGCACAAAAAAAAAAAAAAAACCTTAATGAGGCTAGTTAAGGAACCTGTGAAACAGCATCAAAGATATTATCATTTGCAGTATAATGGTCCCAGAAAAAGAGGAGAGAGAAGTAACAGAAAACTTAAAGTAACTGCTGAAAACATTATTAATTTGTGAAAGGGAAATTATAAAGGCAGTAAAGAAAAAACAGTAAGTCACATACACGGGAACTGGCTTAAGGCTATCACTCTATTTTTCAGAAGTTTTATAAGCCAGAAAGGAGTGGCAGGACATATTTAATGTGCTAAGTGGAAAACAAAACAAAACAAAACTTACCCCCTAGAAAACTCTATCCAGCAAGTTTGTTATTTAGAATTGAAAGAGAGTTATTTTCCTAGACAAGCAAAATTTAAAGGAGTTAATCAGTACTAAATTGGCTTTATAAGAAGTTTTTAAAGGGTCTTCTTTAAGGGGAAAAGGAAAGGCCACATTTAGAAATAAAATATATAAAGGAAAAACCTTGCTGATAAAGATAAATATATAGCAAAGGCAGGGGACCAGCTATTTTAAAAACTAGTATCAAGGTTAAAAGACAAAAGTAGTACAATCAAATGTAACTAAAATAAATAACTAAGGAATATACAAAATACAGATGTAAAATATGATGTCAAAAATATAAAATGTGGATGGGGTGAAGTAAAAATATAATGCTTTTTTTTAGGATGCATTTAAACTTAAGTGACCATCAGCTTAAACTACATATATGTTATATATAAACTACACATATGTTGATGTATATGACCTCATGGCAACTACAAATCAGAAACCCATAGTGAAGATATAAAATATAAAGAGAAATGAATCCAAACTTAACTCTATAAGAACTCACAAAGAAATCAAGGAAAGATGACAGGAATAGAGAGTAACTACAAAAACACCCAGAAAAAAATTAACAAACTAGCAACAGTACATACCTGTCAATAATTTTTATAAATGCAAATGGAGTAAATGCTCCAATCAAAAGATGAAGGGTGGGCTAATTGATTTTTTTTCAGAATGGATTTTTTTAAAGACCCATCTATATGCTGCCTAAAAAAGACACATTTCATAACTAAAGATGCTCACAGACTGAAAATAGATGAATAAGAAAAGATATTCCATGCAAATGAAAAAAAGAAACTGGAGTGGCACTGCTCATACCTGACGAAATAGATTTTAAAACAGACTGTAATAAAACACAAAGAGCATTAAATAATGATAAAGTGGTTAATCCAATGAAAGGATATACTATTTGTAAACATATATGCACCTAAGATAGGAGTATCAAAATACATAAAGCAAATATTAGCAGACAAAAAAGAAGAAATAGACAGCACTACATTTAAAGTAGGGAATTTTAATAACCCACTTACATCAATGTATTGATCACTCACAGAAATTCAATAAGGAAAATCTTGTTCTAAATGAAACATTAGACCAGATGGAGTTTATAGATATATATGGAACATTTTATCTAAAAGCAGAAAAATATGTATCTTTTTCAAGTGCACATGGAACATTCTATAGGATAGATCACATGTTAGCCCACAAAACAAGCCTCAATAAATTTAAGAAGATTGAAATTGCGTCAGGCATTTTTTTTTCTGACCACAAAAGTTATGAAACAAAAAATCAATTTCATAAAGAAAACTGGAAAAACACAAACACATAGATACTAAACAGCATACTACTAAACAATCAATGGGTAACAAAGACATAAGAGAGAAAATAAAAATTACCTTCAGACAAGTGGAAATGTAAACACAACTTTTAAAAATTTATAGGATGCGGCAAAAACCATTTTAACAGGGATGTTCATACCAATACAAGCCAACATTGAGAAACAACAACAAAACAATCTGACAACAAAACAATCTAAATTTGCATACAATGGAAATAGAAAAAAGAAAAAGCAAAGCCCAAAAGGAGTGTAAAGATGGAAAAGATAAAGATTAGAACAGAAAGAAATAAAACAGAGACTAAATAAAAAGAGAAAACAAATCAATGAAACTAAGAGTTAGTTGGTTCTTTGAAAAGATGAATAAAACTGACAAACCTCTACCAAGACTCATCAAGAAAGAGAGAAAGGACAAATAAAATCAGAAATGAAAGAAAAGAAATTTAAACCAATACCACAGAAATACAAAGGATTGGAAGAGAATACTGTGAACAATTATATTCCAAATAATGAGATAACCTAGAAGAAATGGATAAATTCTTAGAAACATAAAACCTTCCAAAACTGGATCATAAAGAAATAGAAAATCTAAATAGATCATTTACAAGTAACAAAATTAAATCAGTAATAATAATAAAAAAAAACTCCCTGAGTTCTTGTCGTGGCTCAGTGGTTAACAAACTCAACTAATATCCATGAGGACACACTTCAAAACCTGGCCTCCCTCAGTGGGTTAAGGATCCAGCATTGCCATGAGCTGTAGTGTAGGTTGCAGACATGGCTGGGATCTGGCATTACTTTGGCTGTGATGTAGGCTGGCAGCTACAACTCCAATTTGACTCCTAGCCTTAGAACCTCCATTTGCCATGGGTGTGGCCCTAAAAAGACAAAACAAAACAAACAAAAAAACTCCCAACGAACAAAGGTCCAGGTCCAAATGACTTCAGAGATGAATATCACCCAATATTTAAATAAGAGCTGATACTTATTCTTCTTAAAGTATTCCAAAAATCTAAAGAGGAAGAAATACTTCCAAATTCATTTATGAAGCCAGTATTACTTTGATATCAAAATTATACAAAGACATCATCAAACAAGAAAACTACAGGCTAATACACCTGATGACTATTATTGCAAAAATCCTCAACAAAATATAGCAAACCAAATCAAATAACACATTAAAAGTATCACAAACCAAGATCAAGTGGGATTCATTTTAGGGAGACAAGAATAGTTTGACATGTGTAATTAACAATGTGAAATGCCACATTAACAAAACAAAGGATTAAAATCAAATGATCATCTCAATGGATGTTGAGAAGGCATTTGACAAAATTCAATATCCATTTATGACAAAAACTCTCAACAAAGTATGAACAGAGGGAGCATACCTCAACAAAATAAAGGCCTTATATGAAAAGTCCATAGCCAACATCATATTCAATGGTGAAAAGCTGAAAGCTTTTCCTCTAATCAAAAATAAGACAAGGGTACCACTCTCACTGCTTTTATTCAACATCGTATTGGAAGTCCCTGCCACAGCTAATTAGGCAAGAAAAACAATGTTAAAAGGCATCCAAAATCAAAAGGAATACACAACATTGTAAATCACCTATATCTTAAATTTTTTTTAAATGGAAAGGAAGAAATAAAACTATCACTCTTTGTAGATGATATAATACTATATATAGAAAACCCTAAAGAGTCCATGAAAATCTATTAGAACCATAAACTTTTAATTTAAATATTTTATTTATTTAAAGTTATAGAATATAAAGTTAATACACAGAAATCTATTGAGTTTCTATACACTAATAACAAACTATCAGAAAGAGAAATGAAGAAAACAGTCCCATTTACAATTGCATCCAAAAAATACCTAGGAATAAAACTAACTGATGAGGTGAAAGATCTATACTCTGAAGACTATAAAGATATTAAGGAAGGAAATTGAAGTTGACACAAGTAAATGGTAATCTATACTATGCTTATGAATTGGAAAAATCTAATTATTAAAATGTGCACACTACCCACAGCAGTTTACCAATTCAATAAAATCCCTATTGAAATATCAATGGCTTTCATGCTCCCTGATTTCAAAATATATTATGAAGAGATAGTAATAAAAAAGACATGGTACTGGCACAAAAACAGACACATAGATCAATGGAACAGGATAGAGAGCCCAGAAATAAACCCACACACTTATGGTCAATTAACCAACAACAAAGGAGACAAGAACATAACACTGTGGAAGACAGTCTTGTCAATAAATAATGCAAAAAATCAAATTCAGTTTTATAAAGAAATAAACTCAAAATGGATTAAAGACTTGAATGTAGTACTTGGACCCACAACATTCCTAAAAGAAAACACAATCAGAATGGTGTTTAACATCAGTCTTTGCAATATTTTTTGGACATATCTCTTCAGGCAAGGGCAATAAAAGCAAAAATAAACAAACAGGACTACATCGACCTCAAAAGCTTTTGTACAGTGACAGAAACCACTAACAAAATGAAAAGGCAAAATATTAAATAGGAGAAGATATTGGCAAATGATACATTGTTGTCCATAATATGTAAAGATCATCCAAATCAATACTACAGAAACAAATGGCCTGGTTAAAAAATGGGCATAGGACCCGAGTAGACAATTTTTTTTCCAAAGAAGACATACACATGGCCACTATGCATATGAAAAGATGCTAAACATCACTAATCATCAGGGAAATATAAATCAAAACCACAATGACATACTACTTCACACTACTCAGAATGGTTGTTATCAAAATGAAGAAACAACATGTGTTAGTGAGAATACAGAGAAAAGGGAACCCTCATGTATTACTTTAGGAAATGTAAATTGGTACAGTTACTGTGGAAAATATTGTGGTGGCTCTTCAAAAATGAAAAATAGAACTACCATACAATGCTGCAATTGTAGTGCTGAATATTTATCTGAAAAAAAATGAAAGTGTAAATTCAAAAAGACTTATGTACATCTCGGTTAATTATAACAATATTACAATAGCCAAGATATGGAAGCAACTTGTGTCCATTGGTAGATTAATAGATAAAGAATATGCAGGGTGGGGGGGTGTATGGTAGAATATTATTCAGCCACAAAAAAAGAAAGTTTTGGCACTCGCGGCAACATGGATGGACCTGGAGGGTGTTATGCAAAAGGAAATAAGCCAGGTGAAGAAAAATAGCTTAGGGTTTCACTTATATGGGGAACCTAAAAAACAAAATAAAACAGATATAGACTAACAGATACTGAGAACAAACTGGTAGTTGTCAAAAGGGAGTTGGCAGGGAGATATTGAAAGGGATTAAGATATAAAATTTCAAGCTATAATATGAGTAAGTCACTGGGATGTAATTTATAGCATGGGGATATAGCCAGTAATATTGTAACAATCATTAATAAAATAAAACACAAAGAGATTTTTTTTCAAAAGACTTGGAAATATAGAAGAGAGAGAAACATATAAAGTTAAGGACAAATCTATAACAAGGATTTTTTTCATATGTTCAGAATATATTAAATCCTTTACATTTTATACTTACTATAATCCTATTTCACCCCATGGGGAAAGTAAATTCTACGTGTATTTAAAGCTAAATTGTGAAGAACAACTTTAAATATTAGAAAAGGCATATGAAGGACTCTATTAATTCATCTTAGGGAAATTTCTTTTAAAGATCCTCAAAAGCGGAAATAATAAAGAAATAGTGACAAGAGACATACATGCCCAACAAATACATGAAACGATGCTCAACCTCATTAATCAAGGGAATGCAAATCAAAACTACAGTGAAATATCACCTCACATATTGGGATGGTTATAATCAGAAAACAAAAGCTAGCAAGTATTAGTAAGGATAAAGAGCATTTGGAATCTCTATTGGTGGGAATGTAAAAATGGTGCCACCACTATGGGAAACAGTATGGAAGTTCCTCAAAAAATCAAAAACAGGCGTTCCCATCATGGCTCAGCAGAAATGAACCAGACTAGTACCCATGAAGATGCAGGTTCCATCCCTGGCCTCTCTCAGAGGGTTAAGGATCCGGCATTTCCCTGAGCTGTGGTGTAGGTTGCAGATGTGCCTCAGACCTGATGTGGCTGTAGGCTGGTGGCTACAGCTCCTATTTGACCCCTAGCCTGGGAACCTACATATGCTGCAGATGCAACACTAAAAGAAAAAAAAAAGGAAAAAAAGAAAAAAAATCAAAAGAACTACCACATGATCTACTTTTGGGTATTCATCCAGAATAACTGAAATACTACCATGTTCATTGCAGTTTTATTCACAGTACCCAAGAAACAACCCAAAGCCCACCACAGACAGAAAGACAAAGAAAATGTGGTAAGAACATAGTATGGAATATTCTTTAACTTAAAAAAAATGAAATACTGCCATATGTGACAACACAGATGAACCTGGAGGACATTATGCTAAGTGAAATAGGCCAGACAGATAAAGACAAATGCAATATGACTCCACATTTAGGAGGTATCTCCAGGAGTCAAACACATAGACACAGAGGGTGGAATGGTGCCAACCTAGAGCCGCGAGGAGGAGAAATGGGGAGTTGCTGTCCAATATGTATGAAGTTTCAGTAATGAAGGTGAGTGAATTTTAGAGACCCACTGTACAACATGACACCTGCAGTTGACAATATTGCACTGTGTACTTAAAAATTTGTCAAGAGGGTCGATCTCATGCTAAGTGTTCTTACTATGACAACAGAAATTTTAAAAAATGATAGATAAAAATGGGGGGGGGAAGGGAGCTGGCCTCATGTTTCATCTCTGAGCAGCAGGGGAGAGTTCTTTCATAATTTTTTTTCCTTATTTACTTATTTTTAATTAAAGTATAGTTGACTCACAATGTTGTGCCAGTTTCTAGACATGCACATATGTACATTCTTTTTCTCATTCTCTTTCATCATGTTGTAACCCAAGACACTGGATAAGTTCCCAGTGCAGCCCAGTAGGACCTCTGAGGAAGGCATGTGGGGAAACAGGTGGGGTGAAGGTCACTCAGCAAAATATCCACAGCTATGAAAAGGCATCTTTGTGTCTATCCTCAACATTACACATTTTTTACATAATAAGAAAAAAGCTTTAAAAAAAACTTGTGAAGGATCATTTCTGTAGTTTCCAAATTGTATTTGTGTCCTGGCCTGTTGATCACTATGACGCATTCATTCTTTTATAATGGGCTAGGATTTTTTCATATTAAAAGATTCCTGTTGTCTAGCTCAGGGAACTAGATTCAATGTCTTGTAATAACCATGGGGTTATCAGGATGTATTCCTCTTGTAAACTGAGGAGAATCTATACTTTTCAGTGGTATGCGCTTAATTCCTAGAGAAAGAGGTACATTGTTGAGCCTGGCAGATCTCAGGGGAAAGCTAGCCGTTCCAACTGATGCAGAGATAATGGAATGCCATTTCTGAAGAGAGCTGCAGGCAAGGGCCATATAACAAGGATACAACAAGAATATCAGAATAAAATGTGGTATGCAATTTATGATGAGGTTGTGGATGACTAGTCTACTGTATCTCAAGCAGGTAAATGGAACAAAATCTATACCTACCATGTTATAGTAAAACTACAGGAAAGAAAAACAAAGAGGCAGAGACAATAATGTTAACAACAATTAGAGAAAAAAAGAAAAAAAAAAAAAGATTACCTCCAAAATAAAACAGACTTCTAGCTGATTTCTCAAGAGCAACAAAGAGAATGAAAGATAGTAAAATGGTAAATTCAAGGAAATGATTTAAAATAATTACCAACTTGGAGTTCCCATCGTGGCGCAGTGGTTAACGAATCCGATTAGGAACCATGAGGTTACAGATTCCGTCCCTGCCCTTGCTCAGTGGGTTAACGATCTGGCGGCGTTGCCGCGAGCTGTGGTGTAGGTTGAGGATGCGGCTCTGGCGTAGGCCATGGCTACAGCTCCGATTCAACCCCTAGCCTGGGAACATCCATATGCCATGGGAGCAGCCCAAGAAATAGCAAAAAGACTAAATAAATAAATAAATAAATAAATAAATAATTACCAACTTAAATTTTGTATCTGGCAAAGGTGCTTTTCAAGGATGAGGACAAGATGACTTTTTTTTAAGATTAAAAAATAAAGCAGTTGGTTAATTTACCGCCAGCATACCCAAATATAATAAAATATCAAAGGAAGTTATATGGGAAGGAAAACCATCTGTGAGAGAGAGGGAGAGGGGTGAGAGAGAGAGAACAGTATATATAGCACAATAATGTATAGAGAGTTTTAATGGAAGCCAAATTATTCTAAAGTTTTACTATTATCTCAGAAGAGAGTAAAATAACTGATTAGTCTAAAGATTTGGCAAGTCAAAGGAACACGAGATAAACAGTACGACAACAAATAAAATGACTTTCTAACTTTACTTCAGCAGGGGGAAAAATGATCAAAAAAGAATAGAAATATGAAACATAGACTAAGTAAAACACATGGAATCATTTTGTAATAAAAACTATGACATCTACTACCAAAAGTTACATTTAATATCAGAACTAAATTTAAAATTGTCAGCTGTAGGGAGTTCCCGTCCTGGTGCAGTGGTTAATGAATCTGACCAGGAACCATGAGGTTGCGGGTGCAATCCCTGGCCTTGCTCAGTGGGTTAAGGATTCAGCGTTGCTGTGAGCTGTGGTGTAGGTTGCAGACGCGGCTTGGATCCCGTGTTGCTGTGGCTCTGGTGTAGGCCAGCGGCTACAGCTATGATTACACCCCTAGCCTGGGAACCTCTATATGCCGTGGGAGCAGCCCTAGAAAAGGCAAAAGGACAAAAAAAAAATTGTCGACTATATTTTTAAAATCCTTATTGTTTATAAAAGAAATATTTAAATATAAGCTAATGTAAACACAAGGGATATAGAGTTGTATGATAAATGATAGAAAAGGATTTGTTATATAAAAATAACAGAAAGTTGGAATAGATATATTAATATCGGTGAATACCTGCATTAATACAAAGGCATTATTAGAAATCAAGAGGATCACTTCATAATGATAATAGTTTAATTCACCAAGACCATATAAACATTTTAATTTTTAAATCTAATAACTGCCCTTGAATATTAAAAAAATATTGACATAACTACAAGAATAAATGGAAAAATCCATAATCACACTAGAAGCTTGTTAAGTTAATATTTAGGTACATAACAGAAGAACCGGGGAAAAGCAGATTATTTGAACAACATAATGATGGAACAATTGCAGAATTTATCTACTGTGAAAGTACACATAAATTTTTTAATTGACTGTATAAGCCAAAACTATATGTAAATAGAGATTTATAAAACTATAAATAAAGTCTCAAAATATTTCAAAGGATTAAATAGAGTTTATTTTCTAGACAATAAACTTTTGCTAGAAATCAATAACAAAAACAATAACTAAAATATGCCCAAATGTTTGGAAATCACTAGGAGATTTAAAATATACTTTCAAATTATTGAAAATAAAAGGACTATGTATCAAAATTGTAAGATGAACCAAAGCAATACATAGAAGAAAGCTTATAGTTTTAGATGCATACATCAGGAAAAAGCAAAGACTGGGAAATATGAGTTAGACATCCATCTCAAAATTAGAAAATAAACAAAACAGCCTGAAACAAATAGAAAAATAAGAATAGAAATTAATCAAATGGAAAACAAACTTCAGGATCCACAAAGCCAAAAGTAGCTTATATGAAAAAGAAGAAAAGCCATAAAATTGGCCAAGCTCTAGTGAGACTGAAGGACAAGAAAAAGAAGGTATAAATATCTAGAACAGTATTGGGCTTAGAAAAGCCATCATTACAGATTTTATAGTCATTAAAAGATAATGAGAAAAAGAAAGAGAAAAAAGTTAATGAGGAAATTATCCCAAAGGCCAAAATTCTAAATTACATTATCAAACTGGAAACAGTAATGTAAAAAATGATAACACATTACAGCCCAGTTCAGTTAATTGCAGGACTGGGAAGATGGATCAATAATCCATTTTCCCTCAGTAATATATTAAAGAGAAAAGTCATACGATCATCTCTATATGTGTAGAAATATTCGATAAAATTCAAATCTTAGTAAATTGAAACAGAAGGAAACTTTCTTAGTCTGATAAAATGCCTATAAAAGTAAAATATCATAGAAAGTCATTAAAATAAAATGGAGAGAGGAGAGGAGAAAGAGCCTAGAAAAAGAGCCCTATGAATATTTACTCAAACACCTGAGTTTTTATAACAGCAGCACTGTAGGGCGATGGAGACAGGATGGTCTTTGCTGGGAAACTGCCTATTCTAAAGTGAGGAAAAAAAATAAATTACAGTCTATAAAAAAAAAAGTTTCACAGTGATTATAAGCATAAATAGGAACAAGGCAAAAAAAATATTCTGAAAAATAATATAAAAATACCTTCTTATTCTTGCATAGGAAATGGTTTTTAAAATACGTTATAGAGGGCACTGACTCATATGGGAAAAATGAAAAATGGGTCAAGTTAAAAATTAGTACATCAGTTCATCAAATTAATTTATTAAAAATTAATTAAGGCAGTGGAATATCAAGTGTATATATGCAACACAGAATTTTAAAAAAGCTCACATTCAGAATACATAAAAAGCAACTACGAGTATACTGGAAAAACATTCAAAAATAGTTATAAACCACACAAAGAAAAGACCTAAATGGGGAAAAATTATAAGACAAAAACCGGAAAGGTATGCACTCTCTAAGAACTTAGTCCCTACTCCTAAGATCCCTGGTTCCCCAGATTTTTGGTTTCAGACATTCTGTAGTCTGGATTCTTTAATCCTCCAGCTCTATAAATTCTGTAACATGGCAGAAGCGTTTAATGATCAGTGAGTATTTCATGTGTTCCTCTGATTTCCCCAGTCTCTTTTGTAGTTAAATTGCAGCCTTTTAACCTGTTCTGGTCAATGGACCATAAGCAGAAGTAATGAATGTTCCTTCCTGCTCAAGATAATCTACTACTGGTATTCTTCCTTTTCCTTTTTACAGCATCCTGGGAGCCCAGTGTTCCATATGATGTAGCTTACAATGAAAAAAAACTGTTCGTCTTGTATCTAAATTTGCATAAGAAAAAATAAGAAACTGGAATTTTGCAGTTTAATTTTTACTTTGGTTAGCCAGAATGAGTGTCTGCCCTAAATTATACACCAAAAATGTATAAAAGTATAATAAATTTATTGAGTCTAAATGTGATTAGACAATAGTATCTTATGTAGTCCCCCAATGCTTCCTGCAAGAAACAGGAGAGAGTTTTTTTTTAATATACTGAAGGAAATAAAAATATATTATATTCTAAAGACCAAAACAAAATATTAATTTTCAGTGAAAATACTTGTCAGAATCTCATTACTTTCACAGATCAGTTCTTGTTGCTTCTGTTGCTGTGCCAACTAATCTGAAAATACAAATGTCATCTTCCTATTATACACTTATGAGAAATGAAACATTCATGCCTAATTCTCTGATAATAGAAATAATAAGTCCTTTGATTTCAGCTGTGATAGTACAGTTTGTTGTCAACCACAACACACATTTCAAAAGATAAACTGGAAATGTAAGATCAAAAGGTAAATTAACATTTTAAAACTATCTGGAAGGCTGAATTTCTTCTTCTGTATGTTAAAGCAGATCTTATCTTGAAGCAGAACATATTTGGGGGACCAGGTATTTCATTGGGAAGCTTAAGTTTTGATATATTTCCTAACAGCATTACTCTCAAATGGAGCAATAAAAATGATTCTACAAATAATAAATGCTGGAGTGTGGAGAAAAAGGAACATTCCTACACTGTTGGTGGGAGTGTAAATTGGTGCAGCCACTATGGAAAAGATACAGAGGATCCTTAAAAAACTAAAAATAGAATGACCATATATATAGTCCAGCAGCGTCACTCCTGGGAATATATCAACAAAAGATGAAAATTCCAATTTGAAAAGATGCATGCACCCCCTCAAATGTTCACAGCAGCACTATTTACAACAGCCACCATATGGAAGTAAACTATGTGTCCACTGACAGATAAATGGATAAAGATGTTGTGTGTATATATACACTCACGCCCACAAAATGGAATATTATTCAGCCACAAAAATCAATGAAATAATGCCATTGGTAGCAACATGAACAGACCTAGAGATTATCATATTAAGTGAATAATCCAGACAATGACAAATATGTTATCACTTATATGTCTAATCTAAAAAATGTACAAATATGTCTAATCTAAAAAATGTACAAATACAAATCTTATAAAACAGAAATAGACTCACAGACATAGAAAAAAAACTTATGGTTACCAAAGAGGAAAAGGATGGGAAGGGATAAATGAGAAGTGTGGGATTAATATATACACATTACCATATATAAAATAAACAATGAAGACCTACTATATAGCACAGGGAACTATATTTAATATCTTATAATAACCTATATTGGAAAAGAATCTGAAATAAACTCAATCACTTTGCTGTACACCTGAAACTAACATAATATTTTAACTCAACTATACTCAAAAAATTTTTTGAAAATGATTCTTGGGTGATAATTATGAATTTTTTGAAAAATACATGTCATTGAAGAATGATGACTTATTTATTTATTTTTTTATGGCCACACCCACAGCATGTGGAAGTTCTCAGGCTAGGGATTGAATGTGAACCACAGCTATTGTGTGGAGATGCTGGATTATTTAACCCAGTGCACCAGGCTGGGGATCAAACCTGCACCTCCACAGTGACCTAAGCCATGTAGTCAGATTCTTATCCCCTGTAGCATGGCAGGAACTCCCAAGAATAATGATTTTAAAATTCACATACTTAGGAAATTTTAGTAACAAAACAAAGAGTAAAGGACAAAAATCTTAATCTCTCTTTTACAAACATTATGGGGTAAATATGAAATCTTGGTGATTATAGCTTTTAATAAAATCATTCAATCCCTTATATTTAAAAATTAATAGGACTGACCAAATCTCTGAAATCTGATGCCTGATAGCTTTGCTATCACATTCTGTCATTAAAAAGGCACAAACTAGAAGCTCTCATTGTGGCTCAGTGGGTTAAGAATCTGATCAGGATCCATGAGGATGCAGGTTCAACCCCTGGCCGGGCTCAGTGCTAGGATCCAGCATTGCCGTGAGCTCTGGTGCAGGTCACAGCCACAGCTCTATTTGGTATTGCTGTGGCTGTGGTATAGGCTGGCAGCTGTAGCTCAGATTCATCCCCTAGCCTAGGAACTTCCATATGCTGCTGGTGTGGCCATAAAAAGAAAGAAAAAAAGGCACAAACTTTAGACATTAACTATTGAAATACTGACACCACATTATGGACACCAACATCAATGGAGCTATCAAATTGATTCTAGTATTTATCAAAGTTCTATATAGTTTCTGGAACCATAATACCTGTGGAAGAGTAGGACATCAAACTCATCTGCCAGGGAACCACTGAAATTATTCCTTTTAAGACATGAGCTTAGGTCATTGCATCATGCCTCCTGTTCTGATCTCAGCATCACAGACATAAACTGACTTAGGTGACGCAATTCTGCTTCTCCCTGTATCTAACTGACCCCTCCCTGTCTGTGCCATCTGTTGCATTCTGTGGAAGCCCACCCCATAACAAGCAAACCTCTCTACACATCCTAATATTTCTGGAATCTTCAATCTTCTCCTTTTCATCCCACATTCTGGGTTTTCCTTTTGGAATATGCTTTTCTGAGTTAAATGTTTTCTCAAGGAAATCTTATGCTGAGCCGCCATTTTTTTTTATATGTACTAAGAAATCTCATTCATTCCTACAATTTCAGTTAATACTTGAATGTCAGGGTCTCTCAAAAACATATTCCCAGGCCAAGAAGCATAAGATCTTATGAGCAACATCTTAGATCCTATCACGAACATTTGCCTTATACTCGGTCCTTATCTTGTCCCATAATCTTTGGCTCCAATGATTTTAACCTCATTCAAGGGCATCATAGCACTGTATCCTCACTTACCTACAGCAGTATTCAACTTGGACATTATTATTAATTCCTCTTACTCTATCACCATCAATTGCATCCAATTAATCACCAAGATCTATCTCAGCTACTGCTGATATCTGTCAAAACTGCCTACCTTACCGGTTGGTTGCTACAATTTCCTGGACTGCTGAAAGCTTCCTCTTGCCTTCATTTGTGTCTTCATCTAATCCATTCTCCACAATGGACCAAAGTGCTCACTCTAAGACCAATTACTGCCTGGTCTTCAGTAACTACTCACAGTTTCCATGATAAAATTCAAATATCTATCACTGCACAATATATCAGCTATGTTTCTAAACACTCTTACTTCCTGCTGTTCCTCTTCAGATTCTATCAAAGCAAACTACTTTTAGTTATTTAAGCTTAGTACACTTATTACAGTTCTTTGCACATGTTTTTCATTTTACCAGGAACTTTAACCCCTCCACCCCATCCTCACTCTTTTAGTTTAACTCCCAGCTTTCTTTCAATTCTTCATTTACTTAGCTCTCATTGGCAAGGATTTCCTGACCCTCAAGCCTGAGCTAAGTAAATTTCTTATATGAACCCATGGAACCTCTAATTCCCTCCATTGTTCTTACCACGGAACACAGTAATTGGCAGTGCCCTCAACTGTCTTAGTCACCTCTGTATATCTAGTGCTTCATACAGATCCAGGCACTTGTAATATTTAATGAGTAGATTAATGAGGTAAAAACTTTTGTTAGTCCATGATTGAGAACCACCTGTATAACAAAAGGATGTGTGAAAGCACCTTATTTTTCTTCTAAAACCCTTTTTGAAAAAGTGAATCTCAATTAAAATCTTCCTTACATTCCACAAGTAAGCTTTGATTCAATTTTTCCCACTTTATCATTCTAGGTATGTAATAAAGGATACACATCCTGATGTTAATGATATTCTAAGCATGGCTAGCAGCAACACTGTGAAATTCTATATGCTTCTATTGCCATTAATTGGCAACACTGCCCCTGATGGACAAGCTATTATCTATCTCAGCCCTGGTTGTCTCATTTTGAATGCTTATCTTTATCCAATTGCTGGAGCCAAAATCTTTTCTATTGCTGTCTCCCTTAGAGGGTGATTTATTTGATAGCTCGGTTGCAAACACAATTTCTTCCCAAATTATCCTATCCATTCCATTATTCCCTTTCTATTGTCTTGAGGCTCCAAAAGATTAAGTAAAAAGATGAGGTGCCAAATTCACTGTACTTTTAGAAACAAAGAGCAACATTGTTATATTTTTTGATGAAATTTTGGGAATGTAGCTCTGTCTTTCCAGATAACTATGATTGATGCCTGATTGATGAAGGATGGTGGTGAGAATCTGTTAACAAAGTTTCATGTAAATACACATGTAAGTGTTTAAGATGTGTGACTTGAAATATTCTGGGAGAGTTTCAAAATTTATCTTCTAAGCTGTTATCTATCATTAGTACCATTGTATGAAATGAATCCACAATCTGCTTTAGGGCTAAGGACAACTATTTAAACACTCATATAATCACAGCCCACTGAAATAGTTGGTTTTGGTTAAAGAGATTATTGATTGGAGTTCCCGTCGAGGCGCAGTGGTTAAAGAATCCGACTAGGAACCATGAGGTTGCGGGTGCAATCCCTGCCCTTGCTCAGTGGGTTAAGGATCCCGCGTTGCTGTGAGCTGTGGTGTAGGTTGCAGATGCGGCTCGGATCTCGCGTTGCTGTGGCTCTGGTGTAGGCCAGTGGCTACAGCTCCAATTCAACCCCTAGCCTGGGAACCTCCATATGCCGCGGGAGCAGCCCAAAGAAATAGCAAAAAGACCAAAAAAAATAAAATAAAAAATAGAAAAATAGATTATTGATTAATGAAGTTAAATGTATAGTAAATATTTCAATGAGTTTAGTAAACTCTTTGAAACTAGATGCCTTTTGGTGCATTCCAAAAATCAGTAATTTACTTAGACTTATACCTTTATACTTTACTTTCATTATTGCTACTCTGAAAGCCCATTTTTGGTACTTTCCACATTATATTGTCTTTATTCAGTACATTAAGAACATATTCTTCACATTTAGTCTCTGAACCATTAATGGTTTCCAAAATCTTTTGGACTTTCCTGAAGTCTTATTATGTATTAGCACTGTCTTTTATTTATGTAAGTGTTCCTTAAATTTAATTTTTAATATATTGTCTTATGAAGCCACAACGGTTTAAGTGGCCATTTTCATTTGGGAATTAAAATAATAGATGCAGGATTTCTATTATGGCTCAGTGGAAACAAATCTGACTAGTATCCATGAGGACGCAGGTTCGATCCCTGGCCTCGCTCAGTGGGTTAAGGATCCGACATTGCCATGAGCTGTGGTGTAGGTTGCAGACGCGACTTGGATCTGGTGTTACTGTGGCTGTGTGTAGGTGGGCAGCTGTAGCTCCAATTCTACCCCTAGCCTGGGAACCTCCATATGCTGCAGGTGCAGCCATAATAATAGTAATAATAATAATAATAAATTAATATTCTATAGTTCTCACAACCCTGAAAACCAACATGAAACTAAGATATCAGTACTATTAAGGGAAAATATACCATGATATATTTTTAAAGGTCACTGAAAAATTTACCTCTTATTAAGTCATCAGATTTGATCCTGAGATGTTTACTGCTTATAGGCAATATTGAATCTCTAGTTCATCAAGCCAGATATTTCAAATGTAAATAAACATTGTAAATTAGCTTGGGATCTGACATTAACCAAATTTCCTTAGTCCATTGTAATATCAGAATCATCTGGTCCTAACCTCAAAACATTCTGGATTAACAGACTAGAAAACATGCTCAGAAATTCATACTTTTAAAATTTTTTTCCTAAAATAAAAAAGAAAGAAAATGGGAGCAAAATATTAACTGTCAAATTTTGATTGTGGGTATATAGAGTACTGCTATTTTATGTTATTTTTTAATATATTTAAAATACTTTATAATTTAAAAAATATTATCCACAGGTAATTCAGACCACCATCCATGTTTGGGAACTATTGAACATAGCGAATGATCAATGTAATGTATCATCCAAACTGGAACATTGCTGAGAATTAAAGAGAGAGCTATTAATAACTTTTCCAGAATGAGAGGCAAACTAGAATGTCTGGTTCCCTTAGGCATAAACTACTTTAAGTCCTACTCAATACATGAATTTCTCAACAGGAAAATTTATTTCCTATCATTTTCCCTAATCTCCTTCTTCTAAGTTAGCACAGATAGAGGTTATTGATCTAATTTGCCCAATTTATTATCCGTTTTTCACTGAAGCACTTTAGAGCAATATATAATTTTCAAAAGTGTCATAATAAACAGTAGAAATATAGCATTTTTTTTTCAATTTTATGGCTGCACTTTGGCATATGGAAGTTCCTCGGCCAGGTGACCTATGCCTCAGCTGTGCCAATGCCAGATACTTTAACCCACTTCGCTGGGCTGGGGATCAAACCTGCACCTCTTCAGCAACCTAAGCCACTTGCAGTCAGATTCTTAACCCACTGCACCACAGTGGGAACTCTGGAAATATAGGAAATTTTTTGAAATTAACATTTCTCTAAGATGTAGTAAGATGTACTTAGTCAAAAATATTTAACGAACACAATACTTCAAAATAAGACATCAGGTGACATGATGTTAAAAGCTGAACAAAAGCATATAGTCTTTGCCTTCAGTAAGTTTCTATTTCAACTAACTCGACATACAAAATACATAAAACCAACCAATAGAGATTCGCTACCAGTATAGTAATAGAATGAAAATGAACTACTCTTAAAAGCCCACTAATGGACAGTAAAGTTAAACATAGTGAGTTCCATGATCACACCAGCGCCAAGTCTGAAGCTCCATTTCTGTTCTCCACTTGTGTGTCCTTGCTGTCACCACAGGCTCTATCTGGACTCCTGCTTCTCCAGCTTGTAAATTATCTCACCAGCCCAAAGAAATGATCTCTGTTTTTTACTATTTTGCCTAAGACACAAAGCTCCGTCTGTTTCAGTTAAAAGTTTTATGTAACTATGCAGAAAAGCCTCCAAATCTACTTAATGAAAAAAAGCAATTTATTGGCTCAAGAAGGTGGATGGTCCAGATGTGGCTTAATCTGGGGCTCAAATGATACAATCAGGGCCCACCTCACTTTCTTGTGTTCTCAGTTCCTTTTTCAGTGTTGACTTCATTCTCAAGCCATTTCTCCTTTTAGCCACTAAATTACTTCCAGCAATCCCCAAGCTATTACCTGGGGATTCATATCCCAAAGAGAAGAAATAGACTATTTTCTAGGCCCTTAAAACAAGAATCTTGGAATTTCAAGCAGAGGCTTCAATTGTGTCTAGCCTGACTTGACTCAAGTCACCAGTGTCTAGCTTTGAATGGCTGAGGTTAGAACTTTGGATCGGTTTACCCTAAATCCTCTGCTCTTCTGAATCATGTCATCCAAAGTAGAAAGCCTGTTAGTACAAGCAGGCGGTTCCCCAAAGCAAAATGAATATATTTTACCCATAAGAATAAAAGAGCGCATGCTGGATGAGCAAGAAAGAAGGAAAGAGGAACCGAAGAATGGGGGGGGGGGATAGATGAAGGCAAACTGAAAAAGAGAAGAGGAAGGAGAAAATGAAAAAAGATAGAAAATAGTCCATTAACCTAGTAGTATGTAGGTAAATGTATAACAATTAGCTTTCAAAAAACAAAAATAAAACAAACCAAAAATAAGAGACTTTCTCTATAATGTTTGACAGTTATGTTGCAGATTCTCCCACCATGATGATTTCAAGATATCAGGTCCTTGAATGGAGGGTAGAGGTGTGCACCAGCACATACACACACACCCAATCAACATTAATATTTTCAAAAGCAACAATAGCACTTTATGTAGCAAAATAATAAGGAATTGACATGTTTTCAGTATTTATTGTTTGTTTTGAGTGTGATTTATTTGCTTATAAGTTTAAGATAATTTTTAATAATGGCTGTATATAACAACTATCTCAAAAAGATCCCTGAAGTATTAAAAAACTGGCTTTTCCAAGCTGGTACAGTCTGGCTCCAGTACATCATTGACAGAACATCTTTCTCAATTTCTTTAAAAAACAACAACAAAAAAAATCACCCACACAAGGTAGACCATGCTCGTGCAGTGGTCTCCACTAAAGATTCGATGGAGCAATGGAGGTTTTTTTTTTTAATTATTAAAACACAAAACTTCAAGTCAACCATAGTATACTACTATTTTTAGGAAACTTCGTCCTCTGCACAACTGCAACGTTCACACTTTTTTTATTCTTTCATTTCACCTCAGTAGGCATTCCTATTTCTCATATTCTCAGAGATTCCTCTCTTTTCCCAGTTATATTTCCATAAAGGTATTCTCAGAGCTCCTAACCACCGCATCCCAACAATCCTTCTCATTCTCTTATGAAGAGTTATTTAAATGTGTTTGATCCCTACACCCAAAAACAACCATAGGTATATCTTTGTACTGGCAAAGCAAATGTAAAATGCCTTCTAAAACTATGGTCCCTGGACCACTTGCTTAAGAAACAATCAGCATTATTTAAAATGCTGATCCCAGAGTTCCTGTCATGGTGCAGCAGAAATGAATCTGACTAGGAACCATGAGGTTGCAGGTTCGATCCCTGGCCTTGCTCAGTGGGTTAAGAATCCGTGTTGCCGTGAGATGTGGTGTAGGTCGCAGATGCCACTTGGATCCAGCGTTGCTGTGGCTCTGGTGTAGGCCAGCAGCAACAGCTCTGATTAGACCCCTAGCCTGGGAACCCCCACATGCCGCAGGTACAGCCCTAAAAGGACAAAAAATAAAATGCTGATCCCTCCATCCTGATACAGACCTTTGGGGGAGGGACCTAGATGCTTCCTTGCTTATTAAACACTACACATGTTTTTAATGGACATGAAAATATAAAATCATCAAGAAAAAGCTGGACAGTACCAATAGGCTATCTATCTGAAAGATAACCCACATTGGTGCTTACTGTTTCCTTTGTATCCTGATCTATAATGCTATTCTCCCCAAGATCTTCATGACTACCTGAGTAGCCTAAGCATCCTTAAAGACTCAACCAAAAAGAGGGCTCTTAGCAGCACTTTGACCCTCATATAGCCTCAGACTTGCTCTAACCCTCACTTAACCTTCTCCATTTGTTTAATTGTTTCCTTCCCTAGGCAACTATAGCACTTGGCCCATCACCTCAGTAAGTTAGTGATTGCTTTTCCATCTACTTCCCCTAAGAGATTGAAATCTCTTTGAAATTCAAGACTATTTCCAAGGCATCTGAGAATCACCTGTGCTCAGCATAATGCCGGGCAGATAGTCTTCTTTCCATAATATTTGTTCACTGATGAAGAAATGAATAAAGGTGAGTGAGGAGTAGGAAACAGCGATGGAGGGAGAGTAAAGATTCCTAAAAAAGTAGGAAAGAAAATGAAGAAATGAATAAAAAACCAGAGGTGTTTGCTTTAAGTTCTCATTTGAGCTTGAACTCCTGCATCATTGAATAATATATTATTTTTCTCTCAAATAATTCAGATTACTGAAAATGAAAGACCCTGGATTTTTATTAGAACAGAAATTTCTATTACTGCAGGCATCCATCAGAATTTCAAGTTTTATCATGGTTTGTAATTTCTAAACTTAACAATGCCTGCTCAACAAAATTACTTTTCATGTTTCCATGTTTTTCAGAAACTGTATCATGTCAAATAAGCATAAAGATTACAAATCAGAGGTGCAATAAAGTGCTGAGACTTGGACATGAAGAATTGAATTCCAAGTGGACTGAGATTACATATAGCCTCTATTAATCAAAAAATAGAGCCCTTTCCTTCAACTCTGTGGAGATGTTTACTCATTTTTTTAAGGGGGGTAGCTAGAGGCATGCCTCAGAGACATTGTGGGTTCAGTTCCAGACCACCACACTAAGGTAAATATGGCAATAAAGCGAGTCCCACAAGTTTTTTGGTTTCCCAGTGTACAAAAAGTTATGTTTATATCATACTGTAGTCAAGTTAGTGTGCAATGGTATTGTGTCTTAAAAATGTGCTTACCTTAATTTAAAAATAGGTTACTGTTTAAAATGCTAACCATAACTGAACTCTTTTTGCAATAGTAACATTAAAGATTACTGATCACAGATCATCATAATAAATAATGAAAAAGTCTGAAATATTTTAAGAACTACCAAAATGTGACACAGAAACGCAAAGTGAGTGAATGCTGTTGGAAAAAATGGCACCAATAGACTTGCTTGACACAGGGTTGCTAAAAACTACAATTTGTAAAAAAATACATCTGCAAAGTGCAATAAAACAAAGTACAATAAAACAAGGGGTGCCTGTATTTCTCTGGTTTTCAAGAGCCCATCCTCTTAGACATTGCTTATCAGTTTACGGACCGGTCCCTACAGATCCCCAGGTATTTTTAGAAATCTGTAAGTTTTACTCTAAAAAGATATCTGCTCCATTTTGAGCTCTGTTAGACAATTTTAGTGCTCAAATTTGCATTTATTTTTATAATTGAGCTGCCTGCCGCCAATTCTACTTTAGAAGTCATAAGCAGATAAAGACTAGAAAGACCCCAGCTTAACACGTGAACACTAGATTTTGCACCAAAGCCAAGTGAAGACCAAATGATGCTAGAAAGTGCCATATGAACAAGTAATTTCCCACTTATTTAAATCAGAAAAAAATGGTAGGAAATGTGAAGCCACAGAGGGCAAGCAGCTGCTGAGTTTTTCCAAAATCAAAAGAACAGCAACATAGCAATCAAAACCATAGTCACAATGGGGACTGCAACTTAGATTCAGCAAAAGAATCTTATCTGTCAGATTAAATTAACATTAATTTGAATTTTATTGGTTTTGCAGATATGCTTACCTTTTGTGTGTAAATTTTATTTTACTTTTAAAGTTGAATAAGAGAAAAGCCTCAAGAGTTTATTGGTTAGATACATAAACAACGTTACAATAAAACTATGCAACTAAGACAGGTAAGTCATAAGAATATTTTTTTCCTTTATAAAGAAACACTGTATTAGAACAAAGTGCAATGTTGACATGCCATCTTGTTCATTCAAAAGGACAAATACCAAACTTCAATGTCACATGTGATTTTGGTGAGAGTCTGATGAGGACTTGCTCACTGCCAAGTGCCCTCCTTTCACTCTCCCATGTTGGTGTGTATTTTTGCTGCTTTCCACATTGCATTATAAATATTTTTTCGTAAAAAACTCTTAGTGATTAAGTGGGTGTGCCCTGAAAGTCCAAGTTGAAACCTTGACTGTGCTACTCAGTGACTGCAAGTAGATATCTGTCAGATGCTCATCAAACCCTTCCTTTCTGTGAGCACACGAAAGAAAACTGTATTACCCAGGTTTCTTTATAATACTAAGTTGGAAACAGGTGCCAAATGTGGCCAACAGATGAGAGGGAAGCAGTGTTTGCCATTTTAGGATTGGTCATAATTCCCCTTGAGCGATCCCTTACTCTCCTTAACCCCTCTGTGATGACCTTGAGAGCTAGGCATTCCTGACTAAGGTGCTGTAGCTGCAGCATGGAACTAACCTGGATCCCTGAGCTACCACTCTGAGCAGGGCTTCTGCAACCATAAAAGACTAGGAAACAGGAAATAGACTTGATGGAGCTTTATTTTGTTAAACTCTAACAATTCTGGTATTTCTTTGATATGTGGCATGGCGTCTCCTGGCTAATAGAATAACCACATAGCCCTGGACTATTTAAGCTCAGTGATTCCTCATCTCTAAAACTGGAATGAAATACCCATCTCATTAAATAAAGGTGAGAATCAAATAATTCAGGTAAACCTCTAAGAAAATACCCGAAGCTGAGTAAGCACTATTTTGAGGTCTCCCCCCACTTCTACTGTAGTTTGTCTTATTCGCCTTTGATTTCCAACTTCTTTTTTTAGTGTTTGGCACTTAATGGCTATTAAATAAATGCTTGCTTCATTGATAAATCTTAATATTTCAGCAAAACTGAAACTCCAATCAAGTTCGTCTTTGGTTTGTATTCAATTTATACTGATGCTCTGGCTTCTTAACAACTGCTAAGAATTCACTGCAGCAAACATACAATTTATTTTTTTGTAATCCTTTATCTTTCCCCTGGACGTTCTTTCTCTTCATTGTCCTCTATCAAGCATTTAAAATACTCATCTATGTTTAAGAAAAGCCATTAAGTAGAGCTGATTTAATTTATAAGTAATACTTTAAGTACCTTTATGTAGGATAGGTTCCATGTGTCATCTATAGGATTATTCTCAAATTGTAGGAGGAATGCAAAATTGAAACTTCATATATATTTATAAGCTAAATAATTTTAATGAATCTGTTAGTTGGTATGGAGAAAGATGAGCTTATGGGAATTAACCTCTCCTTTAACTCATCATCACATACTAATGACATGCTTTTCCGTCCTCAGCTAAAATGAGATGCATCTAGCTCTTCGTTATGCATGGGTGCATCTTCCCGTCAGCTGTCACTTCTCCTCTTCTTTGGGAATGCTCTTTTGGTTATTGACATGCTAGCACCTACACCAAGTACTTAGGAATAAAATTCAACGTTATTCTATTAGCATCTCAGGGAAATGACTTAATCAAGGAGAGGAAAGTGAATTATTGAATAAATATATTAATTCATTTGTCTGTGGATTTCAAATATACATACCACCACTCCAGTTTCCATAGAAAGTTGAATTGAGAATGTAAGAAGAAAAAAAAAAAAAAAAAAGAAAAGGCCATGAGCTGTGGTGTGGGTCTCAGTTGTGGGTCAGATCTGGCATTGCTGTGACTATGGTGTAGGCCAGCGGCTACAGCTCCAATTTGACCTCTAACCTGGGAACCTCCATGTGCTTCAGGTGCATCCCTAAAAAGACAACAAAAAATAAAATAAAAAGAAATAAGATGAACAAAATGAGATATAAGCTGAGGGGGATATTCAAATTGACAAGATAGCAGGATCATGCTCAAGTGCTCAGGAAAAAAATCACAAATAATGGAACATATTGTACAGAAATTGCCCAAGCAATGAAAGGACAGAAAAATCAAAATGCTGAGTTATTAAAGTGCTGATTTACCAACAAACCCACAAATCCACATAGAGTACAATTCTGGGAGACATCTTTTAATAAACAATACTATGTTTTTGATAATAAAGGCAAGTGGTTTGCTGAATAAGAAAACTAAATTTCCATTGTAATCATAATTGGACAATGATAAAAGTATACTGCAAATATAACTTCCTATTCTGCAGCAAGTTTTTGAAAAAGTAAATTAACATTTAAAATTTAAGCAAATGTACTTAATACTGCTGTATATTTGAAAGTTGCTAAGAGGGTAAATCTTAAAAGTCATTCCAAGAAAAAAAAATTTTTTTTGAAGCTATGTTTGGTGACAAACGTTAACTGGACTTGCTGTGTGATCATTTTGCAATATAGAAAAAAATCAAAAAATAAAGTATATGACAATAGAAGTCATTTACCAATTAAAAATATTAAATAAATAGAAAAGATGATGAAGAGTTTTATAAATGACCAGATTATGTTCAATTTTAAGTGTTTTCTTTAAAAGCCATCTCTTGAAATGCTCTTTTCCTTCAAATCAATTCCAATTTTAACCTTAAAGTTCATCTGAAGAAATCATCAATAATAAAAAAAGAAGTATGTCTTTTTTGTGTGTTTGTGAGACTACACCAGTGTGAATCTATTTATTATAGTGCATTTATCAGGGACGAATTCAGATAATCAAGGATAATCTTTCATCATATTTTTCTTGTTTGTATTAAACTACCATACCAGGTACTAGGGAGTAGTGTGGAAAAGAAAATAGGTAGGTACGTAGATAGATAGGTAGGTAGATAGCTAAATAGATAGATAGATAGATGTGGGTATTCCAATCTGGTAAACTTAATCTCATCAAACAATGTAAAGAGTCACCACGGCTAACTTTTATTTTTCTTCTTGATAAATTCTTAATCTTTGAGGTTTCCCTTCCAAAGTTGGACCTGAAATAACTCCCACCATTGGGAGCACATGCATCAAGTCTACATGATGGGACCATGTACCATCCTCTGGGTCCTCTGGTTTCCATGGTGATGCACCCTGTCACCTGGATGTTACGTGTAATGCTGACTTTTAATGTTGAAATCTGGGGCTGGTTACAAGTGGGTGATTCTTAGCTGGATCAGAATTTGTGATCATCGTCCCCCTCCCCCCTCCCCAGTGTCCCTTGACTCAGTACATGTTGGCACAACTTGAGTCCTGGCTATAATTTCCATTTCCCCCCCAGGACAACTGGTAACCCATCAAGGGTAGGATAACTCTCCCTTCTCAGGGACTCCTTTTGGCTGTCTACATTCAGCAGTGGGTGCAGAGGTATTTCCTTCACTCTAGTGGACTCCAAGGCTGTGTCTGTGTGAGCTGGCTGACTCACAAGTGCCCCAGGCACTGTCAGGGAACACTCAGCTGGTCTCTTCCCAGAGGCCCACATGGAAAATGAAATTTGGCCCAGAGCAGAAGGATCATGACAAAAATGTCTCACTGGGTACTTCCCTCTGTATCCAATTCTTCACACAATGAGAAAGTCAAACAGTGCAGGTTTTCTGCTCAATCTTCCCCTCAGGCCAAGATTTCTTCTAAGCCCTGCTCCCTCCTCTAGGGGCACTTCATGCCTATCCTGCAGCAGGAAGCATGCTAGCCTGTTACAGGTAGAACCGTTTTCCACAGTCCAACTTCCTAAGAAAAGAAAATGAATTACACTTAAAAAGTACTGAACAGCTCTTATTGTAGCACCTATAAATAAGGTGTTTCTTTTTTTCTTCAAAGACTATTTTGGATCTGCTCTCATTCTCCTTTCCACTCTCTCTTCTCTCAAATATAAGTCTATGACCATTGTTTAAAAATGATTTAGAGGAGTTCCTGTTGTGGCTCAGAGGAAACTAAAATGACTAGAATCCATGAGGACACATGTTCAATCCCTGGCCTTGCTCAGTGAGTTAAGGATCCAGTGTTGCCATGAGCTGTGGTGTAGGTCACAGGCATGACTTGGCCCACACATTGCTGTGGCTGTGGTTTAGGCCAGCAGTTGCAGTTGTTATTTAACCCCTAGCCCAGGAACCTCTGTTTGTCACAGGTGTGCCCCTCCCCCACACAAAAAAAGGAAATAAAGGTACAGATACACAAAATTAATAAACCCATCCACCCTCCCATTAATAAGAAAATTTTTAGTTAATTGAACCATTTCCCTCACCTAATAACCTAACATTCACCACTGTAACAAACTGAAATTTTAAAAAGTTAATTGGAATGCAATGTAGTACTAAGCATGTTAAATGAAAAAACAGTATCCTATGAGAACAAAACACTGTTACACACATCATGTATCATTTGATCCCCATGTAAAATGGAGTATGGTGCTTTCTTTTCCCTGTTTTTACAGATGATCAAATAAAATTAAGTTTTAGATAATTAAAATAAAACTATAAGGTGGTAGATAAAGAGCCACTGTACTGTTTTATGATGTTTTCTGCCACATTATTTGATCAGTATTCAGAGGACATTTATAAACATACAGCAATTTATGGCATTAACATTTAACTAATGCCAAGAGCAAGTTTTCACCCCAGTGGCATTTCCATGTCGTTGCTTGTTAGTCATACTCAAAGCTCATCCTTTCCATTACACAGTAATTAATTCAGCTTTGGAAGTTTGCACACTTGGAGGAACAAAAAACCTAAAATTAAGTAATTTCTATTATGACATCAAGAGAAGGAAATAAGATTTGTCTATGAAGACTTAATTCATTTCTATTCCTAGACTGTTCTGTCAAGCTCGTGTGGCACTTTCAATGTGAAAACAAGAAACATGGACTTCAGTGCTACCTACACCTCCACTTCCACCCCTGTGAATAACACTTTGTTTCTTAGAAGTTGGGAAGCAGGAACAAGCAGACCCTTAGGGATGCAGAGGATCCCAAGACCCTAATCAGCACCAATATCTGTGACCCTAGAGTATTCCTAATTACGTTTAGCAAAACTCTAGAGTACATTTAGCCATCAAAAAAAAAAACAGAGACGTCTACCTTTGGTTAGAAATTAATTTCTTTAAACTGATTCCAGAAAAGTTATTCATCATTGCCTGTTCTGATAACACAATCAAAGTATTCCATGAACTGGACTATCTTACTGGCCAACTGTTCTGGATAAACATAAATCTACTCTGTCCCAAAATACTTAAATGAGTGATACCATGTAAAAAATTAGTGATGCTTGGTTTTTTATATTTTATCATTATGTTTGACATAGCTCATCTATGTCTAGTTGAACTATGTCAAAAAGACACAAATTTCAAGCTACTATGGCATAAAAGTAATGATTACTGCAATAATTTTTTAAAGTCACAATTTATTTTAAAGAAAAAATAAATTCAGATGTAATTTAACATTTAATTTTTTAAAATGTTTTGGTTTTCTCCCTCCAATTAAATGTATTGAGTATATAATGTGTCTCAAAGAATTCAGTGGCAAACAACAAACTTATTCACTATTTTCATGCAGTTTATAATCTGATGCAAGTCATAGACAACAAACAAACATTATAATAAATAAATAATCTCACATAGTGATAAATCATATGAAGAAAACAAATTAGTAGATGAAGTAGAGAATGGTAGGGTAGGCTCATACAATCCAAGAATAAAGACTCCAATTTAAATTATGAAGTGAGACAAAGTGTCAGGGAAGATGCCTCTATGTCCACGAAACAGTGAAGAAAGCTGGGATCAGAGGAAATCAGGCTAGAGAAACAGTACTGAGCTTGGAGTACTCCAAGAATGAAAAGTAAGGCCATGTGTTTGAGGAACAGGGATTGCAGAAGTGGGTAGAAGGAAATATGTCAGTGCATTGGGCAACAGCCAAAACATATAGATCCTATATGCTTTGGTAAGGAGACTAAATTTTATTCTAAGGGCATTAAAGGGCAACTGAAGGGTTTTAAGCAGGGGATTGCCATAATCTAATCTTGGCTTTTAAAATATGGCTGCTGTATGGGAATGGATCAAAAGCGAGACACATTTCAGCCATTATTTTAAAAGAATAATTAGGGTAACAAAATTTCCTGTAACTACTATGTTTGAATACCTGATTCAGGAGATGAGCTCAACACACAGATTTATTTTTCTCTCTGACCCTTTCAAACTTATTCCGTGGGTGTAGTCCTCTCCTCTATGGATACACATTTAGTCAGACACCATGAATTTTCTGTTCCAGCTTAGTCAATATGCATTTCCCCAGTTGCAGTCCTACACAGCTATGACTCAAATGCTTTAATCTCCATTCAAAATTAGAATTTTTCAACCCCTTCTGAAGGAAGATTTACAGTAGATGCTGCCTGCCTTGGGGGAAATATGAAGTCAGCATCTATATTCTCTCTCACTGCTCTTCCTCTTCTTAGCCAATGCTTTGCACTTTGGCTAAGGTTGAAGGAAACATGGAAGGGAAGTTGGTTGGGGGTTGAGAGGGATGGTAGGCAAACGGAAAAGATGGAAAAAGTAATTCATTAGTTTACTTGTATGAGTGGCTTTAGGCTCTTTAGGGCTGGTGGATGCATAAGGAATACACCTCCTCTTATGTGGTTTCTTTCTTAGGTCCTTCATAGAGTTCCATGTTTAGGGACACTTTCCTTGCTAATTATTTGACCTGGGTGCTGGTGTCCCTACTTTAATTCTGGATAACGGTTTCTGGCTCCTTCCTAAGCCCTGAGGTGTAAGTGTTCACCTCCAGCAAGGAAAATTTCTGAGAATGCAAGTTCCTCCCAAAGCTATCATTTTTATGCAGCTGCCCAGGAGACTTTGGATTTCTTAGGCTGAGCCAGCTCCAGATTTATATTTTCTTCAAGTCTCAGGCTGATCTTACTTGTGTCCCCTGTCTGGTTTTGAGGTGGGTAAAGGAAGTAGGAGGCCAGGTGACGAGTAGAGCAAAAACTTTCCCCAGAGCAGTAACTTCACAAGGTCTTCTTGCCTTCCATACAACATGACTCTCTTGATATGGCCAAAGGGTCCAAAATTATGGGACATTTCCTTTTGCAAATTCTGTGTATGGCCATTTATTTGACATTTACTTAGGAGTCTGAGGGGTATCATTATTATCTCATTTAAAATAATGCAGAAAGTATAATTTTATGGAATATCTGACCTTTTCTAAGAAACTTACTTTCAGTAACATTTTGTTTAACTCTCTTGAATACCTTATTTTGTTTCCAGCATTTCATTAAGAAACATAAATATGTTCACATTTTGTGCTAAGAATGCAGCTGTGAAAAAAAGACAAGCAAGTTCTTTGTTCTAATAAAGCATACTTCCTAGAGGGGAAAACAGGCCCTATTTGAATAATTAAATAATCAAGACAGTATAAGATTATGATATGGCCCTGAAGGATAAAGAGTATACTCTGATAGAGTGAACCATCAATGAGAAATGGATAGTGGGAGACTCACTATGGAGGGAATGGCCAAAGACAGCTTCTCTTAGGAGGTAAAATAGCAGTTAAGACTTGAAGGGTGAGGAAGTGCAAATGATGGGAGAAAAAGGAAATTAGTTTTACAGGTCCAGTGGAACAGGAAATATGAAGACCTTAAGATGCAAAAAGTCTTGAAGAGATCAAAGAACTTGGAGGCCAGTGTGACCAAAATGCAAAAAGCAAGGAGAATAGTTCAGGATGAGATAGGATTCTAGAAACTTTTGCCAGTATAAATTCTTTAGACGGTTTGTAACACTCTTTTATGAAATCTAGATTGACGGTGTGTCTCCTGTGATATTCACATTAATACATATAAAATACATTAATTTAAATAGGAGAGCTAATTAGTGTCTGGCTTGATTTGTCAGTGATCATTTAAGTTAGGCCTTGAAAGAAACAGATCCACTTTCAGGAATATGATTCAATTATTTGCTGAACAAAGAAACTCTAAAAACCCTCAGGGTGTAGAAGTCTTTCTGTATGCAATGTGCTGGAGAAAGGCAGCCCACTGTGTTCAGAATGAATTTAGCTGCTGAAATTCTGAAACAAAAAACTTTGCAATTTGCTGAAGCAAAGATTCTGCTATGAAAATTTCAGATGGAAAAACTTCATAGCTCACAGTTTAAAGCAGTTAAAAAAGAGGCTTCCAAAAACTCTGCACGTTTATTCAAACAAATAGTCATATACAATGCATATAAAATAAAATTTATCTGGAGGAATGAGATTTTTCAAGACAACTCCAACTAAGAAAGATCCCAATGCATATTAAGTTTCACTACAAAATTGAATCCCAGCATAAGTTTGCAAAAATTTTGGAACTGAGCCTAGAACTAGTTTTACATGAGCTCCAAAGTGGAGATTCTCACTTCTCTTTAAATTTCTGACTACAGCAACTGCTCTTCTGGGCCAAATTTCTGGACAGGAGGAAGGCATCCTGAGCATCCATGCACCTCTTTTTTATTCATGAAAATTTATCCACTTCCTACTCTCATCTCCCTTGATGTTTTGTAAGTATGTTACTTTGCTTCTCCCATTGCAATCTAGTGAGTTAATCTTGTGTCTGGCCCTCACAACCCCTTCCCTCCCTTTCAGTCTCTACCATGAGGTTATATGCTTAACTGATTTTTTGGCTTTTTGTATTTGAAACTCAATATGATAGTTAATTGTCTGTGTCAACTTGGCTAGGTTGCAGTGCCCAGATGTTAGGTCAAAATGCCAGTCTTGATGTTGTTGTAAAAGTAATTTTTAAGATGTAATTAATATTTACATCAGTAGATTTTGAGTAAAGCAGATTACCCTCCTTAATGGGGGTGAGCCTTGTCCAATCAGTTGAAAGACTTAAGAACAAAAAAAAAAAAAATGACTGAGGGCCCTCAAGTAGGAAGACTATCAACTCCTCCTTGGGTCTCCAGCCTGCCATTATGCCATAAAGACTTCAGACTTGCCAGCATTCACAATTGCATGAAATACTTCCTTAGAATCCATCTCAATAGATAGATGTGTGGATGGTTGGACAGATAAATATATAGACAAATATAGATATAGACACACACAAATGTGTATATGTATGTACCCTATTGGATCTGTTTCTCTGGAGAATTCTAATGCATACAGTAAATTTTGATCTAATTAATGAATAAATGAATGAATAAGCCAATAAGTCAGTTATCAGTCTAATAAGATATGGAAAATGGGAGTTAAAAACCATTAATAATAAAAGGGATACCCCATGTAAACAGTTGTAATTTCATATTTCTCCCAGCTTCATTTGCAATTTCAGATTTCTCCAATTCAAAATGTTCTAACAACTGTGATTTGCTGTGCCTAAAATTAAGCAGTGATTTTTGTGTAGTTTTAACTGAGCTCCATGGAGCCCCAATTCCTCTGTGGTGCTGGTGGTGGGGAGGGGTGGGAGGAGTGAGCAGAGTGGAGGGTTTATCATCAGAGGCATGGAGCCAAGGGGCAGGTCTCAGCAGGGCCTCTGCAATTGTTTGATTGGGAAGAAGCCTTATGAATAACACAAGCCTCTGACAGCCTCCAGGTTTTACTTTTACACACTTCCTCTACTTTTATAGTTTTAATAACTATCCTGTCAACATATGATTTTTTAAAGTGTTTCTATGTGGCACTTTGGGGAAAGGCCCTCAGAAGAAGAGCAAATCAGTTCTGCCTTTATCTGTCATTCAGACTGGATGTGACTGGGATAAACTTTTTTGGTATGGATCTACGGTTTTCTCTATTCCCCCTTGGTCCTGGGCATTTAGCCTCCTAATACCCAATGAAGGTGTGGGGACAGGAGGTTGTAGAAGCCCCAGCACCTCCAGGCAGGTCCTGCACTGACCCAGCTTTAGACCTACCTCAACTGAGACCATGACAAATGATCTCCTAGGGAAAGAAGGATTCCTTTTGTTTTAAAAAATATTTTATACAATGGCACTAGAATATCAATACTATCTAGATAAATATTTTTATTTTAGAAAATTACAAGTTTTATTTAAAATCATCCTGATTGGAAGAAACATAGTTCAAAATAATAATCTGTTTAAATGCAGTTATTCTCTAACTTGTCTGAATTGACCTTAGCAAGCAGTGCATTGTTAACCCTTTAATGATGTATACATTTTAAGCTTAATTTGAAAACTTATGTAAGGATGAATGCATTCTAGCACAGACTGAAAAAAATCCTGTGTAAGTTAATCGTACATTACATTTTTGTCATGTAATTTACTTTTTATACTTCAATAGTTCAATGGAAATGGCCAATTCATGATAGAATTGTTTGTTAACTAAGTTAGGGACCCCCCAAACCATGTATTTATAATAATATTTTTTATTTTTTATTTTGTCTTTTTAGGACTGCACCCATGGCATATGGAGGTTCCCAGGCTAGGGGTCCAATCAGAACTGTAGCTGCCGGCCTACACCACAGCCACAGCAACACGGGATCTAAGCCATGTCTATGACCTACATCACAACCCACAGCAATGCCAGATCCTTAACCTACTGAGCAAGGCCAGGGATCGAACCTGTGTCCTGATGGATGCTAGTCAGATTTGTTTCCATTGAGCCACAACAGGAACTCCTATAATAATATTTTTTAAACCTTTTTGTTTTATCATTCTTATTTACCTTTATCCCAATTGTCTTTTGCTTGCACATTTCTTATATTAAATTTCTATTTGGTATTGACAACAGTAGAAATCTACTACCTGTAAACATTTAAACAATGAATAAAGTAGCTGTTCTAGAATTCCTAACCTTAGCTGTAGAGCTACCTCTTTTTTAATAGTAGCTTTGTAATATTATGCAAAATCATTATATTTTATTAATGATTTCTGTCTTGGTAAATATTGACAGACATTTGATTTTTTACTGTCTTTTTCAGTAAACCTATGCTGCAATATATTTCTATATATCTATTTATCTGTATATATGTATATATAGCATATACATTTTAAATATTTATTCTATTACTTGCTACTTAACATTTTATGGTAGTTATTTCTTATGCCAAAATAACATAAAACATAAAAAATAATAAAATTAGTTCTATATAGTTAATTGTCTACCTTCCCTAAATTGCTTTTGATTTGTCCATACTAATCTTGTCACTCAAAATCATACAAATTTTCCTCTAATACTTCTAGTGCTTAAGGTAGTTAATAAATATATTTAAATCTTTAATCCAATGCAAAACACTTGAATTTTAAAATTAAATTTAAAAATAAATTTTAATGTCATATTGTCAGCAAAAGTATTAAAATGATTATTTTTTTTTAATTATAGTACATTTTGGCTCTAGCGCTAATTCCAACTTAGTGTTACAATGATAGATTACAAACCAGACTTTATTATTCCTTTTTCAAAAAATGACATTCATTGCTTTATTTACTAGGATGGAGTAAGAACCTTTGAGATGTTAAGATATTCCTTGTGTTTGAATAAGTCTAAATTATTGGCATGTGAACTACAAATAAAGTAGAGCACCATGTTTAAAGTTGTTTGGGAAATTGGAGTAAATTGAAATGAAAATAGATACAATCTTCCCATCACTCAGTGTTAAGGAAAATACCACTATTTTCAGCCTTTTCCTTCTATAGCTGTTACATAGCAGGAAACTCTCAATCTTTAGAATCACCTTTTTTTTTTTTTTTCTTAGAGAAGCTTATCAACACCTCCCTATCACAGATACTTCTGACCCCTATATTCTTCCAAGATTTCTCTATGCAGTCTTTTTTTTTTTCCTGCATTTGTGTTTTGCTTTTTTTAGCAGCTTAAGATAGCTCAACTTATGCCAGTTTCTGCTAACTCTGATCCATCCTCAAACATTATTCAACTTTTATAGGGAGGAAAACTTGAAAATAGCCAGGCTCACTAAATCACCTCACTTTCCCATTCAATGCAGAGAAAATTGTAGAAGTCAAGAAAATGGCAGCTACTGTATAATTTTGAAGTGGATAAATAAAAGGATTTTCTAAACCTGATGTTCTAAAGCCATAAAGAAAAACAGAAAGCAATTTAACTACACAGAATCCTGAATCAGAATCCTCAAAAAGCCTGGATTGCCTGCTGATAATAAAATTACAAAGTTAATAAATTGATTGTATTTTTAAAAACAAAGAACATATACATGTAAAGACATATAGAGAATAAGTCAAAAATAAATGACAACTCAAAAAATACGATACTATTTGCATGCACATGATGACAATAAATTTCTTTAGTATAAAAGAAGCCTTTACAAAGAATTTTTCCAAAGAGAAGTAGAAAAACATGTTATAGGATGTAAAAATGAAATTTGTAGAAAAATAGATGGATGATATTATGATAATTTGTTCAACCCTATGAAAATAAAATTAACAATCAACTTTTCCAGCGTCATAGTAGAGAAAACCATTTTATACATTATTGTGAGAATAAATTAGTAAACATCCTAGACACACCTTGGAAACATCAATAAAAATTTTAAGTAGCAAAAATATTTTCTCTGCAATTTCTATTTCAGAAATTTAGCCTAGGGATAAAAACCACACAAATACTGCAAAAATATAGCTACTACAAATATTCCAAAAATAGAGCTACCAACTTACTGTAAATACAGAAATCTAGAAACAACCTAATTGTTCACCTAATCACAGGTTAAATAAACAATGATTCATTGAGGTCTTTAAAGGAACCTAATAATTAGTTAGGTGCCATCCCCTTCTGCTCATTTTATTGCTGAATGGATTGATATTTGAGTGCAATCTTGTTGTCATTAGCATAATAAGGGCTAAGTCAGAGTACATGCTTGAGAGTGAAATATTCAATCCAACAGTGAACTGCAGAGTTAGATAGACAAATTAGTCAACTATTAGATAAATAGTCTCAGGCAAACTTTCCTCTTAGGACTTAATGGATGACCTGGGAAGACTTAGAGTGTGAAGAAGTAGAAGCAAACTCACATTCCCCGGAACCTGGTAAGTTTTGAGACGGGTCCTTCTTCTGTTGGGGAGAAGTGGGTAGCGGTGGGACAGAATGACACAGATTGGAAAGTCAGATGACATTAGGGAAATCACTCATCCAAATCACAGTTGTGGAGTCTTCCTGCATACAAAGCCCCCCCCCCTTTTTTTTGAAGAGCTCATATTTTGGTGATAGTAAATATAATTTGTTAAAAGGAAAAAAATAACTTACTTAACAGAATGGCCTATTTTGGACTTTAGGGAAAAACAAAGAAGAAATAGAGTAAGAAATGTGAAAGTGTACATGTATGAATAGACATAAACATAACCAGAAAGACACATGCAAAAATGTAACAGGAGTTATTGGTAGGGAGAGAAACATGTAAGAGAGGAATATGATTCAGAGATAAGAAATGGTAAGAGAAAACAGAGTCTATGACTACAGGTAAGAGAAAAAAAACCTAGAAGAAAACAAAATGTAAAAGTGAAGAGAAGATCAAAACCTAAAGCAAAGGGGAGTCTGTTACAATAGTATTGAAATAGATGAGCACAAATTAGTTCCTAAGTTTTTCCTTTTCTATTTCTTTATCATCTGTCCAAGCAAAATGAATGAAAAAAAATAACTAATGGCTTTTTTTTATTGTAATCCATCTTCCACAAATCCTAATAAAAATCAAATTGATTTATACTTAGGTTTAATAGGTGAAGAATTTTCAGAATGCATTAACTATTCAATTCTTAGATAAAAGGTGATTTTTAGGACTATTTGTGCCCAAGACCAGGATCTTATGCCTTTTCCATGTGCTTCCATAGTAGCCACTTTGAATGGTTGTGACTTGCTATTTTTCATCCAACCATACAATTTTTTAATAGTCTACTACGTAGCTAACATAAAATATTAGATACTCCGATGATGCAAAAGATCAATACGTCATATGTCACTCACAGGAATCAGAGATCTGCCCCAGCAACATAGCTTTACTGATAGTTTTGATAAGATGAATAATCGCAAGGCACAGACCAACAAAAAGGACCCAGGGTCATGCATCAACTATATACCTTACACATTAGAAAACTGTTTGGATCATAAAACATCTGCACCTTCTATTCAGATAGTTCTATAGCTTGTGGGACACTTTTCTACAAGAGAACTGCCCCATAAATTAAAAGTTTTGAATTTTTTTTTTTTTTTTTTTTTTTTTTGCTTTTTAGGCCCACACTCCCGGCATGTGGAAGTTCCCAGGCTAGGGGTAGAATCAGAGCTGCAGTTGCCAGCCTACACCACAGCCTCAGCAATGCAGGATCCAAGCTACATCTGTGACTTACACCACAGCTCATGGCAATGTCAGATCCTTAACCCACTGAGCGAGGCTGGGATCAAACTCACATCCTCATGGATACTAGTCAGTTTCGTTTCCGCTGAACCACGATGGAAACTCCAGAATTTTTTTTTTTTTAACCATAAACTATTTTAGTCAACCTGATCCAACCTGCTTTAAAAGCATCCTATAGATATGAACTATTCCACTAGCTAGTATCATTGGTTTGCTTGCCCAAAGTTTTGTCATTAATGTGTTTAAAAGTAGATTAGATAGGGTCAACTTCTTTGATTCACAGGAAAGTTCCCACTAAAAGGAAAGTTGATCACTTACCTACTGCTTAACATTTACATGCCAGATTCATAGATGGATTCCATAAAAGACTCCTGTGTAAAAAGACAGATATGCAAATATCAACGACTCAGGAGTAAGCACACACAGTAACTGATCTGAGGCACAGAGAACACAGGTTGTACGTGTTACCCAAATCGACCAGCAGACTTCCTTTTTAATTATTACTATATTAAAATACATGTATTTGCTAATTTATAAATTTGCATCATCTTTGATTATGCTAGGGTTGTAACTAAGAAAAAAGAGCTGGAGTACACTAAGTAGTAAAAATCTTATGAGCCAGATGGCAATTTCAGAATTTATACCAGTTTATTATAATTGACTAAAATGATGTTTCTTTCTACCATCTCCTATTTAACCTAGGACTAGAGAACTATACTAAACAATATGAACTTTTGTGCCTGTCTGAAATAACCGCTAAACATGGTAGTGAAGTCAGACAAAAGCATATTGACCTTAGTTAATGCAGTTGATGTAGTAAATGTGCTAAGTAGTGAATATAATTAAGCATTTTATAGTCTTGTATAGTATATTGCCTTTACTACAGATGTATATCTATTTTATTACACTGCTAAGATTTTATATGTTCTTTGATGTATCTCTAATATCACAGTTAGAAAACATCTGGCTGTAGAATTGTTCACAGTATTTGTTAAAAGTCAGTAAAAAAGAAATTGATATTTGAACACTTTTCAAAGTCCAGATGTTGAAACCCAATGAAAACCTTAAAAATTCTAATTTCATTTATACACTTCTGGTAGAGTCAGTGCATTCTCAGCTACTAGCCATCAAAAAGTATGTAAATAACTATCAGATGAAAGAACTGTATTCTTAAAAACTGTTATTTGAATATGTGTATATTTTAAGCTCTGCTTTTTTTCCTATTATAGGACTTAGTTTATCTGTGTTCAGAAGCATGATTATACATGTCTTCCAAAGCATTATTCATCTCAGCTCAAGCTTGGATGAAACTAGACAATTTTGAATTAACTCTTGTGTATCTTAATAATTTTTCCTGCATTTCATATAGATTTGAACTGTCAAACGATTTTTTACTACCTTGGCATATTATTAAATAATAAATTTAAATTGTATAAGCTAATGATTACTATACCGATTAGTAAAATATATGTAGGTTTTTTAAAAATTAACTAAATCACCTCAATTTACACATAATCCATTGAGCAAAAGCTGCTATTCTAATAATTAGTGATAATGTAACAAATTAAGATATAAAATTTGATTGGTACTTTGAAATTTAACTTAATTGGTAATTGCTAATCTAATTAGCAAATGCAATAAACTTAGTGAAGTGTTTCATTGGGAAAAGAGAAAAACGCAATAACGCCAACAAAAGGAAAGACTAATAAAGAATTTAAACTAAATTTACCTAACCACATAAGATTTGATCTTATAAAGAGGAAGCCTCTTCGAAGTGATAATTTAACCTATGGCAATCCCAAATCTGTGTTGTGTCTCATAAATTATCATGGGAGTTCAGCATTTCATTAAAAAGCACACCAGATATACATATCTGTGCTTAACAGTAGTTATTTCTTAGGTTTAGTTGAAAAAAGAAGGTATGGGAGAGCAGCCATTCCCTGACAGGGAATAGTTGTTCAGAAACTCTCTAGAAAATTCTTTATACAGGTCTTAAAAATCCTGGCACCACTATTGTCATACAGCATATGGCATTAATAGTCTGTATCTATTATGTTGATACAGTAGTGTATGTGTACTCTAAGTGATATGCTGCATATCTGCAATGAAAAGGGAAAGGGAAATGCAATGTCCACACATTCTTTTTTAAAAATCCTTTCTATTGAAACATCAGGCTTGATTACGTGCTCTTTGATCCAGAAAGTAATCCAATTTATCAGAGAATAAATTATCTGAGTCTTAGTGGTCATAGATCTGAGAAGATAAAGTTTCCAGAGCAGAAAAATGTTTAGTCATTCATGCATTTATTTACTGACTGCCTGCTATCAACGAGACATTGGTAGAGTTGCTGGGGATGAAACACCAAGCAAGACAGACAAGGTCCCTGCCTCCAGTGACCTTTTGTGGTAGTGGTGAAGAAATATAATAAACAAATAATTGAGGTATAGTAAAATGTCAGGAGGTGACAAATGCTAGGAGAAAAAATAAAACAGAGCGGAAAGTAACTTGCCACTATAGATAGGATGGTCATGATAAGCCTATTTGTGGAGTAGAAACCTTGTGATATAAGACTGAGAACAGTATGAATTGCTAGGAAGAGCTGTCCAAAAAAAAGGATGGAATGCAAAGGCCTTATGGTGGGAGCTCATTTGATTTGTTAAGGGAACAAATCAGTGACGAGATCAGTCTGCCTGCAATAAAAGAGAAAGGAAGAGGGAGAGAGATCGATGATCAAATTAGGAAAGTAGGTAGGGGCTACTCACCTGGGTTGTTATCAGTCTTACTAAGGATAGGCATGGTCTTTTTCTAGGTGTGGTGGGAAAACATAGGAAGGTTTCTGAGCTGGGGAATTCTGATGTATAAGGGACCATCTGACTATTGTAAGAGATTTGGGGGCTGGGAACTAGGTTATAAACAGTAGATTTGTTTGGAGTCTATTGTAGTAATCAAGGTAAGAGATTTTGGTGATTGTGTTCTAGAAAGGATTAGAAGGGGCAGAATTTGGAATGCATTTTGAAACAGAGCCAATAGATCTTGCTGCTTCAAGGGATTCAAGACTGAAGGCAAAGGTAGTAAGATTTGCTTCTCAGTGTGATGAGTTGTGAAAGAGAGAAGTCAAGGATTTCTCAGAGTTGTTGGCCTGAGCAACAGAAAGAACAGATTATAAAAATAGGGAAGACTTGGGGAAGATTATTTCTTCTGTCTGGTGGGAGGGGCAAGATTATCAAGAGGTTTTGATTTGCCTCTTAGTCAAGCAAGAAAATATGCTGAATAGAAGAAGCAGATTTATTGGCCAAAATCTATTGAAGGATAAAGGCTGAAGAAACAGATTTGAGCCTGATCTGTATTTGAACCGAAGACAAGGTCTGAGCCACAGGACTAAATGGATTACCTTGGCAGTGCACACAAATAACAAAGAGAGGAGTAGTTGTGTTCTGAGAGTCTATATATGCACAATTATATCTCTTGTTTGGGAGACCCAATAAGATTGCCTATAGAAAATAAAGTTTTTCAAGTGATTAAACTTCCTTGCATAAACTGTATTCCCAAAGGATTATCATCTCTTCTGTGTGCACGTGTTTATCCAAGGTTAGATAAGTATTTGAAAATATGCACCAAGTATGTACTTTTTCCACTGGTTTGCATGGCTCATCTCTTTAAAAAAGTATTTCCCATTGTTCTGCAAGTTATATTGGAATAACTGGAATGAGACTTGCCCTCCTGAGGTAAAGAAATAAAACACCAACCAAATTCATAAGTCAACTCTTTTTTGAGCATTTAGAGCAAAGGTGATCTTTGAGGGAAGAAAAAACACATAAGAGAAGCCCTACATTCGTATCAGCTTTCTCTTTGGGCCCTTTGCACACCACAGTGCAGAGAGATGGAATCTAAGCTCAGCATGAGATTCTCATTAAGCTAAGAAGTCGGGGTAGCAGAAAAGGATGGAATTTGCAGGGTAGGGTATCTGAGAGAAGGGGGCTACATAGAGGGTGTGATAGGCAGAATACTAAAGTGGAACCAGTTTCCTGTCCCCTGATGCAAATACTTTTATAGACACCAGGACTATGAATACAGTAGATTTTACTCACATGATTAGGTTATAGGGCAAATTTGACTTTGAAACAAAGAGATTATCTGGAATAAGCCTGACCTGCTTAGGTGAGTCCCTTGGTTCTTTCTAACTGGTAACAGAGGAAGCAGTCAGAGAGATGGTCTTTCCAGCTGGAAAGAAAAGTCACAGTCGTGTGTGAAAGTGCCTATTGTGGGTACATGGTAAGGAATTCAGGCAACTTCTCAGAGCCGAGGTGTCCCTAGCTGATAGCCAACAAGGAAACAGGGATCTCAGTCCTATAGTTGCAAAAAAACTAAATTCTTCCAATGATCTGATTGTGCTTGGAAGTAGCTTCTTCCCCAGAGCTTCCAGAAGGAAACACAACCTTGTCAAAATCTTGACTTCAGTCTTACAAGGTCCTGGGGAGGGAATCTGTGCCTGGTCTTCTGACTTACTGAATGGTCAACTAATAAATGGGTGTTGTTTAAGCGGCTAAATATGTAGTAATTGGTTACCCAGTAGTAGAAATGTACTATAGAATAAGACATCTAAATTCCATGTGGGGGTTTACTCTAAGTCTTTAGACAAGGGCATAGCTGCTAGCTGCTTATCAGCAAGGTAAGGCTCTGTGAGCACTACACGCTAAGTAAGAGACTAAGTAAGAATGTTTCTAAGGTAGCAGAGGTCATGCAATGCTGGGAGGTATTTAAGTTCTGGCCCAGCCAGAGAAGAAATAACTCCCTGAGCTCTTTTCATCAAAACTCCAGAATGGTCACATATCAAGAATGGAAAAATGGGCACACTTTAGTACTAGGGCAAAAATGAAATTATCATTCACAAAGAATAAAATTTTGCCTGATATCTAGATTCTCCTATAAGTAACTGCCTGCTAGAACCAAGTTTAATAGCCTTAAGAGAAGACAAAATAAGCACAATTTTCTACAATATAACATTGACGATATATAGCATACAAGAAGACAATCACTGAAGAGCAAAGAGTTAAAGTATGACACATAAATGCAGGGAGTAGGGCTGTATAGGGGGAGGAGTAGGAGGAAGCAGCCAAGAGCAATAGGTCAGAAGACCCAGGTTTTAGAACTGGTAGACAAGGATTTTGAATAGGAATTATTGTTATGAGTTAGAAATTAAATGAAAAGAACATACAAAGGGTTCCCCGGTGGCCTAGTGGTTAAGGATTGGGCTATGTCACTGCTGTGGCTCAGGCCACTGCTGTGATACAGGTTTGATCCCTGGCCTGGGAACTTTTGCATGCTGTGGGCATGGCCGGCAAGGAAAAAAAAAAAAAAAAAAGAGTAAATAGGGAATATCAACAAAGACATCAAAGATGTATAAAAGAACTTAGGTGGAATCTCAAAGATGGAAGGGACATTATCTGAGGTGAAAAACCTCACTGGAGAGGTTTAACAGCATATTGAAAACAATAAAATGAATAGTTAACACAAAGACAGAGCCATAGAAATTATTCTATTTCAAGGAAAGACAAAAGACAAGAAAAAGTACACAGGTCCTAAGTGACATGTTGATAATCTCACGTGATCTAACATACACATAATTTGCATCTCTACAAGAGAGGAATAAAAAAAAAATTGGGTGAAAAAATTTTTCAAAATTTATTTAGAATATTCAAACTACAGATCCTAAAATCTAAGCATAATTTTAAAAAAAACTGGGGCGGGGGGAGTTGCCATCTTAGCGTAGCGAAAATGAATCTGACTAGGAACTATGAGTTTGCGGGTTTGATCCCTAGCCTCACTCAGTGAGTTAAGGATCCGGCATTGCCATGAGCTGTGGTGTAGGTCACAGATGCGGCTTGGATCTGGCGTTGCTGTGGCTCTGGAGTAGGCCGGCAGCAACAACTCCTATTTGACCCCTAGCCTGGGAACCTCCATATGCTATGGGTGTGGCCCTAAAAAGACAAAAAGATAAAAAATAAATAAATAAAAATAAAATGAAATAAAAAAAAAAAAAAGGCGTTCCCATCATGGCACAGTGGAAGCAAATCCAACTAGAAACCATAAGGTTGCGAGTTCAGTCCCTGGCCTGCTCAGTGGGTTAAGGATCCGGCGTTGCCATGAGCTGTGGTGTAGGTTGCAGACGTGGCTCAGATCTGGAGTTGCTGTGGCTCTGGTGTAGGCCGGCAGCTGCAGCTCCAATTAGACCCCTAGCCTGGGAACTTCCACATGCCTTGGGTTCGGCCCTAAAAATACAAAAGACAAACAAAAAAAAACACGCTGAGGTATATCAGGCAAATTGCTGAAGACCTGTAATAGACAGAATAAAGACAGCCAGGGGAGAAAGCACATTATATACAAAATGTGACTTATCAAAAATAATGGAAAGCTACTTTAAAGTTTGCCAGCCCCGGAGTATATATTTAGTACAAATGATGCTAAAATTAAAACATTTTGAAACAAACAAAAACTGAAGAAAAAAAGAATTACTAAAAGGCCTTAATTGAATGAATGTAGATGCTAAAGTAAAGTTTATCAATTAAGCTAAAAAAAATACAGGACGTAAAAATATGTAAATAGATATAAAATTTTTTCTTTTAATTTAAAACTGTTTAAAGAAAAAAATGATAACATATTCAACATATATTTACTGCAGAGTGAAATTTATGACAAAAAAAACAAGAGGTAAAAAGGCATAAATGGAATCATAGTTTATAAGGCTCCTACATTTCACATAAAGTGGTACAAAATTAATTCTAAGTAGACTTTAGTATGTAAATGATGCACACTCTAATAACTACAGCAACTACTAGAAAAAAATTGTCAATTATAAAGGCTTTAGAAGAGTTAAAATGGAATCCCTCGAAAAAGGAATTTTGTTGTTAACTTGAAATAATGAATACAGAAAGGAAGAAACAATCAAATTAAAATTTAAAACGATGGAACAAATAAAAAATAAATACCAAAATTATATTATCTAAATCTCTATCATAGACATAATTGTATTAAATATAAATCTATCAAACAGGACAATTTTAAGACAGATTTTCAGACTGGATTAAAAGAAAGGAAAACCCAACTATGTTCCATTGTTAACAAATGCATTTAAAGTGTGAAATGAAGTGTAGAAAGAAAAAACATGGAAAAAAAATACCAAACAGTTCTGCAAAATTAATACTAAGGCACGGTTCAAGATGGCAAATATTTTCAGAGAAAAATAAGTATATTTCAAACTATAAAAGGAAACTATCATTAGAAGAACATAATCTTTTAAATATAAGGACCTAAAGAATAAATCTTCAAAACACTAGAAGGAAAAGCTGACAGCACTAGGGAGAAATAAAGAAATATAAAATCTTTATTTGAGGTATTATCATTTTGTAGTAATTTTGATCAACTAGAGAAAGAAAATTCAGGAATGATACAGAAGATTTGAATTAACCACCATGAGTTAATTGATATTTCTAGAAGACTACATCCCATGATAATAAGATAAATATTCACACACTTTTTACCTGCACTAGTAAACATTCACCAAGATAAACAGGACACTGTGCCATAAAATTGGTCTCAATAAATTTCAAAAGCCTGAAAATGTGCATAATATTTTGTGATCATAACTAAAATATATCCAAAATCAATTAACAATCATATCTTTTAAAAACCCATATTTTGAAAATAAACAATGTTGCTAAATGATTGCTGGGTCAGAAGAAGAAATTATGAGGAAAATTTTTCTAACTGAATGATTATGAAAACAACAAAACAAAAGATGCTGTTAAAGAAGCGCTAACTCTAGATTTACAGATTCAAAATGCTTCTTTCAGGAATATGACTTAAGGCATAAAATCAATGTTCTAAGCTTCTAATTTAAAAATCTAGAATAGGAAAAATCTAAACTCATAGTGAGTGAAATAATGAAATAATAAAGAGCAGAAATCAATGACACAGAAAAATAAGCAGAACCTAAAAAGGATGAAAAGGAAAACATACAAAAGTGGGAAAAAAAAATAAGATCACACATACACCGAATTTGCTGAAAATGCACCTCTCTTAAAGGATTATATGCACAATGTTTTTAAAAAGTCTAGAAATAATAACAATAAATCCTAAGTAGCTAAAAAAAATTGACAGGGCACTAAGAAGTGATACTTCACAAGAGAAGAATATGTATGTGCTCATATGCATATGACAAGGTTTAAAATCTTTAGACAAGGAAAATGCAAATTGAAATCATCATAACATATCACTTTACCCCCACCAGAATGGATATAACTAAAAAGACTGAAAACAATGAATTTTGGAGAGGATTTGGAGAAAGCAGGACTGTCATGCTTTGCTTTTGCTAGTGAGAGAGGAAAATGGTACAACTACTTTGAAAAATAGTTTGATAGTTCCTCTTAAATTCAAACACATTTAATAGAAATCAAATTCTAAGTATTTACCCAAAATAACAAGTAACTTATCTCTACAAAAAGAATTATATAAGGATGTCATAACAGGTTAATTCATAAGGCCTCCAAACTGGAAACAACCCAAATTTCCCTCAAAGGAGAATGGAGAAACAAATTTTGAAATATTCATCAACTGATTTGTATTCAACAATAAAAAAGATGAAATATAAATACACAGCTTCCATAAATCTCAAGAACATTTACTTTGATCAATAGAATAGAAGCAGATGTAAGAGAATATAACTTCATTTATATGAAATTCAAGAGGCAAAACTAATGTATGGTGACCGAAATCAGATCTTCTTTGTCTTTATGGGTGAAGAGTTGCTGCAAAGACATAGGTGGGAATGTTTTGAGGTGATCATAACACTGCCTTTATTGGGTTTTAATTATGTAGGTTTGCATTTGCCAAACGCACAACAGGTTTCACTCTACGTAAGCTTACCTAGATTTAAAAAAAATTACATATATATGTATGTGCATGTGTGTGTGTGTGTGTGGTATTTAAAATAGTCACTCTCCCCAACACACCATACACTTTTATTCTTTACAACAACTTATTGTTACTTTTGACATAATGCTATATGCCCACTTACTTCTTTATAGTCTGGCTGCCCCATTAATATATAAATTCAATGAGAGAAGAAATTTTGTCTTGTTCAACATTTAATCCACAGTACTTAGAGCACTGTTGATAATGAAGTACTTGATAGAACATGTTAACACACATGAATGAGACACAATGTGTGGGCAGTGTATATTTTTCTTTTTGACAAAACAAATAAGGTCCTATATACCAGCCCTCCACTTACTAGTCATTATAAGTTTTTGTTTTTGTTTTTCCTCCCAGTGATCCAGAACTCTGTGGTTTTCACCGTCCAGAAAATAAATAGCAGCTGTGGCCTCTGTTCCTTAACCCCGCCTAGTTTCTGTTGATGCTTTGTTGTTCATGTGATGTATTCAGAGGGAGCTGTTACTAAAAAGAGAACATACTCCAGCCCCTTTTGCCAAATTAGTCAAAACCAGGTTTCCACAGGCGGAATGGTTAGTGAATCATTCTCCTTAGTATCCCACAGCCTTTTCTAGCTTAAGCATGTTTTCCTTAATGAACAAATATAAACTCAAGTATGGTTGATCTCTTCTCCAGGACTCAAAGTGGTATATCACTTTTTCTTTTATTCATTCTTTAGCCCTTTAAGAGTAGACTTCAAACAGAAAAAGCTATATGTGCCATCAGGTCACCAGGGAAGGGAGTCAACCATGCAAAGAACAGAGATGCCTCAATCCCAGCACAGAAAAAATAGAAGGGGAGGCCATGAAGAGAGGATCGAAGAATATTGGAGTTTTGAGATATGTGATGACATGACTATGAACTATGTAACTCCTACACAACCCTAAGCTTGAAACAGTGATATTATCCCAGCAAGAGTTGACCAAACTTCAGGAAGGATAAAGTTTAAGGTGTTTTTGTTTTTAAAAATGAACTAGGAGTTCCCATCGTGGCGCAGTGGTTAACGAATCCGACTAGGAACCATGAGGTTGCCAGTTCGGTCCCTGCCCTTGCTCAGTGGGTTAGGGATCCGGCGTTGCCATGAGCTGTGGTGTAGGTTGCAGACATGGCTCGGATCCTGTGTTGCTGTAGCTCTGGTGTAGGCCGGTGGCTACAGCTCCGATTCGACCCCTAGCCTGGGAACCTCCATGTGCCACGGGAGCGGTCCAAGAAATAGCTAAAAAGTCAAAAAAAATAAAATAAAAATTTTTAAAAAATGAACTATTAGCAGTAGCACTCGGAATTATAATTTAAATTGTTAAATGTGTTTTATGTATATATATATATATCTGTATATATCAGCATAATTTAACATACATGTATGTACATACATTCACATGCACACATAGACATCTGTATTAATTACTACAAAACAATGCAATAGAGTCTCTCGACCCTTAAAGATATTCAATGGGGTTATTCTAAAGAGGAAAATAATACAATATATTCTTAAGATTCTCTTACATTAAATTTTCATAACTTACGGGGAACACTAATACTTTTCACTGAATATGTGTTTTTCATATCTATGTAACACCAAAGCATACTATAAAACCTAATTTAATAGAGAAAACTTTTCTAAAATGAAATAGGTGCCATCTTATTCATATATGGCACATATGTATGTACAATTACATTTTTCATTAAACACAGACATTGGAAAATATTGGCAATATATAGTTCAGAAGTCATTTGGAAAAAGCTTGGGTCAAAAATAAAAAGAAGTTATATAAGATTTAAGACTATCTAAGAGTTAAAAGATTATTCCAAATACTGGATTCTTTCACAAGTCTGGGGTTGGGCATATTTGCATATAATAAAGTGACAACTTCTTCCCCTCAAACACAAGAGGTTTTTCTGTTTATTCACTGCTTTTTTTGCATTTGCTTGATACTAAAATTATTGTTAATTTAGTTTAAGAATTAGTTAAAATTGGGGTTCTCATCGTGGCTCAGTGGTTAAACAAACCCAACTAGCATCCATGAGGATGTGGGTTTAATCCCTGACCTTGCTCAGTGGGTTAAGGATCTGGCGTTGCCATGAGCTGTGGTGTAGTCGCAGATGCGGCTTGGATCCTGTGTTACAGTGGATGTGGTGTAGGCTGGCGCTACTGCTCAGATTCAACCCCTATGCCCAGGAACTTCCACATTCCACAGGTACAGCCCTAAAAAGACAAAACAAAAGAAAACAAAAAAAACTACGTCTTAGGATCACATAGCCTTAATTATTTGAAGGACATTTTTTACCACTATGTTGAAGATGGCTTGGGATTCATTTTTTCTTTTTCCAGTTTAATGGACACATAATTTATATATAACACTATAAAGTTTGAGGTATACAACATGATGATGTGACTTAGAAATGATTATAGTAAGTTTAGTGAATATCATGTCGTATAGATACAAAGATACAACATTAAAGAAACAACAAACTTTTTTTTCTTGTGATGAAAATTCTTAGGATTTACTCTCAATTTTCACTTATAATATATAGCAGTGTTAATTATTTTTATCAACATTATAAAGATGACACTGAAGTCACAGCTTTTTTCTTCCTTATGAATAAACAATAGAAATTTATTTCTCACAGTTCTAGGGTCTGGGCAGTTCAAGCTTAAGGAGCCAGTAGTTTTAGTGTTTGGCGAGAGTCTACTACCTGGTTCACAAATAACACCTTCTAGCTGTAAATTCATAGGGCAGGAGGCCACAGCTTTTAAAAGGAAATGACCCCTGTTTTACTATTAAGGTAAGTGAGAATCCAGTTAGAAAGGTAAGCATAAGGAGTTTTCTTGTGGTGCAGCAGGTTAAGGATCCAGCACTGTCACTGCAGCAGCTCCGGTCACTGCTGTGGCATGGGTTTGATTCCTGGCCTGGGAATCTCCACAGGCTGAAGGCACAGCCAAAACAATTTAAAACAGTAAAAATAAAAAATAGACTAACAAAATATACTAAGCAAAAAAAAAAAAAAAGCAAAAGAAATATAAATGTAATGACAAGACCCTGTAGGTTTTGGACACAGCAGGTTGGATTTCTTATATAACTTTTTTTTTAAAATTTTGGCCAGACCCCAAAATGTGCAGAATTTCCTGAGCCAGGTGTTAAACCCATGCCACAGCAGCAAACCAAGTCACAGCAGTGATAATTCTGGACCCTTAACCCACAGGGCCACCAGGGAACTCCTAGATAATCCCCCTTGATAAAAATATCCTAAAGTCCTTTACCTCCAATTCAGACAATTCAAATGGTGTCTTTATTCATGCATCCTAGTTCCTAATCACCAAGTTTTATTGTTTTAACATGCTTCATTACCTGTCATTTCACAACTGATTGGGGATTTAACTGGCCTCTGCTTTTTATACATCATCCCCCTTCCTGTTTTCACTTACTTACCTGTCATTTTTCCCACCCTTCCTTCTAAATACCTCCTAGGACCTCTTGGCAAGAATGGAGAAAAAAAGCAACAGAAAACTGGCACTTGTTCTCCAAACTCAGTTGGATCCTCAAGTCAGAGATATTACTTAGATGTAGAATCTTAAAAATTATACAAATGAATTTATTTACAAAATAGGAATCGACTCACAGAAAACAAACTTATTATTACCAAAAGGGAGAGTGGGGGTGGGGAAAGATTAATTAGTAGTTTGGGATTAAAATATATACAGTATTATATATAAAATAGGTAAACAACAAAGGTCTACTGTATAACATAGAGAACTATATTCAATATCTTATAGTAACCAATAATGGAAAAGAATCTGAAAAGGATATATATATATATATATATATAGAGAGAGAGAGAGAGATCTGAATTACTTTACTGTATACCTGAAACTAACACAATGTTGTAAATTAACTATACTTCATTTTTAAATGGTTTTTAAAAAGCTGGGATATAAATTTTGGTTGGGATTATGGAATGTCCAGAACAGGAACATAAGACTGCTTAAATCCTAATTTATCTATTAACTCTCTGAAGTAGAGTCTCAACAGAAAGACCTAAACATAAGGAACCATGGCAAAAAAGATTCAGCATGTTACTTTACTACAAATGGGCAAGAATCTGATAACCTAGTTAACTCACAAACTCCAAACTGGTTAGGAGAATCAGCTTTAATTCTAAAGTCCCATGTGAGGCCACATTTTTTTTTTTTCTTTTCTACTCAATTAGGAAAGGCAGGTCTGGAGAATAGGCACTGTTCTTCTTACCTTATAAACATTTTCTGTGGTCAGAATAGAGAGAACAAGTAGAGATTAAACATGATTTGCCCTCATGTGTAGATCCTACCTAGGATTGACGGTACAAAAGCAAGACTCTGCACAGAGATGCTAAACTTAAAAAACATAGCCCACCATCCGCATAGTAAGATGTAACTCAATTAATGCCCTGGGGTCAATTATACTAATTGAGTTAATCAGTTGTACCAATGACCCTTCTTTATCTGCCAGTAGAGAGGGAGGGAAATAGCAAAGAGATCCATCGAAGCAGATTAAGAAAAGAGATTCAATTGACCAGGTTAATTTCTTTCCTGTCTACATTTCTCCTCCTTCCACTCCTCAATTCTTGCCAGAAAAAAACTCAACCTGTCTCTTAAGACAATCTAATGGTCATCTTTGAGGCCATTTCCTATTCAACCCTCCCCACCCCACCATCAGTGTCATTTGATGTGGTTTGCCACTAGCTAATTCTTTCAACACTTCCTTTCTTTAGCTTTAACAACAAAATATTCTGTTAGATTTCTCCTATCTTTCCTGCTGTTCCCTCTCAAAGACATTTAATTACCCTATGAGAAAGTAATATTAATCCTCTTTAACCGAATGTATAATGACTCCTAAAATTCATTCCTGTTCCAGTTTTTCCCATTTCATGTTTGTACTGTCTACCAAGTTCTCCAGCTTAGACCCTGACCATGCTCTCAACTCTTCCCTCTCTATTATTTTTTATCCTTCATTTCCTCTGACCAAAGCTTGTTAAAGCACTCTTAAATGCTACTGACATTCCTCCCTTTCTTTCCAGCCTCATTATTTTCCAGGGAGAGAAGCCTTACTTCTTAGCAAAAATGTCTTTCTGTCTTCTATGAATCTGCTTTTGACCCTATCAAATCCACCTTTACTATTATCTTACCACATTGCTTAAAGGCATGTCTGAATTTGTCACTCCCTTCGGTATGTTTTTACCATTTGAGGGGTCTGAGTTTAAGAACCCACAAAGCTCTACTTGCTCTAGATGTTATTTACTTTACTGTTTTCATTTCATACCATTTTCCTTTTATTATTACAGTCACAATGCTTACTCAGTGAATATTGATAAAATACCTCGACCAGGGCAATATTTAGCAATTAATTACTTTATTATGCCATTTATTGTATAATAATTACACAGTTATAATTATTGTATAAGTTTGTTAGGACTGCCATAACAAACTATCACAGTCTGGCTTCAAAAACAGAAGTTTATTAATTCACAATTCCAAAGGCTAGAAGTCTGAGATCAAGATGAAAGTGGGTTTAGTCTCTGGCCAGCTTCTTCTGTTTTCACATGGTCTTTTGGTATTGGTTTGTGTGTCTAAACTTCCTATTCTTTTAAGAACACCAGTCATATTTGATTAGGATCCAGCCTAAACACCTCATTTTAGTTTAATCACCTTTTCAAAAGAACTTATTCTCTAAATACAGTTACATGCTAAGGTACTGGGGGTTTGGGACGTTAATATGAATTTGGAGGGGGGTTACAATTCAACCCCTAACAAACCTGGAGGTTTACTTACCGACATTCTAACTTTTCACTATTGATTATGAAGATTTGGGTTTCTCCCACTGATAAAGTTGTCCCTAACCTAGGATTTCACTGATATTCATGTGGCATCATTTTATTCTCAGTTTAAATATTCAGAGTTCAAAATACATTGGGTGAAAAATTGCCTGTCTGCTAGAAAACAACTTATTAAAAATATGTATATGAAGGAAAAATGCTATCTTCTTTGTCTGTTTGAATCACTGAGCTTTGGAAGATTTTTATTTGCCAAAACCTTTCATGTGATCTATGTTTTATTAATGGATAAAATACATTTTCTTGTTATTGATATTTTACTTTCTCCCTCTGGAACTATTTTAATATTGTTCTAAATACAATAAAAAGTAGACAATCTCTTCTTTTCAGTTACCATTTGTAGCAGTACCTCAGAGTATATGTCAAAGGTATTTTTTTAATGAATACATAGACTGTATTTTATAGGAAATGGCATTTTTAAATGTTACTTATGTCAATAAAGGAGAATATTTGGAGCATTTAAAGGTAGATAACTACTGGAAGAATTGTAATTGCATCATATTCAAACATTTCTTTCTTGATGTTAGAAATCTTTTTTGCTTAGGACAATTGTTAAGTTTTAAAAACTATTGTATCATGTATTGAACATGTAAAGCTTATATTTTTGTCGTTTTCAAAATTTTAATGTCCAGAGATCATTCAATGCCAAGTTACCTTCTTTTCAAATTCTTGCTAAAGTATATTATATAGGGTGCCATTTTTTCCATTTGGGTCACGACATTTTCCAACCTATTTTTTTTTTTCCTGGATCTGCCATATTCTAAGGTGACTACAGTGAACATTTCCTGTTTTTGCTGCCCAGGACATTCTGATAACCACATCGCAATTTTCTTCTCAGTTCATTTGCATCTGTTATAGTTGAATCAATCTTCCAATACTGTCTGACTTGGACCTGAAAATTTGGAGTATTGCTTTTGCCTGGCCACAGTAATGGCTCAGAAATAGACATGTTACCCAAACTGAGCTTGTGAGATGGAAGGGGACTTTGATCTAATTTCTGGAAAAGATATTCCTACTCTTTCCTGTGAGGCCTGAGATTATGTAAGAATTGGCAATCCTGCAATCACCTTGTTACCACTTGGAACCAAAAATGTAAAAGCAAGCCAAGAAATGATGGAAGATACAATGAGTTCTAATGACATTGTTTGCATCATGAAGTCATGGACTTCCTAGTTATGGGACCCAATAAACTTAATTTTGCTTAAGCCAATTTTGATTGGGATTCTGTCGTTTACAACATTAAGAGTTTTGACTAATGCAGAAAAAGATACTCTTTTAACCTAAAAATGTGTAGGAGAGGTGCCAGCAAATACATCTGCTTTTGGTTATATGTCTAACAGAAAAAAAATTCTGTGATGTACAGATGTAGGATCAGAAGCTGCAAAAGGACACTGAGTTTCACAAAAGAATTTCAGCAGACAAATGCAGGAAGACCCATGTTTTGTATTAGAACAGCTAGAATTCTTGCTAATATGTAATGTAAAGTGGGCATCCATAACCAGAATTGCCAAGGCTGTGTACAGAAATATCTTTCTACATGTTCACAAATTAGATCAGTGATGAATATATGCCACCTCACCATCTGGCCATAACTATGGCATATGCAACAGACAGTGAAGAAGAGAAGAGAATGAGGGACCTAGAGATGAGCAAGGCATGCCATGTCCTCTCAAGCAAGCATGGCATGGAGGATTTTCTGTCTCAACATGTGTCAAGGAAAGCCCTCTCTGTGAAATACATTCAAAAAAGCAAGTAGGAGGCTTCAGATGAAATCACTGGAAAAAATTGTATCTCAGGAAAGAAAAATTAAGAATGCAGGATGACTGCAGAAGAATGGGTATATACAGAGGAGAATGTATAAAGTAGCCAAATGATAAAGCCAAACAATAAACAAGTTCCCACAGGCAGTTGACCTAAAACCAACTAGCTAAAGGGCACAGGGAAACTATTGCCCTCTCCTTGGACACAGAAGGAGAAATACATCATTTTCATATGATAGAGGCAACCCCAAAGTAGGAATTTTCTGGACACTAAGAAAACTTGAATCATCTTTTATCTACTCCACGCTGAGCCCCGTCCATGGTCAGAGAACCATTTCCCATCTCCTGTCCAACTGTCACCTGCAAGCAGCAATGGAAGTGGAAGGACCCAAGTAACTCAATATAGTAGCAGAATGTAGAGCTGGAAAGACTCAGTAGGACAGGAAATCATTTCAGTGGGCTGAGAGTTAATAGGACAAAGAAGATAAAGGGATCTAGAAAAAAGAAATAAGGAGTTTGGAAAACTTGTAAGCAAAGATTCCAAGGGAAAGAGGTAATATCCAAAGCTTTATAGAGAAAATGAGCCTGACGGGGATGGAGGTGAAGGGCTGTTTTACAGTGTAAGAAAGTGCGCCCACATCTCCAACATTCTGTGGACTCTATGGATAATAATTTTCTTATTTGAACCCAAAATAAAGGAACTCCTTTTTTCCCCTCCCACTCCAGAGCCTCTGTAAGATTCACTGTCAATTGTTAACTATCCTTACTTACCAAATTGCTATCTTATTCTTTCCTCTGTTTGCTTTTAATAAATTATTTTATCAACCTGTATTGGTATTATTCAGCTTGAACTATCGGTTTCTAGAAAGCTATAAATATTTGCCATGTGGCTTATATTTTCCAGATGCTAGGATCATGATATAGAGGTGTTTGGTGCTAATTTTGATAATAATTGATGCACCAAGGTAAAAATTACTTTTAGCTTGAACAATTTTTCTAAATTCTAAATGTTCATTCTCTAAGAGGAGATAAAACGAATGAGTGACAAAGGTATAATTTCCTTTTCATTTCACCTTACTTAAAATTTGTCATCAGATAAATTCCAGTGAAAATCATGTTTGTTTAGGATTTTGGTGACAGAGAGGTACGCTGTCATAAACAGATTGTTTCAAATATTGTTATTTCTGGTGTCTTATGAAATCAAACTCAATAAAGTATAGGGCTTTATATCATCATACTCTGGATAAGGGACAGACTATTTTTTTAGCGGTCACTGAATTATATGAAATAATTTAGACTTTTTTGCATAAAAGTAATAGCATTTATATTTGCTTAGTGTATTACTAAACAATTGCTAGCAAAAGCACTTATACATAAATAACAAGGTTATCACCAATAAGGGTTAACCCCAAGGTTAGTAAAACACTGGTAAAATGAGACAGAAAGGAAACTAAACCATATCTTACTAGGCCACAGGATAAGACTGTTCATGTTTAAAGCCAAATAATCTATATGCTGAGAAATATACTGATATCTACTATATCATGTCATTTTGCTGAAGCCATGGGAATAGAACATAAAAGTGTGAGTGGACATAAACTTTCTCCTGAAGGAAAATGAACATGGACTCTATCATAGCCTCCAGAAATAAATCACAAGTCAGGGCACCAACCTTAATGTGGGGTGAGGGAAAACTTTATTTTTCTCTCTAGAGGTGAAAGGAGATTTGGTCTGAATTCAAGGTGTACAGATCTTGGTAAATTTCAAAGCAGATATTCAGATACTCCCAACCATGAGAGGCAAGATAAGGAACTTAAAATGACTTGGAATCCACAGAGCTGTAAACCAGCTTCTGTATTGTATGTCCTTAGAGCCTGGTTCTCTAGACTTTCTGGAAAATATCCTTAAAGTTTTAGACTGGTCTCAGGTACACTGTGTAGAATTAGCTATTCCTCGCATCTTACAGTAGCAGGGGTCTGAGCCAAAAATCAAGGGTCCATACCGCCAGGGTGAGGAGGACAGCAACCAGTACAGTAGAAAACATGCATGTCCAAAGGCAGGCCACAGGGAGATCTGTAAAACAGGCATTCATGGGGCAGCATGACAGAGAGACACAGCAGAAGGACCTCAGGGGCTTATCCTTGAGCAAGTGAGAGGAAATCACCACTGGGGTGAAAGTCACTGTGAGGAGAATGGATGGACAACAATTAGGCCAGTGGGAGATCCGCCCATGATAGTCTGGGCATTAAAAGTTATTTTCTATCTATAGACTGGCCAGGTCTGAGCAACTGGTAGTAGTAAATTTTCTCAGTCATATCCTATTATTAGTTTCTATTCTCAACACCTCCTATCTCTGCTTCTTGCCTCATCCATTGTCATTTTCTTAGTTCTCATCATCATTATTTCTTGTCTGGATTATCTTATCAATTTAGCCAAGTGATCTTTACAAAATGCCCCTGTCTTTTAAAAAGTGTGCCCATGTCTTTTTGAAATGTTCACTGCTGGCTTCAAGTCCCACACATTATGGTATATGAAGCCCTTACTGATTTGGCTGTGGTTTCCGTGCTCGTGTCTTAAGACTCAACTTCTGCCTCAAGTAGCACATCAGCTACTTGCAGTACCATTAGTGGTCAGAGCTCCTCATTGCCTCCAGACCTTTCCGTGTCATTCCCTCTACCAAGAATGCCCTACTTCCCTCACAGAATTTTTCTTCCTACTTCACTTGCATCTTGCTCTCAGTAGAACATTTATCTGAGAAATCTTCCTGATTCTTGCCCGCCACTATATTCACAGATGAATCATATTCTCAGCTTACCCCCCATCAGTCCATGTACATTATTGGTACTGCCTCATGTTTCTTAGGGGAAAAGACTCTCTATTGTTTACCCTAGCGCCTAGCAGCCTAACAGACACACAGTAGGGACTCAAGGACTATCAGTGAAATACATTAATTTTTTTTCATTTGTCACACAACCACGCTATGAGTTGGAAGCAATTATTATCCCACTTTACAACCACAGAAACAGTGTTAAGAACTATTAAATGACTTTTTCAATGTAGCAAAGTAAGTGACCTAGGCAGAAATCAACTGGATATTTTGACTGCAAACCCAGTACTTTCTCTATTCTATCACACTGCCTCATAGTATTCACATCTAGTGTACTATACATTTCTCTACAAATATGTCACTTTGTTAGAGAGCTACAACTTAGATTTGCAAATTCAATATTGCAGAGATGCTATTACAGAAGAAAAAGTAGATATTTGAAAAGGGTAAGTCTGTCCACTTGTTTCTCACACTTTAATGTGTATTAATATTACCTGAATATCTGATTGATTGAGAATTTCTAAAACTTGTTAATACACAGATCGCCCAAAAGAGGTTAAAAAGGGAGTTGATTCAGCTCTATATCTCTAGAGTTCTACTCATGAGAAATCTTTAAGAAAGTTTCTCTACATCTTTTCAAGTTTTTTTTTTTTTAATTTCTGTATTTTCCTTATACAGTACGCTAGTGATAAGAAGGAAATTCTCAATCAATCAAATATTCAGAAAATTGGTCTAAACAAGGCTTCACCCACGTACTGGCAGGAACCCACCTTGGTACTGCCACATGTATTCTGGCAGCCCAAAGACTTGCCAGGAGTGTGGGAACCATAGACACGGCCATGGTGCCACATTCCAGGCTCTGCTACATTCAGTAATCATCTTGAATAGTAAACATCCAGAAATCCTGGATCGATGGCAAGCCTCCTCCACACCAGGCCTGAATGAGACCTAAATTGGGGAGAAATTTAGCTGGAACCTAGTATTCTTATGCTGATCACAAAGACCTGAAAATTGATATCTGCCAAGGAAGCTAATGGAAAACACTTCACCACGATAGCTAGCTCAATTTAGGAACATAGTTCCTTTTTACCTCATTATTGTAATTAAAAAATTCTAATTTCAAATGTTTGTTTTGCTGGTTTTGTTTTCTTCCACACATCTGTTCATTTGTTTAAGTAAAATTGCCTAATTTTCACTTCTGTTTCCTCTAGTTATAATGTCACATCTGCTTGCCATCTTGATTTTTAATTGATTTGTGATACATGACAACCGCATGTCTAACCCTTCGGCTCACAGTTTAGAGTTAGTAGACATCATCCAAAGACAAATTTTTACCTTCCCACTTTTGTCCAAGACTCTAGGCCCACAAGAAAACTTAAAAATATTGTGTGCATATGTCTGTCTTCTTTTGGTTTAGATCCTCAGCTAGGAAATTTGTGTTTATCCACTGCCTTGTCTAGTGTAGACCTTCAGTATGCATTTGTCAAACAGTGTTTACAGGGTAGTGGGTTGGCATCTGTAGCCCAACTTGCAAGATGCTAGCCTCAGTGGCTTAGAAGTAAATTCCTATTAAAAATTGACTTTAAAAAAAGGAAGCAGGAGTTCCCGTCATGGCGCAGTGGTTAATGAATCCAACTAGGAACCATAAGGTTGCAGGTTCGATCCCTGGCCTTGTTCAGTGAGTTAATGATCAGGCGTTGCCGTGAGCTGTGGTGTAGGTCACAGATGCGGCTCGGATCTCGCGTTGCTGTGGCTCTGGTGTAGGCTGGCAGCTACAGCTCCGATTAAACCCCTGGGAACCTCCATATGCCGTGGGAGCGGCCCAAGAAATGGCAAAAAGACAAAAAAAAAAAAAACAAAGGAAACAAATACTTTGTATTTTGCATCAGGCAAATCACAGCTCCCACAGCTCCCACAGTGCCCCATATTAAATATTTTCCAAAGTAGTCTCTGAAGACTCTTTTGCTAATGATCATTAGAATCAATAGTTCCCAGAGGGTCAGCTAAAATGCCTGTGCTGAGTGGTCTCCAGACTGTACCATCTTATGGTCTCTCCACTGATATGGTCCACCTTTCCCCTCCCCAGTGTGCTCCTCTGCTGAGGGTCCCAAATCAATGGATTCTCCCCATCTCCATTCTCCAGTGCTTTCCTAGATTACAGCCAAGGACATCCATGAGTTTTCCTCTTGATCTAGCCTCTGATTACAGTGCCTTCAGAGAAGGGTCATCAGAACAGTAAGTACCCAGTTGGCATGTGCACCCTGAACACTTATTTCCTTCCTCACATTTCAAATGCTAATGGAATGGGATAGATTGATAATATAGTGCAAGGGGTCTCACTTTTAGGGTGCCTCAAAATTCACCTGGAGAACCTGTAATACACAGATTACCAGGCTCCATCCTCAAAGGTTCTGATTCAGTACATCTAGTTTGGGGTCTGAATATTATTCCTTCTTGTGGGCAATATCCGTGCTGCTGGGCTGAGGATCACACCTTGAGAACCACAAGCAGAAGCTTCAGTCTGAATTAGAGCTGCATCATTTGCTAACTGTGTGAATCCAAACCAAAGACCCAAAGTCTCAGGCCTTCAGAGTCCTCACTTGTGTATGTGAAAGACAGCCATCAACACTACTTAGGGTTGTTGTGGGGATTCAATCAAAATTAGAAACACACACAACAGGCCAGTATCTGACTAAAAGAACTATTCCATAAATGTTCACGTTCTTTCATCCCTTTATCTCTGTTTTTCCCAGCTCAGTTGTTCTTTTCACAAAGAAACAGCTAACCTCCCCATTCTGGGCTTCAGCAAAGCCAGTATTACTCACTCAATTCCAAGATAGGTGCTCTTTCTCTTAAAAATAGTACTAGTAATCCTTCTGCAGTTCATCCTTTCTTGTTTCACTAAGAGCTACTTCCCAATTACTCTTATTAGGTTCTGTGTGAGAATAGCCAAAAAACAAAAGGTTTCTTTCTAATGATAAGCACTGATCACTGGCTATAAACTCACCTGAATGTGGGCTGTTTACAACTCTCAAATCCTGCCTATCTTTGAAAGTCTTCCAAAATTAACTCAAGCAAAAGGAAACGCAAGATTCGCTAATTCTCAGCAAAGCATAACATAGACAAGCAAACCTGTCCCTTCATTTCTTTTTTTCCCCTTTTCAGAGTAGTTTTAAATTGAATTAAGTAAGATATATTAACCAACAGAATTATACATTCTCCAACTTTTCTTCAGATTTCTATTCTCAGTCTTAATTTGATTTCATGTTAATTGTGACCATGTAAATGCCTGAACAGTAGAAATAAGGAACAGAGGCAAGGGTGGAAAGAGATGACAAATACCTAATAAAAATTTCAGTTTTTACTGAGCATTCACTTGTATGAGGCAATAGGCTGAAGTGTTTTGCTTATACCCTCTCATTTGATCTTAAAATAACCCCATCAGGTTGAAATTCATTTCATCCCCATTTTATACATGACAAAACCGAGGTTATAAGAGGTCAGAAAATTTTACATCGCTAGTTAGGAGCAGGGTTAGGATACAAATGTTTTTGCTCTTTTTTTTTTTTTTTTCTGTCTTTTTGCCATTTCTTGGGCCGCTCCCGCGGCAGCATATGAAGGTTCCCAGGTTAGGGGTCAAATCACAGCTATAGTCGGTGGCCTACACCAGAGCCACAGCAGCGAAGGATCCGAGGCGCTTCTGCAACCTACAACACAGCTGAGCAAGGGCAGGGATCCAACCCGCAACCTCATCTTTCCTAGTCGGATCGTTAACCACTGTGCCACCACGGGAACTCCCAAATGTTTTTGCTCTTAATCATTATACCAAACTCCTTTCTCATTGGCACTAAAGAGTCCCTAAAGAATTCCTTATTCCTACACATGCATGCTAAAATACTCAAGAGATAATTAGAATACACATACAAACGTGAGTGCGCACATGCGGCACACATGCCAGCATAGCAAACCTCAACAATTGCTGGACCTAGATGAAGAGTACTAGAAGCTGTGAACTGAAGTCTGACACTTGCCATCAGCTTCTTACATGGAGTAAAACATGAGCCACTGCAGCTACAAACCCATGGCACCCCCTGAGCAGAGCTCAGGGTGGAGACCAAGAGTGTGGCACTCTGTGCTATGGGAAAACTGGAAGAACAGGTCTCCAGATAGTCAGATATTTTTAGGAGAAGATTTTATGTGCCCAATTCTTGCATCTCCTCATATCTAGAAAAACACTAAATCTTTCATGGTGATGTCTGTCACTGGTAGTAACCTTCAGGAGATCAGCAACAAATTTTTGTACAATGTGTGTGTGCTGCAGGCACCTCCCCCTCACCTTTACCATATCCTGATGCTCCCCCTTTTCCTCCTTGGGTGGTATTTCGGCACAGTCTGTAGCTAAGGATAAAGAAAGTCACCGTCATCTATAAATGCAGTCACCTGCAAGGGTGAGGGCTGGTGAGTCCCAAAGGCTATAGAAACTCAGGATACTGGCCCTGATAGCTGATGTGCATATCAAAGGAATGATCTCAGTGAGCCCAGGCCTCTTTTATTGCTGCTCCCAGCCCTTTGTTGCAAAGACCCCTATATATCCTAGCTCCTCCCTCATTGCCACAGAGAGATTTCTCAGGGCCACCTGAGATGCTGTTTTCCAGGCTTAAGTCCTAAATTCACCCCAAATAAAACTTAACTCTCAACTTTCAGGTCATGGATTTTTTTTAGCTTACAGTTTACTATGTCATGTTTGGCTGTATATTTTAACATATTTGTAATAACAGCTGGATTAAAAGAGGCACTCAAACTTCATAAGGTGATAGCTTTGAGATAAGTTAAGGATATTGAGGTAAAAACTGAAGAAGGAATGCAAATAGTATAGAGAAGAGGTTATTGAATGAGTTGAAATTCTTTGAATGAATGCCTGTGTGCACATCTTCCCTTAAGCCCTGGCCTTGACTATTCCATTTCTCTATAGCTTTGATTACCCAAGTTTCTTCCAATACTCTCCTTAGGTATCTGCAATCATCAGGAAAGTCCACTTACTCATGTCAATAATAAAAATCATCTTCTAGCCATCCTAAGAGAACTCCCAAAGTAATCTCTTTTTTAGCTTTACAATTTACATATCCTGCCAAACGGATGATTATTTCAGAAAATATAATCAACTTTTCCAGTCCACCCAAGCAGCCATTTGCAGAATATTTTTTTTAAGCAAAGCAAAGTCAAAATAAACCAAATTCAATGATATTTATATAACACTATTTGGGCCATAATTTCTCAATAGTATAATTACGATAAAGTGACCTTCATCCTGTGCAGCCTCTTATTACTGTAGATCCTGGATTTAAACAGTCACTATTATAATCTACTTAAATGAATATGAGATACGCCACCCAGGAGGCTTGTACTATAATGACTAAATTTAACACTAAAAACCAGGCCTGCCTTTCCCCATATCTATCAACAACATATCTTACATGTAATTGATTTACAAAATATAATAATTCACCAGAAAATTTTAAATGCCTATGATTATCCTCTAGGCTGTAGGCTCAGTCATGCAATTAGAACCAGAATTGTCTGGTTACAAAAATGTTTAGGGCAACCAAAAGGAATTCAGAATTTCTGAAGACAATGCCCAGTTTTCTTTAGAGCATGTCTAAAAAATAGTGTGGAGATAAGAAGCCTGAGCTTTAGAAATATAAGCTTTGCTTATGTTTAAATTATTATCTCAAAATCAATCTATGTCCTTTGGGAAAGTTATTGAACTCTCTAATCCCCAAATTATTCACTTAAATGGAAATAATAACTATTAGGTAATATTGTCATGGGGATACAAACAAAATAACTCATGCAGGATGCACTGAGCAGGGTCTGCTGATCATCAAGCATGTAATGCGCAATGCTTATTAGTATCTGCATTACCATTATTTTCAGTACAAGGGCACCTCAAACTCAGAATATCCAAAACTAAACTAAACTTATTTTTATCCTCATCACTTTTTGCTTCTTCTCTAGTCCTTTTTTTTTTTTTTTTTTGTCTTTTTAGGGCAGCACTCAAGGCATATGGAGGTTCCCAGGCAAGGAGTCGAATTGGAGCTGTAGCTGCCAGCCTGCACCACAGCCACAGCAATGTCAGATCCGAGCCTCATCTGTGACCTACACCACAGCTCATGGCAACACTGGATCCTCAACCCACTGAGTGAGGCCAGGGATGGAACCCACATCCTCATGGATGCTAGTTGGTTTAACCACTGTGCCATGACAGGAATTCCTCTTCTCTAGTCTTTATCCTAACTGACAGAACAATGATCCACTTCATTCCCACAAGACTGGAATCCCTGGAGTTACCATTGTGGTTCAGTGTTAATGAACCTGAATAGGGTTGATCCCTGGCCCTGCCCAGGTGGGTTAAGGATCTAGCATTGACTTAAGCTATGGTGTAGCTACAGATACAGCATGGATCTGGTGTTGCTGTGGCTGTGGTGTAGGCCTGCAGCTACAGCTCCAATCTGACCCCTAGCCCAGGAGTCCTATATGCCATGGTTGCAGACCAAAAAAAAAAAAAAAAAAAAAACACTGGAATCCCTGAGAAAAATAATTTTTTTCAAATTTGCCTTCTCTCTTCCGTACCCTCTGATGCTGACTTAATTCAGGTCTTCATCATTTCTCACAGCAATGCTTCATTTCCTCCAGTCTGGCTCCTTCCCATATGTTCCCCATAAGGTTTCTGTTAGAGTAACTCTTTAAAATAACTTTCATTTTACTAACTTTTAAAAAATTATACCATGATTTCTAATGAAGACCCTTCAGATTTCTGTCCAGACATGACAAACATATGATGATAATCTCTATTCTTTCTTAATCTCTATAGATTTGTTATTTATGGTTATAAAATAATCCCAGTTTAGCAGATTAAAACAACAAATGCTTATTATCTCATAGTTTCCGTGAGTGTCTTAATTTGCTCAGGTTACAAAAAACTACTATGAACTGAGTAGCTTATAAACTATGGAAATTCAATCCTCATAGTTCCAGAGTCAAGAAGTCCAAGATCCAGGCACCAGCAGATTTGGTGACTGGCAAAACCCTGCTTCCTGGCTCGCAGAACACTTTTGCTGTATCCTCACAGGTTGGAGGGGGAAAGTCCTCTCCCTGGGATCTTTTCTGAGAAGGGCTCTGTCTTTATGACCTTATCATCTCCCAAAGGCCCCCAACTCCTAAGACCATCACCTTAGGAGTTAGGATGTCGACATTATCAATTTGACACATAATTCAGCCTGTAGACATCAAGAACTTGAGTACCACTTACTGAGTACCTCTGCCTCATGGTTTTTCACAAGCCAGCAACCAAACTGTCAAGGGGGGAGGCAGTCTTATCTGAAGACTTGAATTAGGAAGGATCTTCTTCTAAGCTCATTCACATGGCAGAATTCAGTCCTCCTTGTCTACCACACTGAGGGCTCATGTCCCTCAGTGATTACTGACCAGAGGCTGCCCTCACTCCATGCCATGTGGGCTTCTGCAGGAGGGCAGGTCAGCATGTGGAAAATTTCTTCCCTCAGAGAAAGTGAGAGATCAAGAACGAGAGTGAGAGCAAGAGAGACAGAAAGTAAGGCCAAAGTCAAAGTCTCTGTGCCAGTACTATACGGTTTTGATGACTGCTGCTTTGTAGTATAGTCTGAAGTCAGGGAGCCTGATTCCTCCTGCTCCATTTTTCTTTTGCAGGATGTCTTTGGGTATTCTGGGTCTTTTGTGCTTCCAAACAAATTTTAAAATATTTTGTTTGAGTTCTGTAAAAAACATCCTTAGTACTTTGATAGGGATTGCATTGAATTTGTAGATTGCCTTGGGTAGTATACTCATTTTGATAATATTGACTTTTCCAATCCACGAGAATGGTATGTCTTTCCATCTATTTGTGTCATCTTTGATTTCTTTCATTGGTGTCTTATAGTTTTCAGAGTAAGGTCTTTTGTCTCTTTAGGTAGGTTTACTCCTAGGTATTTTATTTTTTTGGATGCAATGGTAAACAGGATTGCTTCCCTAAATTTCTCTTTCTGATCTTTCATTGTTAGTATATAGAAATACAGTTGATTTCTGTGTATTAATTTTGTATCCTGCAACATTGCCAAATTCATGGAATAGCTCTAACAGTTTTCTGGTAGAGACTTTAGGATTCTCTAGATATAGTATCATGTCATCTGCAAATAGTGATAATTTTACTTCTTCCTTTCTAATTGGATTTCTTTTACTTCTCTGATTGCTGTGGCTAGGACTTCCAAAACTATGTTGAATAGTAGTGGTGGACATCCTTGTCTTGTTCCTGATCTCAGCAGGAATTCTTTTAGATTTTCACCATTGAGAATGATGTTAGCTGTGGGTTCGTCATATATGGCCTTTATCAGTGGAAGAGGATAGAAAGCCCAGAATTAAACCCATGCACCTACAGTCAACTAATCTCTGACACAGGAGACAAGAATATATAATGGAGAAAAGACAGTCCCTTCAATAAGTGGTGCTGGGAAAACTGGACAGCCACATGGAAAAGAATGAAATTAGAACACTCCCTAATACCATACACAAAAATAAACTCAAAAGGATTAAAGACCTAGATATAAGACCCTATATTATAAAACTCTTAGAGGAAAACATAGGTGAAATACTCTGACATAAACAACAGCAACATCTTCTCAGAGCCACCTCTTAGAGTAATGACAGTAAAAACAAAAATAAACAAGTGGGACTCAAATAAACTTAAGTTTCTGCAAAGGAAACCCTAAACAAAACGAAAAGACAACCCACAGAATGGGCGAAAATATTTGCAAATGAATTGACTGACAAGGGATTACATGCCAAAATTTATAAACACCTTCTATAGCTCAATAACAAAAAAACCCAAACAACTCCATCAAAAAATGGGCAGATCTAAACAGACAATTCTCCAAAGACATATGAATGGCAAAGAAACGCATGAAAAGATACTCAACATCACTCATTATTAGAGAAATGAAAATCAAAACCACTATGAGGTACCACCTTACACCAGCCTGAATGGCCATTATCAAAAAGTCTACAAACAATAAGTGTTAGAGAGGGTGTGGAGAAAAAGGAACCCTAGTACACTGTTGGTGGGATTGCAAATTGGTTCAACCACTGTGGAAAACAGTATGGAGATTCCTCAGAAAACTAAAAATAGAACTACCATTAGATCCAGCAATCCCACTCCTGAGCATCTAACCAGAGAAAACCATGACTCGAAAAGACACATGTACTCCAATGTTCATTGCAGCACACTTTGCAATAGCCAAGACATGGAAACAACACAATGTCCATCGACAGAGGAGTGGATAAAGAAGATATGGTACATATGCACAATGGAATATCACTCAGCCATTAAAAGGAATGAAATACCGACATTTGCAGCAACATGGATGGACCTAGAAATTATCATGCTAAGTGAAGTCAGTCAGACAATGAGACACCAACATCAAATGCTATCACTGACATGTGGAATCTGAAAAAAGGACAGACTGAACTTCTCTGCAGAACAGATACTGACTCACAGACTTTGAAAAACTTATGGTCTAAAACTTATGGTCTACAAAGGAGACAGGTTGGGGGGTGGGGGGATGCGCTGGGGATTTGAGATGGAAATGCTATAAAATTTATATATAAATGTAATAAATTCATTGAGTAATTAAAAAAAAAGGTCTTTTTGTAACCTAATCTCAGAAGTGAAATCCTATTACATTTGTCAGATACTATTCTTTATCAGTGAATCATAGATCCAGCCCATATTTAAGGAGAAGAGATTGCATAAAAGCATGAATGCCAGAAGGCAGAGACTATCTGATGCCATTTCAGAGATGGCCTAGCAAAACCCTCAAGTCAATAGTAAAAGGATAAAACAGGAATGAAGCCAGCAGGACAAAGTGAATGAAAAAAGCAAAAATAGCAGACAGGAAATTGAGAAAGTAACTGGCCTAATAGTATATGATTTAATAGACCAGGAAAAGCTACAACCTAAACCCCTTAGAGATAAAATCAAATGGAAGCTAACCAATTCATAACTCAGAAATTTTCCTAAAGCTAATGGTGAACATAGTCCACCAAAAAGACAGAATAAATCAGTAAAAAGGAAACAAGAATTCAAAAATAGATGAAACTCTGGTCAAAGAAAGAGACTTTCAAGTTGATTGTGTGAAAAACAAGTTAAAGAGCAAACAGTTGAAACTAGAGCAGGAGCACAAATGTTCTGAGAGTCCTGTCAGCCAAAAGAAAATTAAGCAGGTAAAATATCTGATGTGGTTTTACATCTCCAGGAGGTATTTTCGATTCTATCGAGACACTCATGGAGAAATTATTAATAGAGTGGACAGAAAGCAAAGCAAACATAATACTATGTTAAAAAATTGAAATGTAAAATAAAAGGAAAATAATCATTGTACGTGGTACATATATCTTGACCATAAAATAAATCCAGTTTTTTATGACTATTTAACCAAAAATTATACTGTAAGTGTATTGGAACCATAGAAAAAATAAATGTGTACATATGAGAGAGGGAGGGTGGAAGATAGATGAAGGTTTGTTTTATTACAGGGTATCAATGTCTAAAACTTTTTCTAAATCAAATAAAATTATGGCAAATACTGGGAACCATGTAAGAACATTCTCCAAATCTTTCTGAAATCCATTGTGGAAATTAATCCCAGAGGCTTGACACTCTACAAACCCACAAAAACATAATTAATTTCAAATAAATTTCAGTGCAAGAGTATTTTTAGATACTTTTTCCTTCAAGAAGGAATTCGTTATTAGATGCACTGTAACATACTTACAAGTTCATGCAAGATTCAACATACAAGTGGCATCATTGTCCTTCAGAAAACAAATGCAAGAAAAGACAAAAAACCCCAATGGTGGTGTAGTTCTTTTAATTCTTATCATACTACTTTCAATTCCCTCTGTTTGGAAAATTACCTGGCTTTACCTAAAGGATATGTTATGACTTTAGGCCAATGCTTTCAAATTTCTATGTCTTTATTTCTTTAGAAAGTGGGGGAATATGCAATGTAAACTTCGGGAAATATTTTTTAAACATAACCAAAAACTTGAATCCATAAGTTTTAAAAAGAAAGAAAAAAGGGTTGGTATATACATGCTGTTTAAAATACAGAGGTTAGTGTTGAAAAAACACCATAACGTAGAAGCTTCCAGGTAGAACTGCACAGGGCCCTGTTCATTTTATAATCAATTTTATTTTGGAAATTGATATATATATTATTTTGATGGAAATAATACTTCAATTTTAATAGGTCCTTCAGGATTAAGCCTAATAAAGCAAAGACTGACTTTGTTCATCTTTTCTAACTTATTTCTTCCAATTTCACATCTTGCACCGAGGTTCCAGTGATACTAAATTATGTGCAGTTTCCCAAAACCTGTCTTCTTGTGTGTGCGGCTTTTCCCAGGCCATTTCGCTCCCTGCACCTTGGACATGCACCTTCTCCTATGTCTGCGCCAGGGCTGGACACAGCTCACATTTAATTACCCCAGAAATATGAACTGTGTGGTAGAGTTGCCAAACTATGAGTCCTGTGCATGCCACAGTGGGAATATTTATTACATTATGTTAAATTTAATGTTAATATTTTTCACCTTTGTCAGAAAATGGAAATTTCTGTTGGTTTTTTTTTTCTTTTTTTTCCCCCCAAACAGTTGGAACAAAGCACTGTAGGTAGAGACCATCAGCTACAGGAGATGACAGGGAAGGAGGGGTTAAAGTGGACCCAGAAGCAGGAATTCTGAGCTATGAGTGTGGACTGCTACAAGGAAAATGTGGCCTTACTCTGGGTAGGTGGGATGGGGTTCATTTTATTTAGATTTGGGTAGCAAAGCAAAGGGTGATCCCTAAATTAGGAAGCCTGACAGAGTTCAAAAACCCACTATTTTTCCAGCCTTCCTCCTGCAACACTCCAATCTATTCTCCTACAGAGGAAGAATTCTGAGTGAGCTTTCAAAACACCAATCTGATTAAGTTACTTCCATAACATACTCCTGGTTTTCACCCTTCAGTGGATCCCCCCTGCTCAATTATATAATCCAAGGTCCATAACATGGTCAGTTAGGCCTTTTCTGCTGGGCCTCTGCTTCCCTGCCAGCCTCATTGCTCACATTCCTCTATTTTTATATTGCAGTGGACTGAACATTCAGCTCCACTGGAACAAGTCATGTTTCCTTTTACCCCTCACAATCGCACATCGCCAGCCAATGAGAACAATCTTTATCATTCTGCCTCCCCACCTCTTTGGATCTGTGGCATCTTTACCCAATTATCTTACCCCTTCAGGTCCAAGTTTCTCTCATACACCAGGTTTGAATTTTTATTATTATTTGCCTTGCCCATCCATGCAGAAGTTCCTGGGCCTGGGATTGAACCTGCATCACCACAGTGACATCGAATCCTTAACCCCTAGGCCACCAGGGAACTCCTTGAACTCTTCAACTTTGAACTTGTCACACCAAAGACAAAACTCATCACCATGAATTTATATTCATGAATAACATTCTTTATCAGGCTGTGGATGCTGCAGTGGGTGAAGGGATCTTGACCTCTGTGTTATCATGGACTCCTCTAGGCCTAAGTGAAGCTTGGCATTGTGCAGTCAATAAATACTGGGTTGACTAATTATCTAACTGAATAATGGCATCACCATAGTTTCAATAAATTGAAAACATCTGAGTCATCTCAAAACTGACAGTTCTATGAGGAAATCTTATTTGGGAATTAAGGGGCAGCCTAAAAGATTTCACAGTTCTTAGCTGGCTTTTATTCTGTGACTTTCTGGGGTTTGGCAGGAAAACTACTTTATAACTAGCTCAGAAGATCTGGATAGTAACTGGAAAGTCAGACATAAAGGATTCACTATTGGGGAACAAATGAACCACTTTCTCCAGCAGAGAGGAAGCTGGGCAACTCTAAACCAGCAGACCCAGAGGTTAACTCTAGGTGGATTTTGATTATAGCTAAGATTAATAGTCACTGGAATGAGCTGAATTAATATAACCTCCTATCTAATACTGTGAGTTTTGTTTTGTTTTTATTTTTTGTCTTTTTGCCTTTTCTTGGGTCGCTCCTGCGGCATATGGAGGTTCCCAGGCTAAGGGTCTAATCAGAGCTGTAGCCACTGGCCTACGCCAGAGCCACAGCAACTCGGGATCCGAGCCACGTCTGCGACCTACACCACAGCTAACGGCAGCGCCGAATCCTTAACCCACTGAGCAAGGCCAGGGATCGAACCCGCAACCTCATCGTTCCTAGTTGGATTCATTAACTACTGTGCCACAACAGGAACTCCTGTTTTGTTTTTAAAGGACCAGCCAGAGCTCTCTTTCAATCTTCATAAGCCTCTTAACTTGATCCAGCATGGGTGAAGGGATCTTGACCTCTGTGTTACCATGTGTAGTTCTGAAGAACTCTGAACCAACACTGTGTTCTCCAGGAATTCCTCCTCAACCTCTTCTTTCACCTTACCCCTTGCTCATCACTTCTGGCTGGACCAGAGCGCCTCTGTTCTGCGCTTTCACCACATACATGTCAGCCCATATCTCCCTCTCTTAGGTAGGAATGTTTTTAATGTAAGTTACAGGTGTACAACGTAGTGATTCATAATTGTTAAAAGTTTATGCTCCATTTATAATTACAATAAAATATTGAGTATAATCCCTGTGTTTTAGAATATATTCTTGTAGCTTATTTTATACCTAATGGTTTGTACCTCTGATTTTCTTAGCCCTATGTTACCGCCCCTTATTCCCTCTCCTCAGGGGTAATCACTACTTTGTTTCTAATTTGTTTATTGAATTTTGTTTATGAAATTAACATTAAACGTACCTACTGATCCTTAGAAAGGTACATATTAAATGTCTGAAGATCATATTTGAGACCATTATTAAATAAATTTGTTGAGTTATCTATAATTTCCATAATGTAGTAGATGAAGTATATATTCTGGAGTTTAGTTGCCTGGGTTCAAATTCTAGCTTGGCGACTTTAAATAACTTCTGTGAAGTCACACTGTTTAAAACTGTCTCTTATTTTTCTAACATGTAAAATTAGGATAATAACATTACCTGACAGAGGTGTTATGAGGATTAAACAAACACATGCAAAGCACTCAAAACCAGTGCATGGCCTATAGGACGTTTCATGTTATTTTTAATTTTACTTCCACAAGCCATAAAAGACTGAGTAACATGTCTTAGTAGAATAAGTTTCTGCCTCTTTCTCTAGTATTTCTCTTTCCTTTTATACATTTTTATATTCTATAAAAATTCTATTACAGGTTGCATAGTTGTTCATAGTTCCATGAAAAATATAGGTGATTTGTGTACTGCACTGTTTCTAAATATGAAAGGCTGTCTTTTTCCAATTTAAGGTTTTCTAAGTTTTACTTTGTCACCTAAGAATACACTGATACCTGTTTTTTAGAGTTTTTTCTTTTATTTTTCATTTTGGATTTGCTTTATGCATTCTTAGGCATTTCAGGTTTCTGTATTATTTTAAATGTAGCTCCATAAGTATCATATAGATGAATTTTAATTTGGAACCCATTCCAAGGAACTATTGTATAAATAAGCTTAATTTTTACATTTATTATCCAGGTTGATACATTTCTTTTTCTATATTTCATTGCACTTGCTATTTTGCGGGGCTTTCTTGCTATTCGTTCATTACATATATTTTATTTTGTGTACAATGTTTTCTCAGCTTTCTCCATTCTTATAATGTAATATACATACTAATTTTACTTTTATAAGGATGTTAAGGTTTTAAACTCATATTTAGACATCAAGATGAAAGAGCATCCTGATTCCCTGAGAATTACAAAGAAATAGGAACTTTTTTGTATATATTATTTAGAATTTTACTATGAATAGTTCACATTTTATGTAGTTTCATTATTTTTTGAAACTAGTTTTTAGCAGATATTTTCTCATGACATAATGATGTACATGAACATTTTAAAATTATAAATGAAATTAGTCTCTACCTCAAACTCCCATTTCATATTTGCAAAAAATTGAATCTAGGTATTTTTAAAGTAAACTCAGTAACTTCTGAGGTTTACTAATTTCAGCTTTAAAGTGTATTATTAGAGAACTGGCCTTTACTCTACCTTTTCCATGCAATGGCATCTAGGAGTAGAATTTGAGGAGGGCAGCAGGTTTATATAGCATCACTGCATCAGTAACAAGCTGCTTTTGAGAATCATTTGAAATCTCCTGGGGGCACCATGCTAAAGCCTGACTCCAAAAAAAATTTTTTTTTTTTTTGGTCTTTTTAGGGCTGCCCCTGAGTCATATGGAGGTTCCCAAGCTAGGGGTCAAATCAGAGCTGTAGCCGCTGCCTTGGACATAAACTCCAAGACTGTACACTTTCTGAGCACCACCTGAGAAAAGAGGAGATGTCTCCATTCTATCCTCAACTGCCCACCATGTTCAGGCTGCTGTCATCAACCCCAGCCCTTGGCCTGGATGAGGAGGCAAATTTCTACTGCTGTCTTCTCCAATCTGTTGCCCTCTTATTATATCTACAGCAGGAGTCTTGTTATTCATGATGCATTTTCCCAAAAATCTTTTTTTTTTTTTCCTTTTTAGGGCCACACCTGTGGCATATGGAAGTTCCCAGGCTAGAGGGTCGAATCAGAGCTGCAGCTGCCAGCCTACACCACAGCCACAGCCACACCAGATCTAACCCGCATCTTCAGCCTAAGCCACAGCTCACAGCAACACCAGATCCTTAAACCCACTGAGTGAGGCCAGGGATCGAACGCGCATCCTCATGGATACTAGTTGGTTTTGTTACCACTGAATCACAACAGGACCTCCCAAGGTATATATTTCGACTCTGGATATTCTGAAGTCCAACTGTCACCTACACCAGAAATTTCAAAAGTCCATCCTAAAATGCAAAGTCTCAAAATAAAAAATTTAATAGTCTGCTCTTTACTTCACAGAAGGCTAGGTACACAAGTATTTTCTAGCAAATATGACACGTGTCATATAGAAATGTAAATACCAGGAGCACAAAAATACAATTTAGCATCAGAATGTTAATTATGTTTACAAACTGCCAATTTAGGTTTAACTGTTCAGTTACTCTAAGTCCTTTCACATCACAATTTTTATTTTAGCTTGACTCTCAAATGACTAGTTTTTCTCATTGATTTCTATTAAAGTAGCCATTTGGGTGCCCTATTTGACTATTTAGGAATTTATTTATCTTATCTTAGATCTTTCTCTGCTAGATTCACCCACGAGAACTAGGAATATACATATAATTTTTCTCTCCACCACAAGATCGCTGTAGTCAGCTAATTTTGCTTCTAGAACTATATATGCCAAATAGGCAAGGTCTCCAAACCAAGTAAATTATACAAAAGGTGAACATCAGTCATTTTTTATGATTTATAGGCCAAAAAGATAAACTTAGTGTTTAAAAATACATTGGATAATTGTTAAGAAAAACCAAAATACAGACTCTTCTGAGCCACTCTTAGACAGTGCCCCTTTATTAAGCTTAAAGTACCCTTAATAATTAGTTAAAATTTTCCCTGTTCAAAAAGTTTGTGTATAAATTATGACTATATAAAAGTTTTCAAATTAGTTTCACTTATATCTGTGTACACATTTGAATTTCACATCACTGCAGATAAGCTGCAAAGCTTACCAAGTTCCTAGTGAAATATTGTCCAAATATTGTTCAATGTAATGCAAAGTGTTCAGTTCTGTGTATAATGTTTCTAAGAACAGAGCTAGGCCTGCTCATTAAACATGTCCTGAATGGAGTCATGGAGTTGTGCTCGAATGCTATCACTGCTCCTCATTTTAAAAAGTATGTCAGAACCATTTCCTGTATTTGAGGGACACAATCAAGCAACAACCCATTCTGTCTACTTTTCATAAAGGTGACGGATCTGCTCAAGTCCACATCTGCTCCAATACAAAAGAAAGGAAAAATGGGAAGAAGAAAAATGTTCAGAGAAATGAAAATAATGTGAAAATATGTCAATGTGCTTACCTTATCTGAATACTTAAACACATTTTCTTTGGAAAGAACTCCAAAATAAAAATTAAATATAGAATACTGAGATTTCCTTCTGAAGAGGTTGAATTGCACATAAATGCCTACTTTCCTCGGAATTTCCAATAGGAATGATTAATAAGATACGAAATAAAAGTGAAAAACAAAGAAAATCTTACAATACTGAAAACTAATGGATCCATTCATATGTCTAACAACTCAGTATTTTCATATGTTGTGATTATAGGACATTATTATGCAATATATTATGGACATACCCTTAATGTACCACCAAAAACAATGTCCATTGTTTTTAGCTAATAACCTCTCACTCAAAAAAATAATAATAATGATTCCAATATTTGAATCAGAGATGCTATTGGCTATAAACTATTCAACTAATTCAATATGTATTCATTGTAAACAACAAGTCTAAAGGTAGGTACATTAAAGGCTAATCCAATGTGTCAAAGTCTCCAGAGATACAGAGTGGGCTTCTGTTTTTAGGCTGTGGCTTTGCGGTCTCAAGGCTGCTGTTGTGTGTCTTTATATCACATGCTCAAACAACAGCACCCAAAGAAGAAAGTCAATTAAGCATCTATCCTCATAACACTTTTTTTTTTTTTAAATCAGGAGAATATCAGATACACGTATGCTTACACACTCAGGTGTGGACACACACACACACACACCTTTTGTATTTTTTTGGCCAGAGCTACGGCCTAGCCTTACTGTAAGGGAGGCTGGAAATTGAAACTAATATTTTTGTTCTTTATGATGAGAGGCAACTTTTAACAAAAATTAAATAACAAAAACAAACAAAAAAAACAAAAATGGTTAGATCATCAAGGTACAGTGACCAGCTCTGCTTCATTACCTCATTAAATTATGGCACTGAATGGAATTTTTAAATTAACTCAATATTTAATGGATTAACCATTAAATCATCAAAACATAGATTCTGGATTTTTTACTTAATATAATTTATTTGGAAGACAAACAGGCAATGAAAACAAACCTAAATCAATATAAATAAATAATTGCTCTAGATAATATTAACATTTGTAGTTTGGGGTAAAGTGTATCAACTGTCACATGCCCCCAAAAGAACATCAAAAATGTATTATTCTAGCAAAATTAAGTTTCTTAGAGTTTTGACCATAAGAGAATGAATACTTCTTTAACAGTCCCAGTTGCATCTCAAGGGAAGGAGCTCAAGGAAGGACTTACAAAATTTGGAAGACCAGGTTCAAAGTCCAGGACAAGAAATTGATTGGTATTCAGCATAGACTGTGACATAATAATTTAGAACTTGTGGACACCGCACAGTGAGGGTTTGGATAAGTAAAATCATATGACATGTGAGCTTATTGCACCACTGGCCATTCAGTTTTCCTGACAGAAGAGCTGTTTGCCCAGAGAAGAGAACTGTTTGCCCAGGTAAATTGGTTTACAGCAATTTCCTCAGGTAAATAAAGTTACTTTTTGGTTTACATGCTTACCTTCCTGGAGAAGAGCTTCTTAGGACAAAATGTTGTGTCAAATTATCATATGTAGCCACAGTTCTCTACCCTCCCTTGTGGTTCTCATACCTGTGCTGAGGAAGAAATCAACATCCTCAAGGGCTCTAGACCGCTCTCTGTGGAGCGTGATCACAGAGGCAGTTTCTGGTGATGGGCATTTCAATCTCTATAAAGCTTAGATTTCCCCATTTTTGTTGGTTATGATTGTTTGGGGACAGTGGCTGTAAAATAGCATTTAAGATGCTGGAGATCATGTATTTAGTACTGCAGAGTAAATACTAAGAAAAGATCATGATCAGATTATTTAGTTTTCTTCTAAGCCAGAACATAAGACTACCCAAATTAAGCCAAGAGAACAGATCTTTCACGCATCTAAAAACCCATAGAACAAGATATTGGGATATTTTCCAACTCATATTGATCATCTCATAAGCATGTGCGTTTGTGTACACATCTATGTATATTGCGTATATATGTATGTTATTAGTTCATATATGTGAGTATGTATATATGTATATTATGGACTGAATTATGTCACCCCGAAATCATATATTGAGATCCTAACCCCCAGTACCTCAAAAATGTGCCTAGATTTAGAAATTAGGTCTTTAAGGTGATAATTATGGTAAATGAGATAATTAAAGTAGGCCTGAATCAATAATAGGTGACAGGTGTTCTTTTAAGAGGCGATTTAAGCACAAACACGAAAAAGATCACGTGACAATGTGGGGAAAAGATGGCCTGCAAAACACCAAGGAGAGATGTCTCAGAAGCATCCAGCTTTGCTGACACCTGGATCTTGGACTTTTTGCCTCCAGAATTGTGAGAAAATAAATTTATATTAACTAGAGCATCCAGTATGTGTTAGTTTGTTATAGCAGCCCTGGAAAATGAATATACTGATATTTTTCTACAACTCTTGAGCCAAGTGTTATCTAAATATAGTTTATTTTTAGTATCTTTATCTTTTCCAAACTCAAGAATAAAGGAAGAATGCCAACAAATACTATCTCATAAGTAAAAAACTTATCTGATCAATTGAGTTTTAAAGGTGGATCATTCAAAAGCAACCACATCCACTTTTCCTATGCAACCATTCTATAATATAAAAATAAAGGGTAGATATAAAAATGACTAATGACCAGTGCTTTGCATCTTTTTCTTTTTAGAAACTAAGTCTCCAAAGATAAACTATTAATGCAAAAAAAATTAATCTAGACCTTAAAGTAACATTATAAAAATTAAAATTGAGTGAATGTATTATCTACATCATTGGAAAAATTATAAGTATTCCTAGCCTTAACCACTTTTTTAATAGTTATTATTACAAGTTCTTTTAAGTAAAATTGTATATTTCTATAATATTAAAATTTGTGGAAATGCTGATGGCTCAACTCATATTTTATATACAATATACAGTATGATAAATATTAAATACAGTATAACATTTTTGAAAGTTTAACTCATAAGAAATTAAACTCAAGGCATGTCCTAACATATTGTACTAACACAGGGTGTAATATCAGGGAGAAGATATCATGTTATTTTGTCAAGGTTTAATGAAAATCATCTTAAGAATTTTATTCTGGTTTTGGAGTATCACCTCAACTCAGGGTTTTACAGTCCCAACAGCCATGAGTGAGAGATTTAGTTTCTCTGCATCCGCATCAGCATATGGTGTTGTCACTATTTTTTATTTTAGCTCTTCTAATAGTTACGACATTTTGGTTTACATTTTTACTGCTCTAATGGATAGTGATGTTGGACATTTTTTCATATACTCATTTGCCATCCTTAAATCCTTTTCAGTGAAATGTTTCTTCAAACCATTTCAAATAGAAATGAATATGAGTTTTTATTTACTGTGGAGTTTTTTCAATTTAATGTGGAGTTTTAATAGGTCTCTATGTTCTAGATATGAATCTTTATCAGATATGTGGTTTGTAATTCTTTTCTCAGTCTGCAGCTTCTCTTTTAATGATCTTAACAGTCTCAGAGCTAAAGGTTTTAATTTTGAAAAAGTCCAGTTAATGATTTTTCTTTCATCATACTTTTGGTGTTATATTTAAGAACACTTGACCAAGATCAGTCTTTGTATGTTATCTTCTAGAAGTTTAATAGTTTTGAGTTATCCATTTGGAGTTCAGTTTTTGGATAAGATGAGAGGTATGGATCAAGGTTTATTTTTTTGTCTATAATTAAATTACTTCAGCACCATTTGTGGAAAAGACCAACCATTCTCCAATAAATTGCTATTACACCTTCATCAAAATTTAAAATCAGTATTTGCAGGGGTTTTTTCTGGGTCTAAAGTTCTTTTAAATGACTAACAGAATTGGTCATATTAATTTTCCCACTAGGTTTGTTACTCTGATCTAAGATTTTTGTGTCTTTACTTTATTCATATAATCCTAAAGACCAGTAAGTAAAATTACAAAATATACCATTATTTTCTAATATAACCTATTTCCCATTAATAGAAATCACATTTTAGCATTTCAACTTATTTTAAATGTTTATTCAAACATTTCTTTCTTGATTATTCTCCAATCTTCTTATCCAAATAATGTAATAGAAATTATATTCTACAACATTAGATTATATTCACAACATAAAAGTTCTGTTCTCTAATTAGATGAAATATGCAAAACAGTGATTGAGAAAGCTTTCTTATTCTACTGGAATGATAGGATATCATTTGGAACATCATGTAATTAAATACAAGAAATGAGCTATTGTTGAAATGAGAACACTCTATAAATGAGTCATCTTTACTTACACAACTCTTTGCAATGTTCAAACATTTACCAGAAAATTTTGGCCTTTTAAAAGTGATTGAAATGTATTTTTCCCCCATTTAGTTCTCTATACAGCATGAGCTTAAGAGGCAATAGAAACTGCTTCACTGATGTTCAACATAGAGCAACTTTAACTGAATTGCTCTAGGAAAACTATAGCCAATATCATTAAAATCATCAAATAGTATCTCTATTCTCCAGCAGTTTTTAAGTTACACTAACTCTATAGAAAAGGACAAAGAGATTAGTTTAAGCCCTTATTTCTCTTTTCCAGAAAGTACATTTCCTAAATATAGTTTAATTGTTCAGATTTATAATTCTCCTTAATAAAGAGTTTGGACTAAGCAAATAGCTACTTATTCTTTGAGTCTGAGTCAGTACAAAGCTCAATTAATAGTGTATAAAACCTGAGTGACTTTTACACAAATCTTTCATCTCGTGACGTGTAGAAATATAAACTGGTACAACTCTTCCAATTATCACCATATTCACAAGTAACGGTTAATTCTGTATGTTAGCCTGACTGGCCACAGTGTGCCAGATTAACTATTACTTCTGGGTGTGTCTGTGAGCATGTTTCTGGATGAGATGGGCATCTGAGCATGTGGACTCGGTGGAGTGCCCTGCTCAATGCGGATGGATATCATCAATCCACTGAGGACATAAATAGTACAAAAGGTAAAGGAAGAAGGAACTTGCTTTTGTGTGTTTAAATTCCTGCTTGAGCTGGAACATCTCATCTCATCCTCTGGGGCCCTCAGGCTAGAATTTCCAAACATCAGCTTGCCTGGTTTTCAAGTCTTCAAACTCAGGCGGATGGCTCTCCAGGATGTTCAGTTTAGATGGCAGTTGATGGGAAGTCACAACATCCACCATAACATGAGCCAATTCCTCATAATCCTCCTCTCTTGTCTCACAACAGGATTCTATTTCTCTGGAGAACCCTAACAAACACATTCTCAAATCATCTCCAACTGTTGCCAAGTTCCAACCTGAGTTCTGTAGTTCCTTTATAAATGCGTATGATAAAAAAGAATGGAAGTGTTTATTTCATTAAGAGCTCATATTCTCCAGTATCACATAACCCTTCTTATCTTCTTTTAAATAGATGTGATTACTAATTCATAGAATTATAGACCTGAGAGAATCTCAGTCATTTTGTTACATTTATGGCCATATTAATTGTGCCAAGCACCACCCCACACCCCTTACATGAACTTGACCGAGGAAGAAATGGAGTGCCCAGACCCACATTGCTGATAAACAACAAAGGCAGTTGTGCTCTGGAAGCCCATCTAGGGCCTTATATCCTCACACCACATGCCTCCTATGCCTCAAACTGTACAGTCGTTAGAGGCCACTTCTTGTATAGATATGAACCAATTCCTATGAACATTTTGAAGTTTTAGTCTTTAGAAACAGAGTTCCTAGTACAATGTCAAGTGCCCTTTGTGTTTTACCTCAGTATAGCATGTTAGAAACTACTTAATACAATTTTTCAGTCATTTGTGTTAGAAGTACTATACTTGAGACTCTAGAGTTTAAAATCTTAATATTATAAGGCTCACGAACACAAGTTCAGAATGATAATACTGTCTAAAATTTACTAGAAATCAGAAATCTTCAATAATTTAAGCATTCCAAGTCTCTAAGGACACACACGGACACTATTGTTATCATTGTCTCTATCCCTCCACATACGCCATATATGTATGTGTTCGTGCATCAAATGTGTGTGTAGCAGTCCATACCGTTATGTGCACGTATATGTGTTTTTGTAATATGTACATACATTATACATAGGCTGACATACACACACTCATCTGCATGGTGAAGTAGTACCCATGATCACACATATTCTAGTACAGTTTTCCCTTGATATTCATGGAGGATTGGGTCTAAGACCCCCTCTCCAGAGACAAAAATCTGCAGCTGCTCAAGTGCCTTATGTAAAATGGCATAGTATAGTTGGCCTTCAATTTCTGCAGGTCCAGAAAATATTGGCGTCTATGGCAAACCCAACTGGGGTATGTTTTCCAAAGAGAATTGTTAGTTCTGTAAATATAGTACTTAATCTTAAACACCCTGTGATTAACTTTAAGCTCAGTGGACTATAAACTTGAGATCTAAAATTTCCTCCCAGCTCAAGAATTAGCAACAACTGGCTGCAAGATTTTCAGTAGGTAGAGTGTATTTGAAAATTGGTCAAATTTCTCATAGTTCCTTAAAATAAAACACATTTTGTGGGTCAAGACTGCATTAGTGATGAAATGTCAGGAATGATAGACTTTAAAGATAAACTTCCAAAGTTTATCAGTGAGTAAACTAAGACCACCATATAGTAAATCACCTATTCTGGATGCACAGCTAATTCACGGCACAGAAAGGATTGCATGGCTAGAAGAGTGATGATTCCACTAAGCTCTGTCTTCATCTACCAAGAAAAACATGAGTAAATATGTCCCTGGACCCTTAGCAGGATAATCAAGAATATTTTCTGTTCCTGGCCTTAGGGATTGGACCAGAAATATTAGAAAAATGAAGAGCACATGCATTTATTACAGAGGCACATCAAAGATGAGATCTGTTTTAAATAGCTATAATCATAACTAATCTTAAGCATTCACCATGTGCAAGGTGTTATTTTAGAGATTTTACAAGGATTTTGCAAGTATTGTCAGTTAACATTAACAATTTTCCGATCAAGTAACCCAGTCACAGTGAGGTTAAATAACTTGCCCCAAGCCACCCCCAGACTTGAGTCTAGTTCCAGAAGTCACATGTCTAACTGCCATGCCTCTTTGAATAGATTACAACCTTTTTCAGCACAGAGGTCTTGTCATTTTATATCCTCAGAAGCTGGTTTATTAACACACCATGTGACAGGCACATGGAAGATGTTAATTTTGCCTCTGCTGAAAAGCAACAGTTGGGAAACCCAAAGTCTAAGACAGCAACCTGATATATTTTCAAGTCTTCAAGGGAGCACGAACATGCAGTCCTTTGGCCCCAGAGTGGTGAGTAACATCTTACTCCTGTGATATTCGAGGGTTCTCTTTGACCCACTGAGTTGTCCAAATTAAAGTGGTCAAGCAATACTCTTGTCTGCTCTCTCCTAGGTCAAAACCAGGCTCTGGGAGAGTTCCTGTCATGGCGCAGTGGTTAACGAATCCCACTAAGAACCATGAGGTTGCAGGTTCGGTCCCTGCCCTTGCTCAGTGGGTTAATGATCTGCCGTTGCCATGAGCTGTGGTGTAGGTTGTAGACGCGGCTCGGATCCTGCGTTGCTGTGGCTCTGGTGTAGGCTGGTGGCTACAGCTCCGATTCGACCCCTAGCCTGGGAACCTCCATATGCCATGGGAGTGGCCCAAGAAATATCAAAAAAGACAAAAAAAAAAAAACAGGCTCTGGGATCTACTACTCTAGAATAGTCTTCCTAAATTGCCAGTTCTTCACCTGATTTCCCTTAGGCCTCACCCTGGCTTTGCCAGGCTTTAATGGTACCTCTTAATGAATGGAAAGCGTAGTTTCCCCTTAACACACAGAAAGGGAGAGAAGAAAAGCTGAATTAAAAAAAAAAAAAAGTAACATTACAAAACAAAGCATCTTTCACACATAGGAAGAAAAACAAAAAATGCAATTTTTTTTGGCAAGAGAGCCTTTAATTTCTTAGCTTCCACTTCGGCCTCTACCTTCATAAATCTCAGGCCCACCATGTGTTTTAAGTATTCCAATTTGCCTATTTACCCTTTCATTCTTGAATTGGGGAAAAAACATTCTCTTCTTTCTTACATCCTAGGTTTCAAAGTGATCCATTTTGACCAAATAATGAACAAGTTTTGCAATACTGAATTAGAAGCCACCAGCCATTAAAATATCAAGACTTTCTTAAAAATTTTCAATTCAACTTTTCCAAGACAGAAAAATATTTGACATAGACTAAAAATACCTTTACTAATTTTTCCACTTAAATCAGATAAAAATCATCCCATAAAATATTCAGATACACCTCAACTGATTTAATTGAAATGATTACATTAATGTTATTTACATAATAATACTAAACAAGCAACTCTAAAATTAACTTTTCAGGCTAGCCACTACCTGTATAAAGGCTTCTTATTTATTTATTTATTTATTTGTCTTTTGCCTATTCTAGGGCCGCTTCCCAGTGGCATATAGAGGTTCCCAGGCTAGGGTTCCAATTGGAGCTGTAGCCACCGGCCTACGCCAGAGCCACAGCAACAAGGGTTCTGAGCCGTGTCTGTGACCCGAACCACAGCTCACGGCAACACTGGATCCTCAACCCACTGAGCAAGGCCAGGGATCGAACCCGCAACCTCATGGTTCCTAGTCGGATTCGTTTAACCACTGTGCCACGACAGGAACTCCTATATAAAGGCTTCTTTAGTCAAAAACCATAGCTTAAAGTGGCCTCCCTTCCTCACCATTTGGCTTTCTACCGTCCATTTGCTATACAACTCAGAAAAACGACAGCTTATCTTAGGAATTACTGTTTGAGCAGAGATATGAATGAAGAAAAAAGTGAAATCTGTGGATGAAAGGTAGAAGAAAAAGCAAATGTGAGATATCTATTTAAGGAAGACAAGGGGGACTTTCTGGTTGGGGGGAATAAGGCCTAATAGTTATGGGAGATGCAATAAGAGTGGGAGCCAGGATCCAGGTCATGCAGGCCATTTGAGATACTTGGAGTTTTTCTGGATGTTACAGGAAGCCACTGGAGAATTTTGAACATTAGAGTCCACTTAAATGAATTGATTCCTTTCAACTCCAAAGATTTTGCTTTTAAAAAATCACTTTTTATTACAAGAAAAGATGTCTTTGACTCTCCTTTACTGCTCTAGAATCTTCCTCATTTCTGCTGTAGTTTCCTTACCCATTCAAGTTAAATCAAGTAACATCATCAACTCATAACTGTGAATCAATAGTCCTTTAAAATTAAGAGGATAAAAGAGAAAAAAAAAAAAGGTTGTAGTTATGTACGGAAAATTACCCTGAATAGATTACTAAAAAAAGATTAACTTTCATATTCTTCCCACATATCAACCTGGGAAATTATCATGGCAATGACTACTCCATTTTTAGTACAGATTATTAAGGTTAAAAGATTTCCTAAAGAGTTATGCCAGGACTGGCCTTTTTTTTTTGGTTTTTTTTTGGACCATATCTGTGGCATATGGAAGATGGAAGTTCTCGGGCTAGGGGTCAAATTGGAGCTACACCCAAGGCCTACACCACAACCAAGGCCTACACCACAACCACAGCAACAGTGGATCTGAGCCACACCTGCAACGTATCCTTAGATCACGGCAACGTGTGATCCTTAACCCACTGAGGGAGGCCAGGGATCAAATCCACATCCTCATGGATACTAGTTGGTTTCATAGCTGGCTGAGCCACAATGGGAGTTCCTAGACTGTATTTTTAAAATCAATCATCATCACATGTATTACAAATTATTATTAACTGATATTTTAAATTTGAAGCTGTCACAGATCCAGTTTGCCTTTCTCTAAATAGAAAATACCCACCCTTTAAATTCCCATCTGTGCTTTTCACCAACAGTTCTTAAGCCTTTCTGATTTCCAGAGTCAAATGGGGAAATTTTTAAAATAATTTCCAGAGATAAAAAGTCTATCCTGGAATGGAAAGTAAAGCATGCAAAAAATAGCCAAGAAAACACTAAAAAGAAAAACTAGAAGAGGTGACTAGCCCTTCTAGAAATTAAAGCATGCTAAAAAACCTCTGTAATTAAAACAGCATTGGACTGGAGAACAAACAGGAAATAGGCTAGTGTAATTGAACAAAAAGCCCAGAAATAGACTCAGGTGCATATGAAAAATCTTATATATGATAAAGGTGACATCTCAAGTTACTGTGGGGGAAAAAAGCAGCAATAATAATTTCCCATTCCCCTTCCGTATCTGAAAAAAAAATCTTACTTTGTGAGGGTAAGAACTGACAGTCTTTAAAGCTCTTCAACAACCAGCCTGACCCAACCATCTTAACACAAATCCTTTGTTAGTTGCTTATTGCTATTGAGGCAAAGGATTACCAACTTAATGGCTTAAAACAATAAAAATGGACTATCTTACAGTTATGGTGGTCAGAAGTCTGAAACAGTTCTTAGGAAGCAAATCAAAGTAATGCACGCTTACTTTTCTGGTTTCTGGACAGGGTTCACATTCCCTAACTCTCGGCCAACTCACACCAGGATCTAACTCCATCCTCACTTCCTTGATGCTGACCTAGGACCTCCTTCTTATAAGGATATCTGTGATGACATTGGGGCCACCTGAATCTTCTCTCCATCCTAAAAGCATTAACTTAATCATACCTGCAAGACTTTGATCCACTTAATGGCAAACACACAGGTTTCATGAATTAGGATGTGGCCGCCTAGCAGGAGTGAAATCTGTTGTGAAGACCCGCTGTTTTGGTCGAGGTCTGTGCAAAAGCTCTAGCCTCAGACAAACATATAAGTAGAGAAGGGAGACCCCCAGACAAACTTAGACCACGTTGTGAAATTTACTGGTGTGGAGAAAATGCAAAATAAATGAGGTTAGGAATTAAAGGATTGCCTTCATTTAAAAAGTTAAAGAATAAAAGCAAGAGGAAGAGAAAGAGGATGGTAGCAGAAAATAAAAAAGTGGAAAAACCATAATCAGAAACAAAAAGAGAAAGTAAAAATGGAAGAGCAGAAATAAGGAGAAAGAAAGGAAAGGAGAGAACTGTTGGAAAGAGAGAAAAGGGGGAAATGAGAAAAGACAGAAGTGATGGACACAGTGGAAGACAGTAATGAGTAAAATGTCGTCAAGATACAGAAAAATAAGCCTGCTGTTGAGGGCTCTATTAAAGTAATGGAGAGAGTTGCAAGAAGATTTCAACAGCATTAAATGCTAGAGAAAACCCAAGTGTTTTCAGAAAAAGTGAACTGATTTGGAACAAATATACAATGATTATCACAATAATCAATATTTAGTATTGGTGACTTTGAGACAGAAGTTCCTAAAATGGAATCAAAATAACAAAAAGATAACACTGCATTCTGCAGAGTTAAGATAAAAGCACACATAGATTTTTAAGCTTTATTTAATTGTATCCTAATTCATTAAAATCTTTAGTTTCAGTTAAGGAGTTATACATTGCAATTGCCCAGTGAGTTAACTGAAAATAATTTGGCATAACTTCAATATCCAATAATATGAGTTTAATTGGGAAGTAAAATTAAATGTCCAGCAAGAGGAATTAATTGGAACAAACTAAGTGTTTTTCACACCTAAGCATAAAATTAAAACACAGCAAACCAGCGGAGGTGAAATAATTGCTTTATAATGAATTATAATTTTTAATCACTGAGATTCCCCCAAACCTACTTATTTTCCTTTTACAAGTAAATTTTATTTTTAGATTAATTCTAAGTTTTCTTTATTACAAATGCAATACTTCCTACAGAATAATTAAAATATAATTAAGTAAAAAAGTCCTAGGAAAAAGCATCTAGATATTTTCATGTGTTTAAATACTGCCACTGATAGAACCTTAATGTTTATATTTCCAAATTCTAGTCTTTGTTTCAGTAAGTTTTATTTACTTTAGGCACACTATCATATTTTACATAAGCATTCCATCAACTGCCAAACATTTAAAGGGTTACCATAAAGACATTTTTGTTAAAGTTGCTCCACCCAGTCTATTAGAGTTAGATATTTTCAATTTTCCAACTAATATCCTACTGTCTGGTATTAAAATTGGCACAAGTTTTTAATGCTACAAATAGTGATATATATGTATAAATGACTTAAAATTGACTATAAAAAGTAAAAAATTGGGGAGTCTAAGATAAACTAAGCAGAGATCCATAATAATTTACAAGGACTACATGATATACCAAATTGCCAATGTTCAAAACGCTAGAAGCTGAGACTCAATCCTCAAGGATAATTACCATGTTGATCAATTTGTTTTCTCTTAAATTCCTCTAGGCAATTAGCAAGGAAAGGTTGGAAGAACAGCAAAAGTTAACTTCACAATACTGTTCTCTCCCAGGGACTGGAATTAATGATTTCTCTGGAAACAGATTTACAAGGAAATGAATAACACTCTATCACTCCCTGGATTTTATTCTCTTAACCTGTGGGTCTTAACAATTAACCCTTAATAATTAAAAGCAGGGATATGGCTGTGCCCCTGGGTGGAGAAGAACATTATTCTCTCACGCTGGTTCCACTCCCACTACCTAATATAATCGCTCTCAACTAACTACAGTTTTTTTTAGAATATCATCCTGGGACCACTGGATGTGGGTTTAGCTCTCACCTCAAGAAAATATTACATTAAGTTAAAATATTATACAAAGTTAATTTCAAAGCCACACAACCCCTACAAGAAAATAAAGTAAAATAAAATAAAATTTCTTCCTAGAATAATTCCCATACTAAATATGATATCTCATCCCAAGGACAAATATAGCTTACTAGAAATTTGATAATCGGCTCAATGATGGTGGAAATACACCTCAAAGAACGCAAATATTCAAATGTCTGACATTTAAATACTGTTAATTCCTGTCCCATTTATCAAAGTCTGGGAAGAAATTAAAGTCCGAAATTTAATTCCACTTCAAAATTACTAAAATCTCAAGAAATGAAGTCCATAATTACTATCCTCCATTTCTTACTCTGCTCAATTTTAGCCAGAGAGTTCTCGTGGAATGCCAGTAATTATTCTCTGACTTGGTTTGCCCAGGAATTTTTTAACAAGCTCTTTTAGGTTTTAAAGTTGAATTAATTGAACAATAAGCATATTTATATTTTAGATTAGGACTTTAAAACAACAATGCCTGGCACATACTAAGAACGATTAGTAAAATTATTATTGTATGTATCCTCGTATTTAAAGGACACAGTAATTATAAGGACATGTCTTATGATTGCAAAAGCAGCCCTATGCCCACAAAACTTAGAGAACAGAGGAAATTCCCAAGTGTCCATATGCAATCTTTCATTCTTAGTGTTATCATATTCCAGACTAATGTTGTCAAAGGCTCCTTGTATCTCAAGGAAGGTTCAGACCACCAAGATGTTGTGAGAATAAAGGAAAATCCTCTTGGCTTCACCGCAACAGGGGGTCAATTAGCCCGTGCAGACTGATGTAGCTCATGATCTGTAAGTTTAAGATCAGTGGGTAAAACAAGCGTTTTTTTATGTCACTGTGTTTGCTCCACCTCAGGAGGTGGGGAGGGAAAGGAACAACCTTTTCTCTCCACCTCGATTCCTGGCAAGTGGTACCTGTTTTCATGTTCAATGCAAAAGTCTGCTGTGTGATCCCCAGGGCCCCTGGGTCTTACATGGCAAGATTCCTGCTTCCCCTTCTGGCAATTTAACCACTTACGTTTGCTTCCTGCTCTGAAAACTGCCTTAGCCTCAGGAAATCTGCCTGCTAAAGAAAAGCCTCACCATACTTTTTTCCCCAGCTGGAAAGTTATCCTCAGTAGAACCTTGAATCCAAAGTACAGCAGTTCATTTTGAAACACGTGCCTCAAAATTTTGCAGCGGGACAAAAACCTACCTCAAAAATTGTCCTTTTGATGATGTTTCCATTTTTCCTATCTTGAGTGATTCTACTACTTTGACAACAGCAGAAATATTTTGTTTTGTCAATTATATTTTTCTGCTTTAATAGGATATCCCTCTAGTGTTCTTTTTTTCTATTTCTTCTAGGCAGACTCAGCAGATTTTCATTCTCTTCAGCTGTCCCGTTTCTTCTCTCCAAAGTGTACTTTTTTTTTTCACTTTGCTTTTGGGTGAAGATACTATTTTTTTTTTTTTGACTTATTGTTAGAATGAAATGCTCAACTAACCCAGGATTAGACTCCATCTCTTAACGTCCTGCTTGCTTTCCCTTTAGTCTATTTTGTGTTCCCTATGCCTTCCATTGAGTCCTAAACACAGACATTTCCCTGGAGTGTTATCGAAGGATAAATGTCCTATTGAAACTAATCTAAAAATGGTAAAAGATATGTCAGATTATCTCCTCAGGCTTGGTTCACATCCTTTTTCTCACCGTATTAATGTGTCCTATTGCTCAACGAACAAGTAACCCAGGCATTGTAATTACTGACTACATGTCTGAAGTTTAACACGGAGCCTCTCAATAGTGAACTTCCTTAGATCCAGGCTTTTCCAGGGACATCACTCTGGTTGACTCCGTGTGATCATGACTCTTCTTGTTTGTTAGGTTTCTCTGACCCACGTCAACCCAGTAATAACTCACAGATAGCTGCCACTATAATACCATTTTTTACAGCAACCAGCTTAGTATATCTGCTAAAATGTGAGCTCATGAAGGGCAGGGATTTGGGGCTATTTTTTTTCTCTCTGTGCAATATAGCAAGTGTTTACATATTTTTTAAATGAATAAATAAATCTATATTTTTAGCCTGTCATATAGATCTAGTTTGCCTTCAATGAACTTGCCTCCTTTTGAATATACTTCTCTAATACTCTTTGTCACTTTCCCAGCGTGCTTACTGCTGTTTCTAGAGTTAAAATAATTTCCTGAATGTCATTCATCTAACATCTTGAAATATCTCTGATGTATGAAGTTTTTATACTCTTTTGGTGCCAACAGATTTTCCACAAAAATAAAAGCGCCCCACAGACAAGCTTTCTTTGATCTTGGGATGTGTGGTAATCTCATGCAAAGTTTCACTTCCCCCATTCAAAAAAGAATTAATATTATTGTTAAAACAGAGGCCCCCTCTCTGTTTATCTGTTTATCAATAAATACTTGCCACTCCTCTGTGGTTGAATATGCTGACTAGCTTCTGAAGTCAACATTCACAGTCAAGGATGATATACTCAATAAATCAACCATGAGTCGAAGCCCTGTGTTTGCTGTGGGGTGGTAGCCATCCAACTAATGGACGGGCCTGACATAACACATCCAGTAAGTTATCAGCTCTGCAATGTTTTCTTTGGACTGGAATACAGCTAATAACAAGATGAAATAGAACAATGACTTTGGCTATTGATTTTACTATGCCAACTAAGATCAAGACTAATATTATAAAACAAAAACCACATGTTCTAATGCTCTGTAGCCTACGTGACATGTATCTTGTCTTTGAGGTTTAAAGTCACAGCCTGTGGGCTCTGTTGAGAAAGTCTCCTAACAACCAGTGTATATAAAGCCTGTATAATGCTTTTGAGGTCAGCTTCAGCGAGACTCAAAGACTCTCTCTTCTTGGTTTTCTGATCCCTGGCTTGGTGGTGCCCACTTAGGGTATGGCTATTATTCAAGGTCAATCTCTGAGGTGTGAATAGTTGTACAGGCTGAAATCAGCCACCTTTGAAGAAAAAAAAAAATTATCTTGAATCTTATCACTTATTCCTTAGAAAAAGTTGAGCGTATTTACTTATCCAACATATTTATGGAACGCATCCTAAAGTCTGCAAGCACATGAGATGCTGGAAATCAAATGGTCCACAGAAGCCGCATGGCTTTCAGTCTAGTCAAGAGGCAAATAGTAAATAAACAATAACACAAACAATGTTATGTAGTATATCATCAATTTTAAAAAAAAGTTGTTTTGTTTTGTTTTTTACATTATATTGTACTTCACCATTCTATTATGTCTTACAATCAATGGTGTTTTACAATCTCTGAAAGCCAGGCAGCATTCAACATGTAGTTGTCATTGTCAACATATGACCAAGCTGTCCACTGTTGTGTCTTAGGTTGAATTATGTGTATTGTTGGGACTGGTGAATTTCACTGACATTTTAAATAGCTCTTAAAAATAACACTTTGATTTGTCCTGAAATTAAAAATGTTATTTTCTATATATTAAAAAAAATGAGCAACAGAGTAGGACAATGTAAATATGATATGAGGGAAAAGGTAGTTAGTAGCCAAATCATAATAGTGTCCAATAGGATATAGGAGCAATTTTTAATTTTATCCTAAGTGCAAAGTTAAATTATTGACATATTTTAATCAGGTAAATGACGATTCAGTCTGTATTCTAAAAGATCAGTCTGCCTGAATTGTATAAGCTGATTGAGATACAATACCAGAGGGGAAGCATTTAAGAGCCTATTAGTAATATAGGATGGTAGAATAAGGTAGAGATTGGGAAAGGTATACGATTTGGGATATATTTGGAGGTAGAAATATGCTGGACTTGGTGGTGAATTGAAATGAAGGGGAGAGTAAAAGCCAAGTGTCAAGGATTATTCCCAGATTTCTAGACTGAAGTTTTGAATGAATGATTTATTACATGGGTATGTTTTAGAGATGGATAAGATTGGGGGAATGGCAAAGACTAAAGCCCACTAATATTGAAAGTTGAGAACAAGAATACTCACAGAAAATTTTGTTGCTTGCTCATTGAGTGGAAGCAGTTAGAAGACAGAAACTACGCTGTTTATTTGAAAAGAAATTTCAATATAAAGAATGTTAACAGTTTAAAAAAAATGTTGAAGTACCAAGAAGGATCTAGAAGCAGTCCCTGCAAAAGGGCAGCTACTAGGCTTAGGATGAGAAACAATAAAGGAATTAGAACCAGGAGATAGCCCTGCCCAGTCAATATTGAGATGCAGACCTCAGCTAAGGAGGCATGGCTGCCCCAGAGACAGCCTGCCAGTGATGAATGAAGAGACAGAGGGCTTGCCTGACAATAATTTGTAGAAGCAACCAACTGTTGGGGTGTGGGCAGACTGGAGTCCTCAGAAGGGCCGCTGATGGGGAGGACAGGGCCTGAGGGCACAGGAGATGTTTGCATGCAGGGGCCCCTGACTTCCCTGCTAAATGATGAAAATGGAGACTTTGAACCAGGAAAGAAAGAGTCTACCTTCTGCCAGAAACTTGCAGAGTCACTCCATTGCCCTCTGGCAATGGAGCCTAACATTCTGCCAGCTGGCAGAGGAGTTTACAGAGCTCAGCTCCAGTGTCAACAAGCCAGGTAAACAAGGGTCGATTTGGAGCTGAAAGACAATAGATTGATAATTGGCACCATCATTTATGTGCTCTCTTGATAATAATCTGAAGCTTTTTTAGTTACCTTATTTAATCTACCACATGGAAGGGCCTAGCTGGGTATAATGCCATCGTCAACTAACAAGTATTTATAGATTTCAAATGACAACTCTAGACATTGCTAAGGAAAGACTTTCTTAGAAAAAAATTATTGCAAGTGAGGGAAGGAGACTATCGTAAAGGTGAGAGAGGAACCACAAGAGGGAGAAAGCTCTGATGAGATTGCTGGCATCTCAGAGGTCAGGCAGAAAAGGTTTTCTTTTACAAGGAGTAAGTAAGGTTAAAATAGGTGGGAAAGTGGGGTGAAAGGATAGTAGGTAGTGAATCAGAAAATATTTTATCCCAAGGCCTTAAAAATAGCTTGGGAGAGGCTGTTCAGGAAGGTTGTATGCTGCTCTGGCTAAGAGTATATTGATGTTTAGGGGCCTGAGGGAAGGAGAGAAGCTGAACAAGTTCTGGTTCCAACTGAGCAGTGTGGCCAGCCTCTCAGCTCATCACTTAGAGGGCAAAGTAGGGAATCTGGCAGGTCTGTGTCTGGCATGTCATCAAGAAACTAGAAGGCCTCCATGAGTCTAATCCCTGTCATGTGGGAGGAGTGATTCTTCCAAGCAAGGTCTTTTCAGGAACACAGAAGGCTGGGGGGTTTCTTTAACCTTCACTTTTCCAGGATCACAAGGCTTAGTTCAACATTATCACTGAGACCTGTTTGGAAAATAGGGTCCTTTTAAGAACTTTGTTCTATAATAAACACGTAAACCAATTCTTCCCAGTATGAATATACAAAATTCTTAAAATTGGAATAACCAAAAGGGCCCCATTTCAAATTACTTGAATCTTAAAGTTCAGAAAACCTAAGAGGAAAAAGTAAAGCTAGAACCACACAAGTATACCATCAGGCTTTCATATAAAAGCAACTTTTTACACCAGACTTGAACTAAAAAGACTCTAAGCTAAAGTAGTCTTTAGTGCTACACAGTGCTCAAAACTTAGGACAAAACCTAATATCACTCATGCAAAACAATATAAGAAAATAAATCCAGAATTAGTGCCAAGAAAAATTAAAAACAGAAAAAGTGCAGAGGTCAATAAGGAGCTACTTTTACTTCCTGTTTCCCTAGATCATTTTTTAAAATTTATTTTTTTATTTTTTAGGGCTGCACTTGTAGCATACAGAAGTTCTCAGGCTAGTGGTAGAATCAGAGCTGCAACTGCTGGCCTACACCATAGCCACAGCAATGTCAGATCTGAGCCACATTTGTGACCTACACCACAGCTTGTGGCAAAGCCAGGTCCTTAACCCACTGATCAGGGCCAGGGATCGAACTAACACCCTCATGGGTACTAGCCAGGTTCATTACCACTGAGCCACAGTGGGAACTCCACCCTAGCTCAAATTCTGAAAGACATCTCAGAGGGGTTGGTGTCCTCCTGGCTTGCAGGCCTCTCTTTTTCACTGTGTTTTCATACTTGGACCAGAACAGAGAAGCTAGAACAACAACTGTTTAGAAGTAACCCCTCTATCAGATATTGGCAATATCTGGAGAGTGTTATTAAGAATATTTCAGTATGAAATGCTAATGTGACTAGTATTGGAATAATGATGAAACTGTTAATAATGTTGTTGAGGAGGAGGAGGAGGAGGAGGATATAAAAAGATACATGCCCTAAGAAAACCATGACTCTAAAGGGCATTACCTTTAACAGGGAAGAAGAGATTTTATCATCAGGCCATAAGGCTAATATAATGTTTATCCTTATTTTTTTCTATGTTAACTTATTTATTTTAACTACCATTTTAACTGCCATTTATAGGAAGACAATATTTTTCTACCAAGAAAGGCTGTTGCAAGGAGAATTAAGTTAATTTGTGAAGCCCTTTGTAATTTCAAGTTATCCTTAAATCATCCCTTTCAGCCACTCCAGTAAAGAGATATATCCAATGTCATGCTTTAATTAATTTTTAAAGTCAGAAAGATATAAAACAAGCATGTACCTGCCCTGAGAGAATTTTATTACTCTGCCTTATAGAAGGTTCCAAGCTTAGAACTGAAGGTATGCCTGCATTGCTATCAAACTATATTTAAAGTCACAAACTATAAATTAGCCAGGAAAATGATAATACTGTTTACCTCTCCCTTTCTAATCCTCTGTAATAGGTTTTATTCTGTGTGACCGCAAACCATAAAGGACTTCTCTTCATTTTCTTTACCACTGCAATTAGCCATATAAATGCAAATGCACTAATTAATCCAAAGCAAAGGCTGTGCCCTGTTCCTGTTTTTATCCACAATGCTCAGAACAGGGTCAGTCCTCAGTGACTGGGCCTCTGCATATGCTGCACTCACACTGACAATATTCCAACAAGAATACTGCTGGAGTCAATTTTTGAGAATCCAATTAGCTTCCACACTTCATTTACTGGTTCTCCCAGAGAACATTTCAATAACTTCTCTTCCTTTAATATTCTTCTTAGAGAGGCAGCACTTATTTCTTATTGCTTTCTTCCACAGCTAAACAAATCATCCTCGGAATACCACACATTCTTCACATATTTTCAGGTGATTTCCCCAAAACCATTTGCAGCTAATTTGTGTCCATACAGCAATAACACACCTTGAAGTTATTTAGCAATAACACATCTTGAAGTTATTTTTAATTACAAATTCATCTTGTGTTGAATATACAGTGCTGTGTAAGTTTCCATATTTGACCACCTGTAGAGAAATTTATTTTTTCACTAAAGAAAATGAGTGAAGAAATTAGGGTGCTATTAATAGAGAGGATAGAGGACCAAAGTGAGATCTTAGCGAAGCTCAATTTTATAAAATATAAGGAGGAGAGCCCCCCTCCAAATCACTGGAAACAAGTGCATTTTGGTGGGGAGAAAGTTACAGTAACCGTATCAAGTAGAAGTTCTCACAGCTCTGATGGAGAAAGGTCCAGTGAAGTGAAGTGTGCCCGGAGCAAAGAAAAGGTGAGGTAGTGGTGATAGCTAAATGCTTCAAGTCATGGTTACAAGACAGGAGGTATAACAGGGGGGAGGGGGAGCGCAGTTACTTGTGTCCTTCGACCTAATATTAGCCTTCGCAGGTCCCAACATTTTGGACATGTGCACATAAATTACACTGATGCAATGTAATTGCCTCAAATGTATCATCCATTTCTTTTTTTTTAATGATTTTCATTTTTTCCATTATATTTGGTTTACAGTGTTGTCAATTTTCTACTTACAGCTAAGTAACACAGTCACACATACATATATACATTCTTTTTCTCACATTATCCTCCATCATGCTCCATCATAAGTAACTAGATAGAGTTCCCACTGCTATACAGTAGGACCTCATTGCTTATCCATTCCAATGGCAATAGTTTTCATCTATTAACCCCAGATTCCCAGTCCATCCCACTCCCTCCTCTTCCCCCTTGGCAAACATGAGTTCATCCATTTCTTTTTATATTACTTGCCTTAAATAATCCTTACCAAACTTTATTAAGCAGACCCAACCTTTCATCGTGAAAAAAGAGAAAGGAAAGAATACACTCTACATTCAAGAATAGAATAGTCCCCGTTGTTAAATACCCTAGTAATCTATTTGGCTGACAGGTGCTACACAAAGGTAAGCCTATCATTTACATAAATAGATTACATCTACAATGGTTTGCAAATTTCTTAAGAGATTTCCACCTCTTAATTATTTTCCCTGAGCCCCTTCTTGCAATAACCATTCATTATTGACAATACTGTAATGCAATTCTTTCTTCAAATAAAGGGTTGTATTGATTTAACTGGCAAAACACAGTAACTCAGAGACCCAGAGAGAAACTTCCGTAATGATAAAGATAAAGCAAGCAAAAAATAAAAACTCAAAGATAATGAAATGCAGGTAACAATCATGTTTTCTCTTGTGTACTTTGCACAGACAGAGAAGCCTTCCAAAGGCAGATAAACTGCAAGGAAAAAGATGTTCCCTTCCATTCCTCCTTTATGTTCCTTTATTTCATTCTGCAGGGAACATTAACAGGGACTACAGACACTACTGTAGGAGAGCTGATGGATAGGAAATCTCTTGATGGTACATGTTTGTACACATGGACTACAACTCTAAAATTTTGAAGCATGGGGTTGCTGAGTCAAAAAGCTTTCCAAGAGAATTGGTAGGAAAAATACGCTGTTCTTGAACAGATCCCATTAATGGAGGAAATCAAGCCTAATAGCTACTCTTTTAGGAGTGACACACTTGCAAAAAAGAAAAAGGAAAGAAAGCCAATCATGTTGATGACTAGGATCTTGTTTTTTATGATTGTGTGTGTGTTTTCCTTTAAGATTGGCTACCTAGAACAAGTGACATTTTATAAAGATATTTCAAAGCTTTCTACAAGTTTTCTTGATTTTCTAAGAGTAAATTTGGAGATTTTTTTATTTTGCTATAAATTTTCAATGCAAATTAAGAAGTAGAGGGAAAGAATTTTCTCTGAGAGATTAAGGAAGCATATTTTTCACTAGTGAAATAGTCCATGAAAGCTGTTTTTTGTTTGTTTTTTAAGAATACAGAGAGTTAAGAAAGATTTAAAATAGGACAAAATTTAAGCCCATTCTTCTGTTTGCTATAATTAATGTCTTATCTGAGACCTTGTATGTAGTGTACCCGATGTTGTATAATTTCACTTCGGAATATTCGACTCTCATTGATAACTTACTATGCTAGCTTGCATTTTTATATATTTGACATTAGTGTGCTTAATGTATAAACAATTTGAGCATCCTGATGTTTAATATTATCTGGATTATACCTGGATTTCAGTAAATATCCAGACATGGAATAACTCCTACTAGAGGTATTTATTTTGAGGTTAACAAAGTAGAAGGAAATATTTTCTTTATTTCTTGCTTGAAAGCCCAAGATATAAAATCTTTCCTATATAGGAATTGGGAGGGTCCTTCTGGAGTTGAAATTGCAATTCCTTACAGCATAAGAATTTCCTATACAACTTGATTTTTACAGTATGCAAACAAATTTGAATGAAAATTGTTGTTGAAAATCCTATGGCAGTTGAGAAGCACAAATTTAGATCACAGTAAGAACACATTTATTTCATACTGTATGACTTTGCATTAAATTTGGAAATCTTTTTTGCCCTAAGAGTTCCATGACTGGAATTCAAAGAACATTCTTACTAATATTAATATAATTCCATGTAAATTAGCATTGAATTTATTTCATCTGTTTTTATGTTCTTATTTAAGAACTGTGATGTTCAAATACAGAGGGCAATAGGACTTATCACAGTCATAAATAGTCATACATTTCTAAAATTAAAAAAGGAATTCAAGGAGTTCCCATTGTGGCTCATGGAAACGAATCCGACTAGGAACCATGAGGTTGCAGGTTCGATCCCTGGCCTCGCTTAGTGGGTTAGGGATCCGGCGTTACCGTGAGCTGTGGTGTAGGTCGCAGATGCGGCTCAGATCTGGTGTTGCCGGGGCTGTGGCACAGGCCAACCCCTAGCCTGGGAACCTCCATATGTCACGGATGCGGCCCTAAAAAAAAGTAAAAAAAAAAAAAAGGAATTCAAGAGATACTTTTGTCCAGACTTTATAATCTTCAAGTGGAGCCAAATCTGAAGTTATTGTAGAAATATCTATTTAATTTAAATATCTTTGGATAGTATGTTTTCATGTGAGCTTAGAAAAGAACTGATGTCCAAATTAATATCCTTGTATTTGAAAATGTTTTTCTTAGCCCAATCCTTACAAAATTCAAGAAATAAATATTATTACCTTGCCATCATACTTTGATTAAAGAAGGATTACAAACAAAGGATAATAAAATGTCCTAAAAGAAGCCAGATGATACTAGATGTCAATGTGATTCTATTATTGCAACTGTGATTTTCTTTAGGACCAGGGTTCTAGAAAATAGCTTTATTTGCATTTAATGTGGCCTAGCACAGTCCTTGGCACATAGAAAATACTCCACAAATAATAGCTGAATGAATACTTTTGATATTATACTAGTTTTCTATTGCTGCATAGCAAATTACTGCAAACTTAGTAACTTAAAACCACACACGTTATTTCCTCACAATTTCATGCACCAGGAGTCTGGGCGCAGCACAGATGGGTCCTCTACTCAGCAATTCAATACAATCGACATTTTGGCCAGCCTGTGTTCTTATATGGAGTCTTGACTGGGGAAGAATCCACTTGTGAGATAAGAAGTTGTTGGAATTCATTTCCTTGCAGTTATGTGACCGAGGGTCTCGGCTTTTTTTCTGACAGTTGTCAGATGCTGCTCCCAGGGTCTGTGTACTGTTCCTTGACACACAGGATTTTCTAGCAAGGCCCTTTATGTCATCAAGTGCACAGAGAGAATCTTTCATCTCAGGAAGGACCTGAGTGTTTTTTAAGTATTTTGTCCAATTAAGTCAAGTCCACCCAAGATGATCTCTCTTTTGATTAATGCAAAATCCAGTGATTTAGGACTTTATTACATCTGCAAAATCCCTTAACATTTGCCACCTTCTATTGACTAGTAGCAAATCACAGGTGCCACCCACACCAAAGGGACATGAACATCAGGGGGCAGGAATCATGAATCTGTGTGCACAGAGGTGACCTGATTTACAAAAAGATATCATGAGCTTTGTAGTTCCACACACATACCCTTACTGTCACCATGTGTATGACTTGGGACAAATCATTTCATCTCTTTAACCCTTACTCTCTTTATCTATAAAAAGGAAATGATAATAATAGTTTTGCATTGTTATCAGTATGACTAAAAATTATGAATGTGTAGGAATTTATGAATGGATGATGACATTTTTATAGTCTAACCATTGTGTGAGGAATCAGAAAAGATCAGACCTGACTTCGTCTTAAGTAAGTTCATTTGTCAGACCTAAACTAAACCACAAGCCTCTGTCACTGACACCTACTCACTTCCTGCTTTCCTCTCTGGGTTCAGTTCAATGTCAGAGGAGGCCCCTTGCACAAGCAAAGAAAAGATGAGCTACTGTTTATTAAGAACCTATCGGAGTTCCCGTCGTGGCTCAGTGGTTTATGAATTCGACTAGGAACCATGAGGTTGCAGGTTCGATCCCTGACCTTGCTCAGTGGGTTAAGGATCCGGTGTTGCCGTGAGCTGTGGTGTAGGTCGCAGAAGTTCCCGAGTTGCTGTGTCTGTGTCTGTGGTGGAGGCCAGTGGCTACAGCTCCAATTAGACCCCTAGCCTGGGAACTTCCATATGCCGCCCAAGAAAAGGCAAAAAGACAAAAAAAAAAAGAACTTATCATTGATCAGGCATTGTGCCAAATGATGGGATAGAGATATAGATAGAAGACAGAGATAAGAGACGTGTCTGCATGAATGTGTATATAAACATTCATATATATGAGAAGATGGAAACTTTTTTTCCTTTTTTTTTTTTTTTTTGGCTTTTTATGGCTGCACCCACAGCATATGGAAGTTCCCAGGACAGGGGTCAAACTGGAGCTGTAGCTGCCAGCCTACACCATAGTCACAGCAACACAGGATCCGAGCCTCATCTGCAAACCTCATGGCAGCTCATGGCAAGGCCTGATCCTTAACCCACTGAGAGAGGCCAAGCATCAAACCCGAGTCCTCATGGATCCTAGTTGGGTTCATTACCACTGAGCCACTATGGGAACTCTGAGAGGGAAGCATTTCTATTCCTACTTTACACGAGGAAACTAAATCTATGACTCTAAGGAGACCTAAGTAACATCGTCACACATAGTGGCTAAGAACAAGAGATTTAAATTAAAAACTTACAGTGAAATGACCACTCTCAGCTTGAACAAATTACTTAACCTCTCTGCGCTAATAATAATAATACAGCTGGCCCTCTTGTATCCAGGGGTTCCACATCCATGAATACAGAGTATCAATCCCACTATGTTGTTTATTTATTTATGTATTTAATTTTTGCCCACACCCACGGCATGTGGAAGTTCCTGGGCCAGGGATCAAACCTGTGCCACAGCAGGGACCCAAGCCATTGCAGTGACAATGCTGGATTTTTAAGCCACTGCACCACAAGGGAACTCCTCCACTATGCGTTTTATAGGAGAGACTTGGATTTGGGTATGTGTGGAGGTCCCAGAACCATCTACCCTGCAGATGCCAAGGAACAGCTGTGCTTATCTCTGTGGGTTGTTACAAGCAGTAATTGAAATAACATGTAACACATTTTGCTCTTGCCTAAAACATAATTAATATTGGCTCTTATTATGATTTTTATTTTTGGTAATAGTAGTATCCGAACTGTTGAGAATTGGGATTTGATTTCAGGTTCTGACCACTAGTAACTATCTTTTCTCTACCTCATTAGAGAAGGTGCTAATTCCCCTTAAAACTAAGATATACTCAGGAAAGCACCTAGCCCAGAGGTATAAGCTGCACCTGCAATTAAGAATGCTCTTAACTGCTTAGGTCCACAGGGCTGAGCCCATTGCTTCCCAAGTGCAGTGAGAGTTACAACATAGAGCAGGCTGAGTTCCCAGGGACCCATAGCCTGGAAAAGCTCTCCTAGTCACACAATGAAATATGGAATTGCAAAGAGCCTAAGGTGCTCTTTGTTCTAGCAGCTTTCACAGAGAAAATAAGAACTTGTCAGTGGCCTTTAGGAGACTACATCCAGCCTGGTGCTCATCCAGTGCTCCTCCCTCTCTGTTAATCATATCCTATTTTCAGGTAATATATCTCTGAAAGAAGCACCTAGTAAAGAAAACCCAAATAAATAATAAGAAAAAAAGAGTAAGGGAGAGTATGACCTCAAAACACACCCCATCTCAGTACAAGTTTAAAAAGTACATCAATTTAATATTAATCAGCCACTTTCCTGTATGTTAAATATATCACCCTCTAGTATATTAATTAAAATGGTAAATGTTATCTCCAGATATTGCCTAGAGAACCATTCTGATATCTTAAATTCTAGCTTTCAATTGAAATGGAAAATACTAAGACAGGGAGGAAACCCACAGCAGTTATATCCGTTGAGTTATGTTGGTTTCTCTGTTGGGTGTAGGAATTGTCTGGTTGCTCAGGTTAAGCATGTGTTTTAAACAGATGGCTGTTGGTCACATTTAAAGAAGCCAATCTTCCTGTGATAAAAGAAATTAGGAGTCAACAGAAATAACCATCCTCCCATCTACATACATCCCATTCATCTTACTTTCCTCATAAAACTTACATCATGTGAAATGATCTCCCTTAACTGTTTACTAATCCATTCTTTATCATCCTCCTCTAGAATGTAAGAGGGAAAATCAAATGTATTTTTTGTCTGTTTTCCACTTTTCTATTAAAGTTTAGAATAGTCCTGTGCACATAGTAGAAGCTCAATAAATATTTACAGACAAGCCATTAAGAGCCATTAGATCTCAAACAAGAGTCTGTTGTGAATTCCATACACATTTGTTTTACGGCCATGTGCATACTTGATAAATATGTGATAGCAATTTGATGATACTGCACACATTATTTGATCATGAAAATAAATATCAAGCCAAGAGCTGGAAAAATAAGGTGCAGGAAATACATACATAGAGAGTTGTAGCCATTTATATTTCAATTACACTTTCTACAAGTTAAAAAAGAGAGAAAATACTTTTGCTCTCATCTGAAGATGGTTAAGCAAGAATTTGAATTTTCTTGTCTTCTGCCCAACAGTTGCACATCACTACAAAATCATCAGATGCCGGCTTTAGAGGGAAACTTGGAAGTCACCCAGGCTGCCTCCTCCCCTCCTCTCCCCCCGCCCCGGCTTTTTAGGGCCACACCCATGGCATATGGAGGTTCCCAGGGGTCAAATGAGAGCTACAGCTGCCAGCTGACGCCACAGCCCCATAAATGCAGGATCCTAGCCTCTTCTGGGACCTACGCAACAGCTCACACTCGGGGCAACACTGGATCCTTAACCCATTGAGCAAGACCAAGGATCAAACCCGAGTCCTCATGGATGTTAGATTTGTTAATTGCTGAGCCACAATGGGAACTCCAGCCTCATTTTCTAAATGTGGGCAGGGAAGCTGGAAAGACTTTAAAACTTGTCTACATGACCCAGGTTTTTAGCACTCAAGGAAGCCCTGGAAAACAGGTCTCCTGTCCACTAAGTCCAGGCTTCTTTCCACCAAATTATCTTCCTTCTTAGCAAAATTATTCTTCTAATCTCAATCCTGCTCTTCGTTTTTTGGTGGTTTTGTTTTGTTGGCCTTTTGACAGTTTTATGCATATTTCTTTTCACAGCACATCATCACGGATGCATTTATTACCATGAATCTTGTTGTTTTATAGATGGCCTCAAATATTTAAGGCAGATGCATTTTGTAATGCTTTGTCAGTTTTTCAATAAAGGAAAAGACAGCTGCTGAGGTATGTACCTGTTCTATTAAAAACAGGGTGGCAGGACAACCAAGTTTTAAACTGCTTTTGATGGCTTACATTAGGAAGCCTTGTCAGAATAAAAAGAACTCAAATTTTGATTGATTAGTGTTGTCTGGTACATCATCATTGGCTGCCTTTAGACCAAGGGTCACGTACTGATGCTATTTGTGTGCTACTGAAGTCTGTCAAAAATTTGATCACATGACTCTGTTCTGCTGCTGCCATCACAAAAATAACTTGATGAATTTTATAAAATGTTCTTGGGGCACAGAAATTTTGAATAGAGGAAAAATTGTGACAATGGCATGCAATATTTCAGGAATACTGTTTTATTTGTTTACATCCCCTTTTAAATATTGTCTATTAATATGTTTCTACTTTACCTGTTTATTGTTTTCTCTACCTCAGGGTCTATAATGGAAGGGACACTGAGGTTTGCTGTATATTTTGTTGTTTTGGTTGCCATTTGTTTCTGGGCATTATCTGAAAATGGAGAGAATAGAACACTAAACAGATTTTGCCTAGGTGTTTCCCTTTCTAAACTGTAACATTTAGTTTCTTTTTAAAAGCTATGAAAAATCTAAGAAATAAAGAAAATCCTGTTGTATACACAATATCCAAGATGTACTTCAGGCACTCCAGCCCAGTGGTTTCTTTGTAAATCGTTGATGCTTATTTTTGCTTAATTAGTTCCTGTTTTCCTTACTCCTGATTCTCATGTTGGATTTACATTACTGCAAATATCAAAGGGGCTGGAAAAGAACTAATTGCTGCCTACAGACTATTACTCACCAGATTATTGTGTGTACTGCTCCTGGTCCTAGCTCTTCACATAAACTTTGTCCACGTGGTGAAGACTTTCATACATTTAACTACAATCCATTAGGTCATAGTGCAGACTCTTTCCGTCTTTCCAAAGCATTTAATATTTATCAAATAAGATGCAAATTTAGATAACTGTCTACCTCCCCTGGCATTTTTAATATATTTAAAAATATACTGGCTTCAAGGAAAAGCTCATCTGCCAGTCATAATTAATTTCTCTAGCTTAAAACCATGGAATGTATTTCTCTACTATGTTGACACCAGATGGAATTTAACCTTGAAGCCATTGTTGTATGGCTGTTTGTTTCAGACTTTAAGTACAAAGTCTGATGCTAATAGACAGAAAAATTCCACCTAAACCAATGATTTTTTAAATTTATCACTTTATGAAGATGATAAGAGGATTTATTGAAACTGAGTGGATTATGATCATGTATTAAGTGACGCTTAGAGTTTAGAGTTCAGAGTTCTATGCACTCTGAACTGTGTGTGTGTGTGCATGTGTGTGTGTGACTGCTATTTAGAAAATTCTCAAATTCATTTTCACTTTCTTAGGAAATTTAATGTTCTTTAGCAGGTGTTGTTAAGATCATTCTCTCTGGGAGTTCTCCTGTAGTGCAGTGGGTTCAGGATCTAGCATTGTGACCATAGCAGCCTTGGTCACTGCTGTGGTATGACTTTGATCCCTGGTCTGGGAGCTTCCACATGCCAGGGTCATGGCCAAAAAAAAAAAAAGGATCATTTTCTCTATTCTGATCCGGTATAAATTTTTCCACAAAACTTTCAAGGCATCACTATCTATTACAAACAGGTTATAGTTTGCATCAGGCTGTTTGCAATAGGATGTGTATTTATTATTTTAAGGACTTTATTGCTATTTGCAAACCTTCGTTGAAAGGCAGGAAGTCAAATGCCAGTTCTTTCAGTTAATGTAGTAGATGTGTTGAGAACAGAGAGTGTGTCTTTCTTTCTGCACCTTTCTCCATGAATACCAACCAGCTCGGGGGAGTGGGGGGGGGGACGGAGGGAATTGGGAAAGTAGGCAGGGCTCACCTGACTGAGCCTCCACAGAAAGAAATCAGGGGTAGTAAGCACCACCCTTGAACTGTCACCTAGTGAAATCTGTCGGACCTCCTGGGATAAATGGCAGCAATAGAGGCATCTTGGTAGCCTCCCTGCTACAGCACATAACAGGAGGCAGAGCGTATGGAGATTATGTCTATGTATGTTGCTAAAAATTGCAGAAGAGCACAGGTTGCAATCTAATTAAAACTTTCTTTTGGGGAACCTAGCATGAATGAAATGCAATTATTCACTTTTGAAGGATCATGCTAGCGTCTCCTGGGAACTAGAGCCTAGACAGATTTCATGCACTGCAGATAATGAAGGATCAACCATGGCAACATATGGAACTTGTAAGAACTCAGAGAAAAACACAGCAAGATAAATCCACAAGAATATGGATGATGGACTTACCACATTTTCAAAGCTCTTCTGGTTTCTTGGGAAATCAGGCAAGAAGGGAGCCTTTCAAATGTATTTCCATAATTCCATAGACTTGAGCAGAATTTAATTTTATTTAAGTATGAATTAAACAAATGAGACTTGTATGTAATTCAGAAACCAACAGCATTCTTTCCTCCCCAGTGCCCATTCAAATCACCCTATAGATCTGGTTCTTTCCTGTCACCAAGTGAAATCTTAGGCAGGCCTTGAAACCTACCTCCTGACTCTCAGAAAATAAAATTTCTTTGTTCACTTTTAATTAGGAGCTTAATCTCATTTACACAATTAAAATGTCCATTAGAGGCAATAGGACTCTGAGTTAGATGTTAAGTATAAGTTTCTCTTCTTCCTTGACTTGGACATGATACTGTGGGAAGGTCATATGTGACTGGTACCATCATGAGGGTCATGGTACATTCTGGATCAAGGAGGTGTTTGAAGCTGTCTCTTTCTCCCACGGAGTAGTTACAGTGCTCTGGCCTCTCCCATTATTTGAGATGTCTTATGCTCTTGGATAGTGTCTAAGTCAGCCCATGACCAGATTTCTCTTCTGCATGTGGCCCAGAAGAATAAGAAACATACAGTGTTAGCCCAGTGCTGGGAGCTGGAATACAGTTACTGTCCTAACACAGGACTCTCTTCAGCTGCTGTAGGTTATTTCAGCCAGCCTCTTGCCTTTAAATATTTTGAGAGGAGAATGTAAGTGGGGAAAGCATGTGATACAAGCTTACTGTGCTCCCAAACTGTGGGCACCGTAGATCAAGACCATCACATTTAAATGACATAAAGTAGTCTCCCCTAACCCTCTTCAAACAAGTATAAGCCTCTCCTGAAAAATCTTCCCGGTAATTCCCAAGTTCAGCCTTTGAGGTGGAGGTAGACAGTGAGTCAATGATTGCACAATTGAGTTTGGGCCTCTTTGTTTGCATGTCTGGCATACATGCAGCATTGCACTTCAGAAGGCCAAAGCATTGCCACCTGATTATTGTATTCTTGGTCTTCTGAAACCATTTGGGCATTCTTATACACAGACAAATAATTAAATATAATAGCACACACATTAGGTTAGTAGAAATAATCATATCAGTTTCCTTCTTTACAATATATTATCCAAATAGTGACTGCCAGCTTCTTTACTTGAAAAGAATGGCTTGGTATCACTACATTCTTTAATTTCAGCTTTCTCATCCTGTTTATGTTAATTATAAGCTAAATTCTCTCTCCCCTAGTCAGCATTATTATCATCATCACAGTTTTGCCTACTGGGATGATGCTAGGGATGTTCAAACTCCTTTGGTAGAAAGATTCATTACTTGCTCGAGGTAGGTTAGGGGTTGAATTATGTCTTTCCAAAATTCATATGTTGAAATACTAACCACCCAGTACCTCAGAATGTGACTGTATGGGAGAGATAGCTGTTAAAGAGGTAATTAAATTAAATGAGGTCTTTGGGGTCAGCCCTAATTCATTATAACTAGTGTCCTCATAAGAAGAGAAGATTTAGGACACAGACAGGCACAGAGGAAAGACCATGTGAAGAAGACATATGTCTCTAAGCAAAAGAGAGTGGGCTCTACATAAATCAGCCCTGCTGACATCTTGATCTTGGACTTCTAGCCCCAAAACGTGGGAGACAATAAATTTCTGTTGTTTAAGTCAAGCAGTCTGCAGTACTTTGTAATGGCAATCCTCGCAAACTACTACAAAGTCCAAGCAGAAAACACATCCACCCTCGCCAAACAGGCACATGGCATTTCTTCTGCGAGCTCGTTAAAATTGCCTTCTTTTCAATATTCATACTACATAAACTCAGAAAGGGCTTTTATTTAGTCCTTTCAAACTCATATAATTCTGACAGTCTATGCATCACAGGTAGTGAGTACTTAATATACACGATTATCTTCCCTTAAATGAGAAGAAAATGTATCATGAACAAGGAGTATCTTTGAAAAGACAAAAGAATTTAACTCAATAAAAGAGCTATTAAAGGTAAAGTGTGTAAAAAGTTGTTTAAGCTGGATATATGGAAGAAGAGAATGAAGGTTTAACCACTTAATTGCCGTTACATTTTGTGTAACATGAACAATGAGTTACCTGAGGGTCTGTTTTCTTAATTCTACATATTTGACTTAATGACAAATGTTTTCACAAATCAAAATGAACATTTTGTTTGTTTGTTTTTATGGCCACACCTGTGGCATATGGAAGTTCCAGGGCCAAGGATTGAATTCGAGCCTCAGCTGAGACCTACAATCCCCCTCCCCTGCAGCTTTGTCAACACTGGATCATTTAACACACTGCAACTGGCTGCAGATCAAACCTGCACCTCTCCAGTGACCAGATGGATTCTTAACCAACAGTACCACAGGACAAACTCCAAAATTTAATTTTTTTTTTTTTAATTTGGCTTTGCCCATGGCATGTGGAAGTTTCCAGCCAGGGATTGACTGAGCCTGTGTCACTGCAGTGACTCAAGACACTTTTAAATTTTCACTTAAATTTATTGGTTTGTGTGGACATGCCTCAGCTTTACTCCGCTCTAGTTTCAACAATAGGGCAAATCAGAATTGTTGCCACTTTTTAAATAATAAATTATAGATAAATAATTTATATCACCAATAGCTCCCTTATCTGAGAAATAGTTTATCCCCTAATATGTTCGAAGATAATATATCCAGCAAAGGAATAACTTTAGATCTTGAATTAACAGAAGCCAAAATAAAGCAAGTATTTGTTTGAGTCAGAAAAAGTCTTACTACATTTTCCCCTAAGAATAAAGGCAGATATTCCTTTAAACTAATTTATAGAATTTAGAAAAAGACCTAGCTCTAGCATATAAGTTCTGTTTATTCCATGAGTAATATTAATGAAGTAAAAGAGCAAGAAGCTAATTATTACATCATCAATTCTCTCACATACATTTCCATATCTTCTCTGGGGCAAAGGCATTTCATTTTTTTTTACCAGTGTACCTATTATTAGAATTCAAAGAAATCATTTCATGTTTGTTTTGAAGACTAAATTTCTCTTTTGAAGTTAGTGATTTTCATCATAAATTGATCCTCCTTGATATCAGTCGCTCAGCTAAGGTAACATTTGTTTCAGTGAGGTCAGACCTTTGAAAGATCCATGCATATTCAATTTGATTTAAAAGTGGTTTTCTTTCCAAGATGTAATGATTTATAAGTAGCCAGCAGACATTTTAAAGTTGTTGAAATAAAATATATTTACACTGGCACTTTAAGAATAAATAGAAACATGAGAACTGTAAAATCTTTTGGATGGCAGCAAAGCAATAAGATATAATAAGCTGCAGTACACTGTTGGGAAGAACACAGTAACAAAACTTGAGAGGTTATAAAGTAGATGAACAAGTTTGCACACCTTATGTTGTATATGTACATCAGGACAAATGTTACTGCATTGATCCATCAGAATTTAGGAGATTTAAGCCATAAGATGATATGACTCAAGGTGATGAAATTATGCAAATGTCATTGATATGTCCATATTGAGAAAACCTACTGATATAGTGTAGGAACCTGCCAATTGTAAATCCTGTATAAGCTGAAATTAAGGTTTTTCTGCAAATCCTGGTGCTTAGTTATACTGTACTACCAAGAAAATACTCCACAGTTGACCGATTTTTGTAACATACATTTCACTGTTCAGTGATGGGGATTTAGTCGTGTCTCTATGCCCTCTTTCTTTGTCACTTTTATTTTATCATTTTCTTTTTCTTTTTAGGGCCACACCTATGGCATATGGAGGTTCCCAGGCTAGGGGTTGAATCGGAGCTATAGCTGCAGATCTACACCATAGCCATAGCAATGCGGGATCCAAGCTGCATCTGCAACCTACACCACAGCTCATGGCAATACTGGATCCTTTACCCACTGAGCAAGGCCAGGGATCGAACCCACAATCTCATGGTTCCTAGTCAGATTAGCTTCTGCTGCAGCACAACGGGAATTCCCTTAATTCCTTTTTTATTGTTTATTTATTTTACTTTGAATACTTTAATTCAGCTGGAATTTGGGTGTTCTGGATATAACAATGGCATTGTTGCAGGAAGGGTGACCCCTTCCAGGGTGGAGCATGGTCTCTTGTCTAACACTGGCAAATGGATTGTCAGAGGAGACACACGTGTCAACAAAGCAACAGACTTTATTGGGAAGGGGGGCGGGGTGGAGAGCAGCAGATGAGAGAAACCAGGAGAGCTGCTCTGCCACTTGGCTCGCAGTCTCAGGTTTTATGGGAATGGGGTGAGTTTCCAGATTGTCTCTAGCCAATAGTCTCACTTATCTGGTACTTGGTCTGGCTCAGGGTCCTTCTTAGTGACAAGCAGATCTGTCAGCCAAGATGGATTCTAGCACCAAGGATCCTGGGGGGTTGGTTGTCTCTACCCTCCTACTGGCCCCTCCCAAATCCCCCTCCCCTTAGTTTTCAGGGGCCTTCTCAGGGCCTCTGCTGTGAAACAACTCATGGAAGCAGCTATCATCATGCCTGCAAGGCAGGCAGTTTCAGTCAGTGGTCCCCTAACAGTAAGACTTGATTATTTGTTTTTAAGACCATTTTTCTTGTATTTTTTTGAAATTTTAACTTTGCTCCTTACAATTTGTAATGATACCTTTATTATATACAGAGAGTGTGATAAATACAATATATGTATATATTGTATTTTGTGAAATTTTTTCTTTTATATTGATCTGGTTTCTAAACTTTGTTCAGTACTATGCTATTTTCATAATTGCATTATTTCACTTTTATAAAATGGTAAAGTTTTTATATCCGGTAGTGCAAATATATCCTTACAATTTAAAAATATCTTAATATTCTCTCCTTATTATTTGTCCTGATAATTTTGAGAATCAATTTAAAGAGAGACAAAAAAAAGAAAATGACATTTCATTGGCTTTATACAAAGCCAAAAATTAATTTGGAAATAATTGATATTTAAAAAACATTCTGTTTTTCATCCATGAATATGGCATGTGTCTCTGATTATTAAAATCTTTCCTTACATCTCTCAAGAGCGTTGTGTGAAGCGTTTTAAGTAAGTATCATTAATTTTTTAGAGTCATTTCTAAATATTTACAGTTTATTTGGGGTAATCCATGTTATTATTTCTGCGTTTCAATTCCTGTGTATACCTGGCTTACAAAAATGTATGTGGAGGAGTTCCCGTCATGGTGCAGTGGTTAACGAATCCGACTAGGAACCATGAGGTTGCGGGTTCCGTCCCTGCCCTTGGTCAGTGGGTTAATGATCCGGCGTTGCCGTGAGCTGTGGTGTAGGTTGCAGACACAGCTCGGATCCCGCATTGCTGGTGGCTCTGGCGTAGGCCGGTGGCTACAGCTCCGATTCTAACCCTAGCCTGGGAACCTCCATATGCCACGGGAGCGGCCCAAGAAATGGCAAAAAGACAAAAAAAAAAAAAGTATGTGGATTTTGTATCAAACATAATCAACATAGTAAACATTCTCATTATTTCCAGGATTTTTCAGTTGCTTCTCTCTGGTTTTCTAATATTTATTGGGGAAGAGACAATTTTTTTTCCTACGCAAATGGTCATCTTCTTATTCTTTACTAAGAAATCTCTAGTGTTATTTCATGTATTAATGCTGCTTTAAAATCTGTCTTTCAGTCTCACTTCAAGAGTAGAGATGATCATGGAACATAGTCTGTACAAGCAGAAATCTTAAATGAATCTTCCAGGAAAAAATATTGACATAGAAGGACAGAATCACCGACCCATGATTTTTTTTCTTTCTTTCCCTTTTTCCTGATCCTTCTTACCCAAGGTGGATAAGGATAATTGGGCTCCAGTAGCTATCTTGAAAATATAAACAATCACCCCCTAAGAAAGATGTAGTGAACATTAAAAGCCTCATTCTCTGAAGTCAGGAAAATTCATATCAATAAGGAAGTTCCTACCTCTAGTGCTTTTTTATGTGCAGAATTAATAATAATAATAATAATATATCTTCATTTTATGTAAGCCACTGTTTTTAAGGACTCTCAGGTGAGATGCAATTTCAAACAAACAGCTACATGATTTGGAAATAATGACACATTTTTTTCTTTTTTTTAACCACATACTATATACAAACTTATAATATTGGCAAGACGTTCCAGACCATGTTAAATATTAATGGTGACAGTTTCTTGGATATAGAACTTAGTTCAAATATATTTCCCAACTGATTTGAGCCTTGCTGGCCTTAGACTAACCCCAATACCTAACATATTCTGGCTCATCTTTAGGTGGGCATCCTTAGATTAACAGGTACCTGTACTTGAAGTTATACTCAAATCCCAAGTTTCGGCTCTACCTTGCAGAGGTCACTATCCATTCATACCAAAGCAACTGTAATGGACTCTCTTTGACCCTTCTTTCATTTGTAACTGCAGTGAGTGTGAAGAAAAGCACCAGAGAATCATGATGAAGAATGAGGTGTCACTTACAATAGCCTGATCAATGGTTTGGAAGCCACATAGAATTCTACCAGTATTTGAAGCTTAAAAATAAAGTTGCTGGAGGAAAATTAAAACCTGTGATAGAAATGTGAAAAATCTTATCAAGTAAGTGAGATAAAAGCTACCATTTAGCCTTTTATGAAAAGGCTTCAGGAAATTATATGTGGTCATGAAAATACTGTGTTTCAAAAGACCCTTTCAAAAGAAACAGTACAAAAAACTATCTCTGAAGGCACTCTTGTGATTATGAAAGAGAATTATTCCCTACAAAACACAGCACCTAGAATGGATAAAATGGGAAAATTATTTTTTACAAATAAGTTCTTCTGTTATTATCAATAAGAATCAAATATTAAAGTACAAAACAGAAAAAAAAACTCAGGTAATAAGTCCATTAAGAGTGATGGTCTGAAAAATATGAGTTTCACTATCTGATGTGTTGAAACTCTCAATCAACTACCATAAAACAAATGTAATAATAATTCTATGAATGTAAAGAAGTATGATAAAATGGATCCAAACTAACAGAAATGATATAATACAGAGTATGATATGCATGAACTCATAGTTTTCTTAGCCAAATGATGGCCAAAAGGCTATAAAGAAAATGTAATCGTTAATGACATATATAGAAATATGACATATGAATGAATCATTTGTGACAGTTAGAAATTTGTTATATCAAAAACTGGCTTATTTTCATTTCCATTCAATACTCTTTTCCTCTCCCCCATAAAGACATTGTAGAAAAAGAACAGTACATTCTAATCTTAAATATTTTAATAATTCTATACCTGATGTCAGAAAAAAAGACAAGCGATTATACATGAGTTAAGAAAACTGACTTCTCTCAGGGAAGAATTGAACTCAGCTGAACATTAGTGAGAAGAGCTGTGAGAAGAAATATGTGAGAGACCATGTACCATCATTTTCTGCTCAAATCTATTCTATCCCCCTATCACACCCATCTCCTGCCAGGGAAGGGAGGCAAAAAAGGGACAGAAACAGTGAACCCAAGAAAGGTATCTGCTGATTGTACAGTGACGGAAATGGCATCTGGTGATTTAGGGGTTTAATCTTTCCATCTTTTTGTCTCAGTATTTTAGCCTCGTCTGCAGGTTAGTTTTGCATATGGTAAAGATAGTTTGCACATGGCCAGCCATCTTCAAATGCCCATTCCAAACCATACCTGCAGGAAATGTGTCTCTTTTTAAGAAATCAGTCTCCTTCCTCTCATATCTCAGCAGCCTGAATTTTTTTCTTTTGCCAAAAACTAAAGCACTTATCCTGATTGAAACTACTGAGATAAGACTTAAGCCAATGAATGCTACACTGAGCACAGGCATCTCAGCAAATGGACATTAGTGGGGTTTGTGGCTTTTTATTTTTTTTTTTAAGAGTATAATTGATTTACACTGTTGGTGAGAATGTAAATTAGTATAACCACTGTGGAAAACAATATGGGGGTTCCTCAGAAAACTAAATATAGAACGATCATATGACCCAGCAATCCCACTCCCGGGCATATATCTGGACAAAACTTTCATTCAAAAAGATACATGCACCTGTACGTTCACTGCAGCACCATTACTTATCTCTTTCAATCAGATGCTAGTCAACAACATAAGGACATGCATACTGTTTACTCTAACTCATGTCTACCACAAAACCTTGTAAGGAAGATGATTTGCCTTCCTGTGTTGCTTGTCTAGAGGCAGATAATGTATAGGAATTCTGTCTTGGCCCCTTCACACTTATTCCTCCCTCGAAAGGAATAAATTAGCTTGTTGATTTCATTAAGAAAGAGTAAGGAAGATAGTATCTCAACAAAACATTCCCAAAGCAAGCTTTCTCACAGAAACCCCTTCTAAGGAAGCTTCCCAGGAGACCATATACAAGGTGGGAATAAAAGATGAAAATAAAAGTATGATTAGGTGGCCCAGTGTCAAATTATGTCCAAACATAAGCTCAAGTAAGGGTTAAGTAGAGTTCACCTTTAAAGCTGTCAAAGGTTTAAAGGTTTCTCTCCAGCTCTAATTTTAAATGAAAATATTGTGACTATCCCATGTTTTGGTCAGCAATGTAATATCAGAAGTTGAAATTTGACAAGAGTCTTAGAGAGAAAGCATGGATGCCATTGACTCTATACTTTGTAAGCCTAGAAATATAAATTCAGATATCACACGTCATGAATCTAAGAAGTCATTAATTTTCAATATCCATTATTTCATGTACTGCTAAGAAAATAAAGCTACCAGTTAAGTCAAGCCATCATTGCCAAGAACTGTGAAGTGTGCAGGATTTACTCTGTTTGGAACCTAATAAGTTAGGTTTACACAGTGTCATGAATGCTGGTAGAAGACATATAAGACTCCTGGATCAGAGATGAAGAACCATTTATTACTCAAAACATTGGTGGCAGTCAGAGTACCAGCATTTTTACACCAATTCCACAATTGCCTGTTCCCATGGGGCAATATTAAGAGGATCCTATGACACCTATTGACAAGGTGGGCTGCATTGCCATGGAGGAACCCTGAGTAAATAGATCCTGAATCTCTTAACACTGGTAGTCAGAAATTTGGCAGCCATATCAGGAATGTATTGATCTCATTACCAAAAATATATATTACTTATGATGACAGTAAGTTCCAGCTCATGGGATTATTTAGAGCATCATATAAGATGAAGTGTATAAATGCATGTGCAGGGCAACTGGCACGTGATAATAGTATTAAACAGATGTTAGTTTCCCTTTTTCTTTTCATATTTTCCCCTGTGAAATAGACACTCCTCAGATGCCACACCCTAGCTCCCTCAATTCTACACCCACTACCTGCTTAAAACTTGACTTTCTCTTAACAGGGAAGGATGTTGCATTCCAGAATTATAGACACTGAAATACTTGTCTTATCTGAAGTGGCTAACAAACAGCAGAATAGGTGGGTTTAGGATGCTAGTGCATCCGTAAATGAAGGGGATATGGACAAACAATGACAAAACATTCACAAAGTGAAACTACGGTCACAAAAGACAAATATATCTTGTTTTTCAACCTAGCTCAAATTAGTAACCAGACAAACAAACTCTTTTATAAAGGAAGGCATTGAAAATTCAGGCTTCAATCCAACCAGGAGCAATTAGGAAATTTGTAACTTAGACTAAATAAACAAATTATTCAATCAGCTAATTGAATGCTCTGTTAACAAGCACAATGAAATGGTAAATGAATGCCAGATTGAATAAAGGTATAAACAATTAGACAATTAAGTACAGTTCTATATTTTAGCCTGTAAATCTTTTATCACAATGGCAAGAAATGCTGTATTTCTCTGAATGCTAGAAATTTTTTTAGTATTTTTATTTTCTATGTTTTCTCAAGTCCCATAGATTTGAAGCAATTTTATACCATTTCAAAGTTAACATAGATCATTTATGGATGAATTTTTTAAATTTTACAATTAAGTAGTTGCTCCATAATTTCTTTAAATGTTTACCCCAAAGTTGTTCTATTTCGAATGCACCTGTGATACATTTCCAAATTTGTCCCAAACTAAGCACATTATAGGTTGTTTGTTTTAATCCTGGTTTATCATTCACATTCAATGCAAACCCAAATATCATTGCTTAAGTTATCTTTTTCTACAATGCCTTCTTTTAAAGGAAAATATTTCTAATAAGTTTTATAAAAATTATTTATATTATTAATTTTTACATTTCTTTAATGTCAATATTCATTGTAGATAGTAACCTTTTATATTGAGTGACTGCTGCATTTAGAATCTCCATGGTACATTTATAAAAATATGCCACCAACAACATATACCTGAATATATGCAAGATTATAGACACACTGGGAGAAGATTTTAAATAACCCAATATTCAGTTATCATCAGAATTTAGTATTTCACAGAAATTTTAAGGAAGTCACTAATACCCATAAAAATATCACCCATAACTACAGGAACTTTCAAAGATAAGATTTCAAAGATATGATTTCAAAGATGTATATATATACTGTTACCTGCAGCCTCTACACGTCAGCTGTAGTTTTTGGTTATAGGTAATGATCTTACTAAAAATTAAGAAAATGATGTCTCTGGTCAAAGTTTTCCTTGTTATTTAGTAAATCAAAACATTGTCATATGTGTACCTCAATATTTTTAATGTTCTTAACACTCTAGTAATTTACTATCTGTATTTCTTTTCTTTCTTGCTGGCGGTTTCCATCTCTGTCAGTCAATAATTCTCTAAAACAGCCATTTCAAAATGGACTGCTTTCTATTTTGACATTGTCCATCCAGAAGGACACAGTTCTGTCAATATGGCAATAAAAGAAAATGAAGGAGAAGGAAAACACGCACTCATGCATACACAAACATGAAACATACATGCATCCACACAAAGTCACAAACATACAAGACAACATCGACAGCAGTCACAAGAAAAAAATCAGTTGCGCTCGTTTCCCCATTTCCAGTATTAAAATTTCATCCTTACTTTCCTCCTTTCCACTAATTAAATACCCCGTGGAATAAAACAATCCTTAGGCAGGGTTTTCTCCAGACGGAAAAGATAAATTGACAGCTTCGAAATCCAAAGGTGAGAGAAGACAGGATGTATATGCTGACCTAGGGCAATAGGGGGAAACTCTTGCACCAGCCCACTAGACATCCTCATGAAAATGTGCTTAAGGTTTTCCAAGTGAAATCCAGACTAGGCTGACAAATCCCGCTGTGAAAGCCACAGCCCTCATCGTCTATGATGGCTGCTCACGGTGCCGCCGCCTCCTGTCTTGTCAGGACAGCACTGGGTGGCACATAGCCTTACTGAGTGCCACACCTGAGCACAGAGACGGGAGATGCCTTTATACCTGGGCCCTTCAGGGAGTGGTAAATATCTGATTCGTGTTTCTAAAAAATCCAGGAGGGTAATTTCAAATAACCCTCTTCTAAGAAAGAAATCAGTTACACATATATGTATACTGTACAGTAGAAAATTGACAGAACACTGTGAACCAGCTGTAATGGAAAACAATTAAAAGCATTATATAAAAAAATAATAATAAAATGAGGAGGAAGAGGATGATAATAAAAATGACAGTAGCACCTCTAAAAAAATAAAATAAAATAAAAAGAAAGAAACCAGCATTTAAGGCGAACACTTAGCTGAGATCTCTGTGCACGCTGACCCCTGCCTGGGGAAATACCCTTTCATTGCCTGTTCTTCGGGGGCCACTGAAGGCTCGCATCATCTCTGAGGTCTCCCAAATGTTTTTAGCCCTCTCACTGTCTCTCATGTTCGAACCTGGGCTGATGGCCGACGAGGTACCCTGTACTATTCATTCTTTTGCTAGTTATTTCACTCTCTATTTAAATTATAACTTTCTATGAAGAGAAAGAACTACTTTTTTTTTAAATTTATGTCTTTTCTTTAGATATTAGTGACAAATAAAGTAAGAACCCTGTCCTCATGGAGGTTACTTTTTATTTGGAGGAGACAACCAAAATGATGAATTAGAATATATTTAGATAATTTCAGGAGACATACAGAAATGAGAGCATGGAGACATGAGGTAAGTTGTGAAGGGCATTATTTTATACTGGAAAAGTAAAATAATTTACGAGCTGAGTCCTAACTTATGAGAAAGAGCTGAGCAGGCATTGATGTACAAGAGTGTGTACCAGGCAGATGAGTGAACAGGTTAATAATTGGTGAATTGAATTTTCTTTTCTTCAGAGAAAAAAACCCTTTAGCTGTGTTTCTAGCTGCAGTCCCATTATATTTCTCTTTAGCCCTTCCCCTAGCTCTCCAGTTTATCTTTTTAATCTCTCCAGTTATGGATGCTTGTCTTTTTCATCACCTCCGGGAATGGGTAAATAATACCAGAGTGGAGTTGATCTCATAGAAAAATCAGGAGGGAAGAGATTACTAGGGAAAATAGATATTAATAAAATTTATATAAAAATAAGAAAAGAATATAAACAAGGGACGCTGTCTATGAATAGGAAGAGTCAAGTGATTTGAAGGAAGCTTTATCTATCCCATTCAACACACTTTATTTTCTTTTTCTTTTTAGAGCCACACCTGTGGCATATGGAAGTTCCCAGGCCAGGGGTCAAATCAGAGCCACAGCTGCAGGTTTACACCACAACCACAGCAATGCCAGATCCTTTAATCCACTGGGTGAGGCCAGGAATCCAATCAACATCCTCATGGATACTAGTTGGGTTCTTAACCCACTGAGCCACAATAGGAACTCCTCACAAACCATTTTCATGGCTCCCTGTTTAGCCAGAAGTGCAGCACAATGTCTGAATCCTACTGTTCTATGCATACCAATGATTACCTAAAACTTCTTTTTTAGCAAGAAAAACACTACATCTTAAGATGAAAGACATTACCTAATGAATCAGGACCCAAAGTATATTTTAAATGCATCTCTGGGGCAGGGAACACTACATGCTATTCAACTAAGGAAAAGTCCCAACTTTTCTAATCTGGTTCCAGCAGCTCAAGCTCTGTTCCGCTGGTTCTCACCAGTGCCTCTCTGGGTGGAGCAGGCTGGGGCTTCGAGTGAACCCAGGGATGCTTCTCTTTGGCTTCCTTCTTTTCTGATCATTTTCCTTCTCGGGTTTCAGGAAGCTTAGAGTGTATCCTCTTAATACATAAATTCTTCCCTTGGCAAGAAGCTTGCCCTTAACTTGTTTGTTTACAACAGCACGGACAAGCCTGTGGGACTCTTCCAGCTGTTGCCATGGTAGCACGTGTGGGGTGTTCCTTTTTGAAAAGGGCCCATTCCATCCATGTCCACAGCATTGCCTTTCTTGTAGACTTGCTTAGACGTTGCCAAAAGAACAACTTTGTATTTTCTAAGAGGCCTAGAAAACACTGAGCAGGTGCATCTCCTCTTTCCCTTTGAGTTGGTCATTTTGGCAAATTAGTGGAAAATGGTAGTTCCTGTGGAAGGGAGCTCAAATTTTTCAGTACTTATAAAAAAGCACCTATTGTTTCACTGTAATTTTGAGGGGAAGCACATGGAAATGTAACCATGAGAGATGTACCATTTTAGAAAAGATTAGTCAAGCAAAGATGGCCAAATGAAAACCAAAGCTCTTGTCTGCACCAGACAATCATAAAAGTGGCCTTTATAAATTGGAGTATATGTTTTGATGGATATAATTCAGGATTACCTTCCATTTAATTATGTAAGGTCTCTGCAGTGTCTCCTGGTGACTGACATTCTTGCTATACCAAATCATCTCTCTTTTTGTGCCATTGCCCTCCTCTTGATTAACTCCTTCAAGAATACTATGGGCGTGTATATTTTAACCAGCTCAGGAAAAAATGAATCTCTTCTGCACTAGCTGAATAAGGAAGTGAGATGTCAGGAGGAGTTCCTCTGATTATAAAAGCAGTTATTTGTTTGGCTTTGGGTTTTTGTTTTTCCCTTGCAGCTTCTGATCTGGTAAGCCCCTTCCCTTCAGCAAATAGTTTAAAATGCACACTTTAATATTTATGCAGGAAAGTGGTTGCAAGATTTATAGCACAATAAAATATCAATTGGTACCATGCTGTGTTGGTCATAATTATTATTAAGAACTACTTAACCAGGTATTTCAGATTTCATATCTTCATTAAACACTCATAGTCCTTGCTCTCTTCTAACTCTTCCATGCCTCTCAGGTGGGAGAATTGGTTAATCATATTTTCATTTTATTTCCAAGAAGCATGAGGGTTATTTATAATTGAAATTCATGTGTATGATTTAAAGCTTTCTCCAAAGAACAAAAAAGAAATGAAGATGTCTTTGTGAATTTAAATAAGGGTTCATGTTAAAAACAAGACTGTTAAAAAGGTTAAATGTACACCTTTAAGACTTTTTCCATGACTCAAGAAATCCTGATTTTTTTTCCAAATAGTTGTAGGAAACTTGCTACATGCACAGGACTAGAAAGGGCATTTTAGGTGAGGGAAAAGCATAACATTTTGAAATAGCTGAACAATTGCAATAAAATATACACACAATACAATAGTGTGGACCTTTCCCTATAGGTAACAGAGGAGCACTGCAGATAAACTTGGGGCCACATGACTAGATTTCATTTAACTGAAAAAAAAATATTCTGGTGATAAGATAGAAAATGGTTGTAGACAGATAAAGCTGCATGCAGGAAGATGAGATAGGGACAAATGTCTAAGAGGAAAATAAGGAAGGTTTGAAATTGGCCATGGAGATGGTGTGAAGACTGGAGAAGGATTTAAGAGAGAGGTTCAACAGAGAAAGGAAGACAGGAACACTTTCAGGATTCCAGTCATTTTTTTAAACAACTATTTACTGACATTTGTTGCACCCATCAATATTCATCCATGAGAACCTATTCATGGATGGGGGGATTTTTTTATGTGGTAGAAATGTTTTTTATATAACAAGGTATTCTAATAGGCCATTGTCTCATTTTTGTGCTGCTGATGAATAATGTTCATTTAAGGATCTCACCCAAGTCTGACCTCCAGCTGCTGAGTAGTTAAAATAGTCTGTCGCTAAGCTAAATATCTTCTCTCACAATTTTTGACTTCTCCTAACACTTCAGTGCTTCATCCAACTAGTCCCACTTGGTCTCTCTCTGTCTATCTCTGTCTTTCTCTTTGTCTCTTTCTTTCTCCCACATTAATAGCTGTCTCTAGGGCCACTTACAGTTTGATAGTTATAATACCTGTAAAAGCATAATAACTTGCTAGGTAGATTTCAGCCAGTGAATTATCTTCTTTTTTTTTTCTGTTTTTTAACAAATTGGAAAATTAACACATGTTCCCTGGGATTTTCTTCTCTTCTTTCTCCCCCTCTCTCCTTTCCTTGTTTCTCTCCCTTCTTTCTTTCCTTTTCTTTCTTCCTTCCTACTTTCCTTCTTTCCTTTTTTCTTTCTCCTTCCTTCTTTCCCTTCCTTATCTTTCCCCAAATATATTTCATTATCTAAAAATAATTTCTTTACAAGTTCTTTTATTTTTTTATTTTTTTTAATTAAAAAAAAAATTTTTTTTGTATTTTCTAGGGCCACACCTGAGACATATGGAGCTTCCCAGGCAAGGGGTCTAATCGAAGCTGCAGCCGCTGGCCTACACCACAATCACAGCAACTTGGGATCCAAGCTGTGTTTTTGACCTTCACCACAGCTCACAATAATGCCAGATCCTTAACCCACTGAGCAAGGCTGGGGATTGAACCCACAACTTCATGGTTCCTAGTCAGATTCGTTAACCACTGAGCCACAAAGGGAACTCCTACGAGTTCTTTTAAAGACTGCTTCATCCTCTAGTTCCTATTGCATACCCACACTACATACAAGCATATTAAAATACAGTATTTCCTGAGGCAACAAATTTTATTTCACCTGGTTTAATTCAGCATTTTTCAAACATGTGTGACGTGAGAATTGTTAGTGTATAATATGTCAACACCTAACTAAAAATAACCCAAGAAATGTACTTGGGGACTATTATCAGGGAGCTCTAAAGATGATTTGCTTATGAAAATACCTGAACAAATAACAGCGTGTTGTTGGTAAGTGCTCTCCAAGGAGAAATGTGTGTGTAGGTGAGTGTATGTGAATAGACAACTTTCTATTTTGTGGGGACACAAAAACAGATTAATTTTAGTCTGCAGATAAGGTACTTCTTAAGTGAATTTTAAAATAAGGTGTACCTGTTTTAAAAAAGTGTAATGTTAAAAAAACATTATAATTACTATTTTACCTACTTTATTAATGATCATATAATTATTATACTATATTTGGCATGAAAAAAAGTGAAAAAGAGTCATATTTGTGTCTATGTGTATATGATCATATGTCTGCATGTATCTATTTATATAAATGCACATTGAAGTTTAGCCATGAGAAAATGGTAGAGATAAAAATACTGAAGCTCCTATACACACATAAAGGCTGTAAAAGATTGGGAGAAAGCTGAGGCTGCAGGATGCTGCTTTGAGCCGTGGAGGTGTAGTTATATAAATAATGTTGAAAGATTTCCACTTTTATACAAATAAAAGAATCAGTGATGCTGGAGGCTCCTGGTCCCATAGCCACAATAGAGCAAGACCATGAGGACAGACTGATCTCAATGGTGACTGACCAATTAAAACCAAAGCAATGTGGATGGACCAGAAGGATCAAAATATGTTATTTCAAAGGGCATTGGTGTAAGCTTGGAATGTGAGGACAGGAGTCATGAAGATCAAGGCTGCTGCCTTCTGACCAGCCTGTCTGCTGCTGTCCTTTTGAGGCAGCTCAGATCTGAACAGAACTAAGTCTCCTCTAGGTGACCTTTCCTACTCAAGAGGGCTAGAGCAGCCACTCTGGCTTGATTATCTTAATTTTATCACTTTAGACTAAAACTGGGCAAGTGATGTAGGAAATTTACTTTTGAAAATCTAAAGTTTGAGTATGAAATTAATGTATACTAAACATTTTATAGGTTCAATTGGCCATTTAAGAGATTTATCACACTGCAAAATCACATTTCTCCTCAAGTTGATTATTTTTCCTCTCTGATGAGTGAGAAAACAAGTCTTCCAGTCTAATCTGATGATCCCTAGTAAAGCAGGACGAGATTTAAGAGAGGAAGGAACTTTCTAGTAACCAGCAGTATTATCCTTAGGTAACATACCTCTAGACATGATATCATGGGATAACAAGCATTTGTTATGTCATAGTTTCCAATGTTTAGAGAGTCAAGAGTAGATTAGCTCAATGTTGCTGCCTCAGCATCTCCCTTTCACAAGGCTGCAATCACAGTGGCAGCCAGGACTGCTGTCTACTCAAGAGTCAGCTGAGGAGAACTGTTTCCAAATCCATGCCCACGGTTCTTAGACCTCAGAAGATCTGTGTCCAGACTCACTCACATAGTTTCTGGCAGGGCTCAGAAGATCTATGTCCAAGCTCACTCATGTGGGATCTTCCACAGCATTGCTTTAGGTCATCCAACTGACCTCCCAGAACCAGCCAGGTGAGATGGGATTAAGATGGCAAAGTACAAGGACTGGAGCTCAACTTCCCTCCTAAAAACAACAAAATTTACAAACAAATGCTAAGCAATCTTCAACCAAATGGACCAGAAACTTTCAAAAAGATATCCTACACCAAATGACAAGGAGGACGCCACATCAAGAGGTAGGAGGGACAATTACACAATAAAAGCAACCTCATACCTCCCAGATGGGAAGCCCTACAGGCTGGAAAGTAACTGTTTCACAGAGACTCACCTACAGGAGTGAGAGTTCTGAGCCCCACATCAAACTCCCATGTGTGGGGATCTGGCACTGGAAGAAGGAGCCCCCAGAGCATCTGGCATTGAAGGCCAGTGGGGCTTGTGCGCAAGAGCTCCAAGGGACTGGGGGAAATGGAGACCCCATTCTTAAAAGGCACACACAGACTTTCACGTGCACTGGGTCCCAGGGCAAAGCAAAGTCTCCATAGGAATCTGGGGCAGACCTGACTGCAGTTCTTAGAGGACATCCTGGGAAAACAGGGGTGAATGTGGCTTGTTGGGGGGAAGGACATTGGAAGAAAAGCTCTCGGGAATGTTCAGCAGTGCTGTGCCTTTCTCTGGAGGTGGCCATTTTGGGAAAATCTGGCCCCACCCATCAGCACTGAGAAGCCCCAGGGCAAATAACAATCCACGTGGGATCACAGCCCTGCCAATCAGTAAACAGGCTGTCTAAAGACCCCCCAGGCACACAGCTGCCTCTAATATCACCCAGACACAAAGCCCCACCCACAAGAGGGATAGAAATCAACTCCACCTACCAGTGGGCAGGCATCAGTCCCTCCCATCAGGAAGCCTATAGCAAGCCCTCATACTGACTTCAGCCACAAGGGGGGCAGACACCAGAAGTAAGAGAGGCTACAACTCTATTATCTGTAAAAACGTCACCACACCAAAAACCTATAAAAATGAAATTACAGAACTATAACTCAGATGAGGGAGAAAGAAAAATCCCCAGAAAACCAGCTAAGTGATGAGGAGATTCTCAGCCTCCACAAAAAAGACTTTAGACTCTTGATGCTGAAGATGATGTAAGACATTGGAAATAAACTGGAGGCAAAGATGGATAAATTACAGGAAACACTGGGCAAAAAGATATGATATAAAACTTTAAAAAAAAGAGATGCAAAATACAATAACTGAGATAAAAAAAAACTCGTTAGAAGCAGCCAACAGCAGACTACAGGAGGCAGAAGAACAAATAAGCGAAGTGGAGGACAGATTAGTGGAAATCATGAAAGTGGAACAGAAAAGAGAAAAAAGATTGAAAACAAATGAAGAGAGTCTCAGATAACTCTGGAACAATGTTAAACACACCAACATCCATATTATAGGGGTGCCAGAGGAGAAGAGAGAGAGAAGGGGACAGAAAACATATTCAAAGAGAAGTCTTCAAAGAGAAGTCTTCATAGCTGAAGACTTCCCTAACATGGGAAAGGAACCACTCACTCAAATCCAGGAAGTGCAACGAGTACCATATAAAATAAACCCAAGGATGAATACCCTGAGACACATATTAATCAAACTGACCAAAATTAAAGACAAAGAGAAACTATGGAAAGCAGCTAGGGAAAAGCAACAAATACATACAAGGGAACCCCGATAAGGTTATCAGCAGATTTTTCAGTAGAAACTCTGCAGGCCAGAAGGAAGTGGCATGATATGCTTAACGTGATGAAAGGAAAAAACTTCCAACCAAGATTACTTTATCCAGCAAGGCTCTCATTCAGATTTGAAGGAGAAATCAAAAGTTTCACAGATAAGTAAAAGCTAAGAGAATTCAGCAACACTAAACCAGCTTTACAACAAATACTAAAGGAACTTCACAACCAGAAACAAAAATACCACAAATGACCAGGCTCACCAGTAAAGGTATGTCTACATACAGCAAATATACGAAATCATCCACACACAATTACCCCACCAAAATCAGAAATCATGAGAAGAGGAGGGTACAAATGCAGGACACTGGAGATGCACTTGCAATTAACAGAACTGGTCAGGTAACAGAGGGGTGGGGGGCATATCTCCCAAGACAAAAGCCACAGACTTTTTATAACTTAATCTCAAAAAGACTACCCATCACTTCTTAGGTTCTATTGGTCGGAAATAGGTAAACTTAAATCCATCTCACAGTCCATGGCAACAAATTTACACAAGGGTAAGGATACTAGTAGGTGAGGACAAGTGAGAGACATCACAGTTAGCCTACCTACCACCTAAGAAAAAATGAATTAACTGGGTCCTCAAAAAGTTAACTAATGTGATCATTAGAATCCAGTTTTCTTGACAAGTTTGCATTCAAGTGTCTATTTCTAGGAATAATGCATGGTTGCTTAACATTTTTGAACAGTATTTTTGGCTTGATCCTAAAACAAATTTTAGGGGTAGTATCTAAATAGGTGAGGGCTATGGGAATGATTATAAAACTAATTTCATAAGTAATTACTAAATAAGTGAAGATTATGGGAAAGACCATAATGAACACAAGACAGGATTCTTTGAATTTATTTTGATGAAAATTTTAAGATTTGTAAATTTTAACAATGAATGCAATTTTTAAATTTTTTGCTACCTTGTATAAGAAATGATGCCCTTGTCCTATAAATATTGGTAGTTGAATGTATGCTGTTTGTAACTTCTTTGGTATTGACATCAATGGTCCAAAATTCCCCTATCAGAAGACACAAATACATTTTGGAAATTGACACTTGGGAACCACAACAGATGTAGAATTCATCAACTTTAGAGTTTTAAGATAACATCTGGTTCAACTCCAGGTACCACAATGTATGATTTTTTTTTTTTTATAATGACAGAACTGAAGTCATAAAAATGATTTTGTAGAAATAACTGGGTCTAGTGGTCATTAAATGTATTTTAGTGCCTATGCTGGGAGAAGGGTGAGCTGGACACTGCAAATAGAAAATGCAAAACCTCTGGAGTGGATGAATAATTAGCATATTTGTGCACACATGATGCCCAGAAGGTAGCTAGAACAGAGAGAATACAGAAGAGTAGAAAAGGATGAGAACAGAAAGCAAGTAGGTAGAAGAGAGCAGTTCAGATAGAAACTTGTAGTATGAGATACCACACCAGGTAGGTCTGTAGGGCTTAAGTGATACAGGATGCTCTTCAAGAGTCATGACCTCCAAAATGGCCTGATTTTACTTATCTTTTTCAAAGGATTATCCCAGGTGCTCTGCTGAGAATAGACTATTGGGTAACAAAGTTAGCAAAAGGGAATAATTTGGGGTGTTACTGCATTAATCTGGGGAAGAAATGATAGTGGTTTTTCACATGGTGATGAACAATGGGGTTAAGCAGGAAATGATCATACTTTTGAAAACTGAAGTTATAAAGCTTGTGTTAGATATGGACTGTGAGAAAAACAGAGGAATGAAGATGATTCTAATATGGTTATATTAGCAGCAAAATCTTTTCTTCAATTAAACCTTTTTGATAAGTAGTAACAGAATCAACCTGATAGAGCTCAGACTCAGATCCCTCTTTTAAGATACCCTATTGCCATTGATAGCACTCTGACAAACTTATAGTTTCTCAGAGAACAGTTGAAAAGCACTTGTAGTGGATAACCCAATCCTCTATAATGCCTTTTTTCCTTTTTAACTATAACTGAACTTGTTTGAACTTTGTTTCAAAACATAGTCAAACACATAATCTTATTTGATCTCAGATAAACAGTCATTTCAGGTTACAACCAGTCAATTAGGCTCCTTTTATCCAGAGATTTGATGGTGCCATGGTGCCATTAATGGAGATACGTAATATTTTTTTGCATTGTTTACTATGCTGCCATTTGTATCTACTGCTAGGTAAATTTTTACATGGTCTTAGGCACCTCTCTATTCATCTAGGTGCCCCAAGTTAAATGCAGTCTACCTGCGTATGCCTCTTGGAACTGTTGTGTCTCCTTAAATTGACTGGGACACAGTAACATGAAGCTACATTCTTGTTCCAATGGAGCACTGTGGGAAACTGCGGAGGGCTACTTCAAACCCTGGTTGCCACTTCCAGCTAGAGTGATCATCTAATTTATCCTCTGAAGCAGGGGCATGTTGTCTGAGACAAATACTACTGAGAAGCAGATGTAAATCAGGGCTGTCCTGGGCAAATGAAGCTCTGTAATTATCCTCTCTCTCACTCAGATAACCATCTATTTTCCCTTGTTCTCCCGCCATAGTGGCACAGTGAAAGCCTGTAAGGCTGCAGCTCTCAAGTTTTACAGACAAACTTGGAAAGCATGGCTCCTTTAAACTCTTAGATGCCCAAATTTAGCGGGCAGTTTTATTGTCCCAAACTTGAATGGTAACATTCGGGGGTTGAGGAGTTAGTGTACAGAGCCTCTTCTTTCCCTAGAGTCTGCCTTTGCTTCCTGTCATTGTTATGTTGAAAATTCAGCCCAGAATTGCAATCTCTCCTAGGGTGGAACAACTTACCCAGTAATGTGGAGTGTTTGGGATGCTATAACTAATACAAGCTGGCGGCTTGTAAATAACAGAAACTTATGTCTCACAGTTCTGGAGACTGGGCAGTCCAAGATCAAAGCAAATTCAGTGTCCGATGAAAGCCCACTTCTTGGTTCACAGATGCTCTTTCTAGCTGTAACCCCACATGGCAGAAGAGGTGAGGGGACTCTTGGGGGGCTCTTTTGTAAAACCACTAATCCTATTCATGAAGTCTTCCCTCCCATGACCTAAAACCCTCACCAAGTTATCATCTCCTAATACCATCACATTTAGAGTTAGGATTTAATAAATTTGGGGAATTACAGCCTGAAGCATCTAGGAAGTATTCTTTCAGATCTCTTAATTTCACCCATGTACTGTTACTTAAAAGTCAAGTATGTACAGTTTCTATTTACTGGTTTGGCAGCTGTGACCTTGTGACTGAAATGGGCTTATGTATGGGATTAACGGAGAAAGTATGGTGAAGTAAAAAACATAGTAGTAATTTAATCATCTTTCACTCAGCAACGACCAAATGAAATCATTTGTTGATGACAGTACTTATATCTCATATCATACAGCTAGATAAAGCAGTGTTGGTAGGACAAATCAGGTCTGCCTCCAAACTCCCACCAGATAATAGAGTTTCAAGGTTTTAAATCTCTAGGCTTTCTAATATGCAGGACAGCTTGAGATAAACTCAGAGTGTCTGCTTTCTCTCTGTATATGTCAACTTTTTGATTTAATGTGCTGTATTTTTAAGTTATCTCACTATATTTTAAAGGCTACTATAAAATATGAAGTGAAATAATTCAATCAGTTTATGTGGAAAAAAAAGGAACTCTTTATATAAGTTTAGTCTTGCTGCAAAGAATATCATCATTTCAAAAATCTACTCATTTCCAAAGATTATAGAGGTTTTGTAACATACTGGGTATAGTAAAATATATCCACTACCTTACACCAAGTTTCAGAAGCTTAAATGTGCAAAAGATTGACATTCTTTACATGGATGGCATCTTGGGATAGTTAAAGATGATACTGTTCCATTTATAAAATGACTGTCATCCAGAAGGGAGCAATTATAAACATGCTATGTTTCAGAGTATAACTATATCATAGCATTTAAGGTTAGAACGCCCAAGATAAAGGTTATCTACATAAAAAGGAAAGAAATCATCTTTCACTCAGCATTGACCAAAAGAAATCATTTATTGATGACAATACTTATATCTCATATTATACAGCTAAATAAAGCAATGTTGGTAGGACAAATCAGGTCTATGTAAATATGGAAAAATAATCCAAGTTTAAAACTAGATTAAACTTTATTAATATAAACGCCTAAATTCTTACTTATGCATTTAATTTTATTCAAGCTATTTTCTTAAACCTATTAGAATCTAATTGTAATTCTTTAATTCTTATCTACAATAAGAATAGAAAGAAGTATATGTTAAGTTAGTATTTCCCTTTTAAAAATAAGTTAGCAAACAACAACAAAATTGTGTTCATTCACTGAATGGTTTTTTTGGAGTATCTACTATTATTTAGGTCCTATTCTGTCTGGGCTAAAGCAGTGAACAATACAAAGAATTTCAGAATAGCGTAGAATCTAATTAGGGAGTTCATTTGAATAAATTTAAAATTAATTATTAGGAAGTATAATGTAGGAGTTCCCACTGTGGTGCAGTGGGTTAAGAATCCTACTGCAATGGTATGGGTTGCTGTTAAGGCATGGGTTCAATCCCTGGCCCAGCACAGTGGGTTAAGGGCCTGGAGTTGCCACAGCTGTTGTGTAGGTCACAGGTGCATCTCAGATTCAACCCCTGGCCCAGGAACTTCATGTGCTGCAGGTGCAGCCAAAAAAAAGAAATATAATGTGAAGTAATTTTAAGGTGTGTAAAAAGTAAGACAAAATGGGTGAGAGGATAGAAATAAAAAGTGGTAGAGAATGGAGCAATATTTCACATACTATACATTCCCTAAGGAAGAGCCTAAGTCTGGAATTAATGTTCAGTAACTTATTGGGAAGGTGTTCTGAGAAGGAAAGGAGAACTCAAAATGGAAAGAGCAGAGGAAAAAAGCATAGTATGAGTGAGGTCTCAGCTAGAGACTAGCCCAGTCCCATCCCAGAAGGAAGCCGGTGGGTATCACTGTTCCACCAGGTGGACCCATCTCCCTGTCAGTTAGTGAACAGTCAGTTGTTTTTAACTTACTCTCTTGAGGAAAGTGTAAGTTTCAAGACTCCTAGAACTTTCCTTCTAGCTGTTACTCTACAGTTCAGAAAGCACTATGAGGCCTGTGCCAATAGCTAAGAATATCCATTTCAGTACCAGAGAAATGAGCATAGGCTGGGCCATGGCTAGGCCAGTGGACCCACTGTGAGATGGACCTGAGCTTTATCCATCCCCTGATCACATACACCCCTTCTCTGACAGGGGGGCTATCACAGCACTTTGGGTCCCATGTATCAGAGCCAACTCAGATCCTGTATCCAATGAGCCTCTAAAGATCTATTATTCCCTATTCCCCAGCATATGGTTACCCAAATAAGTGGTCACAGGTCCTTTTGGGGAGTAAGTAATAGGTTCCCAGGGGATGGTGACAGAACTACCCTGTACCCCTCCCCCAAATTTGGCTGTTCACCTTGGAGGGCATGGGTACAGCCGGGAGAGAAATTTACACACCCTCGTGGAGTGTGGAGTCTCAAGGTGGGCAGTGAGAAACAAGGGCCTGTGGAAAACAACAGCCTGCATAGATAAACCACCTACAAAGATTAACTGCCTCAGTCATGGGACTCGACCCCCTACCCCTCCTCTAATTTGTGTAATCCTTCCCTCCTTCTTTATTGTTCCTGTCACAAGTTCCCACCACAAAATCCCACCACAGAGTCCCACCATGCATCCTTTATAAGCCTAGCATCTCCTAGCAGTCACAGCTGGTACCATCCTGTGCTCAGCCCATCCGTTTAAGATGCTGTAATAAATCTCTCCTGCCTTACCAACTTGGCCTTGTGCATTCCTACCTCGGCAAACCTAGTGGTTAGGAGGTCAATGTTGTTCAGTCCATGACTTCTGGATCTGAGAGCTGGCTTACATCTAGGAACCAAGCAAGAGATCATGACTTTCTGTCGTGACCTCCACTTTTGCATTCCCTTTCTTTATCCTCTAATTATATACATGAAGCAGTAATATGTGGCCACATTTTGCTCCAAGAACAAGAAAAAAAATCCCTTCATATCTCATTAGAAAGCAAATGCCATTTGAATTTATTTTCCATTTTTGTATATGTGTTACCAACGCTATATAATTAATGTTACTAAATTAGACTCTGCATGTTATAATTTTAGTTCAGCACACCACTTGAAAATGTCAACATGAAAGGTTTTTCTCTTTCATGTAAAAGAAATGAACATCTACTCTGTGCTAGTTACTGCTAGGTACTGCTTGTACTGCTAGGTACTGCTAGTACTGTTCCTAGGTACTAGGAACATCTACCTGCTAGGTACTGATAGGTACTGTACTAGGCATTGTGTGGACTTAGAACTAGAAGTATTGCATTCAATTACTGTGGCAATTTAGGAGAACCAGAAACAAATTCTCATACCATTTCAGTCTGTACTATGAAAACAAAATATTTGCCCTATATCATCTTCTATTTTGAAATTTATAATTTAAATTAAAATTTTTTGAAAAGCATAAAAACTACATAAATATCATTTACATAATTATCTTCATTGGAGCAGATATCTCAGATGTACATTATTTTAGAATATATGTGTATATATGCAAACATATGTGTACACATTCATAGGGAAAAATTAATACATCAATGATAACATGAGTGGGAACACTAAAAAAATTTGGTCCACTGATAATTTTCTACTCATAGCCATTTTGTGAGCTCATAGAAGAATGTTCCTTTTTTTCCCTCCAGTTTTTAACATTCACTCTACTATTCTGGCCTTAGAATAAGATTTTTTTAAGTTTAAATTTAAAATTGGCCTTTCCAATACATGACTTTTCTTACTTCAGAAAAGGGCTCCTTGTAAAAGCTACAAAGGACTCTCACACTTCAAATAGTTCCCTCAGACATTTCGATAAGTGTAAATGAATTTTTTAATCTTCTGGCAGATTCATAAAGCCCCACAGATGTGTCCCTGGCTAAGAAAACCACACAGGCGTCTATAAGAGGAATGCTGTCCACTAACAGCTGCTATATTGCTTCCAGGGCCTAAAGTGTTGTTCCCAGCTGCCATTTCATTCTTCCTAGAGCGCGTTTATGTTGCAAACTTCACGTTAGGAGAGCTTCTCTTATTACAGCAGTTCAGAAGTGACTTTCTTCTGACAGACTCCACTGCATTTGACTTGAGACTTGAATAAGAAAACAGTCATTGAGTTACTTTAAAGATCATTTGTCAGGAAGTTTGAGGAGAGACACAGATGTAGGTGTGGGGGTGAGGAGGTGGGGAAGGGAATAAAAGAAGTTTACACAGAAGCAACTTATTTAGGTGTTACGGGTAGAATATATTTTTCCACCCAGAAGCATCTGTGTTTCTAAGGAAATATTACAGAGATGTGTTCTTCAACAGTATTTGTTCTGAGGAGCCTGAAGGGTAGAATTCAGAAGGTGGGAAATGGAAGAATTTAATCTGAAGTTTGCCCAGTTGTACAACTCACCACTTATTCATGAATTGTGTCTTCCCCAAAACTCAGTTTGCAATACCAGATTTTTAAAGTTAACTCACAGCAATCTACAAGACCACAGTTTAATCATACGAACTAAAATAATATAATTGCATACAGCAAAACCCATCTTGAGCATGACATTTGCCATTTTAATCTTTTTTTTAATGAGGTATGACTCAAAAAGGTAAATTTTACATGTCATCCAGTTTCATTTTTTCCTTCAAGCACCAGGCATTTTATTTCAGGGCTTCGCCTTTCAATTTCTTTTTCTCATTATTACAATGTATTCATTTTAAAGATCTTCTGGTTTAACAGCTATTCACTTTTAGAGGACTTTTTTGGAATGGATTTTTGACCAGAAAGGTAATTTATCATATTGAGTACTGTCTCTCAAGCTAAAAAGGAAATTGGTAGATAATAAACATTCTCAATGTACCTTTAGTATTTGCAAGTGCAGTCTTTAAAATACGAGGGATGCAGCTTAAACAATGTATGGTGCAGTGCCTAAAACGTGTATACATTTACTCCAAATGATATTTTGAAATTGGCTGTCTTTCTTGGCACACTAAAGCATTTATTAAGTACAAAACCTAGCCATGCTTTAAGATAACTAGAAGTGCTACTTTTATTTTTTACAACATATATACCTATTACAGATACATTCCATTTTAAATAATTCTTACATGAAAACACAGCTTTCTGAATATCTATACATTGTTCTTAAAATCACCTTTAATATGAAATCTATTTCCCCAAATTTACTGGGTTTTTCCTTCAAAAAAACTTTTCTAAAAATTGATTTTGTTACCAAATTTTTAGGAACATATTCATTTTCAAGACGTGAATGTTAAGGACGTCATCTGATGTATGGTTCATGGGGAAAACCGCATGTTAACAAGACTCTTTCAGGGATGAGTTTTTTGTTTGTTTGTTTTCTGCTTTTTAGGGCACCACCCAAGAAATATGAAAGTTCCCAGTTTAGGGGTCAAATCAGAGCTACAGCTGCTGGCCTACAACACAACCACAGCAAGGCAGGATCTGAACAGTGTCTGCGACCTACACCACAGCTCACAGCCGACTGAGGTCTTAGCTGAGGGGAACTTCTGCATCTCTTCCTATGTCTTTCTTCCCATGTGTAATGCCAAGTTATATTTTATAAACATGTGTTTAATGGGAAACTGGACAAAACATTTTCCAAAAACATTTTGATTACTTCCTGAGCTTTTCCCACCATTTTGGTTATGTGGAAACTACCACTGTCTGGTGGATGGTGGCACCTTATGTTGAACTGCCAAGGCTTTTCCAGAACACCATTCTTTCATGGAACAGGTATAGGCTTCATGTCCCCCTCAAGGAGATTAAACCCCAAAGCCTCTGGCTGTGTCTCATTGTAATGCCACTCCCCAACCTCGGCCAGCCTGGCATGGTCCATCCTAGTCCCTACTAAGAAGGCATGTGGCCCACTCCTCACCCTGCCTCTATATCACTGTTTCCCATGCAGATAGGGTACCCTGCCCCAAACCAATCAGAGGATCAAAACACACCCCCATCAGAGATCAGTCAATTCTCAGCCCTTATGCATGGCACAGGGGGCCAATGGCAGGAGAAATCAGGTCCCCGATCAGGTCCACAGCAGTGGGGCTATAGGGAGAAATCCAGTTATGAAAGGGGCCAGTCCCTACTCCCAGGGCATCCTGCTCTTTCCAAAAGTGTGAATAAGTTTGCCGTACACTTTATTCCGGTGAACTTGATTCGAACTTGTTTTGGATCTCCAAGGCAACCCACAGCAGCAGTGTTTTTTGTTCGGGTAGACAGATGGGGAACAGCCCCTTAAAAGCACCTAATAGGAATTGTAACTTTTGACCTAACATGCTGTCCTTTATGTGGAATTCCCTTGGACTCAGAACACTCCTGCCTAGAGAGCCTGCCTGACTCACATCCCTACCTGGCAAGACCGCTGGCTCGATCCCAGCAATGTTGTGGCACTTCCCAGCCTGATCGGTCCCCTGCCAGGTGGCTCACTGCTCCAAATCTTAGCTGTGTGTGGGCAAGAACTGAGAGAAATAATGCAGAGAGCCACAACAGAACACATACTCATCAAGCACCTTCCATAATCCATATACTTATGTGATATGGGTTCAGCAGTTATGAGAAATAGTCTTTCCCCCATGGAATTTAGTTTCATTGGGATTATCTTAACATAAACAAATATTTCAGGCAGTGCTATAAAGAATATTAAACAGCGAAAGGGGCTAGAGACTGACTGACTTAGGGGTGTGGAGTGGAAAGTGACTGGGAAATAGGGACTGGGAAAGCCAGGCTGAGGAAAGAACATAAAAGAATAAAATAGTGAGAAGGAGGGACAACGCAAAAATCTGAAAGAGCAGAGCATGGTAGAAGAGACCAGAAACTTAGACCAGGTCAGTTGGACTCTTGTGAACCATGGAGTCTGGTTTTAGTTTATTCTAAGTGTAAAAGGAAATCATTGAAGGCTTTAAGCAAGAAAGAATCATGACGACATCAAAATTTTTAAAGATCACGTTATTGAGAAAAACCATGAGCTTTCCAAGGGGCTGTGAGTAAGCTCATGGCAAGAGTAATATCTTTAATCTTTATTTCTGCATCTCAGTTGCCCAGCACAGTCCTAGACATCATAGTAATTACTCAAGAAATGTGTGTCTAATTACTGATATCAAAGTAGTTATGAAAACAGTGCACAGGAGGCAACATTAAGCCTAGTCTTGATGGTGTTCTCGTTATCTGTGGAATGCATTAAACTGTTGGTCTGTTACTTCAGATTGGACAAATATATTCTCTAGTCACGTGCACTTTGTTTACCAAAGATTTCCAATTCTAGGGGTAAAATGCCAGTAACAGGGCATTACCTCAGCCCATATAGTTCAGAAGGTAAACGCTCCTCTCAGGAGCAACTAAGCAGTCTCTTTATACTCACAAAAGCAGCAAGATCTGTAAGTACAACTTCCTAACATTTTCACTCACAGTCCACAGAGCACTTGATGCGTTCAATGTATACTTTATCTAAAGGGACACAACAATAATATATCATAAAGATTTCTAAAGCATTGAGCCCTTGTAAGACATAAGGAACAAAGACTACAAGTATTTCTAATAGTAATTGTATAGTAAAAATCTTTACCTAAAGGAAAGGGTCTCTGTGGCCCATGATTGTGGGCATCTATGCAGGGCTAGGATGCAGGTTCAATCCCCAGCCCTGCACAACAGGTTATAGGATTCAGCATTGCCTCAGTGGCTCAAATCTGATCCCTGGCCTGGGAATTCCATATGCTGTGGGGGAGCCAAAAGAGAAAAATAAATAAAAATTTAAAAAATAAATTATTTCACTAAATGTTTACAAACTTGGACCCAATTCCTGGTGAAACCAATAGCATCTATTTAGAAATGATGTTTTTCGCACAGTTATTACACAGGCATTCTTTCTCCCAGGAGTGTTCAACATGTGAATTCCTTTTGCATGCTTCACTCACTTTCAATCACATTTCAGCTCCATTGTTTGAAGAAGAAAGCTCTATTTATTTATTTATTTATTTATTTTTGTCTTTTTGCTATTTCTTGGGCCGCTCCCGAGGCATATGGAGGTTCACAGGCTAGGGGTCGAATCGGAGCTGTAGCCACCAGCCTACGCCAGAGCTACAGCAATGCGGGATCCGGGCTGCGACTGCAACCTACACCGCAGCTCACGGCAACGCCAGATCATTAACCTACTGAGCAAGGGCAGGGACCGAACCCGCAACCTCATGGTTCCTAGTCGGATTTGTTAACCACTGCGCCACGACGGGAACTCCCTGAAGAAGAAAGCTCTAATTCATTGCCACAGACACTTTACAACGTTGATGTTTGGGTGGACATTTCTTCTCTTAAAATGTACATGCACACACTGCTGCAGAGTCCCCTGTCTTTTGAAAGCAATCTAGTAATGAGAGCCACCAGCTCTGTTCTCAGTCAGAAACTTGATGGCAGCAGCCGCAGCTGCCCTAAAGCCTCCTCTGGGGCACGCAAACTGTCCTTTCACTTTCTTCCTCGCAGTTAATTTGGTTGCTGGGCTTCAGTTTTTCAGTTCATCCCAGTTGTCAGTTTATACACTCTATCAGAATCTTTCGAGTTTCTCTTTGTATCATGCAAGGTGAAATAATAAATAAAAGTGATGACCTGATTCTTGGGATCAAAAACATAGAAAACTCTCCAGGATAGAAAGCAATAGAAACAGAAGAAAATATTGAAGACAGTAAAAGTGATATAATTAAAGAAAACTTAGAATTTTGGAGTGATTACCATGCCATGAATCCCTGACCAATTAAAAACTGATATATGTTAGAAGAGCTTCCATAATCTAATCATTTATTCAATAACTTCATCCTCCTAAAGGCCTACATGTGCAAAGCTGGGATGAGAGCGGTGAGCAAGACATGATTGCTGTTTCTCAAAGAGCTTATATTTTAGTAGTACTTATACTGGTTTAAAAAAAATGTAATTCCAATGGAATGAGACAAATTTTATCATGAGAGAAGTGGGGGTTAATTACAAAAAAAAAAAAAAAAGAAGGTTTGGGTGGTACCTTATAAGAGCACCTGACCCAGATTTGAGAGGTCAATAAAGGGTTCCTGTAAAAAATGACATTTAAACTAGGACCTTAAATATGAACAAGGTTCTTGGCAGACAGGGCTCCAGGCTAAAATGTCCACATATACAAAGCACCAGAGGCAGGAGGGAACATGATCTTTCTCCAGAACTGGCAGCTTTGTCTGGCTGAAGTGTAGAATGTAAGAGGTGAATGAGAAAAGCAAAGAGTGGAGAAGGCGGCAGAGGACCAGTTTACAGAAGTAAATAGAAGCTTGTTAAATAAGCAGGGGATAGAATTTCACTCACCCCTTGGTCAAGGGAAAGCACTGAAGAGTTTATGCAAAGATCACTCTGGATGTTGAACTGGGAATGAATTGGAATGAGCTAACATTGGGAGAATGGCAGAAATACTACTTGGGGAATTTCCATAATAATCCAGCCAAGATGCAAAATAACATATTCAAACTGAGACTGGGGAAAGTTGATCAGCTGGACAGATCTTCTGGACAGACAGATTTTATTTTCCCAAGTAACATATCAAATACCAGGAGAGTGAAGAGTAATGAATGATTCCCAGATTCTTGACTCAAACAACTGTTGCCATTTTTGATGGGTAACACAACCCCAGCCTGTAAATATCAGACAAAGCCTCTTTTCATAGTACATACTTTTTCCCTAGTAACTCAGGCTCTTTTTAGAGCTTCTCATTGTTCAGCAAATCTAAACCCCTGTAACTCTCCACTATGGACTGAACTGTGTCCCCATCAAATTCATGTGTTGAAGCCCTAATACCCCCATACAACTGTATTTGGAGATAAGCTTTCTAAAGAGGCAATTACAGTTAAATGAGGTCAGGGGTCCCAATATGACTGGTGTCCTTATAAGAAGAGGAGATTAGCTCCTCCAGAGAGAGACACCAGAGACAAGGCCTCGTGAGGAGAAGATGGCTACTGCAAACCAAGAAAAGAGGTCTCGGGAGAAACCAAAATCATGACACAGCCTCCAGAACTGTGAGAAAATGAATTTCTGTTTAAGCCATCCAGTCTGTGGTATCCTGCTATAGCAAAACTAGCAAACTAATACACGCCCCCAACCAGAATTCATCTAAAGAGCAAACTGTCCATGAACATCTAGGAAATGTATCACATTTCTCAAAGAGCAGGTTAAAGTCAGGTGAGGTATACGTGTCAAAAACATACCTGTTAAGGAAGAATAGCAAATACTGTGTTGCAACAAAAATCCATTCTCAGTTAATGCCATCTCAAGTAATTTCAGTTGCTTAGACCAATGGAAAATTCCCCCAAGAAACCAATCCTAAGAAAGGAGGTTATTTAACACAGTAAAATCTTTCAGTTAATGATTATCTTATGCCATGGTTGTGACATGGCTGGTTGTGAAAATGGGGTTTTCTAACACCCTCCTCATTAACCCCCGCCACTCCAATATACCTATAATCTAAGGAAGAACAATGGGCTTCCTAAATAAATACAGCTACAAAGTTAAGTTCACTAACCAGATTTCTGGCCCTAAGACTACTTAATGAAACTTCTAGTACCACTGTCAATCTTTGCAGGTTTTTAAGATTTTCTTGGTTTTTCTGGTAGCTGAGGCAGTTTCAGTACCATTGGGCTTCTGAAAATAACTGGCCCAGCATTTTTTTTGGGGGGGTGCACCCCTGGCACATGGAAGTTTCCAGGCTAGGGATCAGACCCAAGCCCCTGCAGTGACAAGGCTGGATCTTAACCTGCTGCGAGAACTCCCAAGCATTTTATCAATGAGTCATACTATTTTTCAATGGGATAAAATACTTAGACCAGTGATCTCTACCTTCGCAAATTTATACTTTATGTGGGATTAAAACTCACATATTAGAATATTTTTTCAAAGAGTTATATACTATGTCTAGGATATTCTACAATGTTTACACGATTTGCTAAAACCATGTAAAAGTAACAACAAGATACTCTCAAATCAGAAGCACTGAAATTACAAATAGCTTTTCTCCAAGAATATTTTGAAAGTAAGAAATGTGGTTGTTTAGTAAAATTTGAAGAGGATGATTTTAAAATGAATTGCAATATCAAAATTTCAAATGGTTATTCATGTATTATTACATGGAAATAGAATAACAATGAAAAAAAAAAGTCTTCTCTCTATACTCCAGCAATGCATTTTACCATTTTTAGAAAAATTTCTGTTTTATTTTTAATACAGTTATTTGCAATTGTCATCTATTCCCTAATATATTATAGAAACTTGAGAACAACACCTTATCTTTTTGGTTTTGATTCCTACATAGCATCATTCAAAATAGCTCATGCTATTTGAATGAAACCAAATTTACTCACTGAAAATCAGGAGATTTTCTGTATAGAGCCTCATAATTCCAGAAAGACAACAGAAACATACTTAGTATTACTCCTGACAGTTCAAAACTGAACCATGAATTGCAACTAGCCATCATCACTAATGTAAACCTAATCAGATAGCTATTACAGAGAAAGGAACTAAGTTTTAAATTACACTGAAGAAAAAAATCCACAAGGAGTATTTATTCTTTTTTAATTATTAACATCAAAGGGCAAATTCAGTGGAATTAATCCGGGCTTGAAAGAAGGCACACTACTTTTGGAAAACATAGTTCCACAGGGATCAATTTATAAAACCAGTGCAACTGAAAATGTAGTAATATTCAACAAGTCTAGAGCAAAAATAGTTGAAAATTGCTAGCATTAAATAATCTATCCCTTTACTAAATTAGTGGTTCAAGAGGCTCAGAGGAAATAAATTCAGGCTCCAAACTACGATTCAGTGGTATTAAGAATTTCTGTTCTCTTCTACACAGCACTTAAGGGATCCTTCCCCAATCATAATTCACTGAGGTATTTAGGGTATGTATGTGCTTGTGTGTATGTGTGTGCACATGTGTGTGTGTGCTTGTGCCTGTGTATGTGTGTAGTAAATGATGGTGGAGATAAAAATGGGTCATAAGGGAAAAAAATAAAGATGTGAAAATTATTTTACTGTCAGTGCAACAGTTGTATGACAACGTGTTCAAAATACTGAATTTATAGACATTTAATAGGCAAATCATAATATAAACAGTATGTCAACCAAACCAGGAACTTATGAGTGCTTTGGTTGATGGAATTTAAATACTAAAATACAAAGGCCCCTACGAATATTGGCCCCTACACATCCAGATCCCAGGTTTATTTTGTCCTGTATATTCAGTTGAAGGGAGAAGAAAGTATAACATAGATCATGCAAGAAATGGAGCACAGGAAGGATAACAAATGAGGATGATGAGGGCAGCTCACAGACCCAAGCCACAGAGAAGCCTGAGGAGTTTTCATGGGCGAGAAAGGAGAGCTACTGACACGGAGCTAGTCATTACTAAGAAATGAGTAATACCACATGATACCATTTATAGTTGGAATATAAAATGTGATACAAATGAACTTATTTACAAAACAGACACAGAGTCACAGAACAGAAAACAAGTTTACCAAAAGGGGAAAGGAGGCAGAGGGATAAATCAGAAGTTTGGGATTAGCAGATGCAACTTACTATTTATAAAATAGATAAACACAAAGGTCCTGCTGTATAACACAGGAACTATAATCAATATCCTGTAATAAACCACAATGGAAAGAATATGTTATAGAATATATGTAAAACTGAATCACTTTAAACTAGAAATGAAAATCATTGTAAATCAGCCATACTTCAATAAAAAAAAGTGTAAAAAATATAATGAGTGGTCAGGACATGGAAAACAAAATTAAGGTTATGGAATGAGGAGACAGCTGGTGGACAGCCAGCCATTCTACAAATAATATGGACTTTCAAATATCAGATTCCTCCTGCTCCCTTCAATCCAGACAGACATGTTCTGATACCAGTGCAACTTGTAGACTGTTTCCTGTAGCAATTCAGCAGAAGGTTTATACTGACATGAAATGAGTTTATGGGTTTGTTTCTAAATCCAACAGACCATTGGAACAGTCAAGGCACATAGGCCGCTTATCAGTATTCACTCTTGCTACAATCAGATAGTACATAATGCTTACAATTTTCCAACACCTAACTGTACTATATTTCTTCCTCTTTTATGTGTATTAGGAGCTCACAAGAACAGCATCACACAAGCAAATAGAAACAGATAACATTTTCAAAGTCAGCAGTGACTGCTCTAAAATAGGAATGTTATAGATAGCTAATTAACCATCATGTGAGTATATAGGATAAGTCAGCAGAATATATTCATGTAAAATAACTAACATGGCAATGGTGTTCTCTTTTTACTTTTATATAGGTGCTCAATTTAGGGCTAGCAGTATGAATGTTGAATTCTTCACTAATTCGTTTGTGGGTTGTTTTTAGAAATCCAACAAATATATGACCTAAAGAAACCCAAACACATTCCTAGTTTTCAAAATTAAGGTATTTTAATAGGTTGTAATTCTTGAACTACAGAATCTCTTTATTTTTGGCTGCCATCACACAGCTGTACAATTGGCATAGATTCTTTTCAATGAAATGTGACACCATCACAGATGCAAGAGTTGAAGGGTTTGTCTTGCACAGAGAGTAGGTGATAGAATCGCAATCTTAAAACATTTCTGCTAAGCAGCATGATGCTTTTCCTTCTTGCAAACAAACCAGGTGATAATCTGAAAATTTTGCACCTACCTTGGCACCTGCAGCAGTATTTGTCACAAAGGTGTAAATAACAATATGCTCCTAGGTTGTATCTCTCTAGCTGTCTGGGATGCCAGTGCCTGTGGTGCTTCCTATATTAGTAATAAAATCAACACAAGATCTAGTACATACACACACACATATAATACATATAAAGGAATATTCTGTTTTCTTGAGTAGGTACTAACTTTCTATTGCTTTCACTATTTAGATTTTTTTCTCAGATTCACAAAAGAGATTCACAGCTACTCTCAAATATTTGAAAGTGATTCAGAACATTTTGCTTTAAAAGAAAACTTTACACTTTGGATCTGCCTCCTAAATAACTGTCGCTTGAGTTTTATTTCAGAGGTTTGGATATTTTTTTCCAAATGTAGCATTTTTAAGTCAGGAGAACTGTTGGATTTTATGTGAGCAGTGGCGTGTGCCACTACAATTTCAACTCTAGAATGGACAGAAGGCCTACATGTGTATTCCTTTATCCCCTTTATTATGATAGCATAATGTATAACAATGTTGCCATTTTGGTAGATAATATGGCCAGCTGTAGCATCAACTCACTAAATCAATAGCTGCAACATTTCTATGATTCTTTAACAAACTGATTTTTTGGAACTTTTTGGAATTTTTTAGTATTTCCTACTTCCCTCAACGCAAAATTTCTTTACTGACTTTAAAATAAGAATGCTCCTATTAATCCAAAAGCACTTCCCCTTACTCTCTAATACTCACTACTGCCTTGGCTAAATAATTTTATTTTGCTGTCACTAAAATAAAGTTATCTTCAAACTAGTGAAAACACTAATTCAGGGAGTTTCCGCTGTGACTTAGCAGATTAAGGACTCACTGCTTTTCCCTTTGAGAATGAGGGTTTGATCCCTGGCCTCGCTCAGTGGATTAAGGATCCAGTGTTGGCACAAGCTACAGTCTAGATTACCCATGTGGCTCAGATCTGGCATAGCTGTGGCTGTGATGTAGGCTGGCAGCTGCAGCTCTGATTCAGTCCCTAGCCTGGGAACTTCCATAGGCTGCAGGTGTGGCCCTAAAGAAAAGCTCTTTTGTACTTCTGACCTTGACCAGCAACCCACTTTACTCTGGGAATGTCAGAACTACCCTTTCCAAGGGCTTAAAGATGACTCCTTTGATAATCTACAGGTATAAGTGATATATTTTTTCAACGAGTCGTGCATAAGCAAATCAAGAAATATTATTAATGATAAATACTGTAATTCTCTCATCTTTCCTGTTACATGATTATAGAAAGATGAAAACTTTATGACATAAAGTACTATGTACATTCAAAGTTTCTTAAAGAAATAATACAAAAAGTCACTAGCATTTCACTATATATTAATACTGTGTTAGAAATTATGAAAACACAAATAATTGTGCTTTAGAGCAAAGCATCAGGTAAAACGTAAATGCACACGTGTGCCGGTGTATCAGTTATTATCATGCTAAATCTAAGGTGATAGTGGCTTCAGGCTCAGTTGCTCCCTTCACTTTGCTCCAGCACACCCCAGGCAGCCTTGGCATGAATTCCCAGTTCTGCAAGAGCTGGGCTCATTAGGCGTCAGAATTCTTTGGCAAGTTTATTGACCCTGACAGACGTTCTCAGGAAATTTCCTAAAGCAATTTTGCCGAATATCTGATTACAGAATGTGCCTTCTTTTGCTCAAAATGTTTCCTTTCCTCAGACCAAAGATGAGCTTGGAGAGTTGGTAGGGGTGCAGACAGGAGGAAGGGGGTCATGGAGAAATGGAACAAGTGGGAAGGAGCTGGTGGGAACTTTGTGGAGACACGTGGTTTAAGGCCTGGCAGTGAGAGTACCATGTTTCATGGGTGACAGTCAGAGAAACAAAAGAAGGAGAGGAATTCAAAAAGAGAATGGAGTTGCTGACTGATGTCACACCAACTAAAAAAAGGTATTTTTTTCTACTTAGAAATACCATGGTATGGCAGAGATTAAACTAATAAATGTATTGTAACAATCAGTGCTTTAGAAATAATCCTCCTACTAGGAGGAGGAGGAGAAAATTGCTTAGTTTGTGCTAGTTTTGAAAAGATGGGACCTGAATTAGAGAACTTCTCAAAGTCACTGTCTTCGAGGGGAGGTAAACTGAATCCCGATGAATCTGACAGGTTGAAGGTTCAAAAACATTGTGAAGATATTTGAATATGTAGATTTCACAACCATTTAATTCCATTAATAAATCCACACACACAATAATAATAATAATAATAATAACCCAGCACATTTACATGTCAGAGTCTGGCAGATGCTGGAGGAACGGTGCTGACTCTGGCTTGTACTAAGAGTGGTTCTATAGAGAATCCTCTTAAAAGTTCTTTGTATTATATTTCTCTTCTGTTGTTCCCAAGTCTTCAGTAAAATCTTGTTAAACATTACAACCTGCTCTCCATGATTCCTGGGGCAAACTGAAAAGCCAGCTCTCAGCCCAAACTTGAGATGAGGCGGTTTGGACCAGCAATAGTCACCTGAGAGAAGAGATAAAGGATGAGATGACATGTTACAGAGCCCACGGTAAACTGAGCAGAGTGGACATCAGGGTTCTAGAGCTGGAAGGCTGCTTGATAAGCAGAGAGCAGAGCAGACATATATGCCTTTCCTGGAGACTGCCAAAATTTCTAAAGTAAGGTAATCTGGTAAAAGCCTGGATATAGCATAGTCATGTGGAATTCCAACTGTATGTATACTACTCATTAGAATGAAAACTCATGTGACTTATCAATTGAATTCTAGGATATTTGGCCAGCATTATGTATGTAGTAATAACTAAATATATAATAAATATATATATTATTAATATATATTAACTTTTTTTTTTTAACTAGGGTTGTACCTGCAGCATAGGGAAGTTCCCAGGCTGTGGGTTAAATCCAAGCTATGGCAGCTGGCCTGCACAATAGCCACAGCAACCTAGATCTGAGCCACATGTGCAACCTACACTGAAGCTCACAGCAATGCCAAATCCTTAACCCACTGAGTGGGACCAGGGATAGAACCTGTATCCTCATGGATACTAGTCGGGTTCATTTCCACTGAGCCACAACAGGAATTCACTATATGAAAGTTCTAAAAAGAGAAAGTGGCTCCAAGATCTTTTAATTTTGGTGCACTATACCAATTAAATATTCCATGGCTTGAAATAATATAAAGGATATATAATTGTCAAACTAAGTAACTTTAATTATGCACTCACTTATTATTTTCAACTTCTAAAAAGTCCTCTAATTCAGAGCTGAGGCTTTTTCTCAGTAAAATCTTTAAAAAAATAAAATCATATTTTCCCAAATGCCTAAAATGGTTTCCTGCAGTTTGCTCACTCTTTGGTAGAGAAACCGATTCAACTCAGTAGCAAACCTAGAAAGGAATCTGGCTATCGGTCTTGGACTGTATGTGAATCAGGGGTGTACACAAGTAAGCAAGTGAGGAAGGAAGACAGGAAGCAAAGAGGATATAAAATGAAGAGAAGTAAATCTTATTGTAGAATAATCTTCTCCTTCTCCTTTTCTCCATTTTAGATATTAATGCAAATCTAGATGCATTTTAGCATTAATAGATTCTACCCTGGACACTCTTTCAGATGTGTATGCACACAGGAAAGAACACAATATATCCCCCATCTATTAAAAAGAAGTTACATCTCCTTGGACCCATGTAGCTTACACATCAATCAAAAGAATAGAACTTCACAGGATAGATTTTACTTAAGAAAAATGGTATGACAATTCTTACCTATAATTCTGTGGGTAAGTATTGCAATACTGTGTATTTTTCTTCTGTATAGTGTTCCAAGGAAATGCAATGCTTTCTTTCTTTTTTGGGCTGCACTTGTGGCATACGGAAGTTCCTGGACTAGGGTCAAATCAGTGCTGCAACTGCTGGCCTAAGCCACAGCCACAGCAACGCCAGATACGAACCATGTCTGCAACCTACACCACAGCTAATGGCAGCACCAGATCCTTAACCCACTGAGCAAGGCCAGGGATCGAACTCGCAACCTCATGGATACTAGCCCAGTTCATTACTGCTGAGCCACCATGGGAATTCCGCAATACATTTAAAATAAGAAAACTTTATAATGTAGTCTTAACCCTATCATATATGTTTACTAATTTTCTGTTTCAAGGTATATTGTCTAAGTTTATATTTTAGGAATCTTGCAAAACCAGAAACCAAGGAATTAAGGACTGAGATATTTCTGTGCTTGAAAAATAAAAATGTGATCTAATTATAATTATTAGTGTAAAATAGAGTTGCTTCGCACATGCTAAAAATAAAAATTTCTGGTGACTGTCTCAATAATTCCATAACTATTACACTGGGTGTAGGATCTGGTAATTGTGACAGATCTACCACTTTTAAAATGTTTATAAGAACTATGAATCTCATTCTAACTGAAGTTTTCCTAAGATTCAGCATAATTATGATTTTTGTCAGGAGTAGGTGGAATAAATTGGAAGGCTTTAAAAGTTGTGAATCTATAAATTTAGTCGTTAAACTTCTTTTCATCTACCTTACGTCAGTTAGTCACAAGGCAGTTAGGTAAATTTCCTTTTATTTACAGAGATTGAATCCATTCAGAAATAGGGATCTAAATTGGGTCAGAAGAACATGGATTCAGCCAATACAGAAAATGAATGAATTATTATTTCCACATGGCAGGGAGATTCTGTACATAAACAGATACACAAATCTAATTTTTATCTTATTTCATTCATTTTTTAGTGACAACCCAGATATTTAACTTCAAATCTGTTGAGAATTAAAATGTATTTCTATTTTAAATCATTTGTTGCTGGAGTCCCTTTGATTCCAAATATATAGTTCCACAAATAACATACATTCCACTCAATCATTTACAGAAATGTCTTCCTTGATTCCCTGTAATTACATTCTTTTGTAACTATGTCGTATTTGTCATTTAATCCACAAATATTCCAAAGCCGAGCTGTGTGCGCCATTGGTTAAGAAAGAAAATATTATTATATCCAATGTCCCTTACACAAAGATTCTTATTGAACTTGATGTTTCAAATAACACACTTGACAATTTTATTGTTGTCAATGATAAGAGTGAGGCTCCAACAAAACAAATGTCCTTTGCTGTCAAAGACAAGGATATCTCAAGTCTTGAATGTCATCACAGGCAGGAAATTGCTAGCACTGATCTGAAATAGGGATTTTAGGAAGGAAAAGGAAAAGGCTTCTTGACAAACTACATTCTTTAAAAATTGTCCATCAGTCAAAGGAGAAAGAAATTCTCTAGATTAGATGTTAACTTTTTTTAACAGATACATAGGGTTATGCCAAATATTCTCCATGCAAGAAAAATCTAGGATTTATAATAATCAGGAGGGCACATTCTGAAAAACCTAATGAGTTTTATTCATTTTTTTGAAATATCAGTAATTGAATTACTTGTAATAAAATGAAACCATATGGAAACAGGCATGCTAACATTTTAAATCATGTTGGTTAAAAGCATTGGCAAAATATGTGAAATTTATGAAAAGAATAAACCTTCACTTCTAATTTTTTAAAATGCAATCAGAATTTATAATACATGTATTGCAATGAAAAACTGCAAATAATAAAGAAATCACCCAAATGTTTCCAAGATCACAAGCTAGGAACCAGCTTTGGGTATATTCTCTTCACATTTAGTGTTACTAATGTCTTGGTCTGTTATCTGGGGTGAAATCTCAATTGAGTGGCAACTTATTACCTAGGTACTTTTGCTTCCAGAGCAACAAGATATTCATTGCACTGTCTTTCCTTTGCACCTTGCCATAGTCTTTTCTTATCAAGATATACTAATGCAAGTGTGCTCAGCACATTTTAAAGAGGAAAAGTCTTCCAATCTTTACTGCCATTGGGATGTGCTAAGAAAATTAATTAAATGTATATCACATTTTTAACTGGAAGACTTCAATGTCATTATTTATGTTTCCCAAAATATTGCTACATTTCACAAAGGCAAATCTGATTTATGAAACAAATTCCAGCCTATGAGAAATGAGGTAAAATGTAGCTGAGTTGTTCACAAATGCATAGGATTAATCCTTGGTAACCCATCCTATCAATAAGTTGTTGCAGAACTCATATATTTCATGATAAAATCATACAAAGTAAAAACAGGAAAAAAAATATCACATTACTTTGTCTCTGAAATTAGTAGAATAAAAACATAAAGATTAAGGAAGCATGTGTGTGTGTGAGGCTGTGTGTGAGTGAGGTGTTAGATGAATTGCCAACAAAGAGCCTATGCTTAAACCTGTAACTGAACTGGAAAAATATTGTCACTAATGGAAAAAAGGGCAGAGGCTTTACATCTCTCCTGTATTCCATCTCACTGTGAAGTCAATGGGGCGAGAAATATAGGCAAGTACAGAACAAAGATTCATGACTGAGAACTCACTGAGAAACAGTTTAACATCTTAGAAAGAACAGAGAGGGCATCGCTAGTTATTAATTACCAAAAAGTCACAATAAAAAGCATTGCAGTGAGCCTGTTATCCACCAAACTGGTCGCATTTAGCTGGAGGAAAATTATGTAGGACTCTGAGCTGAGATTTGGGTGTCAGACAATATAGGCTTTTGTTCTGGTTCTGTCACTCCAATGTTTTGTAACCTTGGCAAAGCCAATTAATCTTTCTTAGCCTTCATTTCTCCATATTGACAAATGGAGCTAATAACTACAGTACTGAAGTACACCTATGCATACAAGTCAATTTCTGCTGCTGTAGACACTGTGCTGATGAACCTTGTATATTGACTTACAATAGCTTCCTGCAAGTCATCAATGGATTAAAATCCTGTGGTACTCCATCAGTTACTGATAGTCTTCTTAAGATCTTAAAATAAAGATCTGCTCAAAGTGAAGACTCTTAATGTTTTACAGTAAGTTAAAAAGTATATACTTGCCAATTCCTCTAGGTAAAAGAAAAGAGATGAGTGATTTGACCAAAAAAAGAAAAACCCCACCTGATAGCCACATTAGGTGAGCAAGCTCGAAATATCGGGGAAAGTTGACATGAGGAATAGTTCTTCCTTTTACATTCAAACAAAAGTGTTACAATGGTATTGACTAAAATTCTTTTCTCAGTATAAAGTGCTGATAAAACTTTATATAAAATTCCTGGATATTCATGTCTATAATGAACAATATTTTTTATGAAAACAAGTCTCCATTCTACATCTGGAACACATGACTTGACCTTACATAGAGTATGTTAAGAATGGTTCACACCTTTTTCTAATTAATTACAATAATTCAAATAAAGACAACACTGAATATAAAATTGAGATATACTTCATTGTTACTATATATTGAAAAACTCAAAGGCCAAATTACTTATACGGTCACAGTCAGACATACTCTAGCAAATTTATTAAAAGTTGTAATACTAATGTGCTCTATGCCTCTCAGAACCCATAGAACTTCTTTCTGTTCTGCACCTCCTCTGACATGTCCCCACTTCCTGATCTTTGTGCTTGTTCCTTTGGACAGTGTGCCCTTCCTCAGAGTGTTCAGGTAGCTAAATCCATTCCATCATCCAATCTTAGCCCAACGGTCATCTTTTTAGAGTTCTTTGCTCACCATCCGGTCCAAAGTCCCTAGCCCAGTCACATTCTATCACAGTCAGTTTTTATATCCTTCAGAGTGCCCACGGCTCTCTGAAACTACCTTTCTTAAATCATTCGTTACATATTTATATCTGTCTCCAATACAGTCTAGCCAGTATAGGAGACATGCCTCAAGATTAATATCCAAGGATTAGAGTCAGAAGTGTGGAGAGATTCTCGACTTAAATGCCAGTGGCCTGTTTCAGAAATTGGGTGTATAGAGCCCATTCGTCTTCAGCTTTAAGACTCATATTCAGTTTTGGGACAACGGAGAAGTTCTATATAGCTTACGCTGACATGGTTATTAACAAAAATCTAATCTGTAACTGTGAAAAGGTGAGCAGAGGTGGGGTACAGGGCATAGGGCATCATTTCCCTCGATTCCCACTGGGCTGAGATAATACATCTCATTGCAATTACACATTAAGTATCATTTACAGAGAAAAATAGTTTTTTTTCTGAAATAATGACAAAGATTTAAATTTTTAGATAAAGACAAATGAAAAATTGTGTTACTATCCCGTGAATGCTTTCCTTATCTAACTCTAATATTCAATATTATAAATAATGTGTGTGTATATAGCTTTTTATAGAGATATAACAAATTTCAAAAGCTCCATTAATTCTTTGTGTTAAAATTGAACTTTAATAAAATCAGCCTTATAACTTAGTAATTAGTAGAATTACTGTCTTCTACTTTCCACCTTTTTTTTTTTTCTTTCCATAGAATAGCAGAAACTCATGTTTCAGGGAATCAGCAATGAGAGGCTGAGGAGCAAGCTCTGTCATCTTTCATGTCTGGTTCTTTCTGATAACCTGTACAAATGATTTTTCTCAACATACCTACTGTCTCTATTACTCAGGTCACATGAAAGAAGGAAGATGATTGCCAGAGTCCTTTAAATTTATCTGAAAGAGGTCCAGTCATGAGAGAGACCAAATTTTAATCTCTATTTTTCTCTTTCTCCATTTCTCTAACCCAACCCCAAATTTCTCCCACTTCCCACAAAAAAAGATTTGAATTGCCTTTGCATTGTCCTTTGCCCATCCCTGGACCAACCGAATGCTACCAAGAACCTCAGGAATGGATTCTATTTACAGTTAAGGAAATTATTTGGAAAGTAGTATAATTTCCGAAGATACTTTGGGTCAACAGGATAAATCTGCCATCCTGAGGTATCTGGACTTCTAACAGGTCATGATTCAATACAATTAAAGATTTTCTATCTGAAACTCAGAGAATTTACATCTGTGTTTTATAACAAAAATTAATGGAAGTGCAGAGAATAGTTTAGAACTAGACAGATTCCGAAGATTGGCGGAAGAGTCAGGAAGCTATTTTAATAGATCAGAACACAGCTGTGGAGTTTCTAACTTAAAGCTATGTCTGTGAGGTTGTGATCAGAGAGGACAAATTTGAGAGATATTTCAGGAAGAATCTTGACAAGACTCAGTGAATGATTATGAAAATTAAGGGGCAGGCAAATGTTAAGGATGAGTCTCTTGTTTCTATCTTGAGTCATAAGTTGGATGGTATTTCCACGCATTGATGCAGAGTCAGAAGAGCCAATGCAGACTGTGGAAAAGATAAGTTCAGGGAAGAAGACAGATGAAACAATAGATAAAACCCATGTAAAACTACACAAGCATGCTCTATCTAGTTGCAAAACCCAGGATCACCACACACACAAAAAAAAAAATGTCTAATTCTTTATACCCTGACCTTTCAGAAGAGTTTGACTATAGGTTTTCTTGAAAGTGTGGCCAAGAATATAATCAGCTGTGCCATTATACTGGTAAGCTTTTTTTTTTTAAATTCTCTTTAGACCCTCATGTGCCCAAGTTTCATTTCAGGATGTTAAGAATTTCTCTTTCCTTCCACCATGTCCCAGTGTCACTACCCTATCACACTGCTCTCCTTTCACTACATTGCCTCCACATCTTGACATATTTTCAAACACGACTGGTCACTTGGAAAGTGTCATCCATCATCCATTAACTGCATTTCTTGAGATGAGCATTTTAAAAGCCTAGAATCCTAGTAAACAAAGTCTTCTTTTTAACATGTCATCGGTTTGACAGTTATCAATATGTGTAAAGATTATAAGAAGCAATACAATCAAAGAAAAATACTGGAGAAAATTTTACTGTATCAGGCTGGGTCTAGGGTGGGAGAAGACAACATAAAGACATAAATACCAGGAAGCAAGGATCATTGGCGGTCACTAAAACAAGCAAAATAAAAATTATTCTCAAAGGTTAGGGCTATGCTAAATTAAATTTGAAGAATCAATATAGCAATGTTGATACATAATTTCAGTAGACTTATTTCATCCTCAGTTAAAAATGAATATTATTAAGTCACATTTAATGCATTACTTATTTTCTATGTTCTAATAAAAAGAATATTTCCAAATGATCTTCTATTTGTCAAAGCTATCTTTACACATTAGAATATAAATGAAAATCACAGTCACAATTGCTCAAATAAACTCAGTGAAATCACACCAACTTCATAAACAACATATCAGAGGATATGTTAGAAAAAAGGTAAGTTATATACATTAGCCTATTAACAGTCAAATTAAACAGACTCTAAGTTATAAATATGTACATTTAAATCATCTTGAGAAGTTTCCATTAATTCAGACGGCTTTACTTGTCATGCCAAAATCCAGCACACATTCTTGAACCTCTCTTTCTCTCTCCCATACACACACATACACACACACAGATGTTATTCATCTCTAAAGATGCTTTATATCCTGATATTGATCTAAGAAAGAGAATATTTGCTTATATTTTTTCAAAACAGAGAAATAACCAAAAGCAAAAGCATTTTTGAAAAAAGCAAAGCATTGATAAAATCACAAACATTTTCCATAAGTACAATACAGAACTTTTTAAAAATCTTAAAATCCCAGCAGAAGATTAATTTAAAAATGAGTACAACCTTGTGGAAGTGTTAAAAATAACTACACTGAGGGGAACCATTTGTGCTATTTTTAACTATTTTTAAAACAGTAAATCAACAGTTCATTCCTAATGGGATATACACAAAATGGGAAAAAGAACTGAAAGAAAAATTCTCAAACTATTTTCATCAATCATATTTTTAAGAGCAAGTATTATTTCCCATTGTGTGCTGTACATGGTAAAAGGAATGAATAGTAATGATGATGTCATTGAAAATTGGAATTTTGGTCATCTGACCCAGATCCAAATGCCATTTCTCACAAAGGAACAGGAGCTCCTCAAAAAATTATTACATTTCAAGCTGGGGTGGGAAATACACAAGTTTAGCCTAGAACATGCTGTCAAGCTCAATAGTAAGGAAGCACACATTATTGACATTGTCAAAAGGACTCAGGCGCTAATTGGGAGACACTCCTCTCATCCAAATCTAGGAAATTTGGGCATGAATAAGAATAATAATTTTAATTGCTTAAAACACATCAAATGTTTTTATTTATAAGCTATTTAAAAATATATTTTAAAAAACTAGTCCATGACTTTGCAAGGATGCTAGGAAGCCAATTCATTCTCTTGAAATCTGGTAAATAAGGAAGACTGAAACATGTATTGTGCAGTCCTACCCCTATGTGCTCAGAATTCAGAGAGACAAAGAGTTGCTAGGAGGAGAACTGTTTATTCATCCACATTTTTTCAGATAATAACTGAAAAGGAATGACTGATCAAAATATCATCCTTCTGCAACCCTTTACAAAATAATGGACCTAGCAGTGATCATTGCTAAATTCACAAGAAAAAAAAAAAAAAGAGAGAGAGAGAGACAAGCAGATGCAATGATGCTTCTAATGGAAATACAACACCACCTATTAAGTAGCTTCTCCAAAAAACTAAAACCTCAATGTGATCAATTCATAGAAAAAAGAACAAAGGACCCATTGAGATATACCACAGGATGCAATAAGCAACATTCAGATTAGGAAATTCTGTAAAACAAGCCGTAAGATTTCTTCAACAAATAATAATGAGAAATATAATAGTGAGTTGGTGGTAGAAGCTGTAGATTAAAAGAGACTGAAGAGACATATCCACCAATTGCTATACATGGAATTTATTTGGATCATGATTTAAAAAATTAAATTGTTAAAAAAAGTAAGACATAATTGTGGGGATATAAACAATCTTTATATGTTCAATTATATTAAGGAAATTTTATTTGTCTTTTGCATATCAATAGAGGTTATATTTTAAAATGAGCCATCTTTAGGGATAGATTGAAAATACATGTATATAGTAGAGTATGACATGTGGTGTTTTTTCCAAAATAACCCAAGAGAAAGAAAGAGAAATAGGAGCATAGATAGGTCCAATTGACATGAGTTGATAATTATGGAAGCTGGGTAAATATATGGAGATATATTACATAATTTTCTTCCTTTTGAATATGTTTAATTTTTCACAAAAAATATTTTGAATATTAACATTTATAATAAAATAAACTTTTGCCAGAATCTTGAAAGTCACATTTAACCAGCACAGAAATCAAAAGAGAAAGCAGAGTAGTAGCCCTTGGGAAGTGAATGGCCAAAGACAAATGTTCAAGAAACACTCCATTCTAACACATCATTATGAATCAACAATACCTCAATTAAATAAATAAATATTCCTAAAAGAAAAAAATAAAAAAGGAAGCACTTCATTTCCTTTGTCCTTCCCTAGTAGCTCCTTAGCCAGAGACTTCAAGGTCAGCTATTTTTTGCACCTTAGGCCTGGAAGAAGTGATTTATTCAATGAAGCTAATGAACTTGGGGGAAAAAAATAAATAGAGTCATAATATCTTTTCATCAATAACATTGAATTCTTGAACATAATACTGCAAAGAAACATTTATTTTTTTTGGAACTTTGAATTGAGTCAAAACAACCCCAGCATTGAGACATTTTTGGCTATACAAGAAAAGGAATTCAAAAATGCAAAAATAAATAAACAAATCTTAAAGCACAAATTCTTAAACAAGAAAATAAAAAAAGCAAGCAAACTAAATAAACAACAGAAGATATTAATAAAACTAAACAGGATTTAAACTAATGAAAATATGTATACTTAAAATGAAAATTATTTTTGCAGATAATATAACTTTTCATCTAGAAAATAAAAATATAAACTGAAGCACCTTTAGATCTACAAATTTTCCAGTTTGCCATATATTAATCAGCAGTGAAAATCAACAGTCTTCCTATAAACAGCAATAACTAGATGTAAAAGAAAACATACCATCAGCTCGAGGTTGCCAAACAAGCCTAACAACAAATTCAAAGCTGAATAGACCAAAAACAACAACTCTCTCAGGATTCCTAAGAGAGGGGAGGATACAGGGAAATCTTCAGCTGCCAAAACTGGAGAGACAGGTGAATACAGGAAATGACTGCTTCCTGGAGCAAAACCCTCATGCTGTGGGAAGCAGTGCCCTGGTAGGAAAACCTGAGCTATACCTGACAGACTGCTAGAACTCAGCGCAGCCAACTCTGACAGCAAAAACCTCCAAGGGGATTCTGTCACAGGGAGCCCCAAATATATCTTGTGAGATTTACCTCCAGGAGCTTGGCCAGGTTCCCACAGTATATATTTGAGGAAAATATTCTTGGATTTCCTGCATAGGAAAGGGGAAGGGAGTCATTCTGCAGTACACCAGAGCACTCTGTCCTTAACAAGGCCTGCCCCCAGGGGAAACTAGTTAACCAAAGCCTAACTCCTGGGGTACTATCAGGGCCTTCTTGACCTGCGAAGAGAAATTTCTAACTAAAGCAGCTCTAAGTCTTCCATAGGAGAGAAGGGACATACCCAGTGTCAGCCCACTCCGGCCATCCTGTCCCATCCAACAGGGAAAAGTAGACTGAGATGCTCTTGTGATGTACACAGTCCAGAGATACATGCTCAGTAAAAGACTGAGGTCCAGTCAGAGGACTACACACTTCCTCCCCAACCCGCACACCTCACCACCACATTACCAAAGACCTACTTAACAGCAGTTCCTTTAGTCAGTGCATCATGTCTGATTACCGAGAAAATACTACAATGCACACTAAAAGGCGAAAACAGTCTGAAGAGACTGAACAAGCATTAGAACAGACATGGCAGGGATGTTGTCATTATCAGGTCATGGATTCAGAACAACAATAATTAATACGCTAAGGGTTCTAATGGGTAAAGTAGAAAGCATGCAAGAATAGGAGAGGGGCAATCTAAGTGGAGAGATGGAAATTCTAAGAAGGAACCAAAAAGAAACATTAGAGATCAAAAAACATTGTAGCAGAAATGAAGTATACCTTTGATGAGCTTAGTAATAAGAGGGACATAGTTGAGGGAAGATTCTCTGAAACCTCAGGAAATATAGAAAGAAACTTTAAAAACTTGGAGCAAAAAGAACAAAGACTGAATAAAATAGAACAGAAAACACTGCACTGTGTAAATATAGCAAATTAACATATCCACCTTGTAAACCTTGAATTTATACAATGTTGTGTGTCACTTATATTGCAATTTTTAAAAAGTAAAATTCTAAAACATGAAATTTCTAGGAACAAAACTAATAAAAAAGAACTACGAAATGTACTGAAGGATACACACACATTTAGAAACACACATTCTCTCTCTCTCCCAATAGAAATACGTAACATGTTCCCAGATTAGAAGAGTCAACAGAATGAAGATAAGAATTCTTTCCATATTCTTGTACAGATGAAATGAAATCCCAGCCAAAATTCCAACTTTTTAATGGAATTTGAAGAGCTGATTCTAATGAATGGAGGGTCTTTACAAATAAGAAAAAAGAACAAAAAATAGACCATTTGGGGAGGGGGATAAATAATATGTGATAGCATGCTCTAGTAAAAGCTTTATTCTAGTAAAATGTAGAGTAAAATAAGTTATTTAGATAGAGGCAAGTGGAGACACACAACAGAAGAGACATCCAGAAACAGATTCATGTTGTATATAAGAAATTAGCACATTATTGTTTTGACCTTTAAAGGGGTAGGGACTGTGCAGTTTATCTAACGAGTGGATTACAGATCACAGTTTAGAATTTTTTGAAAAAAATATATAGTGAAATTCTTACCTCACATTACCTTGCATTATACCTAATAAAAATTCTGGTATCTTAGCTAAATTTGTGAAAGATATATATGATTTATTTTTAATTCATTTTAAGTAGCAAAATATAAACATAACACAAAACCCAGAAGCCATAAAGAAATAGACGGACTGAGTTACAAAAACATGTAAAACTTCTAAAACATACAAGAAATTGTTAGGAGTTCCTGCTGTGGTACACTGGGTTAAGGCTGCAATGGCTTGCTGCAGAGGCACGGTTCGATCCTTGGCCAGTGCAGTGGGTTAAAGGAACAGCTTTGCTGCAGCTGCAGTGTAGGCTAGTCACAGCTATTGTTCAGATTCAAACCCTGATCTAGGAACTTCCATATCCCATGCGTGTGGTGATAAAAAATAAGTTAAATTGAAATAAAAGAAATTACTAAAGAGTTAAAAATCTAATATCAGAGTTTCCGTTGCGGCTCAGGGCTTTATGAACCCAATGAGCATGTGGGTTCAATCTCTGGCCTCACTCAGTGGATTAAGGATCTGGCATAGCCATGAGCTGTGGTGTAAGTCTCAGACATGGCTTATATCTGGTGTGGCTGTGGCTGTGGTGTAGGCCTGCAGCTGCAGATCCAATTTGACCCCAAGCCTGGGGATTTCCATATACAGCAGGTGCAGCTCTTAAAAGCAAAATATATAAAAAATAAAAGTAAAAAATCCAATTATCAAAAGAAAAATATTTTTAATTTATCTAAGCAATTGATTGACATTCTATGTAAATTACTTGTAAAAATCGAAAGGAAAACAGAAATTATCTAAGAAAATATGGACTAAGTTAATTTACAGATATTTCACAGAGAAAGGAATTCAATTTGTCCACTCAAAAAATGAAAATTTGCTCAGTCACACTTAATAATTTTTTGAATAGATATCTATTTTCCATTGCACAAATAAAAATTTTAAATATATTTTTTAAAAAATACTAAGTTGGTACATTTATGTTGGTTTGAAAACTCACTCTGGAGCTTGAGGTGAAATCTGAAACTGGCCCCAAGACCCAGGTGGGGTGGGGATGGGGCAGAGAGATGGAAGAAAGAAGCAGGCAGGTCCAGATTGGCAGGTGGTGATTAACAAGTCATGGAAGTTACATAGGAGGCTTGTTATCAGCAGTATCAGGACAAGGAGACCTCTGCACCCACATGCCAAAATCTTAAAAGTGTATAGAGATGTTAACTGGGTTTAGTCAAGTATTGAGTCCAGATGCTCTTGGTAACTCATTGCTTCCTCAAGGTTACATCCTTGAAATGGCTACAATGATGGGAACAGTGGGCAGAATTTATATTCTAAGAATCAGGGGAGGGCACAAGGAACTTAGGATTGCCCTGGTCCAGTTATGGGTTATGGGTCATCCTGAAGTGATGGCCTCTTGATGACCTCATCCAACAATTTATTGAGTAAATGTCTGTAGGACATTCACCAATGGCCATTTTCCAGTGTCTATCACCCCTAGGAATTTATTCTTTAAAATATTCCTATATAGGACTTCCCTTGTGGCTCACAGCATTTGCTACTCCGCCTTGCCTCTGCAGTGGCTGTGGCTCCATGCCTGGCTAGGGAACTTCCATATGCCATAGGTGCTGCCACAGGATTTAAAAAAAATAAATGAATCCTATATATTTTCATAAAAATGTACAAGCTACCCACTTGTTTATAAAGAAAATAAATTGGAGACTATAGAAATGCCTATCAAAACAGGTAAATGGTTACATAAATCAGGGGCTTATCTATTAAATAATACCAGGTAGTGATATCAAAGAATAGGATAGTATTCTAAATATGAGGTTTTTCTGCATGTATTAAGTTTAAAAGCCAGGTGGTGGAGAAAAAGATGAAAATTGTTAATTTTAAAAATAAATGAATCGGACGCTGTGTGAGAGTCTATGCATATGCATGTATACGTGTTACTTTGTGGTACGTCCATAGAGCTGAGTCTGGAGTGATTTACAGCCATCTGACAAAGGTTATAGACAGAATAGAGAAGAAACTGACTTCCCATTTTAATGTTTGCATCTATATGGTTTAAATTCTTTATAGTAAAATATATTCATAAATTCTTCAATAGTTCAATAAAATTTATTTTAATGAGTCAATTAAAGCTATGATCTTGAGCAATTCAGAAATCTCAAAAATGTTATTTCATTATATATAAAATAATAGGATTACCTAGATATTCTCTAGGTCCAAAAAGCCTAGAATTAAGTCCAGGTCTGGTTCCCAAGACCAAGATAACCTTGAAACTCAGTTTCCACATGACTTACTAGGATTACATAAAAGTGGCTAATTGGCAGTGTCTGTGTGAAAAAGCATATCTCTGCAAAACCCACAAAATTCAATGTACCATTATTATTATTGTCCATTAAACCTATGGATCTATCAGTGGTATAGCATGCCGCCCAGAGAATAACACAGTTACATATGTATATGTATATATGTATTATATACACACATATAAACATATGTACGTATATATATAATTTTATTTACTCCTATAATATCAACTTGTTTCTGTAAGATGTTCACCTTTTCCTTATAAATCTAAGTAAAACAGCCTTATCTACAAAAAGGCGTCTGTCCTGGCAGCATTTATAAAATAAATATTGGAATAAAGTTCTGTCTCTCAAGTAGCTTCATATACCTTGAAATCATCTTACCTTTATTTAAAAATGGAACATAAATTTTAACTAAAACTACTGATTTCTCCCTTTTGAGAGAAAAAAGGAAAAAAGAAACTTAATTTCTTGGAATGGTTTTCACACATCATAGAGTATTAAATAGATGCCAATTGATTTCTCTTCACTTGATTATCTCCATGTCAAGGTAAGTCCGGCCAGCCTCACCTCTAACGTACTAATTCCCCTAAAGCTTTAACGAACTGATTCTTCCTAAAGAACAATTACACCGTGGAACTAAATCAATCATTCTTCATAAGGCATGGGCTTGCTTTCACTTGTCTACAGCAGGAAGGCTGAGGATAACGGGCCATTAGGAACCATGCTTTCCTAGCCACAAAAAAGGCTGAGGCTTACTGGCAAAGAATGAGTTTTTAGATAAGAATGAAAACCTTAAGAGGGTCAATCTGTTTATAATTCACTTGGAAGACTGCCCTTTTTTTTTAAAGTCCCACAGTGACAAGAGTTGCTTATTTTTACTTCAGAACAATTAGGTTAAATTAGTACCATACACTTATGGAATTACTGACATTGGAAATCACTCATGAAAAACAAACAAAATCATCTCTGATTATAAACTTTAACATCAGATTAAAAACCTAAAGCTATTTGGAAAGAAAGAAAATGTGTCTTGTAAAAGTTAATGTTAAGTCATATCCAAAATCTAGAGAAAGAATAACTAAACATTTCAAGCAGAATTCTATTTGCTTTTTCTCTTCCCCAAACTAAGCAGGATGTTTAAATTTCTCCAGACTCAAATTAAAAAAAAAAAAAAAAATCCTCCAATTCCACTTGAACTCAGTCATTTTCAGTAAGAAAAATATGTGACTCTATAGTTCTCAAAAAAGGCAAACGAACTGTCTTTCCTCTGTAAGAGGTTCATGGCTAAGGTCCCTCATGGCTGTGAAATATCACGAACAATGAAGCTATGATTATGATACTGAGAGAAGGACATATAACTCACAGATTCCTCATCAGGGGGAGAGTCCCTAGGAGAACTGACATGCTACTTATTCCACAGAAACACATGGAAGCTAGAAGCCGTGCACTTTGTTGCCAGAGCAGCACAAGGCCTCAGCCCATGGTGACAGCCACTCCTTATTCCAGAATACTTTCTTATCATTCTTTGTTTGCAGATTGATACCATGCAGAAGAAGCAGCATAATACCTGAAGCTCTTTCTCGGAGAGGCTGTTTATTTATGCACAGGAAGGCTAACAACACTGCTGGGAAGAGCAGGTAGGAGATTTTCATCTCACCTGTGTATATTAGCCTGGTAGAATAATCTTTCTCTCTTTCTCAAACTGTCCTCCACCTGACAAAGTGACCTGCATTTTGGCAGTCATTCCTTCAATTCACACCCTCTAGCAAAAAGGAAAAGCCCTTTGAATACAAGGCCAAAAACAAAGGACATTCAAAGGTGCCACAAGATTAGTTTTCATTGTTCTTTTGATTATATATTGAAGTTGATATAGTTAAAAAGAATAAAGCAGGAGTTCTTCTTGTGGCTCAGCAGTAAGGAACCTGACTAGTATCCACAAGGATGCAGGTTCAATCCCTGGCCTCGCTCAGTGGGTTAAGGATTCGGAGTTGCCATGAGTTGTGGTGTAGGTCACAGACACAGCTTGGATATGGTGTTGCTCTGGCTGTGTTTTAGGCCGGCAGCTACAGCTCCAATTCAACCCCTAGTCTGGAAACTTCCTTATGCTGCAGGTGTGGCCCTAAAAAGGCAAATAAAATAATAAAATAGAATAACTTAAAGAATAAAGCATTGGATGACCTCTGTGGCAATTTAGAAGGCTTTCGGTTATTACTGGTTAAGGGGATGGACAGCTTATCCAAGAGTTCATGACTTTTTTTAAAAAAATTAATAATGATTCCTTTCAAAAATGATTAGCTAATAGCAACTCTTTGTTAATGAGCTACTGTTATGTCTAATGGACCATGTCTTATGAAGAACTGTATTTCTAAGCTACAGATTTATGCTTTTGAATTATTTTCAAAAATATTTCTTTCCCAATAAATCCTTATTTCTGTAATTTCATAAATATAAAGTGACACACAGATGGTAAATATAGGACCGTAATTTTGTGGGTGAGAAAGCTAAATCCTATGTGCAAGTTAGGGATTTTAGAATCCCAGCTGTTGATTCAGCTGCCACAGCAAAATCTCCCAAATGTGGTATTAGTGGTAGCTACTAGGTGCTGAGCTCGCTCACCACTCCTGTCTCCAAGAGTGACCTGACGTAACCCCAGTTTGAGAATCAATTCATTTATAAAATACCTGTTGCCTGAAGAACAGGATTATATCACCTTTCCACACCTTGGTCTCACTCAAACCCTGGTTCAACTCTAAGGAAAAGGCACTTTTTCAAGTCACAAGGGAAGGCATAGAATAAATTCCACTTAAGCAAAAATCCATTGAAAAACATAAGGTCCCTGAGAGCCAGGACTTGTCTGTTTGTCCGATATTATATTGTCTTATCTAAATTAGCAATACCTTAAAAGAATATTTGGAATTGGGGAGCCAGGAGATTTATTATTCATCTTCAGGACAAACCAAAAATTTTTCACTGTTAGGTTTTGGTTTGTTTGTATATGTAGCTCCCTAGGTGACCATAGAACCTCCCTCATAGGGAGTCTTATTAACTGCAGGTGAGGAAGGCTTTCTGACAAAAGTAACACTTAGAAAACCAATTGAAGAGGTGAGGAAAGGACATTCCAGAAAGAGCAGAGACAAGCTCAAGGAGTTGAAACCAATGCAAGAAAAGTTACAATGTTTGTATAAGAAAGTTCTTGTCCTATCAGAGCAATATTGTGTATTTAAATTGAAAAGTTAGTGTAAATATGGGACTTGCCCAGTTAAGGTTTCTCCTACCTAAATGATTCTCAATGTTCTTAAAATTCTCAAAATCTCTCTTCAAATAATTCCCTAGGAAATCTGATTCTCAATAAAAACAAATATAAAAATAGTTTCTACTCACCATGGGAGAGCTAATTAAATATGATACTCTACAGAGAACTATTTAAATACATGAATTCTAATGTATTCTGTTTGGGAAGTTATAGTTACATAAATGAATGTAGCATAACCTTGTTTTATAGGATTAATACTAAGAATTGTGTTACTTCCAAAAAAAACCTACAGAAAAGAGAAGCCACGCATAATATACACCATATATCGTTTTAAGTCTTAATTTATAAGACAGATATGATCAAATGAGTAATAGAGAAGGTATTTCTGTTTACATGTCCACATTTTGGAAAATTATGAGTTATAATGATTCTGTATTCTTAACAAGACTACATCCATTCAAATTTTCTGAATAAATATGTATTCTATCTATACTTACTATCTGCCAGGCTCAATGCTTGGGACTGGAATTGGAAAAATGAATAATAACAAGTCCTATCCTTCTATTAAGAGGAGATAGCTGAACACCCTGAAAACACAAAAGTTTTTTTAACGAATACAATGTTTTATAGGTATAATTATTATTATAATTCTTATACATGCGATTTACTTGATTGTTTAAGGCTATTATAAAGAAAAGCACAAGGGCAAAGAGAGGGAAACCTTCTAAAAGAAGGAGGTACAATATTAGTCGTGAAGAAGGAGCAGACGTGTGTTGAGAGCCTAAGCAGGGATAGCAGGGGTCACGCAGAAAGAATAGCACACATGAAGCAGAGATGTTGGGCGGGTGGGGCAGGGGAACACAAAACATTAAGGTAAAAATGAGCCAAGAAGATTGCATCTCTACAGCTCAGATCAGAATGAAACTTGGCAATTATACCCTTTAGAAGATAGCGACAAGAGATGAATCAAATATATGCTTTTAGACACAATACCATTTTTAAAAGGCATTCATTCCACTTGGCATTATTTTTCCAAATTATATAGAAGAGTTTAAAATAAAATGTAAAATTATCCTTACAGGTGCCGCAAGTTCCAATCCACGGGTATTACCAACGTGAGCAGTTAGCTGTTTCATCACAAAGACATGACTATAATCCTCACTAAAACTTTAAAGTTTGTCTATTGGATGTTTCTAATGTGAGGGAGTGGAAATAGACAGGTGGATTTAGGGGACAGTGAACTGGGTATGACTCAATCTGCAAATATAGATGTAGATGTCAAATTGGTCAAGGAGAAAAGGGAGAGAAGATATTGTCTTAAGATCAGTCTGATTTCAGACAATGTTGGAGACAAAATTCCAGAGTGTTTCTCAATTACCAGATGTGTATTTTATATAAGAAAGAGGTGTTTTAAATCCTTCCCTAGAGGACTATCTAGGAGGATGCTATGAGCCTACAAGAAAGAATATCCATGGAGTAGACAGACAAAAAGGTGGACAGTTGGGGAGCTAGAGAAAAATGCATCAACGAAATCACAGATGTATGGTCAAATTTTTCTAAGAAAGGAATCTTGAAAATACTTTCAAAGTTTCCTGCAATAGAATAAGTTAGTTTTAAACAAATGCCAGTCACATAGCACACAAAATAACTTTTCTAGGGAGTTCCCATCGTGGCACAGCAGAAACGAATCCAACTAGGAACCATGAGGTTGTGTGTTCGAACCCTGGCCTCGCTCAGTGGTTTAAGGATCCAGCGTTAGCTGTGGTATAGGTTGTAGACATGGCTCAGGTCTGGCATAGCTGTGGCTGTGATGTAGGCCAGCAGCTGTAGCTCTGATTAGACACCTAGCCTGGGAACCTCCATATGCCGCAGGTGTGGCCCTAAAAAGACAAAAAAAAAAAGACAAAAAAAAATCACTTTTCTAGAGAATAATTCAAGATGTAATAATAATCAATCATATAGACAGCTTAATATTTGCCAGACATTGTTCACACATACATACACACATACATTTGTGCATACATTATATTTCATCAATTTCAAGATGTCTACATTCTCACATTGTAACACTTCCGAAAGAAATCCAGAAGTATATGACAATCAGTAGAGTTTTATGATTCACTATCAATTAGCCAGTTAGAGCACTGTTGTCATGGCCTGTCAGACCTTGATTTGGCTGCTCCTGTGCCGTAACTGAACAACTGCCACTCTAAATATTTTGATCAATAATCCGTTTAAGGATCTTTTAAGAAAAAAAAAAAAAAAGATGAGTTCTGATTATTGTCTAAAACTCCTTTGTTGATATCTTCTGATAAAGTTAATAAGGCACCCTCATCAAAACTTGTAGGGAGGATATCATCTAGTTGGAAGAAAATATCATCAACAGTAATGGAACATTAATTTGAGAAATGCCGTATCACTAGTGACATTCATGGCATGGAAAAAAAGCATGTAGAAAAACACAGACATCAGTCACACTGAGTCAGAAAGTGATTCAAACCTGTTACACTAAATGTAAAGGAGTTTTAGAATGGTGTTAATATATTTATTTCATTTAGAATATCCTTGTTATAGTAGAATGGTCAAAAAACTATAAAATAATTCTTTCAATAATTAAAAAGCAGTAGAAGTGATTTTAAAAGTCTTATATTGTAGTTTAATTGGCAACATTTTTTTTCTCCTTTTCCAGAGGCACATAAAATAAGTGTGGTTGGTAATCATCAGTCTCAGATTCTATGAAATGTGATTTATTAGTTCATTTCTCATAACAATGTCATGAAATAAGTAATATTTTCCCATTATCTCTCATCCCAAACCTTTGAAAGGTGAGAAAGAGAAGTTTATCAGAAGAGAAAGAGGTGAGAGAGAGGGGAATCAAAATAACGCCTTCCCTAAAAGCAGGCTGCCAACCCCAGACATGAAGGATCTGGGAAAAGTCTTATCTTTGAACAAATATTGAGTCAATAAATATAGTGAATTAGAGGCTTCGAGGCATAACTTCAGACTGTTTACAGCAATGAAAATAATTTTCTATCCACGAAGAGTGAATAGAAAAGTCATGAGTTTTCATTAAAGAGTAAGGAAAATCTATTCTGCCTGACCAAAGGGAAAAAAAGACAATGGAAGACAAATGTAAAGTCACTTTTATGATTTTAACCTATGAAGTTTTCTTGTTTAACATACTCATGAAACACGGAGTCAGTCCCTATTTTGAAGGAAATATTAGGTTAACTAGGGTAGGTGGCTTGCATGAGTTTCCTTGGTACATAGATATGATGAGTATTGAGACAGAGCTGGTAGATATGACAAAAACAGATAGAGGATAGATAGGTAGATAGATGATAGGTAGGTAGGTAGGTAGGTAAGTAGATAGAGATTGATTGATTTTCCCTCTCCATGGACCACAGTCCATGAAAGTCCTTGAAAGGGGGACACTAATTGGTGTTTTCGGTTACTGGCTGGGCCCATTGACAGTTTTGTTAATAGGTATATGAATAAAGAAGCACTAGGAAGGCAACTGGAAGCTCCCCTTCCCTCCAACATTTTACAAGTTAAGGAGAGTATATAGTTTTGTTGGCTGTTTTTTTTTTGGGGGGGGGAGTGGGGGCATAGGGGAGTCTTTTTCCTGCATTCATTGTTTAAATCTGATTACTGTAAATTCCACTGTGCTTTCTCTCTGGGCTTAAAAATTTACCCCTGAGGGCAATTACAAACAAACTTTTTTCTAGAGCTGTTTTACCCCTGGCTGGAGCCCAGAGATAAAAGTCATTACTACAAGCCTATGTATTTACATGAGAAAGAGGCAGTTCCTTAATGCATCACTGCAGTGGTTCCTCCCCAGGTCAGGTCCTCCCACCTGTGCAGGTTGATAATGACCTTGGAGTTTCTAGAGAGAATCCAGTGCCCAGGGCCATGGTCTTTCTTCCTCCTCAGTCTTGTCATTTGTTTTCTGTTTTTGGGGAATCCCTTTAGCTTCCTGTTGTTCTAGGGGACACTTTTCTTGATTTTTAATGACATTATCACCTCTCTGCTGTTTTCATATGTTAAGTTTTGTAATTTCCGTAGAATTCTCAGAGGAGGGGAAATAGTTTCCAGAGCTTAGTATTCAGACACTCCTTTACATGGTTGAATTCAGCCAGAAAGATGCTTTCCCAACAATTGTAGGAATTCATAATAATATATGTTAAATGAATAGATGATGGGATTTGAGTGGCTATTTTCTAGATTCAGCTTAAATTATTTTAACTATTTTAGAATTTTAAAATTTTGAGTGTAGATGTTGAAAAGAGAACTATTTTTCAATCTTCTACTAGGAATTAAAACAAAATTGGAGTTCCAGTTGTTGCTCAGCAGAATAAGAACCTGACTAAGATCCATGAGGATGCAGGTTTGACCCCTGGACTTGTTCACTGGGTTAAGGATCCTGCATTGCTGAGAGCTGCAGTGTAGGTCACTGAAGAGGATTGGATATGGCGTTGCTGTGGCTGTGGTGTAGGCTTGTGGCTGCATCTCCAATTTGACCCCTAGCCTGCAGAATTTCCATATGCCATGGGTGAGGCCCTAAAAAAAAAAAGAAGAAAAATTAAAACAAAATTAAAAATGCCTTTGAATCTGTTAATGACTTGAGAATATCAGATTCTTATGTTGTCATTCTTTTCATTTCTCTTAGAGAGAGAGAGAGAGGAACCTCATGACTCAGGTGGACCACAGACAGGCCAGAAAATAGAAAAACAGGGCCACCTCCTCTGTCCCCTTGGAAGAACTTCCTCTCAATCAGGACTTTTTCCCCACCATTTCAGTTTGCATGTGGCTTAGCTACCTCAGAGTCCAGCTTTATTTAAACTCGTCACTGGTACCTCACAGATAAAATCCTGTTTACATATTACTCATTGTGTTTTCCTCTGTCTCTGGGAAAAAGCTAACCATGTACTTGAACAGTGGAATGAAAAATGGACCAAAAGTCAGATCTCAGTTCAAGAACTAATGCAGATGCTCAGTCAGTCATTATACCTCTAAGACTCTTTTCCAGTAAGACGAGATTAATAAGAAATTTCACAGCGTGTTGTAAGGATCGCATGCATATTAAAACAAATGGGGATGGCATTATAAAATCTATATAAAGCATGGTTGTCATTATTAATTGGAAAAAGTTATCTTTTATAGTCGGAGATAACATCATCTGGCCATCAGCCTAATTTAATATAAACTACAAACATGAAAAAAGAATAATTTTTCTTTCCCAATCTGAGTATAACAGGGCACACCCAAAATAGGTCTTCACGACCTTAGAAAAAAAATACCTTCCATTTTCTGAAATTGACAGTGGTTCAAATTCCTTAGTAGAAAGCTAAGTAGAAAAGATACATGCAGGTCAGACGTAGCAGGCTAGACTGTAAAAAAAAATTATAAATAAATCCTGACCAGACCAAGAGATTTGCTTTCACTAGAAGAGTCTTTCTTTCAAGCACTGAAAAATGTTCAGAAGTTCACTTCGGCTAAGTACCCCCTAAAATTTTACAGCTGATCCACATGTTATGTGAACCTTTAGAGCACATGTAATTAGACTGAAAATCTTATTAAAACAGGATCACTGTCTGGGACTAGTTCCACAAGTTTTGTCTCTTGATAAAGCCAAAATAGAGGACCAGAAACATATGCAAAAGTAATTGATGAAAATTACCTACTTTTTTTGAAACGCAGGACAAGACTTAAAGTTGGATCATGCTGATGGTTAAAAGTTCAAGTTGTTTCAAATGAGTTCCCATGTGGCACTTCAAGAGGGTGAAAAATGAGTAAGTGAATGGTTCAGGTGACAGCTTTCTCCTAAACTGTGCAAACAGCCAACTTATGAAAACCACCAATTTCTTCACATACAGTGAAACAACAATCGTCATTTCCCATGTAAAGTACTGGAGTATTATATATATATATATATATATATAATATATAGTAATATGTACATTAATATTATAGTTAATTATTTTATATATTATATTAATATATATTAATGTATGTATATTAGGACTATTGGTCTTCTTATAGGCTGAGAAAGATCTACTTGGTCAAAGATGATAAAATTCTTGAGAAAAGAAATTGTACTATCTTTTAAAAGTCATCAAATAATCTGATCCTTCTCTCCACTCAGCTGTGGACAACAGCCTTGTAAATGTAAGATATAGGTTTAATTCTTCCCTTTCCCCAAATAGTATTCTATAGCATAACTACATGTTACTATCAGTAATTTCAGTTTAAAACACATAAAAGAATAACACGGACCTTCAAAAAGCTTTAAAATCTCTCCCAACCCCTACATGAACCCTGTGAACTCTACCACTGCCTCCTTTTCTAGAGGAAAGAGAAAGAGGAAGTAACGTTTTTCTGACTGCCGTTCTGTGTCAGTTTTTTTTTTCAATTACTCAAAGAATTTTATTACATTTATAGTTGTACAGGGATCATCACAACCCAATTTTATAGCATTTCCATCCGAAACCCCCAACCCATCCCCCCACCCTGTGTCAGGTTTTGTTTTCTCATCTTATCTCATTCCTCATCTTTGGGTAGAACAAGGGCAGGATCATATGCATCAATGATAAACACTGTTAAAATAGCTGTGCAGTAGAGAAAGCAAGTGTGAATACAGAGCCTACAACTTAAAGTCAAGATTTACTTCTTTTTATCTGAAGTGTATTTTGGTATGCGTACAATGAGGACCCCACATCTCAACAAAAAGGAGAGGGGGAGGTAGAGAAAGAAGGAATGAGAGATTCATGCTGCTTGCCCACCCTGATTTGCCTGAATAAATGTTTCAGGGAGTATTACATTCACCTTTGCATAACACAAATAAAGATACAGGGCTAATAAATAAACTGTCATTTTCTCTAACAGGCAGTCCAGTGTGGAGTGGCAACAACAAAGTCTTTTTCTCCCTTTTATCCCCAAATCCTTGCTTCTGAGATCTTGAGGTTGCATGCTTCCTTGAGATCCAGAAAGTCTCAGGGACTAAAATTCTTATCTAAATTTTTCTTTTCCAGAAAACAATATGCATAAATCTATTATCTCTTGTTTCAAAGAACATTCTTTACAAGCCAAGTTTTCATGGGACCATCCTGTATATTTTGATTACCTCCTAATTCAGTAAACTTCTTATTTGAGTTGGAAACAAAAAACAGAATCCTGACATGAAGATTCATAAAGCGCTCCCTACAGGAAGAAATAAAATCTGTACTCTAATACTTCAGCTCTGTAGGCAGGTAGTGGGCAAACACTACCTAAATTTTAAGTCATTTGCCTTTGAATCATTTTACACAACTCAGTCAACCTGTGATATTTCTGCAATAAGTTTTAAAGTTAATACCATTATTTTAATAGAAGGAAAAACCAATGAAAGAAGAAATCCAAACTGGTTTTTCCAAAATCATGTACAACAACAAAATAACATCTAGATTAATCTGGAACAGAAAGAGAAATAACCTCACTCCATGTAGTTTTAATGCAGAAAGCACACTTTACCTACCAGACCACCCTCATGATTTCAGAAATCCACCTGGGTATGTTCTCAAGACATATTTTAAACAGGCATTTGGCCTAAAATTTATGTGTAGTACAACTCCACCTCCATTTAATAATTCCTCAGTGTTATTCCAACTGTCAAAGTTTAGATTCCTAAAGTTCACTTTAAAATAAAGCAATTATCTGGATGTTGTTATTCTTTGGCTCAACATCACTGAAATTCTGAGACACAGTTGGCTGTCTCTCTCTTAACATTAACAAAAAGGACCCTAAGATTTAAGATAGTGACTATAGAGCCAGAATTGGCTCATAAGAGAATCTGAGAATGTGGCATCCTGGAGGTACATATTTTTTCTCATATGAATACCAAAAATAAAGAAATGGTCTAAGGACCAAATGCCACGTCAATGTACCATTAAGCCTAATAGTCTCCTTATCATTGTACAACTATAAATGTAATAAATTCACTGAGTAATAAATAAATTAAAAAGTCTAATAGTCTCCTTTACATCATTGTAAATGATCAAATGCTATATTCAAGACCTCACTTCAAGAGATTGTGAGTTTCTGTTATGTACCGCTATTAAGTACATTTAAAATTGCTCAAATATTTTAAATGCTTTTTTCCAAAAGAAAATTGTCAATTTCCTTAAACTGTTGAACACAAGTCTCTGAGGAAGGCAGATAAGTCTTGCCCTTCTTCATTTCAAAAACTTCCTTCAGGAGTTCCCATCGTGGTTCAGCGGAAACAAATCTGACTAATATCCATGAGGACACGGGTTTGATCCCTGGCCTTGCTCAGGATTAAGGATCCAGCGTTGCCATGAGTTGTGGCACAGGTTGCAGACACAGATTGGATCCAGCCTTGCTGTGGCTGTGGTATAGGCCAGCAGTTCTGATTCGACCCCAAGCCTGAGTACCTCCATGTGCCATGGGTAAGGCCCTAAAACGATAAAAAAAAAAAAAAAAAAAAACCTAAAAAGTGCCTTCATATTGCTCCAGAAAGCGAAAAAAATAACTGAGAAATTGTATAACAAAATCATGTGGTTTTTTTTTCCATTTTGATTTTTGATGTCTTCTTTGCAGAATCCTCTGGAATCCTACCAGAGAACAGGTCTTAAATTGACACCTGTCAGAGATAGCCAGCCCCACTGATTAACAGCAAATCTTTTTTTGCTGCTAAATCTTAGCAATAGATATTACTATAGAAAAGAGCCTCCAGAAATCTTATGAATTGCTATTTCCTCGGAGGGCAAGAGAAATGAACCTCTATATTTGCAGAAAGACAATATTAAACAGCTGCTCGCAAGTCTCTCTCCAAAAGCACTTGATTTCTATAATAAACAGAATTAAATTGTGTCCATTTCTGGTCCTAAACAACAGGGCTGGGCTTTAAAATGTAGACCAGGCACATAAAACGCCACTGTAACATCCAGCCACTATCATAAATAGGGTAGTCTAGGGAAATTCCAGATCGAAATTGTAAGCCAAAGCTTATTAACCAACTGCTTTAAAAGGACATAGGCAAGTTTTGTTTTAATTATTTTTTTCTTTACTCCTGGAAACCAAATTTTAAAAAAAATAACAGCATAAAACCTTTTGTTTGACAAAACAACAGGCTTTTTTTTTTTTCTTTTCTAATTTGGAATGAAGATAAAATTAAAATTGCCAGTCGTGTTTAAATGCCAACACGTGTCATTTGTGCCAAAATGGCTTTATTCTGTGTACCAGCCCTATCAATTAAAATTCACAAGTGGAAGGGACTAAGAGATTTAATGCTTTGCCTGTTGAGCAGCCAGTGAGCAGAGTAGAGAATTTCTTTTCTTTTTTTTCCATGTGTAATCCCTGCTGATGACAGGAGTACACACAAACACTGATGAGAATAGCTGGATTGTTTACAGGCTCCTTACATGTCTCCCAAACCTTTCCAGGCTATTGCTATTTTGCTCTGTGTACCCTATAGATGCGGGAACTAAGCTCTTGAATCTATTCACCTAGAACACAATTCCTTTAGTCTGTTGAAATGCTTGAATGGATGGAAGCACTAAAAACCAGAAGAAATAAAGGCAGAAAGTCCAGAAGAAATATTTCAATGCTGAGACGTCTGAAGGTAGACCTTTTAGAAGGTCTATTGTTTGGAGTATTTTCCCACTTTGATTGTGAATAGATTCCACCCTGAATCTGAAAGAAGTACAACAGTACCTTGACCTTATAAACCTGCACAGACTTTTTGCCTTTCATATTCCTAACTCAGGTGTGAGAGCCCAGTCAAGGCTAAAGAACATCCTAAATGAGATCCTGGCCATTCAGAGACCAGCACCACCCTGGAAAACCACCAGTTTATTAGCTTGGGGCATTCAACAAATGAAAAGATTGACTTTGGCCTAATCTACTTGCTTAAATAGTAAAAAACTAATCATTTTAAATGTTCTTTAATTCAATCGAATTGTGTTCAATTCAGTTACTGAGTAACTTGGGCTTGATTAGCAGTAAAAACTCATAGCAAACATGTACAAAGATTTTTTTTAATTATAAATTTACTTTGAGTTCCCATCATGGTGTAGCAGAAACCAATCTGACTAGGAACCATGAGGTTGTGGGTTTGATTCCTGGCCTCACTCAGTGGGTTAAAGATCTGGCATTGCTGTGGCTGTGGTGTAGGCCGGCTGCTGTAGCTCCAATTGGACCTCCTGGGAATCTCCATATGCCGTGGGTGAAGCCCTAAAAATAAATAAATAAATAATAAAAATTTAAAAAATGAATTCACTTTCATAAACTATGTATGCATGATTGGAATACCAAAAAAAAACACACCCCCTCCCAAGAAAAAAAAAACAATTAGTAAGTTCTGGGACTTTCCAAATCACTGAGCGAAGACTAAAACTAGTCACTTCAAACTATTAAAAATTATTTTAAATAAGAAATAATATCCTAAAAGTTATGCATGTGATACATACCCTTTTATATTATTTAGTGAAATTGTGAATTTTCTCTTGCTATTGGACTTAATTTTTTTTTAAATGCTCTGATACTGTTTCAAGAGTTCAATTGAGTGATATTGAGAATCTCATAATGTATTTTTTCATAGTAAAGATACTTGGAAAGTGAATAATTTATTTCATCAAATATAAAAATGAAAGATAATGTGAAAACTTGTGTATTAGAATTTCTAAAAACAAAGAAATATTCAAATCAAATTAATCCTAAGTCACATACACACACACTTACATGTACATATGTATGTCAATTGTTCCTCCAGATTGTCTTTTGAGTTCCATAATTTTCAGGGAGCATATTATATATAGACACATATGGGAAAAAAGGTGTATCATGTATGTGTCTAAATATACCTGTATACATGTATTGCACATGCATACAATACACATGCTCAGGTGCTGTTCATTTAGATGTATATTTCTGTCAGGACTGGAAACAATGGAACCCATTTCAGCACGTTAGGTGAAAAATGAGTTTATTAATAAGTAGATGGCCCCTTAATCCTCTGGAATCACACTCAAAAGCTACAAAGCCAATGCATTTCCCAGGGGAAAAAAAAAATAGAAGCTGGTTGTGGATACAGCCATTAGGGACTCTGCTACTTATGCTCAACACCCCGCCCCCAAACAAACACACAAGCAAAACTCTCCACCAGGATCTTCCATAATTGACAGAGCGATCCTATGAGTGCTTCCTTCTTCATGTCACTCTCTTCCTAGCAGAAGTCTTAAGTGGTATGTCTGATTGGTAGCACTTAGATCACACATCTGTATTTTCGCTGTAAGGGATTTAGGCCACACATCTCTATTTTCACTATAAGAGAATCTGGGGAAGGGGATCTCTGCCTTGGAGAGGTGGACTCATAACACTGGGAATTCAAAATGAGGAGGAGGGTTCAAAACCTGCTGACAGCCACAACAGATGACAAATATCCATTCCTATCCATTTCTTGACATCCCAACATCACCACGTATCTTCCTTTCATATTTAAATTTCCAGCAAGATAATGTCCCAGGCTAACATAGTGCAACTTTCTTCATACAAATAAAAACACAAGCACCCTCAACTCTAAACAAATGACAAACCCAAAGCCTTATAAGTTTCTACATCCAATTCTAAATCTAAGAAACCTCACGCTAGTTGGTCACTATTCTTCTAAATCTGTCAGAATTCCAACTTTATATTTTCTTATATGCTAAATTATGAAATAAAAATATACAAATGTAAAATAACAACAGAATGGGAAAGAGAAAAAATATTTTAAAATATGTAAATATGTGTAAGAAGCTGCAGGGAATATACTATATCCCTTATTTCTGAAATGGTTCATTATGTAAAGTTTTGGTTTTCTTTCTCTGCTACATGTTCTAGGCTTCTTTTTCCCTCTACCAGCTCCTCAAGCATTCAGGGGTCTTGGCCTGATACACCACATGTTAGTCCTCAGATATAAGGGCCTTTCTATCTCCTTTATGGTAGTTTTCCATTGCCTTTACCACTAGCTATAACAGCACTATGAAAACCAGCATACCCCTTATATTTCATATATTCATCCCTGTATCCATTATCTTTGATAATCAGAGTCAATCACTCTAGTAACACTTTAATTCCCATTCTTGGTTTTTTCCTAAGAAGCTTGTAATGGCCATAAAGCAGTCACATATCCCAGTTTTATGGAAATACACTTGTGTGCCAAGGTGGAAGCAATCTTTTCTTGGGTACTAAGATTTCCAAACCAACAAAGCCAAAAATCAGAGACCATGAAAAATCATTTTTGTCAATAGATCATACAGTGTAAAAGTGAGAGGTTATATTCTGACTTCAAATCTCTTTGTTCCCAATCTTTGGGGAAAAAAAAAGCACCACATATTATTGAGTGGTATATAACATATGCATATTCTGCAAGATGGCATTCCAGCCTCATAAGAATGGTGCCATAATATGTCTTCAATAGTCTTACATACATTAAGACCAGCAATTTCTGGGTGACAGAGTATATAGCTAGACCTCTAAATCCAATGTCTATATATCTATGCCTTAATTCTGTCCCTGTAAAACCAGTTCTAGGATCAGAAGCACTGGCACATGAATATCATAATGGACAACAAGGCATTCAATTAGTCCGCAGATATTATTCATAGAAACAAGTAGGTCAATCTAAATATCCAAATCCAAAATAGTACTGTATTTCAGCAAGGCCAAATCATTGTCCAGTTCATGGTAAGTTATCTATCTCTTCTTGGCAGGTTCATACTCTTCCCCCAGATATGGATGGTATCTACATCAGGGGTTCAGGGTTTTACCCTATGAGTCTTTACCATTGGCAAACTGTCAATCTAACATCATCAGAAACTGGCTAGATTGTATTAAAGGAAGGACATGTTGATTCAGTGCATACCTTCTTCACTGAAAACAAGCATGAACCCATTCAAAGTACTGGCATGGTTACTGACATTTTGATTAGCTGTGTCATCGTTTTTATGTGAATATTAATAATCTCCTTCACAGTGAAAGCCTTCAACTTATCATTCACTTGGAAAACAAATACTCTCACACTCTAGGTGTATTTTGTTTTCTATCTAAATACCTCTTCCTCAAAGTGCCCTGCCTGCTGTCCTCCAACTTCATTCCTTCTAGGTCAATCCATGCCAATTCAGTCTAACTATTAATCGGTGTCTATGAATGGCTGAGAAAAGTACGTTTTTCTTTCCAAGATAAATGGACCATGAGAGGTAGAGCCCCAAATTCTTCCCATTAGGATATTAATTCTTCCCCACTGTCTTTCAGGAGCATCCCTGAATATATTCTAATACTACAGAGGTCCACATCTGATATACCATAGACGATGGTCTATAAACTAAACCAAGCTCAATTTTTTTTTTCTCCTCTTTTAGTCACTGGGAGCTTCTCATAATGTCATAAGTATGAATCAATGGACTAGATGAACTTATGTGATGGTAGAGGGTTACTGGACATGCCCAAATTTATAGCTTAGTACACCAGGTAACACCCAACATGTAATGGTAATGCCCCTTCCAAATCAAACTCTTGAATGGATACTTCTGATTGGCAGAGATTTCTAACTCCATGGCTTAGTTCCAAGGAAGGCTGGGAAGGTAAATTCCTGGTATTTTTCCTTGAGAAGACAAGAAGGAATAAAGAAGGAAATAAAGAAGGAAATTTTCCCTTAACATGAACAGGAGTATTCAAAATGTGGTGGACAACCACTAATTTTGAAATACGATCATTGCTACATACTCATAGATCCTGGATGCAAATGTAATTGGCATTCTAAAGAAAGACATCGAGGCTAAGCATCAAATGAGAAAGTATTACACATTTTTTTGCATTATATAGTAGTAAACAAAACAAAGCAAAACCCCCAATTGTCTCATCTAGACTATCTTAAAGAAAGTTCAAAAAATCCACTGGAGAGAATAATTCACTTATTCTTGTTATTTATTTACAGCATATGACATGATGACTTCATTGCTAAGCACTAAAGTTAGAACAATGAGCTTGCATTCCAATGGGAAAGCTTTAAGAATCACATAATTTGACGTCAGGCAGGACTTTATGATCAGACCTTCAAAGCATAATCCCAGCAAATGAGGCAAGTCTGTTGCTGACTAAATAAAAATAAGCAATGATAGAAAAATTAGAGATTAAAAAACTCTTCAAAAAAGTGGAATTTTGATGTCATTATAAAAATGTTTGTTCAGATATACAATGAAATATATTGAGTGACCCTTATTTCCAACTCATTCTCTACTAGTAATTGAAGAGCTTAAGGAGATTTCTTGGCCCTCTCTAGTCTCTACTGTTTTCAATGCATTGTTTCCACAATGGCTAATAGCCAGAAAAGACAAAAGAATAAGCGAAAATGACAGAGTAATTGATTTTCTAGTCAACAAATTCCAAGTTGACAAATTATTTCCAGGTCAGGAAAGGTTGCAAAATGTTTCTCTATCTAAAGTGGTTTTATTTATTTATTTATTTGTTTATTTATTTATTTATTTATTTATTGGCTATGCCCACAGCATGTGGAGGTTCCTTGGCCAGGGATCTAACCCATGCAAAAGCTGTAACCAGAGTCACAGCAGTGACAATCGCAGATCCTTAACACACTGAGACATGAGGTATCTCCCTAGATAAAGTTTTTAAAAGGCACATTATCAAGCATCATCTATCTATCTATTTACCTTGTATGAATACTTAAAAATCAACCATATTGATGAATATCATTTAAGTGAATAGTTCAGGACTTTCAGCAAATGTTATACACATGTAACCACAACTACAATCAAGATGCAGAAGAGATCATCACTCAAAAGTAATCCTTTGGTCCCCTTTCCATTTGATACCTTCCCTAACTCTTAGCCATCATTTTTTTTTAATCTAGAAAAAGCTAGCATTTGTGTTTTGACCTTTTTTTAATTTAAAAATGCTAACACTTGAATTATTAGATTCTAGATAGATTTCTTGGTCTCTGCTTCTCTCTAAACTTCCTGATTTTGTCTTCTCCTAACTGCTAACAATAGCCTTCATAAGATTAAACTCATTCTGCATTTGGCCAAATTTAACTGCATATATCTGGCCTTGTACTATTGTTAAATCTGTACTTGTATATCTCTTTATGCCTGTGTAGGAAAAATTTACATAAATCCTCATCTCCACTGCCAGGCACTTATTTACCACCAGTATCAGATTATGGTGCTAAAAATATTAGACAAGATCCCTGCCCTCATGTAGATTACAATTTAAGTAAGTTGAATAAATTTATTGTAAACAAAACCCAGTATAATTGATTCTGTTGAATCTAACATATCCTGTATAATTTTAACACCACACAAAATGGTGGTGTATATAAACAGCTGCATATAAACTCTATATATTTTATGTATACAATTAAATGCATAAGTACCTAAACAATAAGTGCTTAAATCAATAAGTACTTAAACACTCATCATGTATTAAATGAATAAATTTTGTATTTTTCATTTATTGACTTCAATATTTGATTTGTTTGAAAAATCATCTGATCATTATGCAAACATAAGATGGTTTTGAAAACTAGTTTTGAGTTTTTTCTTTCATTAAAACTAATTAACAAAGTACATTTTATGACAAAAAAACACCTCCATCAACATCTCTCTATTTTTTCATTCAGTGTCTACCACCTAACTCATCAATTTGAGAGTTGAAATAATTTTTAAACTCCTATTATTTCCCATCATGTTCTGACATTTTAAAAAAAAAAGACCTCTTAAATACTAAACTTTATTATAAATGTCTTTCTTCTCTGAGTCATAAAAAAAGTTAAAATCAATTCCATAACAAAATACAGAAATGATTCAACTGAATGTGAGCAAACTAGGAAACAAAACATGCACAGTCTGTATTATATGTTACTCGGTGAAATAGAAATGGACAATAAACTGAATGAAAAAAATATACAAGCAAAGATGGAACACAGCCAAAGAGCTAGTAAATGGAAGGTTGTAATTAAGCAGGCACCTAGTGGATTAGAGGAAATTAGACCACTGCTGCTGTGTTTCTGCTGCCAGCACAGAATGCTTTTTAACTCAAAATAGTCAACAGTCTACCAAGAGGACTGTAATTATATATTCTTAATTTTATTTCACAGGGTATGATTGCAGACAAGATAAAATAACACGAATTGAGAAAACTGCCTACTATCAATGACATTAAGTTTAATATGGATATCTCTGTGAGAGGAGTTGTTAAATTTTAAGTTTAAAAAATTGGATTGTGTATTTATTTTAATTCCAGTCATGTGGCATTCAGTCAAAGCCTCCCAGATAAAAATCGAAAGGTAAATATGTGAAGAATTTCATTGCCAGCATCCTGCACAAGAAACATCTGGCATCATAATCCTAAAATAACATATAGAGAGAGCAAATGCCTTGAGCTGAATTTATAAATTCAAAGCATCTCAGACTAGAGCATCTACATTTTGAATTAGCCTAGTTTCCTTAGGAATTTAGATTGGGGGCCAGCTTTCAGGGCAAATATAAAACTCAGAAGAAATTTTCAGAGAGGTGTGTATTAGCTCCTCTTCTCTCTAGCACCATTCACGTCATCCCAACAGTACCGCCACCTACGTGTCTATAATTCTCATTCCATTGTCTAGTTACCATGGGCTCGTCCAACTCTAGATTTGCATAATATTCCCCAAAATGGGCTCAGTTTACCAGTCCTGATGCCACGAAACAAGCATCATAACTTAAATATCAAGAGTTAAATGAATAATGTCTTTATGCTCTACTCATTCGAAAGAACATTTGCTTCTAGAAGTTATATTACGACTGCAGATTGGGTGGTAAAGGATAACCAAGGCGAAATCTATAGGGAGTTGGAAAAAAAGGATTTCTAGAAATTAGTGCTTTATCTAGTGTAATCTCTGATCAACCCCTTCTTTTATTTTCACCAGATTATGTTACAGATCTATTTACTTCCTTTTCCACTGCCACCACCAGTTATAAGGCCAATTGTTGGAGTAATCATTCTAGTTCAGCAGTAATGAACATGACTAGTATCCATGAGGATGCAGGTTCAATCTGTGTCCTTGCTCAGTGGGTTAAAAATCCAGTGTTGCTGTGAGCTGTGGTCTAAGTCACAGATGCAGCTCGGATCCCGCATTGTTGTGGCGGTGGTGTGGGCCAGCAGCTGTAACTCTGATTCGCCCCCTAGCCTGAGAACCTCCATAAGCCATGGGTGTGGCAATAAAAAGACAAAATACATAAATAAATTAATAACACCAATTATTTATCATACTTTGGTCGTTCTGACTGAAGCTTTTTAAAAATAGGTAGGGCGAGTCAGTCTGCTTGTATCAAATGACCTCCAGTCTACAGAGACTGTCATGAGTATCTTCACAACAGTATAGTTAATGGATTAAAAACTCAGCCTCTCATCAAACCTTTCACAATTAAAAGAATGAAGATGTATGCAAATAAATAAAACTGAGATGTATACAACCGAGATGTATACAACCCAATATAGGGAAGAATCATTAAAAATTACATTCTCAGTTAACCTGAAATGTTTAGACTTGTGACTTGGTGAAAACTAGAGGTTGTTGAGTATGAACTTTCAAACAACAATTGTCAAAAAGAAGAAAAAGTAAAGTGAAAACACTTTTGTTATAATCCAATAATCCAATTAATAATTGTTAAATTGTTATTGAACACTTAAAATTTTATAATTGTCCATATGGAAGGTGATTTAGGGATGATTTAGCTAAATACTTTCATTTAAAATTTGATGAATTGAGTTCTTGAGATATAAAGCCATTTACATAGAATAGTGCAGGTTAAAACCAGAAGACCAATCATAACTGAGCAGGACTCTATGGGGCCTTCTCAGGACAGACCCCTGCCCCTCGTTCTCTGCGTTAGCTCCTCTCTGAAGGACCTGGGTAACAGTATCTAGTGCAAGTTTCCTGAGTTGTTTTTCAGATACTTTGACCCCGACCAAATGGGAGACATTAACTACTTGATGACCATGAGCACACAGACCCCAGCCTAGGAGAACCTAAGGATTTGATAATATTCACTAACACTGTTCTGTTAGCTCACCATCAGGCAGAAAGTTGTGCCTGAGCTGTTCACATACCTGGCGATCCCACCTGTCTCAACTTGCCTTTAAACTCATCGGGGGTTCAGGTATTTCTGAGCACTAGTTGCCCTGGACTCCTAGATGGTGCCCTGAAATAAATGCTACACTTTCATTCGTTATAATCCAGTGTCAGTACACTGGCTGTGCTCACATGGGGAGCCGACCCAAGTTTGGTTCGGTAACACTCTAACTCCTAATTTTCAAAGCAGCAGCTTACCTCAACTGCAGTGAAAACAGAGGGGTATTTTCACACTGGTCAATTCCAAGAAATGAAAATGACTGGGGGGGCCACATATTCTTCTTCCTTCAAAAACGAAATAATTTTACTAGGACTATGAAAAAAAGGATATTCTATACATTAAATTCTCAACAGAGGGTATTTCGGAGGAGCGTGATGACTGGGGTATTTCATTTTCTATGTTGCATATTATAACCAGAACATTCTAAAGTCATGCAGCCTTCCAGAGTTACCCTTTAGTAATAGTTTTATAAAAATCAACTCAAGCCTCCATTCCATCAAACTGGAGCAGGTTCATTCTTCCCCCCACTATCCAAAACTTCCTGAGGCACCACACAGGATTAGAAAGGGCACTACCAGAAGGGAGTCTTAGACTTGCATGGATGCTTTACTCTAAATCCTTGCTCCTGGTTCAATTTAAATTACTAAGTAAGACCCTGTGCCACCTCAGGTTGCTCCAGTTCTCTGTCTGTGATGTTACGCCAAAATTTGATATAATTTTTATATTACCCCTAGCAGTATAAGAGCTTTAGAATATGTGTGAGGAGTTCCCTGGTGGTCTAGTGGGTTTTCACTGCTGTGGCCCAAGTTTGATACCTGCCCTGGACACTGAGATCCAACATCAAGTTATTGAATGCCGTTGCAAAAAAAAAAAAAAAAACCTCATGACAAAAAAAAACTTTATATGCATTAATTGGTTTAATCCTGAAAACAACTCTATCGATTAAGCACATGTTGCTCCCATTTTGGAGCTAAGGTAAATGAAGCACAGAGAGGCTGGTACTCACATGTGGAGCCACAGTTTGAACCTAGGCAAGCCCAGCTGCAAGGACTACACACTCAAACATTTCTGCATGGCCTCTATTTCATCCCAAAGGTGCAACTAACATAATGCTGTTGTCTGAAACGTCTACCAAATTCCTGGTATACCAGAGGATCATTACTGCAGAACAACAAAATGAAGATTAAAAATGGGATGGCAGCCATTATTATTCTTAAGTTCCTAGCCGCAAAGAATCTCTTATTCAAGTTCGTGTCAAATTCCTTTACTTTTTTTCCCAGTTTCTCACACTGTCGTTCCCCTTTAGGGTCACCCTTTCCCCTATGCCGTAAGTCCTTTGCGGCAAAACAGAGTCTACCCTCTTAACTCTTTAATAAGCAAAGAATAACTCAAATTTCCTGTTATTGTTTTGAAGAAAGAATATATAATTTTTGTCACCTCTCCAAAGCAAGCTGGCTTTTGAAGTTCATAACCAAAAAAATTCTGTTTATTCTAAGTTTGTCTCAAAAAATTTACCCCTAATCAATGCTTCTCTTCCCACTAAAATGAGAGCATGAATATAGTTCAATTTTGTTTGATTTTTTTTCTTCCCATTGCATGTATTTTGGGAAAAAAGTTTTTTAAAATTAGAAGAAATTGTTCTAAATTATGAAGTTTGGTGTTTATTTTTTTTTTTTGTCTTTTGTTGTTGTTGTTGTTGTTGTTGCTATTTCTTGGGCCGCTCCTGCGGCATATGGAGGTTCCCAGGCTAGGGGTTGAATCGGAGCTGTAGCCACCGGCCTATGCCAAAGCCACAGCAACGCGGGATCCGAGCCGCGTCTGCGACCTACACCACAGCTCAGGGCAACGCCGGATCGTTAACCCACTGAGCGAGGGCAGGGACCAAACCCGCAACCTCATGGTTCCTAGTCGGATTCGTCAACCACTGCGCCACGATGGGAACTCCTGATGTTTATTTTTTTAAATGCCAATATGAACTGTAATGTAATATAGGGATATACTTGAGATTTGAACAGTAGAGGGTCCTTCCTAATTTTTCTGTGTATAAGTGATGGCCTTTACTACAAATTTAGGTGGATTCATGTCTGTTAAGCTATGTGATATTAGGAGAGTAATGAATCAAAAAAATTAAAAAGCTTATCTATATAAATTATTTAATGTAATAATTATAAAATATCTACAATGTAATTATTTGGAATATTAAAATTAATCATCTTAATTATTTAAGATGTTTTTCGGTTTTTGAATACTGACTGAGAACTGGATGAAAACTATAGACTCTTTATAGAGAAAAATACACATACACATATACAAAATAATTTGTACATAATAACAGAAAGTTGACCCTTGAAAAGGGTCAAGTGTCCACTGATCTCTAGGTTTAAGTTGAAAGTGTTATGTTAAATTTATTTTTAAGTGCTTATTTTCTATAGTTTATTAATATTACTTTGATTAATGAATACCTGTTTCTAAATTTAAGACATATTACCATATTTAAACAAATCTAAATTTCTTCAATTGTAATATGCCTCATTATTTTATGTTTCATGAAGGAAAAAATTATTCAGTTTTAATTGTAGGATGCCATTAATTGTGAGATGTTTCCAGGTTTCAGAGATGTTAAAAATGTGGAAAAAAGTGCATTTTAGAATTAATGAATTATGGTATTTCTTTTTTCTTTGGGGACATGAAAAATTGCTTTTACTTCACATAAATGACTATATGAATTATTAGGTCTTAGAGTCTTTGCCATCTTTCTTTATTATTTTCCAAGAACTGAATTCACTTTCCTTCAGAAATTCATACACTTGTACCTAATTTTATTGTAGACCTATTATTTTCAAAAGATTATTTTAACATGTCTGACCTTACCCTGCAAGCTCCCGACCTCTTTCTTGTTTAAAATGCTATCTCAAGACCTGAGCCCATCCACTTCTAGGAAGTAGTATAAAACGGAACATAGGCCAAGCGGACTGCAGTTTCTAAAACCAATTGTATTCATTCTCTGGAATTCTTAGATGTTGAATTTTACTGTTTATTTCAGTAGAGTCTCTTCAGAGTCTAAAACTGAGGTGTCTGCCAGACCACTCCTACCTATTGTGATTTGTCTGTTCATGTTGATGTAAAAGCCGCCTCCTCTATCTTTGACCCAAACCTTCACTTCAAATCAATCCTAACACTATCTTTCTGGCCCACCTTTGCCAGAGTTATCAACAATGCCAACATTAACTATGGGGCTGGCAAATTTTCCACCCAGAACATGGTTAGAACATGGTTTGAACATGATTTTTGGACATGATGGTTCTTTCTCATTTCATCATAAAATATATTTTGTAGTATTATCTTCATTGATATAAACCAAAGATAAAAATCAGTGATCCAAGAAAAAGCTGAAAAAGATTGAAAATATTCAAGTACTGAGAGCACTAAGCCATACCAACTTTCTACCAATGTCCAGAAAGAAGCCAAAGGTGGGAATGTGGAGAGGAATTAGCATTATTTATATTTTGATATCTTTAATTCGCCAGATGTTCAGAGAGTCATTTGACTGATGAGGTCTATCCAACTCATCAGATGTGTAAATGAAAAAAAAAATTATTTTAATCTGAGTATCCTTGAGCAAAGGAGAGCAATTAATTAGTTAGATAATTACCTTTAAGAGTAGTTTAGAAATTGGAGACTGCATACAGGACTTGAATACTAGCTTTTTGTTATCAATACTTTAATAATGACTAAGAGATTTTGACATAATGGAGCAAAACTAAAACTCAAAAAGTGTCAAGTTAATTCATAGATGTAAAAAGGTTTTCAAAGTAGTAGCAGTTAACCTGGATGACCAAATAGAGAACAGATATATAACTTCTCACATTAACACATTTATCTACTAATAGAAATATACCAAGAATTTTAAATGTTGAAAGGTACCAATGCCAAGACAGAAATTGCAGGTATGTTAGATCATTGACTTGCCTTACTATAATTTAAATTTTTATATGTATGTGTATGCTTTATGGTTTGAAAAATTATGGAAATACTTGTTAATTCACATATACACACAGAGTCTATCATCATTATTAACAAATTTCGCATTTGTTGATTCATCTACTTGCTAAAGTGTATTTGTAACCCCAAAATCAATTCTTGTGGCATTCTTTCTATCATTTGCAGACATACTCAAGCACAGAGCAGTGAAGATCTTCAGCTGCCAGCACTGGCATTCCCTTTGGAAATTGAACAAGGCAACACTCCACCTTCTAGTTTTAGTTCTCATACTATAAACAATTGTCCTTTTCACAGTTTATTTAGCACCACTCTGTTTGCATTTTTGTACTTTTCGTTGATGATTTTGGTGTTTAAAATGACCCCCAAGCATAGCGCTAAAGTGCTATCTGGTGTTACAAAAGTCAAGAAGGCTGTGACATTCCTTAGAGAGAAAATACAGGTGTTAGGCAAGCTTCATTCAGGCTATCAGTACAGGATTGCTGGCCCAAGGTTAATGAACCAACAATATATGTTAAATAGGGTGTCTTGAAACACAAAAAGAAATAAAGGACAAGTTATACACTGATTCACTGATGAAATGTTGTAACTAGAGGCTCACAGGAACCTTAACCCTTTATTTTTTCCCTAATTGCAAGGATTAATATTGGCTAACTCAGTATTCAAGGAGACTTTATAGAAAGTGACAACCATGAATAACAATCATTAACTGTCTATATATCACAGACTGCCAAGTTTAGAGGATATCTGTTTGTCTTCAGTTTCTCTTTATTAAAAGTTTCTTCTTATTTAGTGGAAGGGATTCTTCCATCATTTAAGCATCATTTGGATGGTAAATTGTCAGGATGATGGGAATCAAATCCTGTCTCTCCATAACCTTGGCAATAAAGATCTAGGCACTTGACTTAGTATCAGTCAACTGAATGCTGTGACCTAGGATACTGACTCTTGGGATGGATGTGAAAGCTTGTGGTGTGAAGACAGAGGTATGGTCTCTAATATGTTCCCAGGGGCAACTGGAAGCAGCAGCAATGTTCTTTTGTCACAGAGACCAGATTGGACAACACTGCAATGTGACCAGAGCTGGGAACTTTAATGCTGATGTTTCCTTGTTTTCTGCTCATTCTCCAAGCCTGATTCTCCAATCTTCTCATCAAGTCTATAAGTGATGGCCTGATGTACTTCCAAGGAATTTCTTTTCTGATAAGTTAGCCAGGTATTGTTATTGTGGCTTGTGACCTAGAATCCAGACTAATAAGCATCCGATGCCAAGCGTTATGTCAAGCATTGTCAAATTATACTGCAAATCTATATAAATTGGAGGTTATTTCAGAAAGCACAAAACATATGTGAGGTAAATATATATTCCTTAATATATATCTAATCTAAATTATAGTAGAGAGAACCAGAAATATCTAATCTAAATTATAGTAGAGAGAATAATATCTAATCTAAACAGTTTTATTATTCAACACTTCTGAAATGTGAAAATGAAATAAATGGAAAAAAAAACAAAACCCAAAAGCACCACAGGACTGAATAGTTTGTAAAATATATGGAGGAATTAACTAAGGCTTGCATGTTCTGTGTGGCTTCAGATACTTAACATGGAGCCACTAGGGAATATCTAATCTAAATTAGATAATATCTAATCTAAATTATAGTAGAGAGAACCAGAAATTTAAAAGCATTTAATATATTTTAAAAGATTAATATGTACTCAATAAAACTGCTAATATGTATTGATGACTTAGAGTTAACTAAATTAGGATTTAGACTTTAAATCATTGACTGATGAATTGATCTTAATTTTCACTTCCTTAGAAAGAATTTTAAAGATTTTTTTGGACTTTTTTTTCAATCTTTCTGAACTTTAGGGTGTGACATTTTCTCCTGCAAGAATATTTTGGAATTATAAAATATATTTGAATTGCCTTTCAACTCCACCAGAATGTGTAAACATATACCTAAAACAGAATAAAAAACTAAGAAAGCCAAACAACTGTTCTATAGAGATTTCGTACAAATGTAAGTTAAGAAATTTGACAAATTCTGCACATTGGTGAGATACAGACAACTCAGTATTCATAGGGTGATTTTCCTGGCATACAGGCATGAAGCTATTTGCTTACACTCTCTTCCCTAGTGGCTCCATGTTAAGTATCTGAAGCCACACAGAACATGCAAGCCTTAGTTAATTCCTCCATATATTTTACAAACTATTCAGTCCTGTGGTGCTTTTGGGTTTTGTTTTTTTTTCCATTTATTTCATTTTCACATTTCAGAAGTGTTGAATAATAAAACTGTTTTCACAGATTATATTTCCCAAAATTGTTTAGTTATACTTGCAATTTCTCTATACTTGCAATTTCTCTCACATCTTAAAAAAAGACAGTTTCTGGTCCCACATGTTGAAGTGTTGAAGGCCCCAGGGGAAAAAATAAGATTTTTGTTACTCCAAGATTAAGCCTATAACTGAAAGCAGTTAGAAACACTCCGCATATACTAGAAATACAACTGTCAAGTTCTAGAAAGAACCATCATTATACCCACCTGAGAAGCAATAGCTGACACAAACCAAAAAGAGCCTCATGGGTGCTGAATGTCTTGGCAGCTTCTAAATCTAATGTCCTTGGTGTTTGTAAACCAAGTTAGCAACACCAGGCCATCACAGAAATACGTCCACATGCCATCTATTCAAATAAAATCTGTTAAAGTTAAAAAGGAAATATACCAACAGTAAAAAGAGACCAACCAAACTGACACAGTCTTCTTCATGCACACTTCTGCATCTTCATGTAGAAGATGGCAGAGCCAGACAGCCAGCCAGATACTCTTCATTGTGTTATCTACACTGTCTGTAAAATAGCCCCCCTCATTTGTAGTAGATGTTTTAGAAACCTTTTCCTGAATATATATTAACACTCGATTTTATTTATTTATTTTTTTATGGCTGTACCTGTGGCATATGGAAATTCCTGGGCTAGAAATTGAATCGGAGCTGCAGCTGAGGCCTATGCCACAGCCATGGCAACACTGGGTCTGAGCCACATCTGTGACTTACTCCACAACTTGCAGAAATGCGAGGTCCTTAACTCACTGAGCAAGGCCAGGGACAATGTTGGGTCCTTAATCCACTAAGCCACATGGAAACACTTTACCACTCAGTTTTATATAAGATGGATAATGGAATTATTTTTCCCAATCTTTTTAAGCATCCATTAAGACAACTTAATAAATATTATTCATAATTTTATATAGTTTTAACAAATATTGTTAATATTGTTAAAATGTCCATACCACTCAGAGGCGTCTATAAATTCAATGCAATTCCTGTCAAAATTCCAATGGCATTTTTCACAGTAAAAACAATTCTAAAATTTATGTGGAACCACAGAAATCCTAAATAAGCAAAGTAATCCTGAGAAAGAACAAAGCTGGAAGCATTGCACCTCCTGATTTCAAACTATATTTGAAAACTATATTTATCAAAACAGTAAGGAACTGGCATAAAAATAGATACATAAACAATGGGACAGATTCAAAAGCCCAGTAGTATACCTTCACACATAAGGGCAACTGATATTTATTTGACAAGGCAGCCAAAATAATCAATGAGGAAAAGATAAGCTTCTTCAATATAAGATGGAGAAAACTGGATAATCACATGACATGGCACATCTCTACCTTATAGCACGAGCAGGAATTAACTCAAAACTGATTAAAAACTTAAACATAAGTCAGAAAACTATAAAACTCCTAGCAGGAAACGTAGGGGAAAACTTCCATGATACTGGGCTTGGAGATGAGTTTTTGAAGCTGACAACAAAGGCACAAGAAACAAAAGCAAAAGTAAACAAATGAGGTTATATCAAACTAAAATGCACAGAAAAAGAAACAATAAAATAAAAAGGCAACTTATGTAGTGGAAGAAAATATTTGTAAATCATATATCTGAGAAGAGGCTAACATCTAAAATATGTCAGAACTCATATAATTCAATAGCAAAAACATAAACAATCTGATTTAAAAGAGGGCAAAGTATATGAATAGACATTTTTCCAAAAAAAGACAACCAAATGGCCAAGATATAAATGAAAGGATACTCAACATCACTAATCATCAGGGAAACACAAATTGAAATGACAGTGAGATGACATTTCACATCTCTTTGAATGGCTGTTATCAAAAGGACAAGAGATAAGAAATGTTGGCAAGAATGAGGGGAAATGGGAACACTTGAATGCTGTTACTGGGGATGTATATTGGTTCAGCCACCATCGAAAACAACGTGGAGATTCCTCAGAAAACCAAATATAGAACTACCACATAATCCAGAAGTCCCACTTCTAGGTATAAATCCAAAAAAAATCAGGATCCCAAAAAGATATCTGCATTCCCCTGTTGATTGCAGCGCTATTCACCATAGCCAAGATATGTAAACAACATAAGAGTTCATCAATGGGTGAGTGGATAAAGAAGATAAAGTATATACATACAACAAAATATTATTCAGCCAAGAGAAAGAACATTTTACCATTTGTAACAATATGGACAGAACTCGACGGGGCTATACTAAATGAAGTAAGTCAGAAAGAATAAGACAAATACTGTATAATATCACTATTTTGTGGAATCTAGAAAAAGAAAAAGAAAAAAGTCACACTTACAGAAAAAGAAAGTAGAATGCCAGGAGCTGAGGATGAGGTAAGTGGTATATGATAGTCATAGGGTAGGTACAAACTTCTAGTCATAATATTAAAATTTTCTGGGAATCTAATGCACAGTATGGTGACTATAGTTAACAATGCTGTATTATATATTTGAAAATACCTAAGATAGTAGATCTTAAATGTTTTCATCACGAAAAAGAACCAGTAATTATGTGAGGTGATTAAGGGGTTAAGTAACCCTATTGTGATGGTTATTTTGCAAAATGAAGTGTATTGAATCACTATATCATATACCTTAAAGTTATGCTGTTATATATTGATTATATCCCAATAAAGCTGAAAACAATATATGTAATACATTAAATGATAATAACATATGAAGAAAAATAAATCAAGGTAAGATGAATAATTTCAGGTTGTGTTGTCTCCTCTCTGGTGACAGTTGTGAATCAAGTGGGAAATAAGCTACTCAAATATCTGATGAAATAGAATAACAAGTACAAAGATATTGAACATGTTTTATAGGTTTTACAGGTTCAAAAAAATTGCAAATTGACTGGCATATCTGGATCTATGAGAACAAGGAGGAGAATAGAGGTTGAGAGCATTAAAATGGAAGCCAGATAACTAGGACTTTAGATTTTAGGCTTGTGGAGATGGGTCATCACTGTAGAGCTGTGTAGGGGATAACAAAATCTGCCATGTTGGAAAGAGTCACCCCAACTGTGTAAAGAGACTAATCTGTAATGAGACAAAGGTGATTCCAGAGAGAGTTATAAGTCTACTGCAAAAGTCCAGGTAAGAAATGATGGTGTTTGGGATGTGGATGGTACCTTTGGAGGTATTAAGAATTACATTCTATAATAGATGGCAAACGTAGAGATGATAAAGTTGGTTTAGACAGAGGGTAGGAACTAAGGAAAGCAAGAAGCCAATGATGACTTACAAGTTTTTGGCTGAGCAGCTAGAATAATGGAATTGACTTTTGCTAGCAGGGAGAACTGTAGGTGAGAAAAGTAAATTTAAGAAGGGATATCAGGACCACGATTTGTAATATATAAATTTGAGAAATCTAAATGGAGGTATCTATGGCACTTGATTTGCCCGGATTTCATCAAAGTGGTTCAGGCTGCAAATATAAATTTAGAGATATCACAATATCCATATACTTGAAGCCGCATATGTAATCTGAGGATATCATTGGAAGTGAATAGTTGAGTTGACAGGACAAAACTTGAAGACTGAGCAGTGAGCACTCCAATGTGTAGACCTTAGGAAGAATGAAACCAACAGAGCAGATCACAGGAAGAACAGCTCATTAGGTAGAGGAGAACCAAGAGATAATTTCATCCCAGAAATCAGAAGAAAGCATTTTAAGGAGAAGGGAGTGATCGAATGTTTCAAATGCTGCCAATGGGGTTCAAGACATGCTGCCCCAAAATATGTCACCTTCCATACCGAATATTTTCAGCTGAAGGAGTTTAACAAAATGGCAAAAACAGAAAGGTCACTCTGACCTCCACTCCCCACTCTTTCACTTCTTCCTTGAAACAGGCCATGAAATCCCTATGTGACAGTTGCCCTCCCTATATACCTGGAGGAACAGAGCATCCTTATCTCCAAAGACAGAGGGAAACCCAGGAGAATATGAACAGGTCTTGCTTAGTTTCCCCAGTTGGCTGTACTGACCCCCTACTCTGACCTAACCTATGTCTACAAGACTGCATTCTTCATCAAACCTACTAAGTGTTAAAATACTCAGGTGTGTTTTTTTGGGTCTTCATTTCCTAAATAAGGCTCCCATGTCACATAAAACTTATATAAATTTGTATACTCTTCTCTTGCTAATTGTTTTTTGTCAGTTTCATTTTTGGACCCAGCCAGGGACTGTGAGAAGACAGCAGAATACTTTTTCCTCCCCTCCACTGCTGATGGACAAAGTCTGCACCTGACCCCATGGAAGTCAGTGGTGTTATCCACAGCTGCCAGGAGCCCAAAATGCTATGAGGGCATCTTCTCTCTGGAGACTATGGGGCAATTTCTAGGGAAGGGTTGTCTTCTGTGAAGAAGGACGCCAAGAACCTATTTCCCAAGATCATGAAGCGAGATATCCCTTCACATCTATAGGGAAGGCAGCTTGGCAATATTTTTAATTTTTCTTACATCCAAACCTGGGCTCACTAACTTTACCATGCAAAGCAAGTTCTGCCCCAGGTGCAACTTCCAGAAGCGAACCAAGCCAGAATCTGTGAAAAACTGAAATGGCCCAGAGACTGGATTAAATGGCAACGGAGGTAATCAAGGTTATGCTCCTGAATCAAGAGAAACGTCTCAGGTAGAAGGGAGGAGTGGGGTGATTTCCAAATTGATTAAGTAAATAAATTATAATCACTCAAGGTACTTCGTGATTTTACGTAGGCTTTTATAATTTAGAAATCAGTTATTTCAATGCTACCTGTTGAAGAAGGTACCTCTCCCACAAGATTTTAAATTCCCTGATGGGAATTTTAAATTCACTCCTCTGTATGTCTTTAGGTCCTAGCACAATGCAAGGCCAAGATGCAGGAGTTCCCTAAGTGTGGTACCAAAACCCAGTCTCAGTTACCATGTGAATAGTTGTCATGGCCTCAGTTGCCCTGCTCTGATACCTTATGGTTCACTCCTGGTTTGAGCTCCAGACTATCTCAATATTTGTGGGCTCTTAAGTTGCATGTATTGGACCATATCTCCATAATACACTTCCTGTTGCTGCAGGATTCAGCTCCTGCTACCCATAATTTAGCTCAATTGACCCCCAAACACTGTGTCCTCATAATAATGCCACTAAGGAGGTGGGCGAAGGCATAGTTATCACCATTTGTTCCTGGAAAGTTGAGGAAAACTTTGTTCAGACTTATATTGAAAACCAAAGGAGTGTGCATTCTTTTCTGTTTTTTCAGGTTTATGCCATTTGTTTCTCATTCTTTGGAAAGAATGAGAGAGCCATGTTTTCCATTAGATATCAAGGATCAGGATGAGATTAACTAGGAGGTTAACATGGATTAAATTTCAGGGCCCTCACTAGGTCACACCCCTTCCAAGACCCTAGCAGGGGTCTCTGGAGTTATGTATTTGTAGCTGTGTACTTCCATATTTAAAAAAAATTTAGAAACTTCAGACACCACAAAATCTGTATCTGCCTGCCCAAAGCCTTCCAGTCGATGGACCAGAAGTGAAGCAAACCTAGTCACAGAGCACTGAATGTCATTAATTAGTATTTGTTGAAAAAAAATCAGCCCTCATAATAGAAAGGCACTTGCTTAAAATTAAAAGTTTTACTTTGTTGAATATGGAGAATAATCTTTGGAGAGGTAGTAAGAGGAAGAAATTTAGTATGATTAAAATAAAAACCAAAGCTATAGGTTTACAGAAATTTCTAAATATTTTCAAAATTCTTTCAGGGCTATTATCTCATTTTAACCTATTAGTTACCCTTGAGTAGGAAACAGTATGCTTCTTATAACGTGGTAACAATATACGGGCTTTATGTTTTGATATATTAGTCTTCAATCATAAAGTTGATATTAGATCCTAGGAAGATTATTTAAATTGGCGTTTCCATATGTGATCTTTTAAGCTTGTGTTTATCTATAAGCCTAAGAAAATAACATCTGCAAATACATATACATGTTTTAATGCGTCTGGAAAGTATAGCAACTCATTTTATGGGGAACTTTTCATGTTGAAGCAACAGATTATGTGAAACCTGCATCCACCAGCTCAGTCTGCTATGACTTGTCAGTCTTTGATGTGCTCATCAATTCTCCCCTGACCATCCAGTAATTTAAAAGTGGTCACTGGGACTAAGACACAGCTTCACTAAATATTGTTCAGTTTGTTCAAGGAGAATAAACTAAAATGAGTTTTAGGGGAAAAAAAAAGTGTTTGTGGTTTATGTGTGTGTAAATTCAATCTCTTTTTCTCCACATTCTCCCAAACCCAAAATAAACAAGTGGAATTCAGGTTCGTTCTGGCTCTTTTTCCAAATATTGTCTGTCCCTGTCTCTGTGTTTCTTTCTCAATTCCCCAGTTGTTAAATGAAGTAGGATTGCAAGCTGAAAATGAAGGAAATCTAATTCTTGTTTTGTGCGAGACTCCAATCCAGAGAAACAAATGTCTCATCCACATAGGAAGGAAACTTCTATAAAGCTTGTGCATGATCGTGGTCCTTTCTCTTCAGTAATATTTTATTGCTTCCTCTATTAACAGGAGCATATTAATTCTCATGTACTTAATTTCTTGTACAGATAAGAGCATTAGGCTGAAATGAACAAAATCAAAAACTACTTGCACACGTAGAGTATAACAAAGCCAGGCTCTCACTTTTTTCTCTCTTACCTCACCACTATTTTTTTCCAAAGCCTAAGACCAGCAATAGAAAGAAAATGTTATTAACAGGAAAAACAGTGCATGCTTGTGCTACCCCTTTGTCTTTAAAGAATACAAGACAGAAGCAAGAAAAAAGTTTCCTATTAGTCTCCATAGACCAAAGTGTTGAACAGAGCCCAAATATTCCTTTGTATAATATTGTGAGTTTCTGGCTTTCCAACCTTGTTTTTGACTATGAACTGAATTTTCCTTGGTTGTCATTCAAATTGTGAAAATATTCTTATTATTTACCATTTAATATTATTGATGTGACATTTAAAAAGAAAATTTCCATCACTCATCAAATATGTTAGAGACCATTTCCATATAACTATGTAACAAATGACAACAGCTGTAAATCTCTGATCTTGGCTCTTTCTCTTCATCTGTCTCTCTCTCTCTTTTGCTTTCTGCAAAATCACTTAGAAATTTCAGTTTAGAAAACTAAATTTGCTCTAAGCAGCAAAAAAGATATTGGTAGAGATGGGCATATAAGATGTGTCATCTGAGCTATGAAACTTAATAAATAATATCAAACTTAGGAGAGGAAAAGACTTGAGTCAGCTATCCTGGCAATTTACACCACATTACCCACAATGCCCAGTACTTGGAATAGTATTTAAGAACTCATCATGATTATACAGGAAAGAATAAAAAGAAAACCCTAAGAAATATCCAAGCTAAATTCTTGAAATCAAATGTGTGGTGATAACCCATTAAGTTGTGTTGAGAAATGCTTTTCCACACTGTTTATAAATAATTGTGGTTTTTTGTTGTTGTTGTTGTTGTTGTTTTAAAGAACAAGAAACAAAGGTAATTTCGTCACACAATAAGGGATTGCACTTTAGAGCAAAAGCAGGTCTCTGCAGGGCTATCAGACAGCTTCCTGGAATGGAATAATTAAGTTTGAGATTGCTGGAGGAGACTGCAATGGTATTTTAGTTTATAGCCTCAAAGCCAAGGGGACCCATTACAATGAAATAAGTGAAACTGTGCTAGTTCCTTGTAGGCCAAGTACCTGAGTGACATCACCATCATCAAGGAAACATACTTAAATGATACCAGGCTACATTTAACAATAAGTGGACAACCTTTCTCCATGCAGGGATGAAACCGTGATCCCAGAAAAGGGACCTGACAGAAAAGGAGACAAAAAGGAGGAACAAATAGTTAAAGAGTCATTTGGGAGTCTAGAGAGCTGATAAACAGTCATGAGAAAGTCCCTAAAATCTGATATTCAATGTGATTTAGCTGAATTCATTTAGAAGCCAGTTTCGCCTTTTGACTTCCAGATAGAGTGTCTCTAAAAGTCAGAGTTTTCTGTCTCCAGCGAGTGAGGTGGGAAACACAGTCGTGTGGAGTCATGCAATTGACCCTGAATGACACACTCTCACAAACACCAGAAGCACCCAAAATCTTCTGAGAATCATTAAGTTCTGAGATGAACATATCATAACCTGAAATAGTGTGGCACACATGTCAAGGATTAAACATAAGTGACTTAATCTTGATCTTTTTAATAGTGAAAATGGACACTAAAATGTGTCTGTTGAAAGCTAAGGACTATTAGACTCTACCTATCTAGTCATCTACAGCACTGAAAAAAAAATATTTTGCATGAAAAAAGAATCAATTATCACTATGAATGCTAATTGCCTGGATTCCAGTTTAAGCAACATCACAAGTAAAATGAACAAACAGAACTTGAGACATGAATAAAACACAACTTTCTTTTGTTCTCCCGCCATCCCTTTAAATAGTACACAGTGGAGGGTATCTTCCTGTGTCCTGGAGGGAAGTTCAGGTAGGTCCCAAGGCTTTTTTTGTATATTCTTAGGAAATAGATCACAATATGTTCACTTGAATTTGCAAATACTATGTCACATCAGTAATTAGAATATCCATTCTATACTTAAAACACCCATCTTGATGTTGTTTGAAATCTCGAGGAAGGTGGATGAGGGTGGTGACTGGCCCTTCTGCTGTCTCCTGGCTCCTCTCATTCTCTACTTCCAAGCTGCTGTTTGTCTTCTTACAGGATATACTTAACTGGGTGGCTTTGTACTATCTTGGCAGAATTGATGGGTAAAACTCTGGGTGCCTTCAGTGCAATGACCAGATAATCAAAGCTGACTCTTCCTCTTATGATCTTGATGTTATGAGCTTCCGAATAGTTTTAGGCTTCTCCTCTTGCCTGAAATGCCCTTGTCCTGGGTTGCTTTGTTTCTCCTATGTGGACCCCTTGTGCCTCTGCCCAGGACCAGGGACATCCAGAGTATATTCCACCCCTCATTCCTTCCTCCTCAGATCCCTGCTGGACAAGCCCCCCAAAATCCTCATAGCACATCCCAGCTTTGTTCACCAAAAACAATCATACCTCTTTTTCCTTGACAAGCTTGGAGTGGGTGGGCCTATCCCAATGCAGCCACCAAAGCTGGTAGTCAGGTCTTCTCTCTTTCTCTGCATTTCCTGGGCAGGAAAGACCTCAGAACTTATTCTGCTTTACTTGCTTAATTTCTGACTGTTTCAAAGGTCACCAACTGTGCACCTAGAAGCCCATGCTCTTCAAGCTTGAGATTGGAAAGAAACTCAGCTCCTAATGCTGCTCCATCAAAAGAAGATGGAATAGCCAAGCAAGGCAACAGCTCTCTCTAAAGAAATGCCTTTACTAACCCCTCTCCTAAAATCCCCTCTTCACCCTGTCATCCTCTTAGAGAGCCTCAAAGGACATGAGGGTATTCAAGAAATAAAAGAGTAGGTTCTTAATCAGTTTCTTTTAAAATCTCCATGGGTAGATTTGTTTCACACTCACTTTCGCAACTGATATTAACAAAACAGAGTCTAGGCTGAAACCTAAGCCAGAAGAATCCAGTCCTATCCCACACCCTAGAGTCATATAAATGTCATATTATCTTTGACTGGAGATAAGCTTATTAAGTTTACTAAATTAAATCATTAGAATGCACAAATTAAATGTACAGCTTCCAGGAATGTCACTCGGGTGAAGCTGAATGGCTTAAAAATGAAGTGGAACTAGTCTTTACTTGAGCAGAGCCTATCAAAGCCACTAGTGTTGGCAGATTCTAACAACCAGAGCAATATATTGCAGCTATCAGTTAAAAGGTGGGATGGTTCATTTATTCAGCAACATATTTAAAGTAGAGGGAAAATTAAATTTTTACCTGTGGAATTATCTAAAGGCAGAAAGCTGAGGTTTCAAGTGACCTTAAGGCTTAGTGGGTCATAGGCTATCAGATTTCAGACAATAAATGAGCCATACCCCCACCACTAAACAATCTCACACATACATATACACACACACACACACACACACACACACAGAGAAAAATGCTTAAAATATTGCATACAATTTCAGCCATGAACTCTAGATTAAGCACCCCTCAGTTGTAGTTTTCTCCAAGCTAGGTTGCTACCTGGAGGAGCAATCTGTGTGTTATGTAATACTGTGGTTATAGCCTCTGACAAACAATCTTCTGTTAGCAGATTCCCTTAATAATTATAATCCAAAATAGAAACAGTTATGAACACAAAGGTATTCCTTCTAGATTATACTCCTATTTTCTTTGTTTGTTTGTTGCTTTTTAGTACCACACCCATAGCATATGGAAATTCCCAGGCTAGAGGTTAAATTGTAGCTGCAGCTGCTGGCCTACACCACAGCCACAGCCACTCTAGATCCAAGCCACATCTGTGACCTACACCACAGCTCACAACAACTCTGGATCCTTAACCCACTGAGTTAGGCCAGGGATTGAACCGTGTCCTCATGGATACTAGTCAGGTTCATTACCACTGAACCACAACAGGAACTCCTATTCCTATTTATATGCAGTGTCAATCTGGGTTTTCTATCAGTCTCCAAATTTAGCCATTATATCACAAATATATAAAACTGTGTAAAGGAGATTAAAATAATATAAAAATAATGAAAATTCAAAGTAGGGAGATAGAAAATACAGAAATGCCTGGCCTAAAAATCACTTTATTTTTGTTGCAGAACTCAATAAGTGCAATATATGTAAATTCTTTAAAAAATATATATTAGCAGTTTCTATATTTGCAGAATGGGGAGGAATAACAGATAAAAATCCTCTCCCACACTTTCTATTCATGACGATATTAGATAATAACAATCTTTTATCTCTATCAGGTGCTCACCAAATTTTTGTAGCATGAGCAAATTTTTAGTTTAAAACTATAGTAGAAATAGCTCTCTCACTCTCTTATTTTTTATTTGTAATTAAAGGGAATTAAAGATGTGAGCAAATAGGAAGATTCATTGATAAACAAATGGAAGTAAATAACTGAAAGGGGAAAGATCAGACAAACGGCTTCTTGCAACCCTATGTCACCTGTAATTTCTTTGGAAACTTTTTGTGACAAGCGACAGTTATCTTGCATAATGAGGATTTCCTCGGCAATATATGAGCAAATATATATGTGTGTGTGATGATGTTCGATCTCATTCCATGAAACATCAATGAGTATCTCATTAAGATTATCACCTTTTTGGCATGTGCTCACTAATTAGAAATTCAGTTTGAAAGAAAAAATGTTTGAAAATTAAATGATACATTTTTTCTATAATGTTGAAAATTCTTTGCCGTTTAAGATTGTTTCCAATTTATTTGATTGAATTTTAAAATTTCCTCATTCTCATAAATGTTTTTATCATGGCAAAAAAAAGAATTTTATAAAAATCTAAAAATGACTATAGACAATATTCACGGAGCTGCACTTCTCTCCTATTAAATCTAGAATTGAACACTCTACTCAGGAAATCGTCAAATGACTAGGTTCACTGGAGCTTGGTGTCAGATTGAAGTTTTCACTATGTTACAATAAGACCAGAATATTTTAAATCCCTGGGGACTCAGAAAAAAGAAATTCATAGTGTGGGGACAATGACAAGCTAAAGGGCATTGCAGATATACATACCGGTGAACAGGTAATTGTATACGACCATATATAAGTAACCTGGGATTTTGGGGACTTTAGAATTTTATCGATCTCTGAAAGCGGGTGTAGATCAGTGTTATCACACTAACTTTCCCTTTTTATAGCAAATAGTTTGTAATACATGCTTTACCACTCAAAATGAAGATCACAGATATGAAAATCCACCTAGTTTTATAGAGGGTGTCTATACAAGTAACTATCTGGCATTTTAAGAACAAATGATAAGAAAGTAGTTTGTTAGGGAAAAAATTCTGAAGCTCAGTATGTACACTCTTAGGTATAATTACATGAGATCTTATGAAATAGTCAAATGCTGGCCTCAGTCTGTAAAATTATATAAATGCAAAACTATAAATGTTCCTGATGCAGGTATGAAGCTTTGGGCACTGAAATTCTATGAATAACTTGCTATGGATGAAATGATTTTGTGAAAGGGTGGCTGATAGTAGGCAATTCTGGGTAAAATTTTCAACAAAATAAAGGGCAATAGAACCTCATATACACAGTAATGTGTGCTTCTAGAAAAATGTGTAAAATTATTCAAGAAGTCTTTATATCACTCTCGCTAAAAAAAAAATATAAAGAATTGAGTTTCTGTTCAAATAAATATGAACAGAATGTTTTTCCCCCATATAAATGCTCTGTGTGCCATTTGAAAATCATGTGGAATTAAGGATACTTGCATATATAATATTTCTGGTCTCTTCTCACTAAAAGACTAGTAGCACCCACTTCCAATTATGACAGGAAATAGATGCTCTCATATATTTTTTAAATGGCAAAGAGAATAGTCACTTGGATAATTAAATGTGGAATGGACATTAAAGTCCCTCTAGCAGAGATTAGTAACTGGCTTCAAGAAGACCTGCTGCAATTTTTTTGGCAAATGATGTCAATGTATCAGGTAAATAACTGACACTTTTAAACTTACACAGCCCCTCATTTACCTGACTATTTTATGCATTTATTTCTCCCATCTCCTAAAATCACTGAGTAAGAAATAAATTTAGTACAATTCTCTTATTTTACAAAGAAGTAAACTGAAGAGTTCAGGTGGACATCAAATTAAAAATAAAATAAAATCTTGCTTGCTGCTTTTTTTTTTTTTTTTTTAAGGGCTGCACCTGTGACACCTAGAAGGGCCAGGGCTAGGAGCTAGGGGACCAACTGGACATGCAGCTGTGGCCTACGCTTCAGCCAAAGCAACACCAGACCTGAAATACATCTGCAACCTACACTGAAGCCTGTGGCAACACCAGATTCTCAACCCACTGAGTGAGGCCAGGGATCGAACCCACATCCTCACAGAGACAATGTCAGGTCCTCAACCCACTAAGCCACAACAGGAACTCTGCTAACTGCTTTTTCATACTAAAGATTTAAATCCACAAACTTAAAAGATAAATAGCAGAGGGATTTCATGTAAAGCATATGTGATGTTATTGAGTGAAATTTTTCCTAGTGCCCCCAAATCAGTGACCAGAATCTAAAGTTGAAGACAAAGAGGCACTAACTACCCAACACTTTAAGGAGAGTGGGTCAATGGCTGAAGGCAAACACTGTCCATGCCCTCCATCCCTATCCCCTACCCCAGAATCCTGAGCTGACTATGGGTTTGGAACACCAGCCTCAACACTACCATGAGCTGCTATCTTATCTTCTTCCCCAAATTAAGAAAGAGGGTGGGTTGATGTGGAGTAAAAGAAAAAAAGACATTAGGTTCTTTTTCTTGTAGAAACTGTAAGGTTTTGGATAAAAATATTAACTCCCCTCCTCACAGGGAAGAGGGTGCTGCTTCTCAAAAAATCTACAGTACTTAGAAGTGGGCTCTTGCAGGAAAGAGAGCTGGTACACCGCTCCTTCAGTTGGATGTCTTTTAGGCACTAGACTCCACAGAGCAGGACAAGAAAATCAGAGGTACAGAACTGAAAGGACTAAAATGCCCTGTTTTTAGTATTTGTCATGTTAAAAATGTATGAGTTTCTCAGCGATCAGGGAACTACAAAGAAATGTCTGAGCTATCTTGAGAGTAAATCATAATTGAGGACTGACCTCAAAGCAAGAGAATGACAGCGGCACAAACTTCTGGATATACTACCTGATACAGGGGTTAAGAGGAGGGAAATTTGAGTTCAGGGCTGACCTTTCAGATCAGGGAAATTGCAGTGGGAAACTGCTATGGATTCTCGTAAGGACTCACATATACAACCCAACAGAGCAAACATTTGGATGTCTGCCACACAGACATCAAGAACAAGTCTGTATTGGTTTCCTATGGCTGTCATAACAAATTACCACCAACTAGGTGGCTTCGACCAATGGAAATTTCCTACCACACAGTTCTGATGAGTAGAGGTCAAAAATCAAGGTGTCTGAAGTGTTGGTTCCTCCTGGAGGCTTTGAGGAAGAACTTGTTCCATGCTTCTCTCCCAGAATCTTATGGCTGTAGGTGATGCATGATGCTCCTTGGCCTTGGATGTAAAAGTCCAGTCTCTGTCTCCATTTTTGCTCAGCCTTCCTCTCTTATGTCTCAGGGTTTTCTCCTCTTCTTTCTTTTATAAGGATGCTTATCATTTGATTTAGGAACCATCCTATAAATGCAGGATGATCTCATCTGGATATCTTTAAAGTAATCGGCAAATACCCTCTAGGACTTGGACCTATATTTTTAGGGTCATTATTCAGCCAATTGCCATCTGTCCTGAGAAGTTTAATAGCCCAAAAGAGAGGATTTTGCCATTTACCTCTGAAAGGATAGGAGTAAACTTGTCTCCTAAGCTGTACTCTCAATTCCTAAGAGAAAAAACCCTTGGCCCTGGAACACAGAGCGGGTGGAAGTATCCCAGATGCTCTTCAGGACTCCCTCCCTTCAGGTGCTGGAGCCAGGAATCTAGTCTGTGCTAAGCAGAGGCGAGGAGATGACATTTTAAAAGAGTATAAGGTTAGGGATTTCCTGTTGTGGCTCAGTGGTAACAAACCCAACTAGTACCCATGAGGATGCAGGTTCAATCCCTCGCCTCACTCAGTGGGTTAAGGATCTGGCATTGCCATGAGCTATGGTGTAGGTCGCAGATGCAGCCTGGATTTGGTGTTGCTGTGGCTGTGGTGTAGGCCTGCAGCTGTAGATCTGATTCTACCCCTAGCCTGGGAACTTCCATATGCCTCGGGTGAGGCCCTAAAAAAAGGGGGGAATAAGGTTCAACTTTCTAACTGGTCGGGTTATAATAAGTGAGAGTGATTAAGAATAAGGAATCTCTCAAACATTATTTAAGGGACCAGAAATGGAGATGTAATAAGCCAAAGTAAGAGACTGAATAATAATAAAAAATGCTTCTTTTTTAAGCAACTGAACTCAGCTCAACAATTGGTTATATAAATCTTAAATGGTTCGAAAAGTATATGTATTTTTTAATTGTCGTTTCCCCAATACAACTTTTTTTTCCTACTGTACAGCATGGTGACCCAGTTACACATACGTGTATACATTCTATTTTCTCACATTATCATGCTCCATCATAAGTGATGAAATATATATACATATTTTAAATGTTTGAAGGGAGTAGTCAAAATGTGAGTGGAAGGGGCAGGATACCAGGTTTGGATTCTACCTATCTAGAAGTTATCTCCTCTGTTCGGTACTGAAATCTGGTTTGATACAATATCATCTCTTTCTTGAATAGTATATTTAAAAATTTATCAATATACCCTTCCTGCTATATCTATTGATATGTTTTTCATGAATATATAAATACATGGTTTCTTGCATAACAAGGATTTATAGTAAATCTGAGCTGAGACAATTGCATATTATATTTTATGGCTGGAATTTGGAGAAGATGAATAGAAAAGTGATTTGATGCAAAGCACATGAAATGTAACTCAAAACTGCAAAATATAACATCTCAGCTCATATTTTAGATAAGTACAAAGGGCTGAAATTAGTAATAAAATTGCAAATTTTTAATGGATAAAAATCTCACACTAACTGGAAAAAATCCATTGGAATCTACATCCAATTAAATTAAATTCAATCACATTAAATCTTAATTACTTACATATTACTGTGAGTAGTACCAAGAAGTCAAAAGATACAGATCCTGTCTTGATAGAGATTAAAAGGTAATTGGAGAGATTAGACTTGAAAAAATGAAGAATTTAGATAGCAGTGAGGAATAATTTATAAAGAGTATTTGTAAAACAATAAGTAATGTAAGACTTCAGAGGGAAGAGAATTAAAGAGGGTCAGTCAAGAAGTCTTTGAAGAAGTAGAATTTGAAGAGTGGAAGAACTACCATAGGGAGCAGTGTCAGGTGAGAGAATCACATCTGTAGATATAGATTCAAATTAATAAAATAAATCCCTTGATACACCATTAGTCTACGTTTAGAGGCTGACATGTTTACCACTATTAAAAAAATGTATGCATTACATCATAACCCTATGTAAGAAAAAATGAGTATTGACCAATTCTTCTAGAATTTTTGCTTCCGGAATATTCTGGAAAACTATTATAAGTATGAGAGAGTTTCTGTTAACAAATCTTCTGAGCTATTACAAAGGCACTGAGCTTTAGTATTAATGAACCTGGATGAAGAAAAATTATGAAAGTCAATTATTTCAAAGAAGATGATATCTAAGAGTTCAAAAATTATATTTTCAGAGATAAATATATTTTTCCTACACCAAGATTTTTCATGCAATATGTGGTGAGTTTTAAATACATTATTACCCACATGCTACTCAGAACCCCTCAGTTTTTTGGCTTGTTTCCTATCTATGTAATGACCCTAACAACTAACTTCCCTGCTAGCTACTATGGCCCCTTTTGTCATTTGTATGTTAGTTAATACTTATAGGCTCATTATTACAAGCTTGATAGAAAACTATGTCAAAAAATACAATTATAGGAGTTCCCGTCGTGGCGCAGTGGTTAACGAATCCGACTAGGAACCATGAGGTTGCGGGTTCGGTCCCTGCCCTTGCTCAGTGGGTTGACGATCCGGCGTTGCCATGAGCTGTGGTGTGGGTTGCAGACGCGTCTCAGATCCCGCGTTGCTGTGGCTCTGGCGTAGGCCGGTGGCTATAGCTCCGATTCGACCCCTAGCCTGGGAACCTCCATATGTGCGGGAGCGGCCCAAGAAATAGCAACAACAACAACAACAACAAAAAAGACAAAAAAAGACAAAAAAAAATACAATTAATACATATCTGGTTAAGTGACTAAGAATTCATGTTTATTTAACAAAATATATTTTTTAAATTATTATTACTAAATATGAATAATGGATAGATAAAAGACTTATGAGGACTGAAAATAATATAATTCAGGGGATTCTACTGAAGAAAAATAAATAAACTTCTTAAAAAGTTGTATGTAGCACAAACATAAAATTGAGGAAAAAAAAAATTTTGTATTAGTTACTGCCTGACAGTTTTCATACACATTTCCTGTATATTCCAAAAAATAAATAAAAATAATACAATTAACATATACAGTACAATTTTAAATTTCTTATAGGTTATATTGACCAACACAATTATGTAAGCAAATTATTCTTCTATAATGTACAGCAGAAAATGCCACCCCAGAATATGCATTTTGGCATAAGCAATATTTTGAGCTGATTATTTTTAGCAACAGCATATAGAGGAAAAGCCCTGAAAAGAAGTAGAAGTTACACTTTTGAAAGAGAAATTTACATTTATAAGTGAAATCTCCATTTGCAAGTGTGTCTCCCTGTATACTAGGAAGAGAAGGATGAGTCTAAGTCACAAGAAGATCTTACTAATAGAGAAAGTACTCACTTAAATCTTCATAACAAACCTTATCCTTATTTACCAAGATTTTAGTGGTAATTTCTCCATAACTGGCCTCCCCCAAACACACACACTACCTTGACTTTAAGTGAAAATGATATTCAAGCCTGAATTCTAAGCTACCTCAGAGAGTTATTCACTTTGTCCTGGGTATCTTCCTTTGTTAATCTCTCCTTTATTACAGCCAAGAACTCAGACAGAAGAAAAATTACCTTTCCTCCCCTACATCTATGTTCTTCATTTTTCAACAATAATATATCCAAGTGCAATTGAGTTAAATAGAGATTATCAAAAGCTCCTTCTTGCCAACCCTTATGCAACCTCTCCCACTTCCTATTCTCACTCCCCAAATTGCAATATTCAGGAGGATATGGCAGTGCCAAGAGATACTAAGGGAAGGAGGCATGTACTAATATGCCCACTCCAGTAAGGTCTCTACTCCTGAACAAATGAATGAATGAATAAATGAATTCTACTCAACATTTGATGATGGTCAAATATGTTCTAGGCACTTATAGGCTGGATCTCACAGAATTGAATTGTTCTTGGTTGTTGCTTCAGATTTTATCTCTCAAGCAAGATAGTTTGCTGCTTCAGAATTTTAACAGGCCTATGGTTTATTGGCAGCCCATTTCCTTATCCGGCACACTGCCTCTAGCATAATAGGTACTCAGTTCTCTTGATAGATTGCTTCTTCAGCTACCACTAAAAGCCCTTTGAAGTTGAAATACCATAGCAATAGTATCTTTTTGTAATTACTTCTCCCCCCCACCACCTTTTTTACAGCTACAGAGGCAGCATATGGAAGTTCCTGGGCCAGGGGTCAAATCAAAGCTGCAGGTAAGGCCTATGCCACAGCCAGGGCAACACCAGGTCTGAGCTGCATCTACAAATTATACCACAGCTTTATGGTAACACTAGATTCTTAACACACTGATCGAGGCCAGAGATTGAACCCACATCTTTTTGGAGGAAACATTAGGGCCTTAACATGGTGAGCCAAAACATGAACTCCTGTAATACTTCTTGTTCTCACCACAGTCTTAGTGAACCAATGAACTTAATGTCATTAAAGAGCTGCAGCTGACAAAAATGACCTATACTCTCCCAACCATTGCCAGTCTTGTAAGATGCTCTTATGCATGTTTCACACCCAGTAAAGCTCAAATAGCACACTAAATCAGATATTTGCAATTATCAGGGATCTTTTGATGTGTTGTCACATTTGAGTCACACTCTATCACCACATCACAAATATTGCCCATTTCAGATTATGCTTTTCATCCTCTTTTTTTTTTTTTGTAATCCACATAGCCACAAAGGATTCCTTTATTTGACCTATTCATCTCCTGGTTCAAGACTAAAACAATGTAGAAGAGGTATAATGAAAAGAAAATTGGATTAGAAACACAAAGTCCTAGGTCCAGGGCATTCTCCAAGTTTGACTGTCTTCCCCCTCTCCAGGAACAAAGAGAGTGCTATAATCAATATACATATTGAACAAACTGAACTTGCCTAATCTGACAGTGAATTTTAGTCAGTTATAATGAGGACTCAGGACAGTAGCACAGCTTCCTTTATGTATCATGGACTTAAAATACAGCCAACTGCGCTTTTACTGAGACTTTAAGTCATGCATTGAGCATGTGAAGGTGAATGAATCAATTTTATTCCACTCTTTCTTTGCCTTCCACACTGCACATCTCTGAATAGATTTTTCAAATAATTCCACTGAAATCAGGAATCCAAGAGTCCCTTCTGGCAGACCTATAAATCACATGCTTTAATAGTGACTTCTATTTTCTAAGCCTTCTCTATTTTTCTATTAGTTTGCACATAAGATTTTGTTGTCTACTTCTCAACTTTCATGAAATACAAAATTATATCCTTAAGCATGGTGTTCTGATTTTCTTCTGGATCAGCTAATTTAGCTCTTTACTTTTGTTATGAGAGTAACAATTATTTATCTTGTACTTCTGTCCATAGCTCATTTTAAACTTCCAAGATTTCTATTGCTGTTACAGATTACATGTCTATACCAATGATCAAAAATCTTTTCTCTGAGCCTGCTGGCTAACAAAGCAATTTTCAAGCCAAAGAATCAAACTTATGATAAATGGTCAAGCACTTTAGAGTTGTTATCCTTATAAAAAAAAGATCCATTCAGATGACCTTGTAGAAGTCTTGAAAGTAGCTCTTTTGCCTGTTTCCTGTTTCCCTTTCACCTTAGAAGAATCTAATTATAAAAATGAGATCACTAGGCAATTTAACCTAACTGAATGCACACTATGCCTTGCCTAACTTGTTGATTCTTTTCCTAGATTAAAAGACGTAAGAATGAGGAAGTAAGTACTTAAAGAATAATTAGCTCTCTACTCCCAAGAAAGCACTTAGTAATCCTGCAGGCAGATCACGTGGTCTACATAACATCTGAAGAACTATAATAAGGAGTCAGCCAGTCTGCAGGCAATGTAGAAAGTTGTGGAATCTAACTTCCTGCCTTGATGATTCACTGACAATCTTTTCCCTTTCCCTTTAAAAATGGTCATGAACAGGCAGAATCTTCAGAGTTGGTTCTGGGGACATGAGTCCATCTTCCCCCAGATTGCTGGCCTTCTGATCAAAGCAAACTTTCCTTTCTATCAACACTTGCCTCTTGAATATTGTCTTCTGAAGGGTGGGTAGCTCAACCTGAGTTCAGTAAAAGTCTCAACACCTGGCAAAGGAATATATAAATTTATTGGCAAAGGCTTAGGAAGATAAAGGGGGTAGGGGAGACTGAATTCAGCATCTGCCTGCTGGTGCCAAACTGAAACAGAAACAGAGTTTGGGTAAAAGAAAAAAAAAATAGCTTTGTTGCTTTGCCAGGCAAAGAAGGGTCACAGCAGGCTAAATTCCTTAAAGACTGTGCCCCCCATTGGGAAGAATTTCAAGGAGTTTTATAGTAAAAAGGAGAAAAATAGGTTTTCATACAGGAATCAGGATTGGGACAAACATGCATTCTTCTTTCTTTGGGGGAATCTTAGTCATCAAAGCTGGAGTTGGGAGTTCTCTCTATGATCATGATGTTGGTATTCTGGGTTATTGCCTAGAATAACAGTACTTGCAAAAAGGGGCATATTGATCAGGGATTAGAACAAACTAGGAAAGTTCCTGAAAACACCATGTGCTAAAAATCTTTAACCCACAGGAAATTATGCTCAGGGTGCCTATGGATGATTGTGTTTAGGGTGCAATTAAGTCAGGGAGAAGTACAAGGAAGGACTCTAAGCTGTCCAATTAAAGTATTCATTTATAAAAGAAGCATAATATATATAGCTTTTCTCTTAGGTGTATAAGATGCCTATATTATTATGTGTATCCCTGGAGAAGGAACCAGGATCCTGCCCCAAAGCTGTAATATTGTTGCTTGACTACTATTCTTCCCTTCCCTGATCAGCAGCTGTATGTACCTGTCCTTAGGAACTCAGGGAAGGTCATAATGGCTGAGTGAGGCCCATTTCCTAAGAAAAAGAAATGGGGGACACAGAAAGACTTCTGTGCCCGGGAGCCCCTCAGGGCCATGTCTGGTTTCAAGATAGCACAACAAACTTCATTTAGTCATTAGATTGAACCTCACTCTTACAGTTTGATCTCCTCTCCTTTGTCAATAATGAAGGCTTTGCAATGTAGCACAGCAGGAAAAGGAATTCTGCAGGAGACAGTGGAATGAAAAGCAATCATTCTGAAATGTGCACAGATAATATGAGTGTCTAAAAAAAAAAAAAACTAAGTTGATGGCTTGTACATAGCTTTCAATCCTGAAAGGATGGCAGAGATCTATTGCTGTGACTTTTTAAAAAAATGGGAAATAAGTTGAAAGCAAATTTGAACTAATGCACAGCAAAGGAAATGACAACTTGTAGAATGATTTATTTAAAAGTCCATTTAAATACATAATAAATTAGAAATCTAAAGGAGTATTATTTGGCAGTCTTTCTGGAAAAGAAAAAAAAATATGAGGTTTAAAATGTGGCCCCTCAAAATGAAATAGAAACAAATTCATTTCTTTAAAAAAATCACTTTACAATTTATAAACTCAGAAAAATTATTTCTGAATTTAAAAAATACAAGTACATGATCAAATTGAAAGGACATGCTATCTTAGTATTGAAATTTATGAATTGCTTCAAGAATAGGACTGGCTTCTTTTTAAATATTTATCCAAAAATTTTTTTGCATTCAGATGAGTTGACAACAGCACCCTATCACCACCCCATTATCATCTCAACCATTTCCTGTGGCTAAAGAAATTGTCTTTTTAGAATGTTCATACACAATATACTTGTTTAAAATAGTTAATTCTCCATTTCTACTCCAACCATATTCATTGTCAATCTAGAGGACTCATGTGGTGACATTCTATCTTCCAATTTCAATCTTAATCACAAAAGCAAGCCTTCTAATTGTCATTATTCAATGATCGACAGATGATTTTGCACTCATTTGACCTTTTCACTGCTCTCCTGTTTGATTAGCAGCCTACTCCTGTTTTCTTACAAGAAAAGGTAGAATGGATTACCCAGGCAGAATTCAGAATATTTAAGTAGTTAAAGCATAACAACAGACCACTCCTGGCATGTAATTCAGACATTAAAATTCTAATGACTCATTCCCCTGTCACAGATGAGGAAAGGAATAGAAACAGACTAGACATAACATGGATCTGTTCCCCTGAAACTCATTATAACAGAAATTTGAGATGGTAAAGACTTCATCCATTCATGTAAATCAGTGGGTTTTTAGCTTCATGGAGAAGCAAGCCTTTGGGATTTACTGAAATCTAGGAGTTGGGGGCTATGGAATCACATTAGTTTCGGGTTCTGTATAAGAGATGTTTTCAAGATGAAACAACAGAGTGATGTGAAAGAAGGAAGAAAGGGAAGTTAAACAAAGATGTAACCTCCTTACTGAGGCATAATTTAAGAGAAAACTTGATTTAAAAAAGAAATCAGACTCTAAAGAAAAAGTTGCAATTATTTCATGACAAGAATGAATATCTTTCCTTTTCTCCCCTTCATGTTACAATAATATAATCCCACATGTTATGAACTATTCTTATCCTAGTCTATAGGAAATAATCAAAATAATCCAATAAATGCATTTCCTTAATTGGGGGGAGGTGCTTTGCTAGACATTAGTGACATCACAGTGACTAAATACAGCATGTTTCCTGTCCTCTTGGAGCCTATATTCAAGCAAGAAGAGAAACATAATTAAATGATCACACAAAGAACTGTAACATTGCCACTGTAATAAGTAATGAGGAGGACACAAGACTATTCCACAAGACATGTCCCTTTGGCATAAGGATTATTTCAAGCTAAAGGTCACAGAGCGCCAGCAGATGCAGAAATAGTGCTAAAGCCATTTATAAAGGAAATTTCCATGTGTAAAAGGTGTCTCCCTCTCCCACACCAGGAAGAGGAGGACTTGTATTCCTCTTATCAATGCAGAAATCACCTACTGACTTAAATCTGCATAAGAAACCTTGACTAACATTTTGTTTGTTTTAACTATACTTTCTCTGTTCACCCTCCCCTGCCTAGAAACCTAAAACTTCTTTTCCATTGGTTTAGCCTAAGATGTTATGTCAATTTAAGTTCTAAACACCCCTTTGGGTTACTCACTCTTGGGTGTTTTTGAGTATACATGTGATGCACATGTCTATACATTTCTGTTTCTCTCTTGTTAATCTGCCTTTTGTCAGTATAATTTACAGATCCCAGCTGGAGAACCTAAAATGGGTAAAGGAAAAGAAAATTTTTTTATCCCACAAACATGTCAGGAAGTCACACAGTGACTATGCAGACTCATAATGGAGAAAATGACCAAGGTGGGAGGTCCTGGAAGGGCTGACGAAGGAAGTGGTGATTGAGACTTGAAGAAGACAGAGAGTCAGTGAAGGGGAGGGAGGACTACTCTCCTCTCTCCTGTAGAGGAAACAGTCTTAACGATGGCATTTGGAGTGGGTAAGCAATGAGATCCTGCTGGTTAGCACAAGGAACTACATCTAGTCACTTGTGATGGAACATGATGGAAGATATGTGAGAAAAAGGATATATATATATATATATATATATATATATATATGAATGACTGGGTCACTTTGCTGTACAGTAGAAATTGACAGAACACTGTAAATCAACTATAATGGGAAAAAATCATTAAAAAAAAGAAAAAAATGCAAGGACAGGAGATAGTTTGAAACTTTTAAGGATGCGACTGTTGTGCAAAGACTTAGGGAAAGAATGGTGCAAAACATGGAGGAAAATAGCGATCAAATACAATGCGAGACTTTGCATCTTGTATCTCACATAAGGATTCTGACCTTTGTAAAAACAATGAGATGAGCATGTGCTCAGGTGTGTGTGTCTGCACAAATATAGGGACATGAGTAGATTTCTATTTACAGCACTGCATTAACACACTGTGGAGAATCAGTTGGTGGATAGTAAGGCTACAGGAGATAAGCAGAACCAGGTTAGGAAACAATTGAGACTGACCAAGTCTAAGACTATCCAAATCTGAGATGCTTGCAACTGGGATAGAGCAGGAAGTGGTGAGGAAGAAAAAATATTGTATGATACAGGTTATAAAATACTAAAAAGGTAAAAGATACTTTTGTGAACTTGAGATTGGCACTTGCCATCTACCTCTACACAAACTGAATCATGAGCCACTGCAGCCCCTGACCCTCAACAACCCTGAAAGAAGCTCAGAGTGGAGATCAGGAGTGATACTCTGCGAAAACTGGCAGAACAGGTCTTCAGGTATTTAGATACTTTTAGGAGAAGATGTTATAAGCCCAATTCTTGCATCTCCTCATATCTAGAAAATCCTTCATGGTGATGTCTGCTCCTCATGACTAGCAGCAATCTTCAGAGACTAGCAGAAATCTTCAGTAAAATGTGTGTTTGGTTTCATGTACATCCCCATTCACCAAAATTATGTATATACTGGCACTTCCCCTGGCCTCTTCGGAGTGGTATTTCAGAGCTATATGAAATGCTATCTCCTGAGCTATAGTCCTCATTTTGCCTCAAATCAAACTTAACTCTCAAAATTCAGTTGTGCATTTTAAGTCAACACTATCTAAACTGAAAAGAATTGAATAGATTAAGAAATGATATGGTAGTCATGAAATTTACTATACAGATGATACCAGCAAAAAATAAGCAAGACAATATAGAAAATTGAGAATTACTTAATCATTCATATTGTCTTTTTTACTCCTCACTACTTTTCAGTGAAGGGGAATTTATTATTCTTTATCTCAGATTTGCATATGAGGAAGCTAAACTTTAGAGAAGTGAAGTGTCTCACCCATGGTCACTTAGATTAAGCAAGGCACAGATAGTCTCTAACTCCAAGTTTGAAGCCTGTTTAATGGTTTCAGCCCTACTTGTTTGAAGTAAGTTTGTTTTGTGGATATAAACCATTAGAATTTATCTCTGACCTGATAGTTTGTTGTCTACTTTTTGAGAAGGATTTAGAATAACATTTCCCAAAGAATTTAGGATTTTATTAGGTATTGCATTAAAAAAAAGAATTCATGGTAAAAAAAAAAAAATAAAGTTTCTAAAATCTTCATTAAACAATGCTGTTTTAGTGTTTTAGATTGAACTCTTGCCCTGATTCTTCTGCCCTCATTGCATCCACACCTTCACATGGCTTCATCAGGGGTCTACTTCACCACCCCTTGACTTTGGTGTGGCCAAATGACCTTCTCTGACCAAAGGCCTGTGGGCAGAGGTAACAGTGTGTCAGTGCTAGGCCCAGAACTTAGAAGGACCTGTGTTCATGCTTGTTATCTTGTACCTCTGTGCCAGTGCTATGAGAGGAAGGGACACACCTCTGTCTACCTCTCAGACACAAGGAAAATGAAAGACACAGAAGAGCCCACTATGCCTTCAATCTTTAATTTGAAGCAGGACCCAAGGCACAACTGTCTGCAGAATGCCACCTAATCAAGTTCAACTGAGATCAACAAAGCCCCACATGACAAACAGATACATAAGAATAAATATGTTATTTTAACCCATTGAATTTCGGGGTGGTTTGGTCACAGATCACTGTGACTTCACAGAATCTTTATTATGCTAGGGGCCCAAGGATCCCTCAAGTAGAAAAGTCCTCCTCTAAAAAAGTATTAGAAAGTACTGGATTAAAATAAGATCTATCAATCAAAGATAATATTTTCCCTAAGTCTGTGTTGGTTCAATACTCTTTAGTTTTTCTGGGTGGCAAATGAACATAGTAATATGGGCCATATGTTTCAGGATGTTGAATGGGATATTTCCTATCTACTTGAAAAATGTGGTTAAATCCTCAAAGCTGCAGACAGGAGGTGATATATAACTCCCACACTCAAAGAGAGCTACAAACACATTTCCACAGAACTTAGTAACATGTGATTAAATTGGTTCTTTGACTATCAACTACCATCACCCACATCCGGTCTTTCTTAAAACTAACTAGAAGATTCATAAGGAAATTACTTAAAGGAAATACATGAGTAGAGAAGGCTGTGCCTCACTCTTTTCTTCCTCCAGAAATGAAAGAGTATTTCTGCTGTCCCACTACTACCAAGTAAAGAGAGGTGCCCCCCCCAAAAAAAAATTATTCATATAAATAAGAGCTTTCTGTAAGAGAGAAGACTAACAATTCTCTCACTATTTGGATCTTATGCTTATGAAACTACAGATATAATGACATAAAGCATGAGAGAATTCTTAAGAAAATCTGATGTGAGGCTTTCAGACTTGGGGGTAATGTGAAGAGAAAGACTGTACACACTTCTCTTGGGAAATTCAGAGGAGATGATGATTCCAGCCTTGGTAACACTTAGTGACATGGTGAAGGAAGAGCAGAGCATGGTACAGCAAGAAGGCAGCCATATGCCTTAGTTCTTCTGGGCAGCAAATGAGCAGAGAAACATATACCATATGTTATGGGACATTGGATGGGATGTTGAATGGAGCATTTCCTATCAACTTGAAAAATTTGGCTAAGTTTGGCATTTTGTGGAGCCAGAATGCATGAGTTCCCTTGGGCTGCAAGGATGCCACTGTTGGTATCTGGCTTGACCTGGAGCTATGGATTAGGGTACAGAACCACCAGGGGACAGTACTAATAAAAGGACAGAAAGAGACCAGCCCCAAAGTATTATCTATTATATATAATGCTACACAAATCCATGCATGCCTGACATGGCAGAGTGTATTAAGAGCCAGTTGACACTGTTATCCAACCAATGAAAATATCTGCTCTATTGCTGTTGCATCTAAGCCCTACCCTGGCAGAATCAAGAGGACTGGGAAGAAGGCAGAGGGAAGGAGAAAAAGAGATGAGGTATCATCCTTATTGCAGGTACTAGGGCCCAGATTTCATGTGAGGCAAAGGAAAGGACAAGTTTTAAACCTTAAGATTAACTAAGACCATTTTTATAGTCGACAGTACCTATATACAGCCACAGGATCTGCCAGAGATATTGTCATCAGGTGGGGAAAGAAGAGCCTATATCAGAACACAGAAAAGGGTAAAGAATAAAGAATAATGCTGGTCCTTTAAGGTACTTTACTAAGTTAAACCTGTTTTTTAAAAACTAGTCATTTTACCTTATGTATTTATATATACCACACACACTTACGTAGTAAAGAATTTGGCCTTGCCCCAATGTGATGGTTTTTGGAGATGGGACTTTGAGGAGGTATTATTTGTTAGATGAGTTCATAAGGGTGGAGCCCTGGTCTGATGAGACTGATGGTCTTATAAGAGACACCAGACAGCTCTCTCTCTCCATGAGCCCACAACAAGATCGTGGCCATCAATAGCCAGGAGGGGAGCCCTCAGAATGTAATTTACATTGATCTTGGACACCCCAACCTCCAGAACTATAAGAAATAAGTCTCTGTTGTTTAAGACATCCAGTCTGGTATTCTGTTATTGCAGTCCAAGTAGAGCAATCTACCTGGTGACTTAGTTAATCTGCATTGGCCACCAATCAATTATGCTGATGTAATGAAGCCTTAATAAAAAAAATTCTGGACACTGAAACCCAGGTGAACTTCTCTGGTTGGCAATACTTCGGGTGCATGGTCACACATCAATTCTGGGAGAGTAGATCATCCAGGACACAAGGGAAGCTTCACATATGGAAGCTCCCAGACTCTGTCCTGTGTCCTTCCTCCCTTGGTTGATGGTTTCATATGTAGTCTTCTCTGTAGTATTCTATAATCATAAGCATACTGGCTTTCACTGAGTTCTGTGAGTTCTTCCAGCTAATTATTCAAAACAGAGTGGTTATTTTAAAAACTAAAACTTGCAGTTGATGTCAGAAATCCCAGGAAGACTCAGCAGTCTGGAAGTCTGTATCCTTAAACCTCACAGTCAGGCTACTTCTGGTAACATCTTATTATATCTGCGAGAATTAATGTTTTTTAATGGTAATTGAATTCACATATATTAAGTCATGTTGTTCAAACAAATAATCAAATTAATTGACATTAGCATACATTAATGCATATTTTTCTGATTTATAAAAGTAATCCAAGATAAAATTTAAAAACAAAATAATACATGTCATGTAGAAAAATTTAGGAAATAGAAAATAGAATATAGAAAAAAGAAAATTAAAATCATTAGTAATTGTATCAACTAGATATATGCAATGTGAGTATGTTAGCCTTTTAGTATATTATTTATATATTCTGGGTCACATGAGATATTAACATGTTCTTATGCCAAAAGGTTGTAGCTGCTTCCAAAACTGCTGGATTTCTAGGCTCCAAACAACAACATTATCCTTTCCTAGTCTCTTTGTTTATTTGTTATGCTCTTGTTTCTTCTGTGTGTAAAGTTTACTTTTGGATTCCACAGAGTGGCAAGATGGATGCAGTAACTCCAAATTCCGATATGCCTGGGCTCAGGTTCAGTGGGAAAACCTCTTTACTAGAAGCCCCCAGAAAGAGTCTAAGACCTGAATGAATCCTCTTAGGGACACCTGCTCAGCCCTGACCTACTGACTACTGTGAGCCTAGATCACGTGGTTTACCACTGGGGTCTGGGATGGAGTTCCCAAATGAATTTCATGAAGTGATGTCAGAAGAGAAGAAAATAACTGCTGGAGGGAAAAAAATGGTCATCACAATATGCTTATAGGTTATTGGTATTGCTCTATAAGTCATTTCCAAATTTTGCCCTAAAGTACTAATGTTTTCTTTATGGATTTTTTTTTTTAAATAAGAGGTTAAGGCTCTAAACTATTTTTCTGTATATTTCTTAAGCTTATATTTTCATTCTAGTTTGTCATTACATTTCTTCAATTTCTGTGTATAGAAAAATTTGTCTAAGTACAAAAACTGTCCTTTTTTGTGATTTCTTTCTTTGTTTTGTGCTTTTCAAAGTCCTTCCTGTAATATGATCAAAAATTATCCATGTATTTATTCTTGCATTGTTTATTGTTGTTTTTTCTTTTTTGTTTTTATTATTTTTGAATAGGAATATTACAGTTACTCATGGTCCTCCATAGAACATACAAAGAAAAACACATTGGCGTGCCAAAAGTACTTCGTATCTCTATAAAATTTGACCTGCTTGGTTTTCTTCTTTTAGAAAATGCCTACAACTGTGTAAACTGTTCACATCCTTTAATAAAAAATTAAAGAATTCTGTCACACTGTAGAAATCCAGGAATTGTGCTTCTCCCACCTTGTCTGCAAAGGCTAGCTGTCCACAGAGCTCAGTAACCACAGATCTTACCAATTCCCATGGTAAGAGTAGATGAATTTCTAATGACTTAGTAGTGTGTGCTGTGGTCATGTTTGATATGATTTGACAGTCTAAGGTCATTCCTCAGAAGGGAGAAGAAATAATCCACTCAATAAAGATTTTCTCTCATCTCCTAGTTATACAAAAGTTTTAGTCTTCCTTTTTCTTGTTTGGATTTACTAATAATTCAACACCTTACAAATTCTGGAATCACACCAGGAAACAACCCTGAAAATGGCCAAAGACAGGAGTTGATAAGGAAAACTGTGCTTCATTGTCTCTAACAAGATCATTGCCTCTGACATCTCCTGAGGAGCAGAAGGAAACTGTCAGGGCCTCTCAGTTGAAAGATTCCCAGGAGCTTCACCACAATGCCTTCATCTAAATAACAAGACTCTGACTAATGTGTATCCATATGTTTCCTATCTTTCTCTTGATTTGTGGGGCTTGTGAGAATCAGTTCCATCTAAATCTATGGGAGGGTTGGAGAAACAAATCCAATGCAATGGTTAAACAATAGTGATTGTAATAAAAGAAAAAAAAATGTGCATGTGCAATGGGAGCCTATTTGAAGGGCAAAATCTGCCGAGTGCACCATGAACTCTAGCTTGTCAGTTCTTTTCATGCAAAAATGAAGGGTCTCCTTAGAGAAACTGTGAAAGGACCCTCAATCTGAAAGTTAACCTCAGAACCAAGGATTCATACATGACAGGCACCAGGAGCTGCTCTCTCACTTCACCCTGACATCTACATTCAAACAAGAATCAAAATCATTTTCAAACAAGTGTCCACTTTCAAATAAGGAGATTTACCTCCTAAATAGTTCTTAAACTTATCTACTTTACTCTATCGCATGATCAGTTTAGAATGAAGCTTAATTATATTACTATAGTATATATATATATATATATATATATATATATATATAGTAGCTGCCCTACTCAATCCATCTCCATTCTTGCTATTTGCCCTTTTTCCATTTCAATGTGAGTCAAAGAATGATCTTCCTAAAGCCACTTCTAAAATAGCACTTTGCCTTAGGAATTTCCCTCTGTCTTTGATTTCAAATCTACATGTCCTAAACTGTCACCAAGGTCGCAGGATCTGGCTCATTTCTCTGCTCTTCTCTCTTCCCATCCTCCTGTCATATCCGATGCTTCAGCCATACTGAAATTCACTCAGAACGTTACACATGCCACCTGTCGTATTCTCCAAGTCTCTGCTTTAGGCTTTTCTTTCTTCTTCTTTCTTTCTTCCTTCTTCTTTTCTGAATATTTTTCATTCAGCCATCAGTCCTATCCTCTCTTGAACTTCATTAGTCTAAGGAGAGTGGAGCCTTTAAGTCCCATCTTATAGAACATTCTCTCCAGGAACCATCCATCCTCTGACCTCCAAATTAGGATTAGGTGCCTCTCCTATGTGCTCCTGTATCACCCTGAATATCAAATATTCTCTAGCATATCACTCTGGATTATAATTATCTGTTTCATGTTTTGTTTTTATTTCTCATACTTAAAATTATAAACTTCTTTGTCAAGAGATTGTGGCTTCCATGTTCATCAACACAGGCCTGCTGTATGCTAAATTTTTAATCATTATTCATGTCCTCGCTTAACAAAAAACTGTGTTTAGCAGAAAGAAAGGCTTCATCTTGAACATCTTCTGTCAGTGAGACAGAATGTCCTTCATTTTAGCCACGAGAAAGCTGTCTCAAGCACCTTGCGAGAGAAGGCCAAGAGACCTATAGATATCAGTTAATAAAAGAGTATACAAAACTCAAGTTGGTAAAAGAATGAAAACCTGGGGGACAGAAGGGCTCAAAAATGGTATCAAAATCATCAGAGTGATGAAGAGAGAAAAGGGTTGGGCATTGCACCCATGCTTGAGGATTCATGGTGTCCCAGTTGGCAGAGACAGAGCTAGTATGAGCAGCAGTGCTGGAATGTCACTGGCATGGAAAAATCAAAAGTGGACATCTTTGAAGATCAAGAGTGAGAATCAGGAAAGAGGTAGAAAACATTGATATTTAAAAGTTCCATAGAATAGAGAGTTGCCTTCTTAGGACCATGGAGTAGAAGGAAGGGACTCAGCATGCACTGGGTTTCCAGTGATTCCATTAGGTGATGCTCAGAGACAAAGATGATGTTTAACGTCACTGTTTTGTCACCCACATTCTTTGAATAACATTACGCAACAGTGTAACTTTGAGGGATACAAATGATGTCTACATGTATAAGTGTAAATTGGCTGTATTCTCCAATAATGCATTTGTTAGTATTTATTGGGCCTTTGCTAAGAGCCAGCCAAGATGTAGAGTACTATGAATGCATCATCCTACTTGCAGTAAGCTGAATAAAACTCCTATATTTACCTCTGTCTAGGACCTGGGAATGTTTTCTAATTTGACAAAAAGGATTTTACGGATGCAATTAAAATACCCTGAGGTGAAAAGATGATTCTGGATTATCTATGTGGATCTAAACATAATCTCGAGGTACATAGGTGATACCTAGAAATTGAAAAAATAAATAAAATAATAAAAAAACAAAAAACAAAAAATTTTCTCCTTAGAGCCTCCAGAGGAACCTGTCAACACCTTGATTTTCATACAACAAAATTTGTTTAGGATTTCTGAGTCTAGCACTGTAATCAAATGAGTTGGTGTTGTTTTATGCCACTAAATTGTGGCAATTTGTTGCAGCAGCCATGGGAAACTAATACACCGCTTAGTTCTCACAACCACTCAATGTACCAACTATTACTGGAAGCACAGGTTAGTGATCCAATCCAAGTAGTCTGATCCCAAACCTCTAGTCCTTACTTACTACACTCCACTCCATGGCAGAAAAACTGACTAATTTGTCCAGTATATATCTGTGGTAAATCCAACCATATTTGGGTTTTTTATTAACCAATGTCAAAAATACAAAGCTGGAAATGTCCATTTTCGGAAACTGGAATTTTTTTTCAGCTCTTTTTAAGCTTCAGTTTCCTGATTGCTTCCCATTACTCCTTCCACTGTATTAAAGACTTTGAAAACTTCTAAGTCATTAATTCATTAGCTACTATATTCATACAAATATGCTCAGTTTTAATTGGTGCAGAACTCCATTCCAGAAGCAAAAATGTATAAAGAATATTCCTAATATTCACAGGTGACTATTAAAATATCTGAACTTACAAGTTAGCTTACATGAACTTCAGCTGCAAATTCGCTCCTTAGAGTATAATCTTGAACAAGCAATTTAACCTTTCTTGATTCCTTTAACCTGTAAAATGTGGAGTTTGCCCTACCAGCCACCTTCTTTCTCTACTTCCTTCGCTAGTAGTCTGTGATGAAATTTGTTCCTCAATCTGTTGGTGACACTGGATTTTTCCATATAAAATGTTATAGTTTATGAGAACAGCAAAGTTTGATTCTAAACAGAAATCCATCCCTTTCGCCTAGAAACAAGTTCTTTGGCTTGGTGAGAACTCTAATTTCATAACAGACTGAGGCATTTTTAGTGCCATTTCCTGTTGAGCCAAAATCAGGGGTTGTGAAGGGAGCATTTACTGAGCATTTATTATCTGTCAAATACTTTTATATATTATCTCTTTAATCCTCACAATAATCCTCCAAATAAGCATGTCATCTTAATTTGATAGGTGAAGAATGTGTCAGAGACACTAAATAACAAGGTTTTTTTTTTTTTTTCTTTTTAGGGCCGCACCTGTGCCACATGGAAATTCCCAAGCTAGGAGTCTAATCAGAGCTGCAGCTGCCAGCCTACACCACAACCACAGCAATGTGGATCAGAGCCACATCTGTGGCCTACACCACAGGTCACAGCAACACCAGATCCTTAACCCACTGAGCAAGATCAGGGATCGAACTCACATACTCATGGATACTAGTTAGATTCTTAAGCTATTGAACCTCTAAGGATTCTCTAAGGATTTTAATTAGCAAAATATCCTGATCCCAAATCTTGCCTTTTCCACCATGCCATACTATATCATACAAAAGTATTAATAGCTTCTATATGTTGGGTATTGTTGGAGATTTTATTTTCTAAAAACGATCATACAGTACATTTACCCCACTTCTCATGTTCTTATAATGTGACTGAAAATCTTTCCATCAAGAGATAGGGTTCCTCTGTGTCTGGGCAGGGACTTGTAGCTGCTCTAACCAGAGCATGGCAGGATAATTTTATCGACTTCCGAGATTAGCTTGCATAATGGAGACAACTTCCCTTGGCATTCTCTCACTCATCCTTATAACCCACCACTGCTGTGAGGAAGCCTAACCAGCCCTCACAGGGAGAGGCTCATATGAAGACAAAGCTGCTAAGATTAAGGACATCGCAGAGCAGATAAAACTATCCCCACTGTGCCCTGGCTGAATTCTGGACAAATGGAACGCTGGGACAGTTTTACACCGTTAAGTTTTGGGGTGAATTTTTAGGAAGCCCTAGAAACTGGAATAAGTATATATCATTTATACAGCACCTTAAAGTTTCCCCATTTTACAGACTTGAGAACAGACTCAAATAGGTTATAGAACCCATTCTGACCCACATAGTTAATATATAAAGATAAAACTCAGGCTGTTTTGTATTGTAGGTTTTTTTTTTTTTGCTTGTTTGTTTGTTTGTTCATTTGTTGGGGGGTGTTGTTTGTTTTTCCAAAACCCATATCTCATTCACTTTAGTGCATTATCTCCTACAAGTATCTTTATGTTTTTGAACTTCATGAATATTCACCAGCCTACAGAATGAACCACATTTTCAATATGACATTAAATGTATTACCTTTGATAAATGAAAGACCATTATACATATATAATCTTGTTTGTCAACAAACAAAAGCTTTTAGGGAATTACATTATTTCTAGGTCACGTATATCTTGTACCCATTTTATCAGTTTCATTGACATTAGGGTATATTTTTATTTTGTCATTCTATATTTGAAAATATAGGGTTTTTTTGTTTTCAGAGTTTTGACTTTCACAAGAAACACAATTAATACAGTAATGTACAGTACAATAATATTATATTTCAAGCACATTTAATAATTTGACATCAAAATTGATTTTATATAATCCCTTGGAAGCAGATTTGGTTGATTGACTATCCAAAAACCATTCCATCTTTATCTCTGTTCTCAGAAATCTGATTTTGTTTGATATTTACCACCCCTTTTCCAGGCTGGTGCAGACTACTTTTTAAAGTATAAAGAAGGTGAATTTTGCTAGTTTTTTGTCTTTCAGGAAAAAAAATTTTAAAAGAAATTCTGAAGCAATTGGTTGGGAGGAGAAATCTCTAAAATAATATTATAAACAGCTCTTTCTGATAAAATTTAAAACACTAGGTCAACCCCCAAAAAATATTTTTTTCCTATTATTTATTTTAAATATTCCCCTATGTCTTTTGTATTTCCTCTCTGAGGCCAGTTTTTCAATTTTTTTTTTTGACCCTCTGTAGAAATAGGTCCACAATTTCACTGGGAGATTAAATTTTGATCTTCCTTTCTTTAAACATGAAAGAGTATAAATGCTGGTATATAGACTCTCTAAATTTTTGCTAGGCTTCTCAGCCATAATACAGTTGTCATGTTTTGTTTTGCTGTTTAAGAAGAGATGTTCATAGAGTAGACATGTATTTTGATTGGTAAAAGAAATATTTTAAACCAGTTTTAAGATATTGTGGGGTTTTTTTGTAGTAATTTAATAAATTAAAGTTCTAGCTAACTTTCTGAGATATTTTTGCCTCTAATAGAATCTGGCTCATAGTGAATGAAATTTGAAGGCATTTTTAAAGGAAACATATGTTTCTAATAAAACTGTTGTGTGTGCAGAGTAGTTCTTTCGATGTAGATGAGGCACTCTGGTGACATCATCCTTTAAATTCTCTTTAGGTAAACCAGATGGTAGGATGTGAATGCAATAAGAATGCTGTTAAACTGTCCAGAGCATAGTTTAATCATCTTTAAGAATGTCACTAATACCTAACATATGTATTTTATTTATTTTATTTTTTTGTCTTTTTGCTATATCTTTGGGCCGCTCCCGCAGCATATGGAGATTCCCAGGCTAGGGGTCGAATCGGAGCTGTAGCCACCGGCCTACGCCAGAGCCACAGCAACGTGGGATCCGAGCCGCGTCTGCAACCTAAACCACAGATCACGGCAACTCCGGATAGTCAACCCACTGAGCAAGGGCAGGCATGGAACCCGCCACCTCATGGTTCCTAGTCGGATTCGTTAACCATTGCGCCATGACGGGAACTCCTAACATATGTATTTTAAATGAGCATTTTTATTGGAAAAAAAGATGTCCCCAAATGCTCATTTAGAACAAATGATAAAAGTTACAGGTTTAAAAAAACAAACAACCAAAAAACTACCACAAAGATAAAGATTTCTGCCTACGGCCTAGCAATTCTGTTACCACACTGAAAAATCCATAGCATTAAAATATGTGCAATCTCACAAATAAATAGCTGTAATTTATGTCTTTTTGTGTAAAAAGAAAAAGAAAAGAAACTGCAGGAGAACTTTGGCAGGGAAACAAATAAATAAAAAGGGGAAAATAGGAGCAAAACAAGGAAAGGAGAGCAGAACTCCCACTTCTTTGCTCACCCATGAACCCTTAGAACTAGAGAGCTGACAAATAAATCTTGTCTCTGTGACTTATTTATGCATTCCATACACACAATGTCATGGGAAGAGATTAGCTTATGATGAGGTAGTGACTCTAAATGAGCTTGGAACTGAAGGAATCAAATTGACTTGATCCAAGGAAGAAGAAAAGTAAAAATAAATTTAAAATTTTATATTTGAGATGTTTATCAATGAAATTGCACCATAATTAATGGTTTGCCTTGGATCCTACCCAATGAGCTTCCTCCCACCCTTAAATTATTGGAATACTAGAAAAAAAATTGAGCAGAGGAAAATACAGAGATGCAGAAAAGTTTTCATAAAATGTATTCTTTGTCAATGGTAAGAGAAAACTTGCAGCATTTTCATTAAATCTTCAAAGTTAAAATAAGCTTGAATTCATAGTTCCAAAGTTTGGACTAGATTTTACTTTGCTGAGGGTGTCACAAATCTCTATTTGATCTTTATACAAAATATAAGATGATAATACATTTAAGGTAAACAACCTATCCTTAAATTTTAAAAACTACCCTGAATGTTAGAGTGCTATTATTCACCAGCACTTTACATGTCTTCAATTCCATAGTAATATTAAGATTTTGTGTCATTTCACTGCATCCTTGAAAAAAAAAAAAACTCACATTACCTTGATGATAAAAGGAGGGATGATTTTCATGATGATGAGGATATTGGAAGAAAAAACTAAGCTAAATCTCTTGGCAACTTCTGTGCTTCTATTTCCTCTGCAGGAGGCAAGTGTTCAGGTCTATTTGCTGTCTTATTTATTAGAGAAAAAGTCTGGTATGTCCACTCTGGGAATATGCAGTTCTCCAACTCATGGGGTGAGTTTGTCTAATACGGAGATGGATTGTTAGCAAGGCAATTTAGGCTTACATCTAAATTTACCTTTGCCAATTACTCATGAGAGAAATGAATGTGACATTTTGTTCTTTGACCCCTAGGTCTATCTCTCAGTTGGTTCTAAACTTGAAAAAAAAGAATAAACTTTGTGAGAAGAAAATCGATGTGTTTTTATGTGAGATACATCCTCCCTGAATTTTTCATCTTATGAAATATATGAGAAATAAGAAACAATATTGAATCAGAATAGTATTCCACCTAACCCTGTGTCATACAGAGATATTAAAGGATATTTGCAAAGTTCTTTCAAATCAATTTTTATGAGATCAGGGATTGCCTTTATGGTTATAGGAAAGTATAAATCTACCGCAAAACTTCTAATCTGGAGGTCCAACCTCTAAAATGTTGTATGGATTTTCTGCGGCAAATCTAATATTGAATCAGGAAGCTAGGTTTCTATTTATGTTTAAAATATACATAAACATCATCAAACAATGTCTTCTGTGTTGACATTTCTCTGCTTACCTGTTTCTGACATGGTGTATATACAATGGTGTAAAACAACATGAAGTCAACCTAAGAAAGGATCAAGTCAAAAACTCCAGTGGAGGTTATAACCAAATATAGACAATACATGGTTTATAACCAAATACAAGCAACACATACTATTTTCAAGTTCTCATTCCAGAGAGTGACCTAATGGCAAGAAATCTCTAACCCAAACTAGTCACATTTGGCTCAGTAAAAGCAGTCCGACCGAAGAAGAAAGCTTCTTTTCCCTAGTGGTTCCATAGAGTAAAAATGTTTCCAAAAGCAACAAGAAAAAACTTGCTGTCAAGAACCAGATGAAATTAGGGATGAGCATATACAGTAAATAACTGCAATAATAACTAATCCTCACTAACATGCTGGGCTGCACCCCACAGGCCTGGGTATAGTAGCCCAGCCTCAAGACCAAAGAAAGTGCCCAATGACAGTGACAGAGACATCAGCTGTAGGAGACCTTACCTGTCCGCAGCAAAAGGTCCTGGAGCATCATCCCACTGTAGACAGTAGATGGACAGCAGGACATGGCGACCATCTTTACAACTTGGGGGAGAAGGAAGTTACCGTTTATAAGGAGAATTGACATCAGGTTGGCTCATCAGTTACCAGGGAAACCAGCAGCTAGGGCCCTCAAGGGCAGATATTTTCCTTTAATAAACTAGCAGGTGGAGCTGTTCTGGCCTAAGGATTAGAACAATCACTAACTGGGGCTGCAGGGTACAAGCATGTTCATGAAAGGAGGGTGCAGGTGAAGCAAGCACTGGTCGAGCAGGGGACATATAGAGAACAAGGGAATAACCATCCTGAGTGCCCTGACCATACATGATGCTAAATCTATACCAGGATAAATGTACCTTATCTTTCAAGCCTCACAACTCTATAAAGGAATTGTACATGATTATTTCCTCCTGCAGACAAGGCACTGAAGCTTAGGGAGTTGATGTAAGTAACCCAAGAACATGCAGTTGCTAGTAAGAGATTGAGCCATTCAAATCCAAGCCTAACTGCACATTCCAAGATCAAGTTAAAATGTATAGTACAGTGACAAGAACAGAAAAGAAAACCTAGCTAAAAATAATTATATGTGTGAAAGTTCAGTTAACAGTAGATCACAACCTGAATACCACCAAATATAAGCCAGAAAATCTGCATAAATTATTTAGGAAGGTTTTTCGGCATGTAGTAAACCTTAATAATGCTCAACTAATCATATTTTACTCAAGAAGGTGATTACATAAAAATTCAAGTATATGAAAATCTAAGAGTTGAGGATTTCCATTATCTCATCTTCATCAAGGTTACATGGATTACTTGTTCCCATCTGAGTTGTCAATCAGTTGTTATTTATTTTTCGGTAATGAATATAAATTGTGTCATACTAGTAAAAGTAAAAAAAATATTAGAAATACATTGTCAATATTATGCTATTCTTCATATATAAAATTAGAAGTATTGACCCAAATTATTAGGATCTAAATCTTAAATTGTTTGATTTTTTTCCATTAACAGAAATAAATTTGCAGTGATCTACACACTTACTCTCAAGATTACCTCTATATTATAACTAAGTATATATGTGTATCAGTTGATGGGGATTTTTTTCCAGGATATAAAAGTTTAACTCAAGAAGCTAAAGGGTTATGTCTGGTTAGGTGTAAAAAGTACCTTGAAATAAAATCAAGTTTCCACCTGATCCTGCCTTTTTATGAGACCAGAACCATGTTTTAATTTTTAACCTGCATGTAAATCACCTGAGGATCTTGCTAAATGTCAATTCATAAGAGATAAGATGCGGCTGGGATTCTAAATTTCCAACAAGCTCCCTGGTAATACTACCTTTTTATTCCATTGGCTACACTTTGAATGGCAAGGGGTTGGGAATGCAGCCTCTGACCAAATACATGAGACACTTACTAAACTGTCCAGCATCTCTTTCCTAGGAATACTCTCTTTTCTCTGCATTAACAGTGGTACAGTGGAAGCCATCAAGAGTCCACTTGATTGACACCCCAGGGGTGAGCACTGAGCTCAACCAGTCAGTTCCTTGTCAAGTATTGAGATCAGAGACCCAGAAAGAGTCAAGTTAGTATTTCTCAATTACCTCATCACTTTACATAAATTCCAGAGCAACTGTTGGTGGTCATTTTCTATCTAGAGGACAGGAAAGAGAAAAATTGTCTTGCAATGAAGGAGAAAAATAAAGTATGACATTCAGAAAAAAAAAATAGAAGAGGTCCCAAGAGAGGAATGTAATGGATTCTTCAGAATATTCCCATTCTAATTCTATTTCCAAGGCCCAGATACATTGCTGCTCCAATACATTATGTTTTTGCTCAAGCTGAATGGGTTTTCATTTCATACGACCTAAGGAGTACTAATTTTATACTCTGAAGTGTAATGTGCTTTTTATCTCTATACATCTAAAAGCACATGAGCCTAGGAATCATAATCACAGCCGCCTCATTTATGTGAAGTGCTAGGAATCAGTGCTAAGCAGGCCCGAGTATGTATATGATAATATATATTACACACATGCACATTGTTGTAATGAATTTTGTCATCAAATATATAATTTCCATACATCTGTTGCTTTAGAATTTGGTTTTAAATAAATGAAGATAGCAATCATTAAACTTACAGATGTGCAATGATAGAACACTCTATTAAGTGACATATAAGAGTGAATATTACATTTCCATAACCGAAGCAAACTGCTTTTTAAAAATGTATGCATTTCTCCTTTCAGAAGCTCAGTAGTTAATCACAATGATGAAAAATCTTACATTAACTACATATGTTGATTGCTAACAAAGGCACCAGAATGGTATTTTCTTTTAATAAAGGTATTTTAAAATACTCTGGTGCTCACATTATTATTCATAGTATCTATTCATATTTAACAGCTTAAAAGTTTAGCCTGATTAAGCAAAATGTTTACAAATAAGCAATGCCATAAAAACATCTCCATATTTTGGGCTCTGGCCAAATCAACTTCCTGTAAACATTCAGTGATGAATTCCATAATTGAATAGCTAATAAACCCATCTAACCTTAATCTTAAACTGAATTCACATATTTATAGCAATCAGATCATTTCAGGAACACAGGTGTTATAAAGCTATTACAAACTAGGATCTAAGGAAACAGCATATCTACTATTTCTCAAGTGTTTAGACCAACTGCAGTGCAAACTCCAAGTATGGTTGTTAAAACCTAAACACAACCAATAACATTGTTTGGATAAATCACCAATGCTGCAATCCACGAGCAAATCTATAACGGAGTCAACTGTAAAGGAGTTAACTCACACTGGTCCTGAGGTGAATTTGCAGCCCCAAATTCACATTGCACAGTTAATACATAAAAACTTGTCATAAATTTACTATAAAGTTGATGGACATTGCTAGTGCTTCCAGGGATATGGAAGAAGCAAATGAAAATCTTCTCTAGAGGAACAAAACTTCATCTTACAACTCAAAGAATTCTCATAGATAATTCACCCCCCAAACATAAGCAATTCTAAGAAAAAAATAAATCAACAAGTATTCAAGGAAATAAGATTCTATATGTTAGAACTAACAAAAGAGAAAAAAACAGGCCACAGAAATAGATCACAAATTCATCAAATATTCACATTATTAGGATAAAAAGTAATTACACTGGCTGGAATTAAATAAACAAAACATTAATTTGCATCTATCTTCTGGGAATTGGAAACAATAAAGAAAACAAGCATCCTAAAAAAAAAAAAAAAGAATTTCCAGAAATTTAAAATACGAAAATTGAAAATAGAAGCTCAGTGAATGATTATCACATCAGATTAGACACAATAGAGGGAAAGAGTTAGTACAATAGAAGATAGGTAAGAAGAAAATACACAGAATGTAGCACAGAGAAAAATGTAGAAACTGTGAAAGAGGTTAAGAGATGGTGAAAATAACTGAGAAAGTCTAACATAAATTAATTACTAATCCACATAGACAGAAAGAAAGAAATTGGTAAAAAAAAAAAAGTATGATTAAGAATATTCTATAACTAATGTAAGATGCCAAACAAGATTCAAGAATTCTGATGTATCATTTATTAAAAAAAAGGAAATCTATACATAGAAACTTTTCGATGAATCTGCAGACAGAAAACAAAAAGATAAAATAGTAAAGTGAGACTAAGACAGGTTGTTTTCAAAGGAATGAAAACTAGATGGTTAACTTTTTAATGATAAAAAATGGACTCTAGAAGATAGAATTCTCTCAAGTCTTCAAGGAACAGATGATGCCAAATATTAAAGACAATAGAAAAAGAGAAAATCCTCTAAACTCATTCTATCATTCATGGATGTGCCTGATATTAAACCTGGAAAATAGAAGAAAGGAAAATTACAAAACATTTCAGGCATTAATACAAATGCAATATCCTAAACAGAATATTAGTAAATAGAATCCAAATACATTTTGCAAATAATATATGTTGGCCAAAATGGTATCCCACTTATGTGCAATTAGAACAATATTTTCAAATTCATACAGTTAGTTCAACACATTAACAGATAGAAGGGGGAAAAGTGATCATCGACTTGGGTTGAAAAAATGTTTAATAAAATCCAATACTTATATCAATAAATGTTATTAGTAAACAAGGAATATAGTTAGAGCATCCTTAATCTTACAAAGAGGACAGACCTAAGGTAAACATCATCCTGAAAGGGGAAATATTAGAAAAATTTTCTTTATAATCAGGACTAAGACAAGGAAGCACAACATTGGTCCTTTTACACAATATTGTATTAGACATCTTAGCAAGTGTAATAAGAAATAAAAAGACAAAAATGTAAAGTCGAAAAGATATAATAATTTACATAGAAAACCAAAAAGAGTTTATTAATTACTACAAATATCTTAGTAAATTGGCTATATATATAATTAATATTTAATTAATTAATATAAAATGTATATCAGTTGCATTTCTACCAATAACAGATGTTCTGAAAATACAATCAAATTATAATTTACAATATTATCACATAATATAAAGAATCTTTATGGAAGACTGTGAAGTTTTTTTTTTTTTCAGTTTTTGGCCACACCCACAGCATATGGCAATTCCCTGGGGGCCAGACACTGAATCTGAGCCTCAGCTGTGACCTATGCCATAGATGCGGCAATGCCCAGTCCTTAACCCACTGCATCAGCCTGGGAATTGAACCTGTGCTGCCAGAGGTAATGCTGGATCCTTAACCCACTGTGCTACAGTGGGAACTCTGTGAGGGGAAATTTTTAAAGCTTTGTTAACAGATATTACAAGACATCTGACTGTATGGGGTAACGTACCATGTCTTTGGCTACAAAGGCTGATGTTCAGAAATAGCACATCTCCTGATAATGATTACATCCAATCCAATTCCAGTGTATACCAAGGGTATTCATGAAACATAATCTGATGCTGAAATCTTATACGGAAGAGTAAAGGGTAAAGGTAGCCAGAGGAAGGACCTGCCCAAGGAGCTATCAGGAATTATTATAAAGCTACAGTAAGCGAGACACGTAAGGGAGAGCAAGGTTAAACCACAAGAGAGAATTAAGAAGAAAAACCACGCATGCTGATGTGACAGAGGTGACATTTCACATCATTTGAAAAGGAAAGATGTCTGGGAGAAAAAATGACTATCCATATGGAAAAAAGATAAAATTGAAGCCACTTCATCTCATATATAAACATGAAGTGCAAAGATTTAAAGACTTAAATGTCAAAAACGACATGTTTTAAATTGCTGGCAGAGAAAGCTGTTTAGGAGTTCCCGTCCTGGCGCAGCGGAAGCGAATCCAACTAGGAACCATGAGGTTGTGGTTCGATCCCTGGCCTTGCTCAGTGGGTTAAGTGGCATTGCCATGAGCTCTGGTGTGGGTTGCAGACTCAGTTTGGATCCTGTGTTGCTGTGGCATAGGCCAGCAGCTGTGGCTCCAATTTGACCCCTAGCCTGGGAACCTCCATATGCCATAGGTGTGGCCCTAAAAAGCAAAAAAAGAAAAAAAAAGAAAGAAAGAAAAACCTATTTAAAAAATTTTTAAATTTAGGGACATGAAAATCTCTTTAAAATACATTTGGAAAAAACAGTTGACCATAAATAAGAAGGTACAAATTTAACTATAGCACAAATGAGAAGACTTATTAAGCAAAAGATATAAGTGAAAATGTTATAAAATGGGAGAAAACATTTGCAATATACATAATAAAATATTAAGATGTTATAAAAAATTCACAAAAAAATGACACACTTCTAATGATAAAAGAAATGGTCAAAAGGGACTGAGACTTTTCAAAGAAAAAATTTCACATGTCCAATTAAAACTTCAGTAGTGACCAGGGAAACGCAAATACAGATCTAAGTGATACCATTTTATATGCAATTAATGACAAAAATTAAAATAAATGACCAGGAGTTCCTGTTGTGGCTCAGTGGTAATGAACCTGACTAGTATCCATGAAGATGCAGGTTTGATCCTTGGCCTCACTCAGTGGGTTAAGCATCTGGCATTGCTGTGAGCTGTGGTCTAGGTCACAGGCACAGCTGGGATGCCACATTGCTGTGGCTGTGGCATAGGCCAGCAGCTACAGCTGCGATTCAACCCCTAGCCTGGGAACTTCCATATGTTGCATGTGCAGCCCTAAAAATGTCAAAAAAAAAGACCATTCCAGGAGAAAGAGATAGGCACAAATCCAGGTTTTGCAAGAAACCTAATGGTTTACTTAATGTGGGGTTCTCTAAACCAAAGAGATTAAAAAAAATAGGTAATAAGAAATTAGATATAGGAGTTCCCTTCATGGCTCAGCAGAAACAAATCCAACTAGGAACCATGGGGTTGTGAGTTCAATCCCTGGCCTCATTCAGTGGGTTAAGGTTCCCGGTTTGCTGTGAGCTATGGTGTAGGTCACAGACACGGCTCTGATCTGGTGTTGCTGTGGCTCTGGTATAGGCCAGCAGCTGTAGCTCTGATTAGACCCCTAGCCTGGAAACCTCCATATGCCGTAAAATGGGCCCTAAAAAGACAAAAAGATAAAAAAAAAAAAAGAAATTAGTTATAAAATTTAGTGTTTACTTAGAATGTCAAAAGGAATCATAAAAAATTACAAGTTTTAAAATTTGATAAATACCACCAACACCATAGCCAAAACAAATAAATGCAACTTAAGAAAATTTCTTTTTGGACATAACTTTATAATAGTATTCCCTAATTTTTTTGGCTTCATATTTTTTATTGCTCTTCATATAATAACAATTGTGGAAAATTTTTAGTAAACAGAATAAAAAGGTAATTCCAATTTTTAAAATATGATTAAAATGTATTTTTAATATTGGTAGTGTAGAAAAGTTTCAGCTTTATGACTTAGTACTGTCATTTAGATTTTTTAAAGTTTTTTGCCAAAATTAAGGAAATCTGCCCAAGTTTGTTTCATATATAAGCTATGAGATTTCAGAACATTTAAAATTTTCTTGTGCAGAAAAATATATTAAAGAATTATGTACTCACTAACCAAATTATTGATAGCCTTATTACATGTTATATTTCATAATATATTCATCAGTGTTTGTATTTGGGGTCACATCAGCAGGAAATCTTTTTTCTTTTAGTGTGAACCATACTTTTGAAACTTAAAGGAAAAATGCATCAAATATACTAAAACATGCTCCCAAATGTGAGATTTATAAAACAAAATTGAATACACTGATATATTCATTTGCAACAGGGCAACAGATTTGTGCCCTACAAAACATTGGAGATCTAATAGATACTATTGTGTAAGATTTTTTTAAGTGTGTATTTATAATTGCCCCTGTGAATTACTGGATATATACCTGACAAGACAGAGTTTCTGTTTTGGATAAGCTTTGAGAAGAACCACACCCTCTGCTTACAGTTTTAAATCATTCATTAGAAGAATTTTACACAAGTTTATGCTTTTCAAAACTTATTTATTGTCCACCTCACACACGTTTTTGTTGCTGGGGACACAGGATAAGCTCAGCATCAGGGCCGTAAATTCCGTGCCGTGATGCCAGGTGAGACCATGCGATGCACTGCTGGAGAACTCCTGGAAGGCGTTCCTATGTCAACCTGGCAAACAAGAATTAAATAGCCAGAAAAGTAACTCTGTAAACTGTGTAAACTCACTTCTCTACGCCTAAAGGACTAATCCCATTAGCAGAATCCCCCAAATTTTCATGGCCATTCTATTGTCGCCAACCAGGGAGAGAAATATGACAGGAAAAATCGAGTGGAAAAAGGTAGCAATCAATCAATTACAACCTAGTACTGTGAAACATATGGCCAATGAATACATTGCTTAAGGCCTTTTCAAGACATGTGAAATCACTGGTTGAATGAATGAGAGAACAGCAGCGGTATACAACCAATTTTCAACAGTTATTCAATTAATAAAGTGGCTTGAATGATGAAATGGACTGGATTTAGAGTTATGAAGGAGTTCATTTGGATAGACAAAGGAACCTGAGTATTGTGGTTCACTGTTTTGTCTTGCCAATTCCTATACAATGTTTTAAAATTTTCTTAATCTCCTCTATCATTGAATACAAAAGTGACTCTCAACAGCATGTATTGGCTTGTCTCAGGTTTCATTCCCTCTCAGAGGTTCAAAGAGCAGGTTATCCAGTCAAGGCTTGACCTATACCGGAATGGATACAAAATATGCACAGGAACCTCCATTATGCTGCTTTCTACCATCCCATCCCTCTTATGGACACTACGCTAGAGGCACGGAATCATCTGAAACCATTTAAAATTATTTTATTTTAATCAGGCTGTGCCCGTAGTTAAGTGAAAGTGTCCTTCGAGCTGCACAGTGACCTCCTGCCAAAAGCATTCCATTCAACCAGGAATAAGGACACATGACTTTCCTTCTTCCTGAAGGTAGCGCTCATATACCCCGGCAAGAGCACCACAAATTCAATTCTATTAAAAGTAATGAAGTAGGAATGTCAGGACAATTATCTGCAAACGGTTTGTGTCTGTTCAGGGCTTTTCACAGTTCAGGGTAATAACCGCTACGGGCCTATAAAATTTCTGTGCAGCAAAGCCTTACTGCATGATATTTATGTGAACTTTAACTCATGGCTGGCTTTTATATTTTTTCAGACACCCAAAATCCTGCTCAGAAGATGATTTTGATCTCCAGATTAGTGACTAGCAATGCAGTAAATATTTTCCAGTTCATGATATTTTGACAGACCAAAAAAAAAACAAAAACAAAAAACCACAATTTTCTGTTTACAAAGTACTAGTATTAATTGTGGAACTGGAGATAGGCTGGTAGGTTTTTACTATTTGTGTGACGTGTGACATGTTACTTTGATTCTCTGTGCCCCTGTTTCATCAAATACAACAAAGGGAAATAGTTATTACCTAACTCTTGAGATTGTGCTAGGAATCTAGTGAATACTAATTTTGTATCAAATTTAGTTCAGCACTGGTCATACAGTAAGTGGTTAATAGATGTTAGCTATCATCAGTAATAGTAAAAACAAAGAAAATATTGAGAAAATTTTATTCCATGAATATCTAGATTTAATGTCATTGATAATAATTTATAAATATTTATTTTCTTCTATGACTCTCTATTTTACAAACAAGCCAGGATAGCAGAATCAGTGCAGAGAGGAGGGTTGTAGGCAAACCTCTAAGATGACCCATAATGACTTCTGCTTTCTGCCATTCATGTCCTTTAGTGATCACCTTCACTTGTATGTGGGTTGAGCCTAGTGATCTCCTTCTAGTGAATTGAACCCAGCAAAGGTGATGGGTAGTACTTCCAAGACACAATTCAAATCTGCCTGCCCTGTGCTAGCATACTTTTCTCTTGTCTTCTTGCTTTCTTGCTCTGATGAAGCAAGATAACTGGTGAGTTGCTCTATAGAAAAGTCCAGATTTCAAAGAATTGTCACCAAGAGGCAGTGACAACCTGCGACTCTAAATCCTGCCAGCAATTTGGTGAGTGAGCTTGGAAATGGACCCTTAGTCAGTTGAACCTAGAGATGACTGGTCCTGGATGATATCTTGATTGATTGTAACTTGACAAAGAACCCCCAGCCTAGCCTCACTTGGATTCCTGACCTACTGAAACTGTGGGATAGTAAATATTGTTGTTTCAAGGCACTAAGTCTCAGGGCAATATTTTATGCAGCTATACATAACTAATATAAAAAGGAAGGACTTGACACCTGAGCCATGTTTTCCAATAGATCAAATAATCTTCAAAGGGGAATGAGGGAAAGTGAATTAGGATATTTATGTATTAACTCTAAAGTAAATGTTTTGTAGACTAGATTACACTTACTTTGTTATTTTTAAAACATAAACCTTGCTTATATTTTTAAAGTATTCTTCTCCCATAAAAATGAATCCAAACAAAAATTATTTTAGAAATTGTCTCTGTGCCCAACTGATGTATTTACGATATTTAAAATGACTACTTCTACAGTTTTAAAAGGCTTTATAAAGATTTATATATGATTTTCTGGAGGGAAATTGGCAATAAAAAAAAGATTACAATAGGATATTAGGCAATAAGCTCTCAAGTTCAAAAACAAAGTAATTTATCTTTGTAGCCTTAGCAGTTAACACAGAATCTGGCACACAGATAAACCACACAGATTTGTTTTTCTTGCTGAATCAACTGAATTTTTTTTTAAAGGTACTATGTATATAGAACATTATTTTGGATCTAGGCAGATTTTATTTCAAATGCTATCTCTAATCACCCTTAGTTATGTGTCTTCAGGAAAGCCACTTACTTCCTTAGAAAGTAAAAGTTACAATTAAATTTCCTTTAAAGAAAACATTAAGAAAGGGGTGTTTGGAGGAATATAATCCTTATAGATATTAAAATGTATTGTAAAGATAATTTTAAATGGTTGTTAAAAAAAGAGTAGGCAGTTTAGTCAGATAGAATTAAATGTATATTAATAAATCTAAGTACAGTTTTGTAATTTAAGAGTGATAAATGTGGGGTTTCAAAGTATGGAAGAAAACAGAATATTTGGATAACAATGTTTAAATAACAGGATGTTTACAAAAAATAAATGATAGAATACTTAGGATACACATGAATTACTATATTAAAATTCTCTAAAAATTGTAGTAAGTTTATTAGTAATTAAAATAATAAATCAATACAAATGAGACCAGCAACCTGTTAGTAATAGGTTCAAAGCATATAAAATGTGAGTTTATAGGAAAACATATATGATTTCCAAGTATACCTATGGAAATAGCTCAAATTAGTCCTTCTTATTAATTGCATTCATGAAAAGCAACACCAAACAATGATAACTATTCAGTTGTTTAGACTGCTAAAGACACAAAGTAATAATATCCCATGTTAGCCATGGGATGGGAGAAAAAAAAAAAACCTCTCTTATAAGCTGTACCTGACAGTGCAATGACTAAGACTTTTTCAAGGGAAATTTGCCCCTACCTATCAAAACAGAAAACTCACACACCTTCTTTTCTAGAATATTCTAAAACAATGGTTGTAGTGGGATAATGTCGGATCTTCCAAAATCCAAAACAGGTGCAGAAACTGCATAGCAGAAACCAAAACCTCACAGCTAGCAACTACAACAAAATGGCAAAGTATCTCCATGGACTCCAAAATACAAGCAGATGGGGTAGACCACCACTAATTATAAAACTGCAATTTACAGCATCCATTGGAGGGTTAGGAGTGAAGCAAATGGGATTCAAATGACCAGATAGGAGGAGAACCGAAAATTCCAACTGATTTTCATCAGAAAACACGGTATTTGAAAATGGAAGAGTTTTTGCATGTTCTAATTTTCGGGTGCAAGAGTTTCATGGTAGGGTCTGACAGGATGAAGCAATATGATCTCTATGGACACTTGAAACTAACCAGTCAGAGCTTCCCACCTAGGACAAAGTCCCACAATGAGAAGAAATTGTGGCAACAGAATCCAAGCTGAGCAAGACCTGGACAATAAAATGTCAGGATAAAAATAGAAGATGGGTACCAGATCAGAAAAGCTCAGAAAATATATCTTCTTTGGAGAAATGTCTATTCAGAAAGAGAAAGACAAATACCATCTGATATCACTTATTTTTGGCACAAATGAACCTTTCCACAGAAAAGAAAATCATGGACATGGAGAACAGACTTGTGGTTGCTGGGGGAGGGGAAGGAGTGGGATGACTGGGAATTTGGGGTAAATAGATGCAAACTATTGCCTTTGGAATGGATAAGCAATGAGATCCTGCTGTATAGCACTGGGAACTACATCTAGTCACTTATGATGGAGCACGATAATGTGAGGAAAAGGAATGTATCCATATGTGTGTGACTGGGTCACCTTGCTATGCTATACATATAGAAGTGACAGAACACTGTAAATCAGCTATAATGGAAAAATAAAAATCATTATTAAAAATAAATAAATAAAATTAAGAAAAAAAAAGAAAATATAAAACCATATTTTTTAACACTTTATGAAAACAAGAAGGATCTCCAGAACTATGAAACTAAAAAAGATATACTGACCCACCTCTCCTTCTAAAAGTTCAGGAAAACTATTTTCAAATAGAAATGGGCTACAGAAAGTGATTGGTTTGAGACCCATACAAAGTTTGTGGCAGTAAGAAAAGAATGTGGAGTAGAACTTCCTACAGACATGAAAGCTGGCCAGATATGCTCAAAAAAGATGAAAATTATAACCTAAGATTTTAAAATATACTAAAAGAAATAATAAAATTATAGAAGATATGAAAGAACAATATAGATCAGAATTTTAAATATTTAGACAAGGTGATTGAGCTCAAAAAATTAGAAATAAAAGGAAAAATCAGTAATGAAAAATAATTATAAAGAATATGCAAGCCATTAAACTCAATAGATAATTTCTTAAAAGAAATATAAAGAGAAGAAGAAAACTATAAAAACAAAAAGTGAAGAAAGCAATAAGAAATTGTGAGGAAAAGACAGATAAAGATATGGGTAAACAAGTTACAATACATGTGCAATAGTAATCCTTGAAGAAGAAACCAACTGAATGAAATAGAAGGGAAATAAGCACCAATATCTGCATAGTAGATGTCAGAAACAACAAGAAAACCAATTCAAAGAAACAGAAAAAATACTAAAAATTATAATTCAGGAAAATTATCCTAAAATTAAAGAAAACATTGAAAAGGTAGGCATACTGGAAAATTTGACCCAGAATTGCCAACATTGAGGATATATTTTAATAAGATCACAGAAATTTGAAGAAAAATTTTTACAAAGTCCTGAGAACATTAGGCAAAAAGACCAAGTTATCTGTGAAGAGAAGACCATCAGATTCACATCTTATGTGGAAAGACACAATAGCATATTCATCATATTTCACACACTCAAAGAAAACAAATTTGACTCAATGATTTTTTTCCCTGCCAAACAATCTTTCAAGTAATAAAGTTAAATTGAGTTCATAGACATTTTAAAAGTTTAATTGTGACTTTATTACTTATTATTCCGCAAATACTCTTCTCATCCCACTTCTTGAGAAGTCCACAAGGGAAAACAAGCCTCGGGTAATGAATATGACTGGACAGATACTGACATGAATATTGATGAGATTATCAGTGGCTACTAATACCCTATAAAGAGACACAACCTGATATTATTTGCTTCATGATAGAAGAAAACATCAACTATGAAGCAGTTCTGCTTAAACCGTTGTACCTGAATCTACCCAAGCTTTTGGATCCAGCTCTCAGTGTAGAGAAAATGGAGAGAGTGGAGGAACCCGGCAAAAGACATCATTGTGATACACCAGGTAAAATCCAGATTTTTGTGAACTCCTCAAAACAAACAACATGGCTTATGAACAACATGGTTTAATAACCACACACACACACACACGGGGCGGGGTGGGGGGAGACATATTGAAATACATATAAGATGGCACAATTTGCCTTATAAAAAGGAAAGTAAATGATAAAAACTATTTTTTTTAAAGTAAAAATGGGAAGGGAGGCGATGGATATGGATACAGATGAAAAAAAGCTGGCCAATTGTTGATGATGGTGGAGGATGGTAAGTCCATGGGGGACTTGTGTTTATCTCTTTTAATATATGTTTAAAATAGTCCATAAGTTTAAAGTGTATATATCTTTGACTTGGCAATTTAACACCTAAGAGTTCATTTACAGACATGCTAACATAAGTGTAAAGAGTATGTGTAAAAGAACACCAGAAAGCTAGAATTAAATTGGAGATTGAACCTGACTAAAAATCTGTTATAAAAAGATAATAGAAACATAAATGTATTGTAAAGACTGCTACTGAACTACTTAACATGTAAAAAAAAAGCCATTTGCAGAAAACAATTTCTAAGTAACATTAAATCTGAATATATGTCAGTAAAAAAATACATAACTATATAAAGTGTGCATAATACGCATGTAAACATATGCATATGTGTGTGAATGTACACACAGGCACAAATACACATTGGCATATCCCTAGAAAGTTTTTAGAAGAATACACACCAAATTGATATCAGTGGCAAATTTATTTAGGGCCTGCTTTGTGCAGTATGCTATTCCAGGTCCTAGGAATACACCAATGAATAACACAGACATAAATCACTATCCTTATGGAAATGAAATATGGAGAGACATAATATGCCAGAGAAGTAAGTAAAAATTACAGTGTGTCATAAGAAAAAAATAAACAAAAAGGGGTGAGAGAGACAGGATGGCCAGCACAAGCCCCCTGAGGAGACGTGGGAAGTAACTGTGGGGTTTTCTTGGGAAGGAGCCCTGGCAGAGGGAATGGCAATTGCGCGGCGTTTCGCAAGGACACACCGTCCACCTTTGAGGACTAGCCTGGATCACAGTGCGCCTGGGGACAGAAGGAAGGAAGAGTGGAGGAAATGGGGTCAGAGGGGACCAGGTGTCTGATCTCATAGGTCTAGGTAAGGACTTTTTGACACTGGGTGAGATGAGAAAGACCATCAGACATTTCTCGTTTTTGCAATGCCAGCTTTGGGTATTTTTCTTATGTAGTTATTTTGTGGTGATTTATGAGTTTGTATTGTTTTCAACATGAAAACATCCTTATAAAAAGACATCTGCAGTTATCTTCATTTAATTTGGAAGTCTGATCATTAGCAGAAAGGGAAAGCCTTACCTTGGCTGTCAACTGGCAGTTATCTGCTTGAGGACCTTTCAAATCAAACCTTGAGTCATTTTTCAATCCTTGTGTGTCTACCTCTAATCTTTTTTCCTTGTAACCACTTGGTGAAACTAGCTTTTTTTTCTACCTGCCACTACATCTAATTTTACCCTTCCTGTTTGGTCCTCTTAATTTCAAGTGACAGAGATAACTGTATGTGGGGAAAAGACAGAGAATGTAGAAACATCTAGAAAGGCCCAACCGAGCAACGCTTATTAAGTAATTTTACAACCAATTGCTTATCATCTATAAGTGACTGTATCATGCTAGTCACGTGCGTCCTATATTACTAAGACAGGGAGTTATGCCTTACTCACATCTTTTGGTAAAACCTCATCAAGAGAGAAGTTAAGCCACATACCTGGCCATCACCCCCTAATAGGAAACTGCAGCATTTGTTAAATAGCCATCTCATGGGGTGTGTGCCATTGTGGTCCTTGCTAAGCCTTATCTAGTGCTAGTTTTTAATTGAGTAGTTAAGTGTTGATATAGACAGCTTTTATGCATGAGTCAAGAAAGAAAAGAAAGATTGGTGTTGCTATCAGGTTTTAATTGAAGCATACTTCACAATCTTTTGACTAAATCCTTCATTGCCATTTTCATAATGATTACAACCTTGAGAGGAAACTCTTCTGATAAACGTAGACTAGTAATGAGAAATCGTGCTGTGCTGGAGCTAAATGATATCGAAATTTTTCCCACCATAATATATATAATCCATGAAGAGATTAGAATTAAATTGAGTTGCCCTGTTTTATGCAGTTGAAAATGAGACCTTGATGCAAATTTGTAGTTTAATATACAACCCCATCACTCTTTCCTTATTAAAAAAAAAATGGCATTGTTACCTTTTCCAACCTCCATCAAAAAAAGAAAATAATAATTTTAATTGATTCACTGTGCTATCAGTTGGGAATTATGTTTAGCTTCATGTGACAGAAAAGTCTAGGTAATGATGACTGAAATTAGATAGTGATTTATTTTTGCTCAGGTGAAAGAGGTCTGAAGGTGGATAATTCAGGGACGTACAGAAGCTGCACGGTCAGCAGGGACTTAAGCTCCTTCAAGCTCTTGCTTCACCTTCTTTACCAGGTAGCTTTCTTTTTCAAGGTTGCCCAATGGTCTGAAATGGCTGCTAGAGTTCCAACCACCATTGCTATATTCCAACAAGAATAAGGAGGAAAAGGAAGAAGGATAAAGGACACAGTGCCCAGCTGAGAGAACCCCCTTTAAGGAGACTTCTTAGAAGCAGTATCTGTAATTTCCACCTCTATTTCATTGATCACCTCCCGCTACAAAAAAGGATGGGTTAAATTAACTTGTAACTGAACACACTGCAACAGTCACTTAATATCAGGGTTTTGTTAGTAACAATAATTATAGTTTAGTATTTATACACATTTTATGTGTGTCAGGCATACAATGGTATCTCAAGTTCTAGGTGCTTTTCATAGATTAGCTTATTTAGTCCTCATAACAATCCTGTGAGGTAGGTAAAAGCATTACTTATGTTTTACAGATGAGGAAACAGAAGCACTGAAATGTTGAGTAACTTGCCTAAATCAGAAATAATCCAAAATTTGAAGACTGGTTTCTAGTTCTGGAATTTGTACCCTTAATTACAAAACTGCAAAAACTGCAAATGCTGGTATGGAAGTTCCCTAATGAAGGGTCAAATCAGAGTCTATGCCACAGCCACAGCAATGCCAGACCTGAGCCTTGTCTGTGACCTATACTACAGCTCACGGCAACCCCAGATCCTTTAACCCACTAAGTGAAGTCAGGGATCAAACCTTCATCCTCATGGTTACTGGTTGGGTTTGCTGCTGTTAAGCCACAACAGAAACTCCAACAATCTTCTTTTAAAAAGGGCTAGATAGTTGGTATTTTAAGCTTGTCTGCCATAAGATCTCTGTGCAATTATTCAACCCTACCTCTGTCATTCAAAAGCAGCCATAGATGACACCTAAGGAACAAGGCATGGCTGTGTTCCAGTAACAGCTTCAGGCCATACTGTGTTCATCCCAACGAAGAACTATTCCACCTCTCTATGAGGGTCAAGGCACAACATGCAGTTGTTTATTCACCAAAGAGTGAGTCCATTCACTCTTCTCCAATAGGTCTTACAAAATAGAGCAATAAATTAATTAGTTAATTCAACTAATAATAGAGCATGATTAAGAACTTAAGTTCCTTATATTCATTGCTACAGAAATGTCATCATGACAGAGATTATTTGGAAGGCTTGAAAATTTTTTCAAACTCTTTGAATAAGAGGTATAATATAAACATTCATTTACTGGAGAACTGTTAAGCTTAGTTGAAGATCAGAAGATCATTTTTTTTCCTTTTCTTTTGAAGAACTGCAAAATGGAAACAGTTATTCAAAAGCTTTATCTCTAGTCCTTTGTGTCTCAGTTTTTAATAACAATAAACACTCTCTCGCCAAGGTATGGTAGCTTTCGCAGAGGAAATAACCCTAGCATGATGTATTTAAAAATTCCTGTTACTTGTAAGTGACCCTCTACATTTTTCCATTCCTCTGTTACTTTCCTTCCCCAAGCCTGCCTAGTACAGTTTGAGGTTCAACTTAAAGTTCTAAGGAGATCACTATAAGCTTTATTACAAAGGAGATCAGATAATAGCAGCCAAATAAAATGCAAATCAGGTCATCCATCCTCTCATTTCAAAAAAATATTTAAATGTCTATTTTGGGCAGGGGGTTCTTCTGGGCATAGTGTTAAATGTTTGTGAAATAATTGGAAATAATTATTTAGCTAAGCTGTTTCTGTCTAGCAGCTGTTATGTATTTATTAGTCCACCGACTCTAATGGTGTACTGTAACTTAATATGTAGCAGTAAATAAATATCTAATGGGATAATTAATCTCAATAGGGACATAATTGCTGAATAGCATTCTAAAACTCTGGAGACATCAGAGCTTCAGCTCATCTAATCAAAAAGGTTTTATAATTTGCATAGACAGCTTGTGTTTTCCCTTAAAGAATGGTCTTTACAGCACCTATTTTCTGTAACAGTCACATTAGGATTTATTTGTAGCACAATACACTTTGTTACAATAGTCTTGAGAGTTATAATCCCTTTAAGCAGTCCCTTCTCTTGAAAGAGTTTTCAAACACTTTGGGTATGCAACTGTATAAGCCCCAAGTGTGATTTAATCCTCAGTATTTTGGTTTGTTCTTGAAGCTGTTATTCTTCTGAGAAAAGTGAAGGTATATGTTGATTTTGTCTGTTGTTAGGATTCATGTAGGATGACAAGAAATGGCTGAACAGTCTTATCAGCTTTATTGTCCTAAGATTATGCAACTGCTTTAATGTAAAGCCTGTACAGATAAAGGAATAGGCCATTTTTAGTAATCAAGTTCCACAATTCCAAAATCTAGGCTTTCGAAATCTAGCAAACATTCAACAAAGCATTACCTCTCAGTTGAACTCTACTTTTACACTTGGCAAAATTTAGTCTTATCTGTAATTAGATCACAATTAGACTTTAATTATTCTAATTAAAGATTTGTATCATTTTCTTATGATGGTCTCCTTTGTAGCTTTTTTAAAAATTAAATCTATTAGAAATAATAATTTTTTTGATTCATCTCAGCTTTGGAATACTTTTTTTTAAAATGATACCACTCAATTAGCTTTTATTTTTGTTTGGCTTTTCATATTTCTGGGAATGCTTCAGAAGAAAAATCAAAATTTAGTACCACTTCTAGTTGTTTATTCACCAAAATCACAATAACCACTTCCACTTAAAACTAAAGACACTGATAACTAAAATGCAACTTTACAGTCAGATGGATCACTGAGCAGAAGAGGCAGGACTAATTGTTTCCCACTTCTGTCATTCTTCTCATGGAGCTGGAGATCTCAGGGCTTTCTGCAAGGGATTGATTTCCTTAACTCAGAGAACATGGAGGACCCCAGAGCCGGTTGCAAACACATTTCTCCTTCCTGAAACTGGGAGAAAACTGATAGGATTCACGTTTGCTTGCTAGACTTGAATTAATGTGTTTATACTTATATTTCACTTATTTTTCCTTCCAATAGTTGTGTGTGTGTTGGAAGATAAAATCAGAAATCCATATTCAAATAAAACTCCTTTTGTTCAAGGCATACCTTGGTACTGGCCTGTGCTACAAGGCCTATGCTTGCCCAGATTTGAGACCGAACAGCCGGAAGTCAGCGACAGGAACATCAGTGGTTTAATGGACCAGGGATCTTACATGCCTGAAGCAGGGTCCTGGAGCAACAACACCCCTCACTCCGTGTGCGGCAGAAGGTGACCAGGATCTAGCAGCAGACCTCTCTCCCAAGCGGAAGGGAAATACCCAGATATACGCGGAATTGACGGGATTGACGTCAGATTGGCTCATTAGTTACCAGGGAAACCAGTGGGGCACGCCTCTCACGGCCGCTTTAATAAAAACAATCACTAGCTGGGGGCGTTGGGCAAGAATGTTGGAAGGTTAGTTATGTTCACAGGGTGCAGGTGAGGCAGACACTGGTTGGGCAGCAGATGTAAGAAGCAGCTACCTTGGGTGTCTTGACCATACACTTGGGAAAAGTCCCCACGGTTCTCTCTGACAACTGCCTCTGACTGGTGGCAGCGTTCTTTTGCAGTGTAACCACCCTTATATTTAGACGTATGTGTCAGTGGTGGAGTGTACCCCTGAGCTCTAAGCCTTCAGGCTTGGTGAGAATAACGGCTTTTCTGGATATCTCTTGCTAATCCTGGATTAAACCTAATAGCATTTTCCTTTCTACCCTTTTTTTTTTTTTTGAAAAGAGTTTTCATCAAAACCAATTTAATTATCTTTTCAAGGACATGTAAGAGTTTAGCAAAAGTAATATTTTTCTACTTGAAATTTTCAAACTTACAGAGTGAAATGCCAGACCTTGATCTGAGAGAAGAATGAGAAGATCTAAACATTCCCTTCTGATTTTCTAATGTTCACCATCCAATGCTTATTAAGGAGAGGAGTGAAATTAATTGTAACTACTGAAAAGGTGCCACTTTGGAATACTGATTGAAATATGGGTTTAATGGGTGCTTTTGGTGAGCTTTATACTGGTAAGATAGAACTGGAACTGAGCCAAGATAAACAGTTATGGTCAGTAAGATGTGAATGCACCACTTATATGTGAAAGGGTGATGTCCACAGGGCTCACGTCTCGGAAGGACTAGGTGAAACATAGCAGTGTAAGAGCAGATTCTACTCAAGTGTGTCTATCCAGCATCCCCCTGGTAAGACTTTGGAGTTATGAGCAGTAACCCAAGCCACTCCCATCATGGTCCTCAATCCCCTGGGCAAAATCCGTCCAGGGTAAGGTGTTAGAACCAAGCATGGTGAATTGGAATCCTTCTTTGTGATTTTTCTAACCAAAATGCCCTTTCATATTTTCACAGAGCTACTTAATCAAAAGTCCAAAGCTGCTGCCAAACATGACTCTCTCCAAAAAGAGACTGTCTCGTTGCAACAGTAAGAATAGGAAAAAAATTCTTAAGCAGGTATCTGTGTAAGGCACACTTCTAAACACTTTAATGACTTTTGATTTTGACTCCATCATCTCAGTAACTCTATTCAGTAGATTTTATCATCATCCCCTTTTTTACAGAGGAGTGAACTGAGCTCATCATCACAAGACTAGAAAGTAGAGAGCAGGGTTTTAACTTAGGCAGCCTAGATTCAAAGTCTGGAAACGCAACCATAACAAGATACTGCTTCTCAGGAGGAAATGAAAGAACCAAGCTGGCACACAGGGAAAAACAGAAAAGGTGGGATACAGAGAAAGTGTTTACTGTGTTCATTGCCCTGGTTCCCAGTTAGCCTTGGCCTCACCCTTTTCCTCCATTATTATGTGAGTCACTAAATCCCTTTAAGATATTTGATGTTTTTCATTTGTTTAGCTTCAGCAAATTTGAGTTATGGTCCTCTTACTTAAAACAAAAGGATCCCAAAATACCCTAGGAAGAGAGAAGCTAGATCTCCATGAGGCAGACATACCACAGTAGGAAGGCTTAGCCAGGAAATTGTTTTAAAAAATAACATAGTAGAAAATATGCTGATCAGGACACCCTGGTCCAAGAATTAGCTCCAGCATGAATGAGGTATGACATTGAAAAATTACATGTCCTCCGCTGTCCTCAGTTTACTTATCTGTGAAGTAAGGGATTGAACTAAATGAATTCAAGTGTTGTTTCAGGTCTGCAGTTCTGTGAATTTACACTCTACCTAGAATAAGTAGGTGGTTTAGAAGGATAAGTGGAGAAGTCCAGAGATGGATGCATGAAAATTACCTAGAAAAAAAAATGTGCCTGAGGACTAAGACAAAAGTGTGTTTGAGAATACTGAGACAAGAAGGGACTGGCTGATGAGTAAATCTCTAGACTGAATGAGAGATGATGCTGCTGATTTGTGGAGGAGCGAAATATCATGTACGATAGAAATGACTTTTGTGAAATCCAGAAACAAAAAGGGAAAATGAGTAAGGCTAAGATTAAACATAAGAGGGAGACTGATAATGAGATTGATAGGTAGGAAAAGAATGAAGAGAAAAGAGATCTTGCATTTCTATGTGAGTAGATAGAATTTAGCCTGAACCTGGGGAGACTGGTCGGGGATGTGGTCAGATGGAGGGAGGTGACAAGTAAACAGAGGAAAGGAGCTTAGGTGTAGCTCTATGAAAATAACAGGAAAGACAATCTTTCTAAATATGGCCCAATGAGTAATATAAGGCAAACATGAGAAAGAAGTGGGATGAATGGTATAAATAATTTTTCTGCTTTCCTTGTAAAATATTTTCTATCACCATAAAACTGAAGTAGCTATCATCAAAAAGGAGTTAGGGTTCTGGATTCTTCTAAATTATGTATCAGATATTTGTATTAAAAAAGAGATGGCCTCTAAATTGCACACTGACCATTACCCCCTATGTATTTTTTTCCTGACCATAGCAGACATAAAACATCGTGGAATTCTTTCTCCCTATTCTTAGGTGCAGCCTTCTAAAGATGTGCTACAAATAGTCACTACTATCCATGAAAGTTATGTGTTAAGTATCTAGGTAATTTAGATGTATTAATTCTATATATTATTGCTGACCATTGAAGAAGACTAGTAGTCGTGAGAACCCAACAGAAGTTCATTTCTACTTGATGAATGGTGGCTGATTTCTCTCTTGCCTTCCTTGGGGTCCTCTAAACTATTCCTGTTTAGAGAAACCTTGTGGCATCAATATGAGTTGTTTACTAAAACACACAAAGAAGAATGTGAATTGAGTGGTCAACAGATGCTAAAGATAAGCTGGGAGTTCTATTGAAGAAACTTGATTTACTATCTCTTTTGCATTTTAAATGATAAAATAAAAACTATCCTTCGTCAACTTGCAGCTTTATTCTCTGGAATTACAGGCAATTCACTTTTACAATGAGTAGATTTTTGAACAGCTGTGATACTGCTAAAAACCAGGTAGATATATAGTTTGGTAATATCCAAATTTTCAGGGAAAACTTGAAGAGGATTCATTCCATGGAAATAATTCCTGATATTTATCTGTGAATTATGTGTGATTTAAAATTAATAAATGACTTTCTATTTCATGGATACTGAAAATGGTGATAGAAAGCTAGATATTCTCAACAAGAGTTTTTGTTCTATGAATTAACTAATGAAAAATGATTCAATAATTCAGTTGATTTTTATTTGACCAATATATGATTAATCTTTATTAAGTGGGAGGAAAACCATTTAGGTGATTAACCAGACTCAGATAAGAAATTTTCTGTTTTTCTTTTCCTATACATCTTTTCTGCTTCAAGGAAACATTTTATAATATTTTGAGAGTATTTAAACATGATTGATGCAAATACTTATACAATTAAACAGTTAATTGTGATCCTCAGCCCAAAATGCACATTAAATCACCTGTGGGCCTTGAAAACTAATTTATACCTGGTTATCCACCCAGAGATTCAGATTTAATTGCTATGGAGTGAGGACTAGGCTTTTTTTTTTTTTTTCCTAGTACGTTCTAGGTGATTCTGATTGCAGCCAGGGCTGGGAAATACTGAGCTAACTATTTTAACTGACCCTAACAATAATACATGAAAATAGCATGATAAGTTTAATCACTCTTTTCAAAATAAATGAATAAAATGTAGCACAATTTTGTGTTTCTTAGGAATTTGAATTGGTCCTGATGTCTCAATCTTAAATACATTCCAGTTTGAATTTTTAAAACCAAACAATGTCATTACTTATTATTTTCCAACTTTTAAGCAAGTTATATATACATAGGTTACAATAGGTAAAACAATTTTGTAATTTTAAAATTTCAGATTATAAAAAATGGCACATTATACTTAAGAATGAAAACAAAACAAAGAGCGTACTTAAAAAGAAAGTTTATACTTTTTTTCCATTTGCATCCATTTCTTCTTAGTGTGTTTTTCTGCAATAACAAAATTAATGAAATTCTATTTTCATCAGTTGCAATAGAATGTTGCAAATTAGCACTGCTAAAGACTTCCTAAGGATGTGAGAAATTATGAGCTTTAAACAGTGTAAGGTACAAGAAAAGGAGCTTATATTTTAATATAACCTTATCTTTTCCCCCAACATTAAAGAATAATTGTTAATTTCTGGAACATGATTTAAGTGGTAGGATTAAGGCTATACACCAAATATGAAATACATGTCCTTACATCCTATATGAGAAAAAGCATGGCTATCAAAATCAAAATAAAAGCATTTAGAGAGGTGTTTTTCCCCAACTGGAAATATAAAGTTAATTAATATTTTAGAGACTCAGACATGAGTCATTTTTAGAGGATTGTGATTATCTGAAAGATCATGTTCATTATAAAGATTACTTATTTCATCATTATTCAGACATTTTTGTTCAATATCATGATGTGTTTTGACACACTTAACACACAATCACCAGCAAGGACAAGATCTTTTATTTCAATTTATACATAAAAAGTCTTCAAGCCAAATTAACATCCTTGATCCTTTTAGATAAGACATTTATATTTTCTGCTGCTGTGACTGAGGGTAAATTCTGGTGAAATATCTTAGGAAAGGAGAGAAAAGCAAGTTGAATTTTATCTTCTTAGATATTCTACTCAGAGAAGACTCTTCACTGGCAATAAACTTTCTAGCACTGTAAGTAAATAAATAATCATAACTGATATTTTAGAAATAGATTTATCTATAAAATTCAAAATGATGTTACTTTTTGGGAATTTATTTTTTCTTTAATTTTTTCACTATTTGTCATACCTAAGTATGTGATTAATAACCACTTTACATACAAATGGAAGACTAGTATCTCCAATTGCAACAAATTGTTCTTTTACACACTCAAAATTAGTTGACATTTCTCTAATGCCTAGTTCTAGTGTGATTTAGATGAGTATGAGGAAAATACCACTTTTCTAATAAGCAATTGCTATATATGTGTGTTTTGTTTTACATATACATGCAATTACATGCATGTGTGCAATTACACAGACACTCCACCATATTCACATGTCACGTTTAACCTAAAATGGTATAGTAGAAGAGGAATGGCTTCAGCTTTGGTACCACTCTTATTCATTAACAATTTTGAGACTCCGTTCTGTATATATTTCCAAAAATATTAACAAATCTACCTTTTGGTAAAATTGGTCACAATCTAGAAAATCTGTTTCTCCTTTCCATAATATCCTAGTATCTAAAAGTAACCACTTTAGGGGAAAAAATCCTGATAGCAAGGCACAGTGTGTTCTTGAAGAGGCAGACAGTCTAAGAGCCTTGGTACTAGGGCAATTGCTGCAGAGACAGCCCTGAGAACTATTCTGAAATGCAGAATCTCAGACCCACACCAAGACTAAACAAGTTAAAATTTGCATTTTAACAAGATTCTCCTCTAATACATCATACTTGATAACAGAAACATGGTTGTTGAGTAAAACCTCTCTCTCCAGTTGCTACAGCCAAATACTAGAAGATGGGAAGCTACACTAAAATAAAGGGATTCTATGACTAGGGTGGAATTCTTAAGGCAGCATTCTTCTATTAATTGCTCTTTCTCCACGTAAAGATTGGAACCAGCCACTTAGTGGAGGTATTTTTGTCACTTTTCTGTATCATGAGTTATAAAACCAATTAATATTGAAAGAGTCACACCTCCAGCTTTTCATTTAAGTAAAATACTCAGGGGGAGAAAAAAAGAATCAGTTATAACAAAATATTTTGGGTGGTGTTTTGCCCAATTGTGTTCCATGGGTTAATAGTTTTAAATTATTGCTCTTCAGGTTATTTGAGGATTTGGAGTCCAAATAAGTTTAGAAAGCAGTGCAATATACACTTCTTTTCGATTTTGTAGTATACCCTCTGAAATTCTCTTAAATCTTATAATAAAAAAGTTATTTTCCTTTGTTTAGTCCAACATCTCCCAAATATATTTAAACCCAAAAACATTTTTTTTTCATCAAATAAGACCTGCTGAAAAAGAAGACACACACACAGAGTCTATTTGGTACTAACAAAAAATCTGTTTAAGAATTTTCACAAGGGTTTCATGTGTGCCAAGTCCATTACATACCACATAAAAATTAGATATGGTACTTACTGTAGAGATGAAAAGCGCTGTTCTTAGTAAGGTAATTTGTTCAAAGATGTAGAATCAGTGATACTTCTTTCTGTCTCTATCTGTCTGTCTCTCTCTCAACTTCCTGTTAAAATGGAGTTTGCACAAACTTTGAGCTCCTTAAAAGCAGGCTCCATTTTTTTAAGGTTTCCTTGAATGACTGTTTCATTCCTTTTATTTAAATGAGAAGGGAGGGGCTAGTTTCTTTTCAACTAATCATTTAGTTGATGCCTGTTTAGTTAAAAAAGAATAAAATAGGCTTTAGACTGAGATATCTGGTCCACATCTCACTATTCTATGACAGTGAGACCTGAATTACCATTTCCTTCATAAAGTATGAAAAATTCCATTTCAGTATATTATTAGAAAGATCAAATATGGCAATGTAAAGTGCCAAACACATATTGACGTCAGGAGCTACTGATTCTGTTTCCTTTTTGGAATATTTCTTATGAAGATGTATTTTTCAATATTATAAAGTAGAGGCATCCAAATTAGATTTCTGTAGCAGATATTTGTACTTATTTTACTAATGCTAAGAATTAGTAAAGTACATAATCAGAATCCCTGACACTGCGGAATGATGATTATATACTATCTGTCTTCATGGCCCACAACACACACTATATTCATGGTGCCCTTTATTCAAAAGAAGAATGGTCCATCACAGCACAGAGCTTCAAACTCCCCCTTGGACCAGAGGTTCATTGGTGACTGACTCTCCTACTCCTTGGTCTGAGATGAGGAGAAATAAATTGATCAGGCAGCAGAAACAAGACTGCATTTGACTATATCATATTACTGGCAAACTAGAAGGGCAAACAGAAAGTTCTCAATTTAACTTCCTTATCTTCCTGGAAAGAATAAATAGACACCTTGGGTGGCAGCTGTTCTCAGAAAACATAGAGAAAATAGCCTCACATTTTATTTTCAATGTGTGAGAGATGGTCGAAGGGTGAGGAGATATTAAGACAATATATTAGGGGTCCATGTTTCAGTTACTATCCTGCAGCTTTAAACACAGTCCCCAATCCAAAAATTTGGGTTTTCCATATAATAACAGTGACTACATTACTTCTTGTTTACTGAGATTGTTTTTATTGAGGTTTGTAGCTCATGATTTTACATGTGATTGTACAGAGCATTTAAGGAAGAAAAAAATGTTGGAAAGCTTGAACAAGGGGAAAAAAAATCCAACATATTGAAATCTGGTAGGTGTCTATGATGAGATTAATGCCATGTGTAAATATATGAGAATGTAAGAGACCAAATCCTGCAACAACTATATTCTTGTTCCTAAAAAAAGTGATTTTTTTCTTGTCAGTGAGAAATAGCTTAATTAGTGGTTAGTTTTTAAAATAAACTATCTTTTTTTTTAAAAAAAAGATGCATCTTGAATTAGATTCAATGCTAGGCAAATGCGAAAACAGCATGAAAACTTTTCCAAATTATTCTTCCACTTTCCAGTACATTCACAGAAGCCATTAAAGAAAGTCAAGTTGACTCTTCCTGCAATTCTTGTCTTTGTAATTCATAGGCAAAGATCAGAGTTAGACTATACAAATAAGTCTTGTTTATAAATGAACACATTTTGATTGTCCACAGCTGTTTCAAGACATATCATCTTTTATTACTTAGGATGGTAAAGGAAATCTTTATTTCAAATGAGGCATGAAAACCAACTTTTATTGTTTTTTCCTCATCTCTCTTGATTCATAATGTCATTCAAAACATAAGACATTGTGACAAGTTGAAATTCAAGGCATTAAAAAAGGTTTCAGAGGCCTAGGCAGTGGTTGGCATAAGAGGACACTCTGTTCTAGTCAGTGTATTGTGAGTCCATCCCCCAAGACCTCTACCTTCTATTAAAGAAAGGCTTGAGGACACTCATGAATTTTGCCAAACATTTTGTTTTTGAGGTCAACCAATACATTTCATTTTGAAGCAAGGACTATTTTGCCAATTTCACCTTCAGAAAACTCAGAGGAATTAACCTGTAAAAAGCCACTTTAGGTACAGATTTTAAATAATACTTCTTTGCCAATGTAGTGTGAGATTCTGCAGTCTTGGGCCATTGAGACAAACTTAACGCCTTTAAAATCTGAAGTCCTCCAATATTGGACTAACAGTAAGTCTTTAATAATCTCTCCCTCAGATCACAGAGTGCAACATTCTCATTTTAAAATTATTCATTCTCAGTGACAACGTTTATCTAAATTAGACCCTTAGAAGACAAATTTACTTTCTCTCTCTTCTTTCAAGCTCTTTCCTTTAGCATTTTAGAATGAAAGAAGCCTTGGGAATACTTTTAGACACATTTGGATTATGGAGTACTTTGATAACACATCACGGACACAACTGTCTGCAGAATTTTATGAATTGACTACAATAATTGAAGAGAGAGAAGGACTTGAGAGTAATATTTTCAGCAGCATAATTATTTGTTCAGTCTCAAAGTAATACTCATATATATAATGAATTATCCTATAATATGGATATTGCTTGGTTATGAATTATTTTTCACAATGTACATAATTCCAATTTAATATTAATTTAATGTTTATTAGAAAGATTCATAATAAAGCTCTAAAACGTACAAAGCTACTCGTAGCATTAACTGTGTTGGCATACAAGAGAGTAAGCAGATTAGTGAACGTGAATTGAGCAAAAATACCTATATTTAAGAAATATTTATGAAATATTCATGTTTTTTGAAACAAAGTCTAGCTAGACAAAAAAATATCTAAAGAGCGTTAAAAGTGTTTAGTATTTTCAGTGGAATCGGCAGGTTAAAATTATAATATGTTTAACTTCAGTTTTAATTTTTTCTAACATATCAATGGAATTTGGTACAGTGTTTAAGGTTTTTCATTATTTTTTCATGGAATTTTTTTTTCTCTAGCTTCAGCTACCTTACCATAAATTTGCCAGCTTGGTTTTGCTCATATCATGATTAAAAAGACTGCATTATCCCAATAGAGATTTTTATCTTGTATAGTCTTCCTTGACTTCTTCACAGAAATCAAAGTTCTCCTTTCACTTGCCTTCTTAAAAATCATAGTTCGTGGTTACCTCTGAAACACTCTAAAGGGACACAAATTTAAAAAATTTGCATGACCTGCTATTAAGAGAGAGAAACATCAAAACATAGTTGAAATAAAGGCATTGGATAATAAAGATCCTAGATGTTAAAGAAGTGCCGACATATTTTTTTAAAAAAAGAGGGAATAGCAGTAACTTCATTTCAAATGAGAGTATGCAAAATTATAATAACTACCTGTTTCATCACAAAATCACAAAGTTTGTCATACTGCAAACTGAAAATTTACCCTGCAAACTGAAAATAAAAGGAATGGAGTGCCTAAGTATGTGTTTAGGCGGAAACTAAAGATTGATTTCCCTTTTAAAGCAAAGAGGAAATCATCAGGTTAATTAGTAAAGAGGAGAGAGTCCTCTTACTGCCTCAGCAGGAAAGAAGCCGTTACCAACACTTTAACTTATTCTAGGCTAGAAATGAAAATTTAGATACTTAGCAATCTTTTTCAGATGGTTTAAGAGGGACCTATATGCTGATTACAAAACTGAGTTTACAGTTGGGATCCACTGAATCTATTTTAGGAACTGAAAGAAACTTTCCTTGTAGAATGTACTGGCACAAAAATGCTTCCATAGCTATTTTGCAATGTCGTCGCCTCATGTGTGTTCTTCTGTCTTCCCAATTTATTGATGTGCAGAGATGTAACGTAAGATATATTTAAAGTATTACTTAGAAATGCATAATACTTATTTATGTCGTGAGCCACAATTATGAATTACTAAACATAATTAATCCTAATACCTTGATACTATAATATACTGGGAAGATCATACATATTTTATCTTAACTATTTTTGTTAGAGAAGAAAGAGCATTCTTGTCAATATTTTCAGAATTGCTCAAAATCAAATTAGGGTTTGAGTTCTTTCTCTCTCTCTAAATTTCTCTCTAAATCTGAATTGACTGTGTAGTAGTTCTTCAGTATTTTCTGTTTTTTGAAAAATGCCACAGGCAATAGCACTTTGGTACCGTACTGATGGACAACTTCTAAAAATGAATTATTCTTTCACTAATAGAAAGTGACGATTGATTAGTGTGAAGTTGATCTTTTAGACAACCCAGATGAAATATCTTCCTCTCCCATTTGTCTCTATAATAAGGCAGAAAGTCAATCTTTGAAGCAATTTTTAATGTCATTTTTAGAAGTAAGTGAATTAATCAACAGATTTGAACATGTGGGAAGATATTGCCTAAATTTTAAGTCTATGGGTTCTTTATAGATATTACTAATTCACTTATATACTTACTCTAGTTTTATGAAAACTTTTGTCATGCCAAGTTAATATTAAAAAATGAAATCTTAAATAATTTTCATCAATATGTTAACATTTTTAGATTAATGGGGACATTACAAATATATATCATAAATTATATTTGAACTTGAATTTGTATTATAGGAAGTTAAGGGGTCTCCATTACCTGCATTTGGTATCTATATTTTCTGATTATTTTTATCACAAGAGAATTGTTTTCATGCCAGTTTTTTGTCATTATGACTATTTTAGCATAGCAATTTATTATTTAACTACAATATTTTTAACTTTAATAGAGTGAAAACAAAGACAGATGCTCAAAAAGTTTAATTGGAATTCCACCATATTTCTCTATCAAAAATTTAGATTTCTCCATAAATATTATTAATTAGGAACATGGGCGATATGACAACCCAACAATTTCTGAATCAACTAAACATGAAGTTTGTTAGCTAGTGTCCTGATAATATATCATGGGAAATAGCCCCCAAAGAGGAAAAAAAGTTCAAGCGTAAAATGTTATAAAAACATCATTTTACTTGGAAATAATAATTTGTTTGTTTTATTGGCATAAATTTTGCCTCCAGCTATCCAAATAATGTGCTATGCATATATTGTATGTTTGATAAAAATTTACTTCTTAATGAAAAATCAGATAAACACATCAGAAATATTCAAATAAGTAAATCATGACCATCAAAGGGTATATTAAAAATAGTCAAAGATGGTCAAACCAAGAGAATTTTAAAGTTATTAATTTATCAATTGCTACGCATGAAAATGCATGTGAAATAGAAATATTCAAGTGAATAAAATCCTTGCTAGTGTAATGAGTAAAGTGGACTAAATGAATGTTTGATATACACAAATTTCTATTGCAATGTATACATAATTAACTCTTATCCACTGTTTTGTTTTCACTATAGTCACATCGAATTTGAGGGGAATAATCTCTTCCTGTCAAAACGTCTTTGGGATCTTAAGTCTCTCTGAAAGCACACCAATTATGATAAATGCAAGTTCATAAATCTCACCCTTTCGTCTTGATGTAGGAGCTTGGTAGTCACTAACAGGACTGAATGGCTTTCTGCACCAGTTTATGTGCTCAACTGATTTTCTTCAACTTGGCCTGTGTAGAGCTGGGAAGGCTATCTGCTTCCAATTTCCATATAATGAAACACAAAAGATAATGGGCAGGGAGGTAGCAATATCAAAAATCAAGAATTGGCAGCATCAGCAACCTGAATTGAGGTAGTTTCCCCATTATTCTGTGAAACTTGCTTCTGATGGATGGAGCTGCTTTCATAAAAATTACTGCTGGATTGGCATAACAAGCCTAAGTACTCATAATCACAGACTACATTTGTGTTTCTGAAGTTACCTTAAACATGTCTAAGAAGGATTCTTTCAGTACCAAATGTCTTCTGTGTAACGTATAGGCTAACCACCTTTCCAGGGCTAGTGTTGCCATATATGGCATGAGAAAACCTAGTTATATTAAAGCTTGTGGGTCTCCTGTGATTTAGAGAAGATCTGTAGACTTAAAAAATACCTCAAGTGACTAAAGAGGAATTACACATACAATATTTTGAGGTGATATTAAAATTATGATGTATTCTGGCCCAGAACAGAATTTTTTCTTTTGTCATATAGTTTAAAACTGCATATATAGATTACTGACTATCCTCTAAACTAGTCCTCCTCATAATTTAAGAAATTAATTTATAGGTGGCTGGTGTTTAGCTTTTTTTTTTTTTTTTTGAAACAAAGAAAGAAAAAGAAATCACCATGATATCCCATAATAGAAATGATAATTCAGTAAATTCATTCTTAGACCTGGGAGGGTCTCTATGCTTGGACACTGCTGGTAAAGACTCTTCAGTAACTGGGCATCTAGAAAGTTGTTCTGAAAGGACTTTTCCCCTCCCACTTTAACCTTATACAGGTTAAACAAAAAGTTAGCATAAAAAATGTCTTAAACTGTCTTTATAAAATGGATATTCTTTTTGCATTATTCTTGCAGCTGTTAGCCAATTGAGTGAATTTAAATTTCCAACATCAAAATGAAGCTCATAAGGGAGGAAAAAAATATGATTCACACTCTCCCAATTCAGTACTTAAAAATCTCTGATTAAAGCTGACTTTTATAATAAGCAGTACAACTGAAGATGGTTTATAAATAAGCACACAGTAACCTATATATTAACCTGCCCGAAAGTAAGTTTATGCATCTCATTTTAGCCAGCATAAACATGCCCATCCCATTTTTCTGGATTACTTTGTCTGCAAAAACTGTATAATTTTGTGCTTAGTTTTTCATTTAGGCTGATTGATTTCTTTTGCATGGCTCATTTGGGCCATAGAGGTTTAGCAAAGTTTATACATTGAAAACAGAAAGAAAGGCAAGAAAAATGAAAAAGAATAATTAATCATATAGTACATACATCAATACAATATATTCTAAATCTCAATCAGTTGTTTATTGGTTGGCAAACAAGTTTCACTTTTACAACAAATATTAGTAATGAGGTCATCCAACTTTGAGACCATACAAAATGGATCATAAATTTAAAAAAAAATTATATGTGCTGCTAATTTACCTCATATATTCCTACATTACTTAAAATCCTGTCAAATAAATAAACTTTCCTGTTAATAAACAGAAGAAGTTTTTTAAAAAATCACTTCAAGATAACTTGACCTTTCGATTCTTTCTAAAAGGGAGTGAGTTTCTTTTAAAAATTGGTAGTGCGGGTGCCCACGTGGAGATCAGACGAGCATTCAGCACTTTCACACCTATGGGATACCATTTTTAACATGCAGAAGCCCCACTAGTTCTATTGACACCTCTTGACTTCTAGAATCATAGCTACTGTCTTCGTGATGAACTGCTTGCCAAATATGCTTTGCATTACAACAGATGTGCACTGTAAACAGAAAAGTTCTTCCTGCTCTAATTTGCAAAAATGCTCTCAGAAATATTCTGACTGAATAAAGATATATAGTGAGGGAAGGAGGTCTAATTTTATTTATTTTATTTATTTTTTTGTAAAAAATAATTTGTTTGCATTACTAGAAAATGATTTTTATAAAGTGATAGCTTCATTTATTTATTTATTTATTTTTTGCCAGATGAAATTTTAAAGGAAAAAAAAGGCAAAAAAAAGAAAGGAAAGAGGAAACAAAGAAGAAAGAAAAGAAAGAAGAAAGGAAGGAATCTTTGCTCTCCTACTGGTAGACGAACTTGCAAGACCAGCACGAAAGAAAAAGAAAGTCTCTTTTTTTTCCACTACATTAACAGGACTCAAATTCTGGAGGAACAGAAAGCAGACTACATGTGCAATGCTAGTATCTGTACATTACATAGAAATTGTTCATTTTTTTTTCTGCCATTAGTTTTATCATCAGTTAATACAGCAAATCATAAAATATGCATTTAGCATATAATTCTAGAATTCCTCTCCATCTCATTATTGATTTTGTTGTTCTATTTTGCACACCACAGCTATTCCTGCTATGATGAATTCAGGTTGTGAGTGACTAAAATCCACTATGTGATAGAGTTTGCTTTGCGTTTCTGTTTGTGCAGCACTCCAATCTAGATGCAGCATTGTTACTCATTTCAAACAACCGTTCTGGCCTTTAAAAAAAATCAGGTCCTTGTAATTATGGTAACAGAGCATCAGAGATGTTAGAACAAACACAACATAATTCAACAAGGCCACAATGAGCGCCATTTTCTTCGTGTCTCGTTCATTAACATAATGAAGTCTCCATCTGAGGGGGGAAAGGACAGGAAAGCAGAGGGCACAGGGGGATTTCAGCAGTTATCTGTCTCCCCTGGGCTGACCTAAAAATCCAAGTTTTGTTTTTTTTTTTTTTTTTTAAAAAAAAGGAATCTGAGAGTTTGTGTTTGTCGTTCAAGAACAGCATAAAGATTTAGGAGTACACACATTATTACCACTGCTTATATCAACTCAGAACAGTCAACCAGGTGTTCGCAGTTTTGTTGGCTTAACGTCCTCTCATCTTCTATAGGCTAGTGACCAAATGAGCAGGTCCTTTTGAACTTCCTTCTGGGGGGGTCCCATCTTTGTTTGGAGGAACTATAAATCCGTCACTGCTACCGCGACCTAGCTGGTAATAGGTGTGCAGCTGATGGACGTGGTTTCTGGAGCCTAGGTTTGGCATGCTTTTGTAGTAAACATCTTCGGCATCACCACACTTGGCCGGTGGAGGTTCCGTCTGGGTGCTGGTGGTAACGCTCTCTGCCACAGGCACACCAGCCAGTGCCGGCATGCTGGTGTAGAGAGAGTCCCTGTGGGGTGACTGGAGATCTTCTGTGTGCTCGTTGGTTAGCAACGGGAAAAAGCTCTCACTGTGGTCCTGGGGGATCCGCCTTCTGGTGTAATGGTGTGGCTGGTGGTTCTCTGTGGAGTAAACTCTTGGGGGCAGCAAAGGAGCATCTGATTCCTCATGAATAAGTTCCAGGCCCAGACTCTCTTCATGGTTAAAGGAGGTGGCATCATCCAGGACAATGGCATTATCTTCACTCCCACTGCCCAGGTTATTCACCAGCTTGTTCATCAGATTCCTGTTCTGTTCGCTGCTGGAGCGCTCGTGGTTATTCAGGTAAGAAGGGATATAGTTGGAAGTGAGTTCCTTCAGAATCTTTTTCTCTAGGGCGGTCTCGTTATGGTTATAGCCACGGTCTATGATTTGCACACAGTTGCTCAGGTATTCCCCGCTGGCAATGCTGTAACTATTGCCATGGTTACCATTCAGTGGTAGAGTATCCATGACACTTGTATCCCTGGCATTGTTCAGAAGCCCCTCTGAAAAAGATTACAAAACACTATGACATTTATATCCAGTGGGCCATAGAACACACACACACATACACACAAACACAAAAGCAAAAACACCCGACTATGAAGTATGTATAAATTGCTAGCAATTTAATTAAGCATAAAATGTTTGGAAATAAAAAAGACTATTAAATCTGTATGTCCGTATCTATGTGTATGTATACTTGGACAATTGGTAGAACTCTTATAAACAGAAAATAAGTATTTTAAGTAAATCTTTAAGAAAATTAAAAAAAAAACTATAAATTTGCAATTTCCACCCAAACATTGCCTGACAGTATTTGAAACAAATTTGGTTTTAAGTTAGGAAAAAAGACAAAATTTTGCTGTAGTTATTCATAGCTTTCAATTTATACACATCAAAGTCAATTCAATAATTCATTACCTTTAATTTTACATATTATCTTAACACTGAAAGAGATATAATATTAACATAATTCATGTGTGGTACTTTGGATATACTGGTCAAAGTAAAAGATTCAAGCAGTTTCTAATAATTTGATATGTAATTTTGTAAGATTAAAAATTATTTCTACACACAAAACCACAAAAGGATTATGTTAAATTTGTCAGAATGATGTAATCATGAAATAATGCCTAGTTAAATAAATGGCACATTGAAATAATTTGCACATAGGGATTTTTCAAAACAGAAATATTTGGATTTACTTTCCAATTTTCTTTTCTGTTATGAACACTTTGGTTACTATTATATATTAATCCATTAGTAGTTTAGGGTCATTAGGTAATTCTACAAAGGAATGTGTAGGGACATATGGGGGATCTGATTCCTAAAACCATAGTGTCAATATTAACAGTTCCATTTCATAATGAGTGATGACTTTGTGTGCATAATAAATTTTAGGTTTAAGAGACTAAACGTCTTGTTCTGGGAAGAAACAGCTGCAGTGAAATTAATTTGACCACATGCTTCTTCAAGGTTTTTGCATTTTCTTGAATGAACAGAAATCCATGAATCTATAATATTTCCATAAATCACTTCAAATTCAACCACAAAAGAAAATAAAACACAAACATTTAACCAATACTGCTAAATAAGAAAGGGTATCTTTTATAGAACAATTAATTGAAGAATTCTATTAAACTTCTCAATACATCGCTAACTTGTGAAAATACAGCATTCATTCTATATCTGTGATGCAGTTATGTTTATCAAACTCAACTATTTCATTGCTAGTTTAAATAAAGTGTCCCAAATATATCAATTTTTAAATGGACTTCTGATGCACACTCTGTATTCAAAGTAACACAGTTTTCAAAGACAGCAATGCATTAAATACAGTTAAAAGCAGCCATCACAGACATAGGGTGAAGCGATTTATTTTCATGTCAAGATATCTTGTAGACAAATCAACAATGTTAAGAAAAAATAAAAGTTAATGCTTTTTAAAGGGCCGTATGTGATGGGTGATTGCTGCTGCAGAGGCTGCCATGGTATATGCTTGATGGTTATGGTTCAGCAACTGATGCATTGAAACATGTGTTTATCATTTCTGTTGTCAATGCATTAGGTACGGGTTGAAAACAGCCATAGTAAAATAAAGTGGGTCTGTTGCATGTGACATGTAACTTGTATGATGAAATGTAGTAATGAAAAAAGTTTATGAATTACTTAGCAAAAATAAATGCTTAATTTAAAAACAATTTAACTCACACAAACGTTACATGAGACTTAACAACTATGTTATGTGACACAAGTAAAAGAATCAGACAACAAAAGCGTCTAATCTCTATTAACATATATTTAGATAAGTCAATTCATTGGTTCTTTAGTTTTTAAATTGTGAGATGAACTGTTTTTAATAACTACATCTTCTATATGTGATGCAATAAAAGTGAACTAAAAAAAATTACATTTGATATGCAATGTTTAGCTTTACTCCCATACTTGTCTCTCTGTACGGCTCTAAACGACAGCATGAAGAAAAGGAAAGAAAAAACAACAAGTAAGCTTACAGCGACAGTAGAAGAAACATGAGTAAAAAGCAAATTGATGATATGCAGAAAAAAGAGTCAAAGGAAATAATTCCCCTGCCCCGAAATTCATGAGTCTGTGTTACATGGTTGATCATAATTAAAAATACTGAAATGTTAGTCAGAAAATAAGAAACCCCCTTAAGACATGCTAATAAAATGAGTCTTTAATAAGTGTTTCTTCAGTTTGCAAATTTCAAACAAATACACATTTTTTTTTAAAGTTAAAATTATCACACCAACCAGAAAGAGTAAAATCCTGAGGGCAAGCTATTACCACTCCCACAACTATATTTCAATATTATAGATATGTGTGCTTGCGGATGTGGTAGGACACACTTGCTTTTAACATTTTTTCAGTAAGATTATAAATACAATCTTTATATACAGAGAAAAAATATATTTTGAAGTTTTCACAATTGTGTTTTTTTCTCTTATGCATCTTCTGTGCTTAGGTACAAAGGTTATTTTCCTCCCTCTGAATTTATAACAAATGTGCTTCTCATCATTTGTAAATAATACTGATCGATACTGTCATTTTGGGAGCTCATATTCAAAAGTTGTATAACCATGGAAAAAGAAAAAAGTTAAATCCATTTATTATTCTGTATCAAGAAAATGAAAGGGTGGAAAAATACCACCAAAATCAATATCAGGTTTTTTCTGGATCATTACACAATCATATGCAAACAAACATTTTAAAAGTTGACCCTTTAAAAACAATCCTAGCAAATTAAAAAAAAAAAAAAGCTTCTTGTTTTAATCAGATCAAAAAGACCTGCTGTTGCTGATTTTGTTTACAGGAAGGTTAAATCATTACAAAATAAAACCCAGCAAAATCACTGGGCTAGATCATTTCAAGAGATTCCAAGTTGTTATAATTTGACCACTGCTTTAGAGATTTGTACTTTAAAAGTCGATTTGCTTCTCAATAAAAGGCCAACAATATTTCAAAATGCAGAGACAATTTCTTTTAAAAGTTTCAAAATAGGTTTAGAAAAATAATTTGAAATAAAAAGCCAAACTAGGATAGCAACAGATGGAAATGGTCTACAGGCTGGTTATGGCTCCTTCTGTAAATGATAACATTTTCGAACTGGAGAGCACATGAGCGATAACCAAAGTTCAACTCCTGCTTTTCAAGATGAGGAAACTGCAGGCAAGAGAGACTCAGCCTTATCTGACACCGCTCTGCTAACAGGGGCAGGTCTGGGACCAGGAAGGGAACTCTCGATTTTCTCTGTGGACCACTATCCATCACCTTCTCCTCACATCTGCCTTAGGCTTCGAAAGCCATACCAGAATATTTATCCATACGCTTTATAACATAACCCTGTATTCTTGACAACTGTAATGTATTCATCACTATATTCTACCCTAAAGATACATGTCTTTCCTTAGTTTTAGAATTGAATTAAATTACTTTAAAATGTAAATTAACTTGCAAAAGCATGACTTCTCTACATTATGTTTTGTTGACAGTTTAATCTATAATGAGATTTATCCTACAAAAATTGCATTCAACACTGACAAGAAGATAACAGTCCAGAAATACTATACATGAGGTTTAAAATACTTCCACAGATAGAATACGAATGCAATATAACAAAAGTATATTATTCATCTTTATTCCTAACTCTATATGCATCAGTAACGCTGTAAATATACCTTTATATATTTTAAATAAAGGCATCACACACAAAAATGGAGACTTTAAATCTGAATGTTTCTTTGCTTGGATGGCATTGGTAACAACAGAATTAAAGGACCAAGAGAACAGAACCAAGTGGTAATTCAACATAAACCACTCCAGTACATACCCAGCCACCTATATTTCATGTAAGATTTCACCTTGCCAGTAAGAATATATGTGCATTCATCTGAAAGCATAAGATTAGTAGCAATATGACAATCACCAAGTTTTATTTTTGGTCAGTGGTAAGAAAGTTATTTTAAGCACTACCAGAGTTTCTTAACATCTCAAAAATTATTAAAACATAAAACAGTTGAACAACTCCATTTCTGACTCTGAAAACCAATAATAAAATTATTTATTTTTGTTTTTAAGAAAAGTAAGTAGAATTTATTTAATTTACTGGCATAAACAACAAATACATTCAGACAAATCCTTTGTGTAGTTAATGATAAACCTCAATAGCAATATTCAGTAATAGGCTCCCCAGGAAGAAAATTTTGAATCTACATGGTAATATTTTAAAATTTTTGTGAGAATTTCACTTTGATAGTGTTTATAATAGTGTTCCATCCTTAGAAAAATCTCCCAATTTAGTATACCAGTAATAAAATTAGAAGGCAGATATTGAATTAGAGAAAACTATAGGTTAATAATTGTTAGTTTTTCATTATATGAGATATTAGAAATTATATCTGAATAATCACAAAAGCTAAACAAAATGTGACCTAAATTTATTCCTTATTTTAAAACAATTTCTAACAATTCTTTGTGTAAGATGAATAATGGAGAACAGATTTAATTTGCAGATGTGGTGTACATCTTCATTTAACCACATTCAAAACTTATTCATATATTAGCACACTTTAAAATGTTTCTAATGACAAAATTATCTGTCACTTAGCCTAGTGAAAATAAAGAAAAAAACCCAAACAAGCCTCTATCAGGTCTACAAAATTGGTCTGCCAAACCACACTTGGTGCATTATGTACCTCAGTGCACTGAGGGCTACAGTGAAATAGGGACATAGACAAGTGCTAGACAATGTAACGGGGCAGGGATAACCATGAAGAATCTATCTCTCCTCCTGATAGTGCTGAGGGTGTTTTACTAGGGCAATGGAGGACTACGAGAAGCCAGATCAACCGCCTTCAAGTATTTAACGGACTGCCACAGAGAGCAGAAAAATGCTTTCCTCATCTCTGTTCTAGAAGGCAAACCTAAGCACCATGGCCAGAGGCAAATTTCAGCTTGGCAGAAAGAAAAAAATAATGGACAAATGGAACATTTCAACAATGGAATATATGAAATCCTGAGGTAGGAAGTGCCTCATTAGAGGAAATACTTAAGCAGCGGCTGACAGAATGTCAGCAACATGGCAAAGTGGATTTTGTGAGTTCTATCCCTTCTTTCAGTTCTAATCTATGATTCTCAAGTACAGGTCTTAAGAAATCCAACAAAATCGACAGTTTGCTTAATTATTTAATCCTGTCGACAACTTGACCATATTCCTGAAGTCACTTCTGCATTACTGACTTTGATATTTTTGAAATAATTTTTTCATATCTGGCAAGGTGTCACCTGAGAAACTCAGATGGTTTAGACACCCGTTAGCCATGTTGCAACAATCATACTTTCCTGGAATAAGCATTCATACCATGCTTTTCACACTTATGCTACTAATCTTTTACCTCTACCTGAGAAGGAACACACACACACACACACACACACACACACATTCCCAAAGAGGATGATAGAAATTTTATTCAAAATTTCCTGGGAAAGTTAAAATATTTCTAATCTATCATATCCAACTTGAAGGAACCTCTGAAGTCTCTTTGTTATAGTGAATTTTCTCTCAAATATAATTTTAAATAGGTGGATCACTGACTAAAATTGTTGTTTTATGAAACTTTTACTTGAATAATTTTTTCATGTGGTCACTTTACTTATGATATATACATATATATTTAAATTCCTTGTGCCCCTAATATATGCTTACCTTAGAAAAGGTAAAGCCATATCAACATGCAAAGTGGTTTTAAAGAGATTCGTGCTTATTTGTTTGAGATACAATTAAAATTTTAAATCATTTGACATTGGAGCATATACCGAGGAACCATATTTAAAACCCTTGTTTTGGAGCTCCTGTCATGGCGCAGCAGAACCAAATCCAACTAGGAACCAGGAGGTTGCAGGTTTGATTCCTGGCCTCACTCAGTGGGTTAAGGATCTGGTGTTGCCATGAGCTATGGTATAGGTCTGATTAGATCCCTAGCCTGGGAACCCCATATGCCACAGGTGTGGCCTTAAAAAAGGCCAAAAACAACAACAACAACAAAAAAAATTCGTTCTTAACATGCAGCCACCATAGCAGAAAAAGTATTTCATGACCTTCCTGAGCCAGTTTATACAGGTGCTACCAACCTAAGGTAGGAACCTGATCAGCTACCATTTCATTCACCATTCTTTCCTCCATAGCTCATTCCAATGTAATTTTCCATGGAGTTGATTAAAGTGTTTTCATCCACAATGATGCTTTATGCCTAGAGTGTGCTTCATGGTATCACAGGGTAAGATTATTTTCTTGCTCTTATAACATTAAGATTATTGAATCAGGTCTTCCTCTCTTACTTACCTTAGGCCAATAGCTCATTTCTCAAAATGCACACATAGGTATTTAATATGGAAATCAATCAACAACAGGGAAAGTACTGACAAACCACAATACATTTTATAACGTTACAGAGAAACAAACACATATTGATGAATCAAGCATTTGTTTATCAGAAGGAAGGAATCCTTTTCTTACTAAGGAAAACCTACGGAAAATGGAAAATAAAAGCACCAAGAGTAGTGGAGGGTGAGAAGAGTCTGTGTGTCTGCTTCCAAAAGAAAGAAGAGGCAGGAGGAAGGAAAGAAAAATAAAATGTGGCCATAAAATGGGACCCTCACTTGAAAAAATTAAGATAAATTCCAGCACACCTTGTGCGTTGTACATGCTGACAGAAGGGTTGTTACAGACCGCCGGTTCCCCAAGCAATGTATTATAGGGATTGTTAGTACCATGCGGACGAAGCAGAGCATTGCTTATGAGATGATTAGCCATGGCTCCTGGAGCAGCCCCATAGAAAGACAGAAAAAAAAAAAGGTCAATCAGGCAAATGTGTTTGAAAAAAAGAAAGGAAACATTTAGAATGACAACAGTTGATATAGTCCTGATTACAGCCAGGCAACTAGTTAGACTCAAAAAATATATGCCACTACAGCACACGTGTTCCAACAATGCACATATCGGAGTCCATGGGAAAGAAAGAAAATGATTTACAATGCTGATTAAGCCACATTTAGGGTGTTCTCTTTCCCAGAGTGTAAGCAAGAATATATTCCCATGCTTGCTAAAAATGAAAATTTTAAAAAAGCAAAATTACAGTCTTCCATACAAACAAAACACAAAACACAGAACAGGAGCTGAAAAAAAAAAAGTTTAAACACAAAAAGAAAAGGTAAAACTAAACAAAACACTCCCTCAATCACAGAAATAATTGAGTTGTTTTCAATGAAAATAATAAAAGGCAACATTTATGATAAAACACTAATTTGGAGAGCAGTTGTTGACACAACAGAAGATTTTGACATTTCTTAAAATTTTATGAAGAATTGTTTAAATTGAAATAAAATAAAATACAATCACTCTTATTAGTACACCATAATAAGTATACTAATTAGGTGAACTTATAAATCTGATAAAATGATCATAAGGATACTATTTTTTAAACATTTTAAATAAAAGTACTAACTTCATGATATCAAGCAATATATATAATTCCATTTTCCATTTTCCAACTGGGTGTTTGGACTTTGGCATAGCAAAATAACAAAGTTGAACTCTTTCATCTCTTTATGGACAGATGTACCTAGGTTCTAACACACTCTCAGTGTGCATTATTACAATCTTCCACCCTGCATAGCCATTTAACCAAAAAAGCAAAAAAGTTTAGAAAAACCCATTTCATTAAATATAATTTGGTCATGTATGGAAATGATAGGCAGAATATATATTTATGTTAGATAATAAAGAATGGAAAAATGACTGAGGAAAGGAAAATACAAATTGTATAGGGACAACTTGAAAACACAGGTATATGTTAATTTAAATGTATATATATATTAAAAATGAAAATATACCCTATGGAACAGGAGAAAATATTTGCAAACAAATTTACAAATATTTGCAATCCAGCAAAGGACTAGTATTGGGGATATCTGGGGTTTTAGAGAACTCTCAAAAGTCATCAGTAAAAAATAAATGATCAACAAGGAAACAAAACAAAAAGCATTTCAGTTATAAAATGGGCCAAAGGTATGAACAGACATTTCATGGAAGAGGAGATACAGGTGGCAAACAAGCTCACAAAAGGAACTGCTATTAGTCATTGGGGAAATACAGATGAAAACATAATGTGACATCACTATATGCTTAAAATAAAAACGGTGATGACCTCAAATGCTGGCATGGGTGAAGAGAAACTGGATCACTCATACTTTGTTGGTGGGAATGTAGTACATATAGCTACTCTGAAAAATAGTCTGGCACTCTCTTATAAAACTAGATGTACCATCACCATACTACCCAGCAATTGCCTTCTTGGACGATTATCACAGAGAACTGGAAATTTGGGCTCACACAAAAACCTACAGATGAATGTTCATGGCATCTCTATTTGTAATGGCCCATAACGAGAAAGAGACCAGATGTCCTTTGACTGGTGAAAAGCTAAACAACTTACGGCACAAACCATATCATGGAATATGACTCAGCAATAAGAAGGAACAACCAACAGTACACATGATGATCTGGAGGAATTTCTAGACAATTATATGGGGTAAAAGCGCCTCTTCAAGGGTTACATAATGAATGATTCATACATATATCATATTATTGAAATGACAAAATTACAGAAATGGAGAACAGTTTGGTGGTTGCCAGGGTTTAAAAATGCAAAGGGGAGGGAAGTGTGTCTGGTCATAAAACAGCAACAAGAGGAATCCTTGTGGTGATGGAACTACTCCGAATCCTGATTATGACAGCATGTAACAGAAACCTACTCTTGCGATAGAACTGCAGTGATTTAACACACACACACGCACACACACACACACACAAATATAAACATAAATACAATTAAATACAAGCGAAACTGAAGAAATCGAAACCAAATTGGTGGATTGCAGCAATGTCAATATCCTAATTGTGACACTGTATTTTACAAGGTATTACGGTGGGGAACTGGGTAAAAGGTACATGATCTCTGTATTATTTTGTAAAATTGCAAGTAAACCTACAATTACCTCAAAATAAAAAGTATTCTATACTGAACGAATAAAAAACATTTAGTCATTCATAGAAATGTTGAAAAAATGAAAAGAGATAACTTTTTCTTATCATACCTCTGATATACAGCAAATTATCAGTCAAATAAATATTTTAAACCTCAAAACTGAGAAAGTGAACTCTAGATTTAAAGGCCAACACAGTTTGTCAGATCTCCAAAGCTGGTTAAGTTTCAGTTCTATCAGGATATAAGCTATATGTTTGTATCCTACACATCCTATGCAAAGAATTAGCATATAAGTTGCTCTGAATTTTTCACTTACTATGTCCTTGATGAACATTTGCTGAAATTGTAAAACACATACATTTAAATGTCTTTTCACAGTGAGATAACAGATCTTCACTTTAATGGGTATATCAGGATATTATTTCCCACTGATGAATTAAATATATAATATTTAGTAAGAAAAGCTAAAAGGAGTTGGCTATAGTGCCTTTCAAATAAGAAATAGAACACTCTAAATGTCAAACACAGATACTGTTGATGTCATACAAATGTAAGATTAATTGTTTGAGACAGAATTTGGTCTGCCCAAGATTTTCAAAAAGCAAACTACTTGGAAATTATACCTGCTTACTTAATATTTGTTATTGTAGACTTTTTTTCAAGTAAAAAAGGAAAGTAAGTCTTCTAATACAAGTAATGGCTTTCTTAAGTTGCTCTAAATAAGCTTTTAAATTAAAAAAAAAAAGAAAGGTGAAAGCAACTTAAAATTAACAAGGGTATAAGCCTTAAAAGCATCAAAATGCTCCAACGCTTTATACTTCCTTGCAGACCAAATGAGGGTAAAATCTAGTGGCTGGGACTCACATGTGCCGCTCTACACATTTCCCTTCATTCCTACACGTTATTTATAATTTCAATTAATAGGAAAACAAACAGTAGCCTGGGAGGATGGCTCACCTTTTTTTTTTTTTAACTTGCTTCTTATAAACCTTATAAAAAAATATTCCTTTGGGTTCTGTTCCTATGCTGATGTAAAACAAGATGATCTGCTAAAAAGTTCTCATGGAAAGAACAAAGAAAACTGTAACTGCACATGGTGATAAAGGGGAAGGAACTCACCTTGAGGATTATTTCACAATACACACAAGTATCGAATTAGTTATACCATAGAAACTAACAATATTATGTGACAATTTACCTCAATTTAAAAAATAATAAAAGGTAAAATGATTTAAGTGAAAAAGAAGACTTCTGCTTTAGGATAAGGAAACAATTGAGTTTAGAAGAATCAAGCGTAAGCAAGAAGCAGGCGACTCAAGCAAGATTTTGATTTCTGTTTAGCATTCAGTTTACATAAACGCTTATAGTTTAAGAACAAAGAAGTTTAATTAGGAGTTCTCAGCGTGGCTCAGTAGTTAACAAATCTGACTAGCATTCATGAGGACAAAGGTTCGATCCCTGGCCTTGCTCAATGGGTTAAGGATCCACCATTGCTGTGAGCTGTGGTGTAGGTCACGGACATGGCTCAGATCCTGCGTTGCTGTGGCTGTGGTGTAGGCTGCCGACTACAGGTCCAGTTCTACTCCTAGCCTGGGAACCTCCATATGCCATGGGTGCAGCCCAAAAAAGCTTCCATAGTGGAATCCTAAAGAAACTATCAAAATCTGTAGAGATAATCCATCTGACTACATACTTCCTAGCCTAAAGTTCCTTTTCAGTTTTTCTTAATGTTTTTCTGATTTTTGAATGTGCTTTAAATTTAAAGCACTTGTACCAGTGAAACTTACACATGCAGGAAGACTGAATTTTAAAGTTCACTTATTTACCATCAATTCCTGCTAAGCTAGAAAGGCCAGCAACACGTGCAGAAACGGACTGGTGTGCAGTTGTATTATGACACAGCATTGATGGAATAAAACAATACTCAGTCTCAGCCACATGGCTTTGGTAGGTTGCTTCCTCAAATCCAGGTGCAATCCAGAATCAGTTACTGACCTACAGCCCCAGTGAGTGACATGATTAGTGATTCACCTGCTGTTAAATCTAAACCCCCACAAACACTTATTTAAGAAAGTTAAAACTTAATAATAAAACCTGTTTCCTCTTTATCCTTGGTATTAAGGATATTTTTCCCAAGAGGAAAAGAATCACTATTGAAGTGGCTTTTTCACTATCATTTTTATACCTCATGCACCATGTGAAACAAATGTAATTAGTGTTACCGAAATGGGGACTTTAGTTCTAAAAGTGGCGAGTTGTAAAACAAGCAAGGACTTAGTACCAGGAACTGCAGAGTAGACTGTGGAGTTTGGTGAGTAATGTTTTGCAAAGAATATAAGGTTATGGACAATATGAGTTTGCTAGTTTGAAAAGAAGAGGGAGCTGTCTGAATAACTGAAAAATCATCCCTCATTTGATTCACCGAATGTAAGAACTTAATACTATTTCATGGACACTCAAAGCTTGCAGTGACCTCAGAGACCACTTTTCCTGTTACCATCCCAAACACGTGCAATTTTCCCCAAAGCTGCTACCTCCAGCACCCGCTCACACTTAAGGGAGCACTGAGTGGGCTAAACAAACAAAAAAACCCAAAACCAAACCAAACAAAAAACAGCTTGTTGTCAATGCCTAGATTCTGTCTAGAAACCTGCTCAGACCCTGTCTTCCTTCATCTTTTATGTAGACAGTCAGTTTTGCCTCTTCTCTGAAGCTGCACTGCCTTTCACTTGTCTTTGCTGAAGTCTCTTGTTTGTTTCTCCAGTTCACTCAGCCTTTGAATGCTGATACGATTTTCCAAGGTTCTGTCCATCCTGTCTCTTCCTCTTCCCTCAGACTAGCTTCTGATTTGTAAACTTCCCTTCTAATAGCTGTGAAATTGCCAAAGACTTCCAAGACCATCAGTGTTTACAGACCATCTGTCACTGTTTTTCAGCTGAAAAGTTAAGCTTAGTGGTTAGTCAGTTTGAAGACACAAATAAGATGATGGTGGGGTGCTAGTGAGGAAGAGTTACAACACTATGTATGTGAAAAGCATGTTTATGTGCTCATTTCCTGGAATACAAAGCCCAGGAAGACAGAGTACATAGGGCTTTTTTCACCTCTCCATATCATGACTAGAATGTTTCTTAGAGCTCAGTAAACATATGCCTAATTAATGAAAAAATCTATGTGACATATGTGGTATCTTGAAAATATGAAAACAAAAACAAAGTCATTTTATCAATTATAAGTCGTTCTATAATTTGAGTACATTTTTTAAAGTTCTCATTCCTAATGTGATGTATTGCCTTCCAATACCATGGACCATAATACTAAGACATTTGAAGCAAAGATAACCACTCATAATTATTTGGAAACACAAAATTCTACCCGAATACTCACTGCAGATAACGATTAGAGGGGGAAATAAAAAAAAATGGAACAGACTGTCATGACTCAAAAAGCTCAAAGTGGCTATGTAAAAATAGCTGTTCTTTAATTCTCTGACTCACTAAATCCTAGCTACAGTCATACCTGCTTATTGGCTATCAGAAACAAGGGTTAGCTCTGTAATAGAACCATGGAAAAGGAATTAACATTGAATTTCAACATATGTGAATCATTAACAAGGCTGTCAACAGAGGACCAAGCACTAAACCTTTATTTCTGGTGAAAGCGTAATGGAAAGCAAAGAGATTTTCATATTCCACACTGGAAAACTTAGGGAAATTTTTCTGACAATTTTCTGTAAGTCAAACCCTAAGCTACTGAAAAAGACTAAATACAAAATCATAAACAGTCATTTTAAGAAGAGGTTTTTTTTTTTCTTTTTTTACTTTATACCCAGTTTGAGGGTGATACAAAGGTTTTTGAATGAATAAAATCTGAATGGAATAATGAGTACTCTCTATCAAATGAGTAGTTTTTACCTCAAAACTGTTACATTTCTTTCCTTATGAAATTAAAATAGGTGTTTGGAAATTGGGAGGCCCTGTTCAGCATGATTCATATAACAGAGGACTGAAAAATCTAAGGCAGCTCCAAATGCTCTGAAATTGTGAAGCAAAGAACAGATCTGAAACAAGATGACAGGTAGATCTCACTGGAATCTCTGTGATATCATTTGGACACATAATTCAAACAACTTTTCTTCTTGACAGCAGGCTAACAAATGTATACTGAAAAGCTCTTAAAATAACTTAAATTGTTACTCTGCTCTGCTTTCACTTCATTTTTTTTTAATGTACTTGGGTTTTTATTTGATCATAACTTTGGGCAAAGTTTATAACTTAAGACTTTGGCAATGTAATGAACCACCTGAGTACAGCCATTCTTTAACAGTCACATACGAATATGCCTCAATTTTCAACTTCTTATGTATAAACACATAGGATGGTTACGGTTCTGTTCATTTTACTTCAATAAAATAGTTTTAGCTGCATGATTCTTTCTTCCTTAATATACCTCCTCTCCTCCTCCTCCATTCGACTCCCTCGTAGTTCTCTTCTCCCTGGTTTGACATATTTTTTCTTTGATGAAGTCATTTCCATTATATATCTTGTCTTATGCGTACAAGTCAGAGTTATACACAAAGCAGGGTTACTGAGTGACACGTTTGTGCTTTTGTCTTCAGACATTAATTTTGGCTGTCCCCAAACAGATTTCATCTGTACAAGTAAAAACAGCTTCACTAATGATGGTATTTTCTATAGAATTTTAATACCAACTTCAGTGTAAGGCAAGGAATCCTTCATCAGGAGAGGGTGTCTATGAAGCTGTGACACCCTTACAATTGTATGTGAAATTTTGTGAAAACTTGTATGTGTCTGAAAGTATGTGAAAAATTGTATGTGTCTATTCGTGTGCTCACAACCGTGTACATGCATGCCTGAACTTCTTTCTGGTGAAATGGTCCCATGGTTTTTACTTTCTTTTCAAATATTTAAAAAAAGTGGTATAAAGGAAAAAAGATATGTCTCATTCTTTAGCGAGTAACCTATAATGTAAACAAGAAAACTAGAAAAAATAAATCAGAAGTACTCAAAATATATCTTACATATATAAGTATCACCTAGTCAGTTGCAATGTAACATAATGGAGAAAGATTATAACTCAGAATTTACAATGGGATAAGATTTTAACATTGTCTACTGTCCCATCATCACTTAATACATAGAGAAACACAGGTTCAGAGACATTTATTCAAGGTCACACATGACTCTGGTAGTTTTACTTAAAACATTATTTAAATCAGTGATTTACAAACATTTTTTAAGTATCCTCTCCCCAAAATATGTTTCAACAAAATTTTATTCAGAACCTTATTGGGGTGCATTACTTTTTTCTCATATGCTTTTCTGTAATGTTCAATTATTTTATTTTTGTATTCATGTAGTTATACATAACATAAACAAAAACAAAAATAAATAGAAGAGACTTCCAGAACTATAAAGAACTGACTCAACTGGCATTTTCTATTTTAAATATTTTATTTCCTCTTTTTTCCTTTTCTGTGTAAGAAAACAATATCATCACGCACATGCTATCTATAGAAAGATAGTGTAAGCAATGATTAGTTCAGTTTTAAAATAGGATATCCATATTAATCAAGAACAGGTTGTTTATAACAATAAACAAAACTAAAAAAAATCTGCATGCTATCCTTAAAAGTTATATAAGTTTTAAAGCCATGAAAACCATAAGTTTATATTTTTTCCTGTTTTTATTCAATTAATGAGATTACAAAGTGTCAAAGAAGAAATGTTTTACTGAAAGCCAAGAGCTCTTTCAACATTTTTTTCTAAAGTCATAAATCGAAGAGCTGACATCTTGATTTATCACACTGTGCACTTTTAACAGCCAACAAGTTTGCTATTAAATTTTAATCAACCTGCCTATTAAATTTCTTTCAAATGGTTCTGAGATACTTCAGCCTCTTTTAATAGCTAATTCATTCACTGGGAATCTATTAATACAGATGTCAATGACGTGTTTTCTCCAGAGTACAGATTGGGTTATTGTTAGTTCAATATAAAATGAAATATTCTGAATGTAGAGGTATTGCTTCTATTTTAATATGTAAATTCAGAACTTTAGAGCTGGGCACCCTAGAAATTACCTATTCTCCTCTCCCTTATTTTGCACTAATTGGCTTTATACATGTTTTCTTGTCCAGATACATGAGTTTTTCTACAATAAATACTTAGAAATCATATACTGGGTCATATGCTGTCCACGTTTTCGATTTACAACATGTTGCCAAAGTGCTGTCAAATGTGTATGTATCAATTCATACTCCACAAGTAGTGTGTATTTCTTAAGTTCTTGCTAGGATTTCCTATTGTCAGACTGGCATCTTGCCAATTTGATAGAGGATGAAATATCTCAACTTACTGTCATACTTTGTATTTTCCTGGTTACCAGGATGATGAAGTAATTTTTATATGTTTATTGGTTGTAAGGGCTTCTTTTTCTGTGAATTGCCTGTTCTTAACTTTTGCCCACATACATATTAGGTTGTTGCATTTTATTTATTGATTTATAGACGTTCTTTATAAAGTATAGGTACTAACATTTTGTTTATTATATGTGTTGTTTACACCTTCTTCCAGTAGCTTGCCTGTTTTGAGTACTACTATTTAAGTTTTGAGATAAGAACCTTATATTTTTCTTATAGTTTATGATCTTTGTTATTTGGTTTTTAAGATATTGGAGTTCCTATCGTGGGCAGTGGAAAAAATCTGACTAGGAACCATGAGCTTGTGGGTTTGATCCCTGGCCTCACTCAGTGGGTTAAGGATCTTGGATTTTTGTGATCTGTGGTATAGGTTGCAGACACTGCTGGGATCTGGCATTGCTGTGTCATAAGCCGTCAGCTGTAGCTCTGATTAGACCCCTAGCCTGGGAACTTGCCAGGTGCAACCCTAAAGAGCAAAAATAAATAAATAAATAAATGTAAAAATAAAAAAATAAAATCTAAGGTATATTTTCTTCTGAGAGCTTTAAAGTATTATTTTATGTATTTACTTTTTTTTTTCTGCCATAAATGCAACACAACCCATTGTGTTACAAATAAAGAAACTGATGGCATTAGAGACTTGTCTTTTGATATATAATTAGCAGCAAGCAAACTTTCTCCGAGAGCTTATGTTAACTGCTCAAGCCAATACTGGCAGGATTGGAAAACAAAATTCTTTATAAATCTTTGCTTTCCAGTTGGGGAAGTGGTCAGTCTGCAGTAGAAATGATGAATCTATACTGCTCAGTCATTCATCTCTAAAGCATCTTTTGTGGTTAAAGACATGTTTCTGGGTGCTTTTAACTTGTATATTTTGGATACATTGACAGAGTACTCAAAACAAAGACGGCTGAGCCTAAGGATCATTTGGCCAAGTGTGCTTAGCCACAGGTAAAATGGCAGAAAATCACGGCCTATTTTAGTAAGAATGTAGTATGTGTATGTGGTATGTAGTCATTCCCATGGCTACATTTATTTTAATCATATCTGTTTGTGCATTTTTACTGAAAAAAAAAAACCTCATAACTAAGGAAAGTATAATAATTATTTAACAATACACAATACTTTATCAATTTTAAAAAAATATGACCTTTCATGAAATTTTCTGCCCTGTATTGGCAAATTTTTTTATATTGTGCAAATTATACGAACTTGCCTGCAGAAAGTCTATCACGGCTAAAACTTGGATTTTAAATTTGGAATCTTATTTGATAAAATATGTCTGAGAAAACTAGACAGGAATTAAAACAAGGTATCTATGAATAGATTCTAAAAAGATTACGTTCAGAGGAGGCTTATTTTGTCGTATAATCATAATCAGCTCTGTTCTGTTTAGACTGAGGCTGTTTTAGGAAACATATTGTTTCTATTACTCTACATCAAGACTAATTTTCTTCCTTTAGTTTGTACATCTCAAATCTTTCTGAATTCTCCAGTGATTTTCTGGGGTTGTAAATTACTATTTATGAATTTGAGGGGTAACTTGTCTTAGTTTTAAAGCACCCCCATTCCTTATAATAAAAATCATAAGAAAAGCTTATCATGAAGATCATAGGAGAGCATATCACAAAAACATTTAGTTCTAAATGGCATATGGTACATGAGGTTGAACTCTATAAGCCTTAGTATGCCATAAACAGGGGCCATATGACTCGATTATTAGTCATGACAATTTAAGTATCTTTTTTCTAATAAGACCTTTTTAGACCTTATCCCATTTCCACATTTTAACTTTTCATGTAAATGAATGAATGTTTATTCACTTTCAAAATAGCAGATATAGGTTAATATCCTCTATTCTTAGAAAAAATATTCTGAACAAGTGATTACTCAGTTAACTTTGAACATTTTATACTACATTTATATCATCATCTTGATGCTTATAAGGCAGTAGGAACATTTTTCTAGATGAGAAGAATAGTCCAGTGTTGTTTATTTTTTCAAATTTGAATTTAAGATATTTCACTGTTTTTCTTGAAACTGGAATCAGTATATAAAAGTAATGTGAAGTTTAATTTATAACATTATCACTACTTACTCAAAGTCAACCCAAATAGATTTTCTAATTGTTCTAAGCATTAACTTCTTTAAAAATACTTTTATTAAAGAATAGTTGATGTACAATGTTTTACCAAATTCTGCTATACAGTAAAGTGACCCAGTCATTCATATATGTGTGTGTGTGTGTGTGTGTGTGTGTGTGTGTGTGTGTGTGTATACTTCCTTGTTCTAAGTATTATTATATTGTCCTGACAGAGCATACAGTATTAAGGAATATCAAATTCAGGAGTACAAAGATTTGGATAAGTAATATCATTGGTCCTATTACTAAATTTTTATAGGCAGAAGCTATTTACCAGATTTTTTAACACAATAATTGCTCTGACCAAAATATTCTTTTACTGAAATATAGGAAATTAAAAATTAAAGATAAAAGGATTCTACTAAGAAAATATCTTGAGATTTTTGGTAGTTGAGAATTTTCAGGAAAGAAGAATGATTATAAAATTCTTGCAACCTAAGTCCTACAATTGAACAGTTATGTATATTAATCCAGCATATTCAATATCAAGTAGTTTTGTAAAAAAAAATATTATTGGCCAATCCATCTGCCCATATATTCACAATATTTTAAAGCTTTTCTTACCCTAAATGAATAGGATGAATGAATTCACACTAAAGAACCGTATTTAGAACAAAATTAAGAGGAAAGAAATGAATAGTACATCAAGGAAATTAAGAAATAAACATACGAGTAACTGTGCTTTAAGAATATCTTATTTCCATGTGAGGTGATACAATTCACTCTGAAATACATTCGTGGAAAATATCTTAAATCTAATCTTCATCAAGCTTCAAGAAAAAAATGTCATCACAGGAAAAGAATGAACATTTTTATTACTGAAAGTAGGGTTTTGTGATCAGAAAAACCTTGTTGGGAATCTCGATTTCATTCTTTATTACCCATGTGATTTTGGACAAAGTTACCAAGAAACCAAGGTTCTTCATGGATATGAGGATAACGGATAATAAATAATGAACAGTGTATAATAGGTAAACGGTAGCTACACATACTAGGAGAAATCCCAAACTTCTCAGGATATAAAGAGGCAATTGTATTCTATAAGAGAAAAGAATACCAGTGATTGCTGAAGGTAAACTCAAGTATTCACATTTAGTTCCCAGAAAAGATACTGTTTTTTGAAAAAATCACATTCTCAGCAACTTATACAAAACAATAGTAACATTTCAAAACTAATTTGAAATGTTCTATAGTATCATATTTAGAGGTTATCATGGTATCTCACTGTGGCTTGCTTGATTTATAATGGAGGTAAAAGATGTTACTAAATGTATATGACAGTAAGATAAGAAACCATAAATATGAGAAATCTACATGAATAACTCTCTTTGTGAAGGGATCTTTGAAAGCCATAATAATAATGCCCATTGTTACTAGTGTGAAGTTGGCTGTGAGAAGCTGGAGGATTTCAAGGATTCATAACAAATGGACAAGGAGCAAAACATAAGAAGGACTCACAGGGCAAGCATTTTAAAAGTTTTCCTCTTTCAGTTCCTGCAAACAATTTATAGCAAGAACATTTCCTCCTGATTGACTAGAAATCATTATTTAACACATTTCTGTTTGCAATGGAAAGTTCATTCTGAAAATTATTTGGTCTCCTTGAGTTAGGAATCAGATATTAGTAGCATTGTTTAATCATCGCCTTGATGCAACATCTTACTTTTAAAAGCTGTACCTATTTTGCTTTTGTGTATTAAATTGATTTTCCTAAACAGACTATATCCTGATTTTATTGTACATTTTCTGATTATATCTTTATTGAGTACACATGCAAAGGAAAGAAATTAACACAAAAAACTACTATTGCCTCATATGTAATCAAGAATGTAAAGGTCCAAAATATTAAATATAAGCTACTTTTTTGTTGTTGTTGTAAATTAGAGGAACAGTGTTTACTCTTCCTCACTCCTTCCCTCCCAAGATGATCTTGAATAAAACCTTAAGTTTGTTTTCTCAAAAAAAAAATGGTGAATCTCAAATGAAAAATTTCTCCATGCCATAGGATACTTATTATATTTGCATCCCTATCATCATAATACTTGTCCATATCAAAAAGTAATTTGTTATATAGCCCAGTCTGATATGTTAGCTAAGCTAGTACTCTCAGGCACATGATTAACTATTTCTGCAAATAACACCAATAGATGTCAGATTACATTAGAATCTGGTTAATATTTATAACCAATGATTTTATAATCCTACAAAATAGCAAGGCTTTTGGACAATATGACACATTTTATGCCTATAAGCCAAATTATATTTACTGAATTAATAAAGTGGAGTGACTGAGTATGAGGGTTCACCCTAGTGGCTTTAATTTACAGAAATCATTAATTGCAGTGAAATACCACTTACACTTTTTCATTTGTGTTTTTCTTAAAACACATAAAAACAAAATATGTTTTGTAGCCTGAATATTAATGAGATGGCAAAGGATTTATTGTGAAGTTTCTTCTGCCCCAGTGATCAGCCTCCTGGGAGAGACAATACAGTGAGGAGACATGAGTTTAAAAAGGTAATATGTCACAGCCCTTCTCTGCCACATAATTTCTTATTTAGTAGGGCTGTCTAAAGTGAGACAGTGTTCTCTAAGCTTCTGAGGGGTAGGGGGGCTTGGAGGAAAAAGGAGGCAGTGCTTGCTTATATATCATTATCTAAGGAAGGGAGAAGAAATATTTTAATTTTATTTCCTCCATGCCAAACTAGAGTTACAAATCAAAACTGGAAAGTACAAGTAGGCAGATATAATTTGCATTTAATTTCTAATTTAAGAGAGACAATTCAGTTTTATTAGTTTATTTCCTATTGTTAGCCTCAAGGGAAGCACCATCTTAGGTAAATGATTTCTTTCGCTTGACATTCAGGTAGCCCCTCATTCCTCCCACCTATTACTAGGAAATAAAAAGTAAAGGAATCCTTCGGTAGCTAATGATGAATTTGAACATCTGATTACCTGAAACCTCTCTCATGGACCAGTTTTCATTTGTTAGAAAATATAAGTGAACTTTTGAATAAAATAATAACAATAATAATAATAATAATAGTACTTATTATGTTCCTGGTATTCTCTCTCAAGGTGCCTCTGAAGTGGATACTATTTATATCCTGTTGCACAGATTCTGAGAGTTAAGTAGTTTACTGTCTCTGGGTCAAACCTCCATTCTAAAACCTGCTATGCAAAGAACATCTATAGATCTGAGATTCTTCTGCCATATAACACTTTAAGTTGGCTTAAATAAGTATAGCTTTACTGGTCAGATCTTCATGAATAAAAAAATCTACATTGCATTAACTTGTGTGGGTGGTTGATGAGGTAGAGGATAGGAGGTAGAGAAAATAAAAACTCACAATGCTGTTCAAGTCATTGTTCCAGAAAGAGAAACGCATTTGTTGCCAATTCTGCCACTCCGGTGGGGCACACTTTTGCAGTCCACAGCTGTGGGGGTGGGAGCCACCTTTTGGTACTTCATGCAGCAATACCATATTGGTAGCAGCTTCCTAACAAACCTTGATTTTAAACTGAAATTTCTGATATCAATTCAATGTATTAAATTGAAAATGTATCAATTATATTAGTCATGAAGATAAAGCCTAATAACATATAATTTCAGAAAATATCCCAATTTCTATACAAATCCACAAAAAGCGTGGAAATATGCACCCGTTAACTGAACTGCCAGAGAAATTTCTCAACAAATGCTTCATTTTGGGATCAAACTCAAGTTTTCAGGTATTGCTAATCTAAATCACTCAGAAAGCAGTCTGGCTAGCAGGACCAGTGGGTAGGAATACACGTGGGATAGATTATTTTAGCTACACGTTGTATCTGCCAGTAGGTTGGAGCTACCAGAAATTCAGATCAGAGTTCCATTGCCCTGGGGGGAGCTTGGGGATTAAGGACTGATTTCAAGGTGTGTGCAAGTGTAGATATTTAAATGAATAGATGAATAAACCTTCCTGTGGGGCTTGTGAAACTTGGGTTTGGATCAGAGTTAACTTTCCTTGAAACTCTGTGTAATCAAGCATCACCTTAGGGCTCTCAAAAAGCGCCTTCTACCTGTGTATGCAGTGGCATTGGTGAGGTTAACTTAAGGGTAGTCCTGGGGTACTGGGTGTTGGCCCCAGGAAATTCTGGATTTGCATGAGTGTGTAGCATTGTGGCAAACAAGTCAGCAGATGAAAAATATCTGCAACTGTATAGGGGACACTTGGAAAACATCTTCATAAATATAGATATTCAAAGAACACATGAAATTAAAGGGTTTAGAGATGAGGTGACCAAATAACAAAATCCTAAAGAGAGTATATAAGAATGATTACATGAATTGAAAATTATCAATAAATCTTCCAAGGTCTTTCTTGATCCCAAGAAGAAAAGTCCCAATAGTAATCAAATTGGTCACACTGGGAAATCTAGACAGGTAATCTGATACATAGGATGTAACAAGTGGGTTCAAGAACAGAATATTAGAGATGGTTTGAAAAACAAAATCATTGAGAAGGATTAATTTAATGAACCTAAAGATGATAATGGATTCTTGTTTGGAAGAATAGATAAGACATACAGAATTTTAAAATAATTATTCTTTTGATGAATTGGGCAGTGGTATGAATAGGAAAGAAAACCTAAAATGAAAATAGAACTAATTTTTAGACAACTTTCCTATAGTTTTCAAAGGTAAGAAGTATTCCAAAGACAAACATAAGAGATGTAATATGGAAAGAAAAATGGAGTTTTGACTTAAAAAAATTTCAGCTGTAAGAAATTAGGAATGAATGGGAAGTTAGAATATGCGAAGATGTAAAGATGCAGGGCCTAAAGTTTTTATTTTAATAATAGAGGATATCATCTTTTGAATAATAAATGGGCATAATTATGTTGCTGAGGTGACTGAAGTGTTTCTCCAGAAAGGTTAATCTTGGATGCCACCTACCTAAATATGATACACACGTCTGAATGCAGGGAAGATAGGACCCTGGGAAATAAGACAAGATTAAAGAAGGAAGTTAAAGACTAGCTTCAGAGATATAATATGAAGAAATAAAATTTTAAAGTACTGCACTCGTTGAAGATAAAAAATGATGAGATGAGAGTAAAACCAGGAGCTTCGGACTTGGGGGACCAGGAAATTAATGTAGACGATGAGGAGGACTTTATGCTGTACCCACCACCAAAGTCACTGAGTGCAGGAAGAATACATCTCCTTAAGGAAAAGACCACAACACAGACATGCTTCAAATCACAAATTCAACTTAACACCCTCCCAAAGCCATAATTAAGGTAACTTATTGGATGTCACAAGAAATTTTATACCCTTTCTTCAATAACTTTAAGAAACAGATTTTAAAGCTAAAGATTTTAAAAACGGATTTAAATATATGATCAGACAATATAAAATATTATTGTTTTCTTTAAACATATTTCAAATTGACCTAGTCATCCACATAGCATATATTCCAAGGTGATGAAATTTTTGAGAAAGAGCTAAAAAGGCACATAGTGATGCGTAACAACGTAACTGAACTTAAAATCAAGGTCATGAAAACTTCATTTGAAATAATCTTTAATACAACTACACACCTTACTCTCTTTTCATAAATTTTGGTCATAATGGCAAACCAAAGAGTTATTTTACATTTTTTAATCCATCTTCACAGTAGGAAAATAAATAGTGCCTTGTTAAAATCCTATTATCTCATCTTTTGTTTCAACAATACTTATTCTATGGTTTCTGTAATCATCAGATGCAAGATAAAATAAATCCTATTAATAGAATGGTTTTCTTTCTAGTAACAAACTGTAAATTTCCTATGTATTATTTCTATACATTATTTAAAGAAAAAAAGAAAACATCATTATGAATATAAATTAGTTCCTAAATTTTGGACGCATTTGTAAGTAATTTGTCCACTATTAACTAGAAAGTATGTCAAAAAGTTGAGAGTATGGCAACAAACTGTAAACATAATTAGCTAATCATAATTAGTTTCACCATTTTCTTTGGTGAAAGCTTGGGTGTAAAGCCATTTAAAAAAGGCTTTGCCATACTCATTTTAATATGTGCCAGTTGCTGCCACAAAAGCATTGAGTATCCATATTTAAATAAATTTTCACAAACTAACTATTAAAACTAAACTTAAAAAAAGAAAAAGAGAGGTATTCTTGAGAGATATTATATATAATAAACTGGAAATGAAACAAAACACAAGAGGGTGATTGTTTTATTTTAATGTATCTTCTTACTTGGAGGAATGTTTGCACTCACTATTCTAACTTAAGCAAAAGCATTGTAGAAAATTTAATATCATCACTAGGGTGCAGTTATCACTGGCACAAATAACTTAAGGAAATCAATCAAGATTATATATAACATGGATGAATCCCTCTATCAAATTCAACTTGAACACTACCTGTTGTAACTTCTTTTACATCAATAAAATGAAACGAGTAAAAGTTAACTAAGAGCCCCAGCATCTGAATCTCTTTTAATCATAAGCCATAATTATTAAATTATTGGTTTCTAAGTAGCATTTAATATAACAAAAATCTGACAGACAGGTTGAAAACAAATAATTCTAGTTTGGAGTTAAGAAAAAATAACAATGTTGATTACAAAAATAACTGTTGAACATATGCATCAAAAATGTCTCTCTTAGGACAGTGCAATTAAAATACGCTCATGCAAATACCACTTCCCAGATAAAACTATAAAGAATTCCCAGCCCTGACTATAGTGTACTTTAGTTCTCCACAAACATTATATCTACTCATTTTTACTGCAGTCAATTTAATTCCAATCACACACACAAACACACACGCACATACACAGCAGTGGGGAAAGAGAGAGAGAGAATAAAAAAAAAAATCGACCACAAACAAAATAGTTGATTAAGGGAACTTCATTTTCAAAAACTAAATGATGCCCCAGAAGCATTTTAACCAAAAGCATATTAGACACCAAAAAAAAAAATCATTTATATACATACATATGTATGTATATACCTATATATAATACATATATAGTGGGTTTTTTCTCCATATCTTTAAACATTCAAAATTACCTGGACAAGTCTTTTTGATATTAAGATTGGATGGGATTTTTCCCCAAATACACAGGTTGCCTTACGTATGTATTAGACAGTATAATTTTACTTCCACAAAGACTTTGAAATTGCTCTATCCTGGGACAATGTGGAACTCTATGATGCTTAGCTGACTATACAGCCACATAATTGCCCATTTTCACTGCTTGCAATGAGGCCTGACAGCTCACCAGTTTATAGCAGTGGCAGATGACGAGAGAAAAGAAGTTTCTTGTTTTTTAACTTCCTTTTGAAAAAGATTTCCTGAAAATTTAGCATTAAAAAAAAAAGGCTTATGAATAATGGAACACACTGCTACACTCAGCCAGGCTTTATAGCCTTGCAATATTCCTATCATATGGAACAAGATCCAAAAGCTGCAGATAAAGCAATGCATTTAAGAACTTCTTCAGGTAACCACAAAAAGAGTAAATATAAATAACATTTCTAATTACCTCTGTTGAGTGATGCTGAACTGTTTATATCTCCAGTAATGAAGGAAGACTCTGACTGCTTTCGGACCGTGTCATTCCACATTCTACGAATTCGGCTCTGGAAGAGGGAAAAGGAAAAAAAGACATGAACTCACTATGCAATGAATTTTCACACAAATCACTCTTTTTTGTTTTTGTTATAGTTATATGAGATCTATATTTCTGGCATATGGCAAATATACAACTTTTACATGCTTGTAGTACAGTAGCATGGAAACATCAAAAACTAAATTAATGACAATAATTGGTTCTTATTAAGTGTATTCTTAATTGCTATACCATGCTGTACAGTAGAGAATATATATATAAAGAAATTTAAAAAAAAAATTGCCCATACTAGAAATAATTATAACTATTTAAAAGGAATAAATTGAATGCACAATATCAATTTAAACATGCAGATATACAGAAGTGTACTCTAGACAGAATTTAATAACTTGATTTCTAGGGTAAGACAAATTTTCATTGTAACTTTTGTGGGAACGGGATAGTTAAATATGCATTAAATTGCAAGTTTTATTAACAAAATGTATACTTAAGATTTCAGAATCTTGCAAGAAGAAATAGTTTGGCAACAAAAAACCATGGAGTATTATTAAAATGCTACTAAACAGCATTTTCCATAAATTTAGTAAGATCAATGTAATCTACATTGTAATTTACAAGTTACATACTATCTTGACTTTTTGTTTCTTTTGAAGGAGATAAAGGAAGTCAATTTACCTTTATTCATTTCTTCACAGTAGAAAGTTTTACAGAGAACTGAACATTCTTACATTATTATATACATCTAAAATTCAATTTCCTAAGTATCTTACAATTCAAGAAAGCACCACATATTTTTCCATTGGGGGGGTTAATTTTTCTCTGAGGTTTTTTTTTCTGCTATTTTATTGAGTTAGGGATCAAGAAAGTATTAATAATCTTGTGAGCAGGAAACAATATTTTCAGAAGCTTTTCTGAGGATGAAAAAGTTACAAGAACTATTACTAATACTAATGGTGAAACCAAGCTCACAAATGGCCTAAGTTCCAAACATATTTGAGCTACTTGATGGGTACCTAATCTTAAAATATTACACAACTGGTTTTATGAATCTTGGGACATGTTTGTTCCTTGGAACTGTTCTCTACATTGTTATATAGGTTAGCAAACATATACATACAAACACACTAATAAAAGTACAATTAGAAAACTGGTTCAGTAAATCCTGCATTTGAAAAATGTTTCTATTCAAAACTCTAAACTGAAATACTGGGAATAAATCTCTCACACTTGCTTTATTAGCTAATTAATTTAAAATATTAATTACCCTCTACTTCATGCCAAATAATAACCTGGAAAATATAAAGGGGAAAGGCAAACAAACATCTTTGCTTCATGGAGTTGCTAGACTAGTACGTGGCAGATTAATCAAATATAAATTAACAGAAATAAATGCAGAAGTACAATGTGCCCTCAAATCTCCACAGAAGCATTGTTTATTATAGCTGAAAACTGTGAACAACTGCCACTGCCTATCAAAGGACAAATAAATTATAGAATAATATACAGCAATGAAAAGAAAAAAGCAACATAGCCTCTTGCAGCAACACAGATGCCCAAGAAGCAAGACATAAAAGAGGTGTACAGGATAATTTCATGTAAATAAGTATTAAAATACATGCAAAATAAAAACTACCTTTAAAAGTTACAGTGGTAATTGTGTTTTGAGGTAAACATTTGAGGAGGGTTCAAAGGGTTTCCGAGGTACTCTCCGTATTCTAATATTTGATTTCAGGACGGTTAAAAAAGCACAGTGCCATACATCTATATTTTGTGCGCTTTTGTTAATGTTTACTACATAATTAAAATAACTTTTAAGTGCACGTAAAAAGAGGATACATCCTTGTCTAGGAAATCTGAGGACACTGTACTGAAGAAGTTACACCTCCACTGAGAGTTGATGGAATTTATGTTGGTTGTTAGGTGACATTCATTTGAGCTGCCCTCATTATCTCCTGTTACCATCTTCTGTTAGGCTCCCCTCCCTGGGCTGGCCACGCCTGTTCTTTGTTGGTCCTTAACATGCCAAGGGTGCTTCTGCCTTAGGTTTGCTACAATTATTTCTTTTGCCTAGAAGGTTACGTGCCTTGATATCTGTATAGATAATTCTTTCATCTCTTTAAATTTTCACTCAAATATCCTCTCCTTAAAGAGACCAGCTTGATTACTCTATTTAGAATTGTATTCCATCCACCCAACTCTGCAATTTCCACCACTAAGCCATTGCCATCTTCTATAATATGACATGTTATATTATACTTCTTACATTTATATTTAATCTCCAATGCCTATATTAGGTGTAAGGCTCTAGAAAAGTAGAAATTTTGTCCTTTTTTTTGTCCTTTGATGTATTACACACCTGAAATAATGCCTTGTACAGGGTAATTATTATCTGTATATACATAAATACAGTATTTAAATGTTTTAATTATGAAATCGAAATAACATAATTTCTATGTTATTTCCTCTGTGAATTTTCAGGTACTGACTCGTTGGAAACCTCCCAAGAGTTCCCTGAAGTAGGCACTCTTGTTCATTATAAAACTGAGGTTTAGAGGCTAATTAACACATCCAATATCACAGTCCTAATAAGTGGTCTAATCAATATTTGAGTCCAGTCATCTGGCTTCTTATCTGGGAGATGAACTCACTATCTACAGCAAATAATGAATACGTATAGCATAGTGAGCTGTTTGGAGAGGAAAAGGAGAAAACAAGAGAGTATTGCAGGCAGAGGAAAAGTATGTAGTATTGGCCACAGAGCTAACTCTTAAATGTTCACGGAATGAACCAGGACAAGTCTTAGAACATAAGAGTGAAAGAAGCAAGTCACAGAAGACCACCTACAATAAGTAAACAACATCTTTTCTGGAGATGAAGAAACTGTGAGAATAAATCAAGGAAATGAACAAAAGTTAGGAGCTTGTCTCTGGTAGGGAGGCATAGTAGATTCAAGAAGGGAAAACATAGTAGGGAGGCATAGTAGATTCAAGAAGGGAAAACATGTGGAAAATATTCTATTTCCTAAGTTGGATGGTGATTTTATTACTATGCCTCTCAATTTAATATATGCAACATATATTCTTTTATGTTTCAAACATTCTATAACAAAAGTAAATACATCTACAAAATCAATAAGGAAAATAAAAGATAAATAATCGAACAATTAATGCAAAATCAAAGTGGAAAGGAAATTACTTCAGTCCAAGGTTTTTTTTTTTTTTTTTTTTTGCTTTTCAGGGCTGCACCTGTGGCATATGGAGGTTCCCAGGCTAGGGGTCAAATCAGAGCTACAGCTGCTGTCCTATACCAGAGCCACAGCAATACAGGATCCAGGCTTTATCTATGACCTACACCACAGCTCATGGCAATGCCAGATCCTTAACCCGCTAATAGAGGCCAGGGATTGAACCCACATCCTCACAGTCACTAGTCAGATTGGTTTCCGCTGTGCCACAACAGGAACTCCAGTCCACAGTTTTTATAAATACACACACACACACACACACACACACACACACACACACACACACACACACACACCCCAATCCTATGTACATCTCTGTGAATACATGTTTGTGTGATGATGGGTATTGCCAACCTTTTATAAGTGATGAGTACTAGGAAGAGGTATGGGGATCAACAGGTGGAGAGGATTTTTACTTCTCAGTCTTGCCAGTCACACCCCTCCATCGCCTACATAGTAGCCACATGATCTTTAGTACATATGGATGATTTCCTGTCACTTCCTTTTCTAAATGATCCCATTGGCTTTCTAAAGTAATCAAAATAAAATCTAAACTTCTATACTCTTACACATACCTCAGGATCTGACTCAAGCCTCTTTGACTTCATCTCCAATTCACTCTTTTACCACTTTGGCTAATGACATTCTTCCTACTCCCAAATCTCCAAGCTCTCGCCCATCGTAGTGGTTTGTATCGGATGTTCTCTCACCTGTAATTTTCTTTCCCTGAATGTGCTCTGCCTGTCATCTGCCCAAGGAGCCTTTGTCTAGCCCTTAAACCACGAACCACCTGGACTTTCTGTGTCATATCACCATACTGGGTTCTTTACCAGCTCTCATAATCTGATCCTCCCTGTCGGTTTATTTGTTTATTGATGAATTGCCTGCCTTTTACAACTAGAATGAAAGTTATTTGTCTTTTAACCAGTTTGTCACCATAGCTTAGAGGACTGCTAGGCATTATGTAACTCAATATTTTGCAACAACAACAACAAAAATATAAGAATTGTTATTTTAAAAGTTCTCTAATATGAAAAAGGCATCTATACACCTGGAATTTTACCTTAATATCAGTGAGTGTTTTAGACTTTGCTCATGGAAGTTCACAGTTAATAGGAAATATTTATTACTTTTACCTAAACAGACTGGATTTAAGTAACTATCACTTTATGCAGGGTTTTATTGCATAGTTAATCAGAGTTAGTATTATATTAAGTATAAGAAAACAATGTAAGATTTTCGCCCAATATTACAATCGTGGTTCTATAACTATAAAAGTGAAAAAATGGCACAGCTTAAAATACATATCTGAAATTATATCCTGTAATAATGACACGATAGTTAAGTGGTAGCCACTCCAATTTACTGAGCATGTACAGTTTGTTGTGTTTTGTATATATTAGCTCAATCTTTCTAACAACATAAGAAATCAGTATTATTACCACCACTTTACATATGAAACAACTGAGGATCAACGGAATTTTTTTTTTGTCCTTTTTTTTTTAGGGTTGCACTTTCTGCATATGGAAGTTTCCTTGCTAGGGGTTAAATCAGAGCTGCAGCTGCAGGCCTACACCACAGCCACAGCAATACCAGAGCCCAGTCTGTGGCACCAGGACATTTAATTCACTGAACAAGGCCAGGGATCGAGCCCTCATCCTCATAGATACTAGTCAGGTTCTTAACCTGCTGAGCCAAAATGGGAATTCTGGGTCAGTGAAATTTAATAACTTGTTTTGTGTTACAGCTTGTACATGGCAAGGCTAAAATTTAAAGCAAGGTCTACCAACCCACCAAGTTTACGGTTATTTTATTAAGCTTATTGCCCTATCTTGTAGCTTAGAAGTAATGCTATACATTGCAAAACTCTGTTTTAACATAATAAATGAAACTCCCAAATATTATAAGGGCATATGTCAATAAAATGACTATGCAATAATAGTTGAAGAGCTTGACTTTATGAAAGTTATGCAGAAACAAATAGAGTTAAATGACAAACAGCAATTTCAATCTGAAAATTGTGGAAAAGACTGTCACAAAAAGAGAGGCAAGGATTATCAGGTCAAAAATAAAGGAATGGATTACCAGGAGGTCATGCTGGAAGCTTAATCCAGGTGTGTCCCCACCCTTAAGTGAAAGTTCAGATTCCTAACTGGCAAATTTAGTAGTCCAAAACTCAGAAATCTTAGTCTGCCCAACTTGTTACATTTGTTCCTCCTAATTTACAACTTTGCAACCTCTATTACTCAGGCATAGAAATAGTAAAATAAATTCAAATTATTAATAATTGCACATTATATGTAGGAATAAGTTTGATGATCATTATGATAATTTGTGGTTGTTAACTGAAGTGTTAAGAGGGTCTGATAGGATGGACAGTTATATGGTAATTTTAAAATTTTTAGTTGAAAATATTAGATTGCTATTAGAAATGTGGTTTTATTTTATTTGTAAGATAAAAGAGAACTCCTTTAGTGTGAGGAAAGTGTTTCTGCAACTTTGTTCACTGTCTTTGATTTGTAAGAGTTTTTCAAGTGCTAGTTAGGTGTGTATAGCTGTCCAGTCTGACAGTGAGTGTGTTTGAGAGAATAAGATATATTAGATTTGAAAATTAATTTAAAAGCCAATTAGGAATGAATCATAGAACAAATGAAATGATCTTTTATTTTATGTATAAAATTACCAAACTTTTAAAAATAGATTATACTTTGAGCTAAAAGAATAAAAAATCTAAGTTATTGATTTATAATTTTTTTTAGGAATTTAAATTCAAGTCTTCCTTAGAAAATTTCAATTAACAACACTGGAAAAAAATAATTGTTCTTCCCACCTAACTGTGCAATCTTAAAAACATCAGTCTGCTAGTCAGAACCCAAACTCATTCAGGCAGGACCCACATATGCCTTTTATTTGACTAGCTTATTTTAGCATCCTAGAGTTGCTGCACTTTCTATATAATCGTCTTCGGACTGACACTGTGATCTGAGAAAAATGGATGACGGTTACTTAAAAGTTTAAAATTTCCTTGGTGAGGGATGATATTTAGTGCTGGACTGATGGAGTAGCACTTAGGACAGTTAAATCAATGATGTTATTATGGTCGATTCTTCACTGCCCCAAATTGCTCCTTGGCTTACCAGCATTTGATATGGTATGAGCTATAACTGATTTTACTAAACATACCTATTAATAAGTAAATATTTCACTATATGATAACTAGCAATCATATAATTATTATTATATTAATTATAATTATTATACTAATAATTATTAATTATTATACTAATTAAAAGTAACTAACTCAATTATATATACAATATTACTTTCTTAATATATATATTATGTAATAGTACTGTCTTAGAATTTTGGCAGAAGTGCTCAAATCCTTCCCTCACCTTCTATTACTCATTCAACTAGGAACAATCTGAAATCATTAATTATCATAAAACACACTTAGACCCTAAATTTCAATTTTTTTTGGAATTTGTTTGCTTAAACTTCTGTCATAACCAATTTCATTCGAGACACACTAAAAAAAATAAATAAACCAATTTTTTGGTGTTAAATTCTTGGGAGAGAGAATAGATCTCATCAACAAGGGATAGCAACTCCTAACAGAATCTAGGTAAAAGATATTTCATTTTAATTAATAAATATTGTTTACCTGTGAGCCTGTGGAGTAGCGCCCAGGAGTTCGAGAACCAGACGTTTTCCCTGAGCCAATGGAACTCTCTGTACTTTTGCCACTACAACAGTGCGTTCGCAGGCACTTCCCATACTCTTTCCGTACCTGGCCAAAAATATTGATTTCTGTTAGCAAGTAATTAATTTCTTCTAGAAAACATAAAATATATGTGTTTTATTTTTAGATAATTAATATAATATTTTTTGCCCTATAGATACAAGAAAGCCTATTTAGCATACACTTTATATATTTTTTACAATATAAAATAATATTCATAGTGTTAAGACTGAAATTTTGCATAACTGGAGCCTTTTAAAAAACATGCAAGCATGCACATGTCTAACCACACCAGAACGAGACAGTCTCTTAGTTGAAAAAACAAAAGCTTAAGACTCCTCAGGACATTATTTTTAAGCTTCATAGATTTGATATGAAGTAGCTTATTGGTATAACTGTTCTTTAGGAAGAGGTCTAGTGAGGAAGTTAGAGAGAAGACGGGATAGAGAAAGGAGAGGGAGAAAGAGAAGAGACAGAATATTATAAAGACAGAATAAAAAAAGAGTGTTGGGCTAAGCATATTTTTAAAATGTATATTTCTTTGAAGTTTATTTCTCTTAAAAGAGATCAAATTTTCAACTTTAAGAATATAAAATTCCAAAAAATTTTTTTTTGTCTTTTAGGGCCACACCGGTGGCATATAAAGGTTCCCAGGCTAGGAGTCAAATCAGAGCTACAGCTGTCGGCCTACACCACAGCCACAGCAACGCGGGGTCTGAGCCGCCTCTGAGACCTACACCACAACTCACGGCAACAGAGGATCCTTAACCCATTGAGTGAGGCCAGGAATGAAACCTGAGTCCTCATGGATACTAGTTGGATTTGTTTCCACAAGCCACAATGGGAACTTCTGTAATTAAATTCTTAATCCTGATTATAGTATAAAAATCATAGGATAAAAGGAGATAAAAAATTTTAGCTGATATTTTCAAAAAGGAAAATACAGCAACAATTTTGGGGAAAATTTGATCATGTTTAAAAAATTATATAACTTCCAATTTAATCAAATAAGACATACAAAAATAAATAGAACAATCAAGAAAAATAATTGCCCACCATTAGTTCATCAACTAAAAACACATTGTAGGACAATTTACCGGCTTAACATTCACATATACATTGTTATTCCTAGGACTTTATGATTTCACATGAGTTCATAGGGTCCAGAATTTGTGACAACACAATGTTATTTCAAACAAAGTTATTAAGTATGCTTTTTTGAGAAGTGCTATTTAGAATTAAAGGTAAAGAAAAAGTGTGAATGATAACATCAAAATTATAAACATTGTATCTTAATGAACTAAGAATGAAGTTCAGGAGTTCCCGTCGTGGCGCAGTGGTTAAGGAATCCGACCAGGAACCATGAAGTTGCGGGTTCAGTCCCTGCCCTTGCTCAGTGGGTTAATGATCTGGCGTTGCCGTGAGCTGCGGTGTAGGTTGCAGACACGGCTCGGATCCCACGTCGCTGTAGCTCTGGCGTAGGCTGGTGGCTGCAGCTCCGATTAGACCCCTAGCCTTGGAACCTCCATAAGCCGCAGGAGCGGCCCAAGAAATAGCAAAAAGACAAAAAAAAAAAAAAAAAAGAATGAAGTTCATTCTTCAAAGACACAGCAGTCAGAGATTAACTATATTTGGATTTGGCTGAAGAAACTCATATCCATTGAGTGTTTATTATGTGATAGGAACAATGAGATAGTCAGGTGACTCAAAGCTTGGAAGACCAGCACCTACTGGAAGGAGGTGGGAAGACCCAGAGAGGCTTCTCAGAGAAGAGGGCTTCGAATGACAGGTTGGAATTTGTCAGTTTAGAGGATGAAGTTGAAAGAAAAGGATAGACAAGAGAAAAAAAGGCATTCAGTGTGAACAAAAGAGGGAGGCATGATGTACTAAACTGTGAAGCCATTCTCTGATTAGTAATACAAAATTATATGTTAATGTATTTAAATTATATTAATCTGTTTTCCAACCCATCTATTTTATGCTACATTTATCAATAATTATAAATAATTATTTTTATTCACTCTTTAGGGGCCAATTCATACTTTTATTTTTTTTAAAAAAATAAGTCTATGCCCAGACTTGTGCATGTGTCCAAGATATGTGTGAGTTTGGGAGAGTGAGATGAAGAAGCTTCTACTTTTTGATTGGTATTTCCTAGGAACTATGGTAGGCTCCTCCCTCAAAATGATTCTGGAAAATAATTAATAATCATTATTTACATTTTATGGATAAGATCACTGAAAAGGTTCAGCAATGAAATTAAACTGAAAGACTAAAAAGGTTAAGCCATGTGCCTTGTGTGAAAAAAATCCAAATCCTATGGATGCTCTATGATCAGAAAGCTCTTATTAAGATGGCACATTTATAATATTAATATAAGATCAACACAAGGCATAATATATTATTAAAATTATTAGTAATCTATTGATTATCTTCTCTGTCTCTGGAAACAATTAGGACAGACATTTAATTAAAATTTGAGGAAGCTTAAAATAATCTCCACCCAAAGGTAAATACTCTCATTTATAGTTGAGTAATTTGTGCTGAATTTATGAAGCATCTCCAAGAACCTAAACTTTGATTATCAACTATATCACCTTTTTTTTTTCTAATATACTCAACAAGTGATATTTTCCTTCTTAGAAGAGAAAGTATTTCATAATGAAGTGATTTAAATCTAAATAAATATTTTGGGAGAAAGAGAGAGGCAAAGAGAGACTGAGAGATAAAGAGAAAGACAAAGAGAAAGTGTGAGAGAGAGACAAAGAGAGAGGAGAGAAAGTGAACCACTCCCATTCCTGTTACTTACAAAGGCAGTGGGTATTGATACTGACATACTGTGATATTGTATACGCCACAGGAATTCATCACGGACTATTCACATTTACTAACAAAAGTTAACTGTTCTGAACTGATTATATAAACAACCAGTAAATCAAGATATCTCGTGATACCAAGTACCACATTTAGCAATATTACTTACTGAATCATTATGGATTTCATTTTTATATGATTAAATTTGAAATGGTAAATAACGTGTTTTAAAAAAAAGGAAGCAAAATAACATGGAGACGTCCATGAGATATTTTTCTTTAGATTACAATAAAATATATTTGATTGCTTAATCATTTGCATATTCTAATCCACTATGTCACATGATATTCCATCTTATCCTCGTCAGTTGGAGTATCTTATTTCAACAAGAGGGTGTTCTAGAATATATAAAAATGGGAAAGAAAATACACTTGACCAATGGAATATAGTTGTAGAGTGATTAGAAATAAAATAATTATTAAACTTTCTGAGATGTATCACATAATTGAGTACACAAGAAAAGAAAATGACAACGTTAATGTCACCATTGGAGGGATACTTGTGACTCAATCACACAACACACATTCAGAAAAAGACTGACAACTCCAAGTGTGATTTTTGTTAAGGAGCTGAATCAATTAACCAATAAAAAATTATCTCAAAAATGAAATATTTCATATTTCTATAATCAAATGTAGGAACATCTACATTAACATGGGCATATTATTGAAATTCAATGGCTTAAAGAAAATCACCTATAAAAAAGAGGATTGTTAAAATGTCCATAAGATCCACTGCTATCTATAGATTCAATGTAATCTTTATAAGCATTCCAATGATATTATTCACAGATATAGAAAAAAATTCCAAAAATTTGTACAGAACCATGAAAGACATCAAATAGCCAAAGCAGTTCTGAGCAAGAACAGAGATGCAAGCATCATGTTTCCTGATTTCATGCTCTACTACAAAGCTATAGTAATCAAAACAGTGTAGAATTGGCATAGTAAGACACATAGACAATGAAATGGATTAAAGGCCCAGAAATAAACCATTCCACATACAGTCAACTAAAATTCGATAAGGAGGCCATGAAAATTTAATGGGAAAAAGACAATCTCTTTCATAAATGGTGTTAGAAAGCTGGATAAACACATGCACAAGAACGAAACTGAACTCCTATCTTGTATCACCCACAACATTTAACAAAAATAAGTTGAAGACAAAACATTAAGACCTGAAATCACAAAACTCCTAAAAGAGAACAGAGAGGAAAAGGTCCTGGACACTGGTCTGACAATAATTTTTTCGATATAACATTGAAAGCAGAAGCAACAAAAGCAAAAGTAACGTTGTACTACATCAAACTAAAAAGCTTGTGCATAGCAAAAGAAACGACAGAATTAAATGGAAATCTACAAAATGAAAGTATATGCAAATTATTTATCTGTTAAGGAGCTAACAGCAAGAATATACAAAGAACTCACACAACTCAAAACCAAAAAAAAAAAAAAGCAACAAATCCAATTTAAAAATGTACAAAAGAAATTAATAGACTTTTTTTTTTTTAATCTTTTTGTGTTTTCTTGAGCCTCTCCCGCGGCATATGGAGGTTCCCAGGCTAGGGGTCAGATCGGAGCTATAGCCACAGGCCTACGCCACAGCCATAGCAACGTGAGATCCGAGCTGTGTCTGCAACCTACACCACAGCTCAAGGCAACGCCAGATCCTTAACCCACTGAGCAAGGGCAGGGATCAAACCCTCAACCTTACGGTTCCTAGTCGGATTCGTTAACTACTGCACCACGATGGGAACTCCTAGACTTTTTTTTCTAAGACATACAAATGGCTAACATGAAAAGATGCTCAATATAGCTAATTAGAAAAGCGCAAATCAAAATAACAAGATATCATTTCACATCTATTAGAATAGTTATCATCGGAGTTTCTGTCCTGGCTCAATGGTATATAATGGAATATTATTCAGCCACAAGAAAGAAGGAAATTCTGCCATTTGCAACAACACTGGATGGACCTTGAGAGCATTATGCTCAGTGAAATAAGTCAGAGAAAGATGAATGCTGTATGGTATCATTTATATGGGAAATCTAAAAAAGCCAAACTCATAGAAACAGATTAAATTGGAGGTTACTAGAGGCTGAAGGGTGGGGGAAACAGGGAGATGTTGATCAAAGGGTACAAACTTCTGGTCATAAGATGAGTAAGTAGGGATCTAATATATATAATGATGATTTTAGTTAACAATACTTTATCCTATCCTTGAAAGTTTCTAACACTAGGATTGTTAATCCCTGAACAATATATGTGAATCTAATCAATACACTTAAACTTATACACTGTTACATCTCAGTTATACTCAATTTAAAAGAAAAAAAAAGAGTAAAAGAAAAATCTCCTAAGACCACTTCCGTAATTTTAAAGGAAGTTATCGCTCTTTTTTTTTTTTTTTTGGAGAAAAAAGGAAAAGTGAATGATAATTTCATGTCTTCTATATTCTCTGATGTTGGGCCAAGTTTTTGACACTCAAGAAAAATGCCACCAAAATTAAAGAGTCAAAACACAGAATGGATGAAGTATAATATGCTTATTACCAGTTATTAATCACAAAAGTAAGCTTCTAAATCAGGGCCTAGTGCTTATCTTTATGAAGGGCTAGGTAGTCACTTTTTCCAGTTTTGTGAACCAAGAGGCAAAACCAAAGATAATGTGTATGACTTATTTAAAATTTTAAATATGTCCATTTAAAAATGTAAAAACCATCCTTGGCTGAGTGACTATAAAAATTAAAGGCAGCTGGACAAATGTGGCCCTCAAGCTATAGTTTGTTGAACTCTATTCTAATGAATCACAAAATCGAGCTTGATGACATATATTTAAAAAATTTCTCTTTCAGTTCAATATGTTCAATATCCCAAAAACTCTAGACTTGTCTTTGGATCCTGAGGTTCAGTTTCTCTACCTGGATATCAAATACAATGATGTATATTTGTAAGAAAATAAAAATAATAATTGTGAAAACTCTTGGGAAAAATAGATAATCCCAGTCAAAGTAATCCCAATCAAAACAATCCATGCATAAAGCAAAAAAAAAAATCTTTTTGTTCTGTAGAAAATTTCAATATTCACATTAAAATTTAAAATTTTTTTAGTCCAATTTCTAGGTAATATATAAAATAACTGATCAATCTGGTTCACTATATTTGAAGACATTAGTATAACTATGATGGCCCAATATTCCCTTTTTACATAGACAAAAGCTACCTTTTTCCCTAATCTCCTGATTTTCCTCCCATCTTTCCACCTATTTCTCTTGACAATCAGTTATGGCTTTCTTCTACCAAGATCAAAAATCTTTCCATGTGTTTAGTCTCTGACTTCTCTGAAGTGTTTTACAATACTGACCACTATCTAATTCTGGACCTTTCCCCCTATCTTTAATTCAGTGTATTTCTTTTCATTCTTCTCCTCAGACAGCTGTTTCCTTCCATTTCCATTCTTACTCATCACTCCCATGTCTCCTGCTCTTTCCACTCATAGAGTGTAGTAGACTTCTGGCTGTTGGTAATATCCAATTCCTCATCTTCCTGGGATAAAAATAGTATACTCTGTTTCCCCTGCAGCCTCAGTGGTACCACTGGTTGTGTCCTCCCTGATGAAAGATGAGTAGGGGGGATGGGAACCACTTCCAGACCTTTTACACAAGATCCTTTCTCAGACAGCTGGATGTCAACAGCCCAGGTGACTATGAAAATTTAACAGTGAGGCTAGTTGAGCCTTCCTTGGGCTGTGTCCCCCGTGAGGTACCTCCATCAATTGGGCCATGAGTAAAAAAATAAATATTTGCTGAGTTAAGTGGCTAGTATTTGGGGTGTGTGTACACATTATTTGGGAAGATTCATCCATTCCAACATACCTCTTTTCTAAACTAATTTTAATCCATTAGATTATAATCCATCCATTCTAACATCATAATCTCTTTTCTTTTCTGTAACCCACACTCAGGGCCTGAGTCATCACTATTATTCTAGCCTGTATTTAAGATCATGTCAACACATTTTTAATACCTACCACCACATAAAACTGAAACAGAGTAAAACTGGATTTAACTTGACAAGTGGACACCATTCTCAACTTTTATTTTTGGTTCCATTAGTCTCTCAAGCCAAAAATTTAGAGATAGATATGTTTACTCTTTATTTTACTTTCCAAAGAATAAAAGATCTTATTATTTTTTAGAAAAATAATCTATTTTGTCATTTCATTTTCAGAGCCATTTCTTAATATCTCATAATTATTTTTATTACCTCCATTTTACACACGAGGAAACTGGGGCATATAAAGGTTAATTAAATGGCCCAAATTCACATAAGCCTTTAAGTAGAGGAACCAGGATTGAGGCCTAGACTTGGCTCAGGAGTCTATCTGATCAGAACTACAAAGACCATATTTTTAATAGAATTAAAAAGTGTAAGATGAAAAAATCAATCTTGAGACTCAAAAAAAAGCAATATAAGTGTCTAGTTGCTAAAATTTACTTTGAAAATGAATATTTTAGGTTCCTGTAGAATGTGAAAAATCACAACAGACCAATATAAAAATTAAACACTGCATTCTAATCATCAAAACATAGATTTTTATAAAAGATGCTTTTAAAGAAAAGTACAGAAACTTTTAGTAAATATTCCACTATTCATTAAAAGACTAATAATTAAAGAATTATTATTATTAAAGAGTAAGAATTAAAAGAATGACAAAATATTTAGACATTTATATTTTCTAGTATATACAAACTAGTTTTTAAAAAAACAGGAAAAAAATTTCCTATGCCACACCATATATGTATATACCTACATACATATATTCCATGCCTCCATAACATGTTAGAAAAGCTACTCCCTAGTATACAAATTCCATATGCCTACCAATAAAAATATCAAAGTCTATAAGGTCAAATCTAGAAGAATATAATTTTTATACATTGTCCAAATCAAAATATTTTGATGATTTATGCTTGCATTTTATGTCTGTTTTGTCTTTACTATTATAAAAATGAAGCAAATGAAGCAATACACATGTCTTACAGGCAAAAATATCAAGAATGATGTATGTTATGGGTACTTTGCTATCACAGAATGTATGCCATTTACACTTGAACAGACGTCTAGCTTACCTTCTTTTGTAGGACACAGTGGAAAATGAATATAAACATTCCCTGTAGAGAATTGAAAATGGTGAAGAGATACGCCATGATGACTGTGCTTTCATTAATATACATGAGTCCAAAGGCCCAGGTCAATCCTAATAGGCAGAGAAGAGCTATTGCACCTATAACCCATGACCTGCAGAGAGAAGAGAAAATCAAGGCTTATTAAATCATTTGCCCTTAATTGCCACAGTCATATTATATCAACAATACTGACACTGGAAAAAAAATGTTACAGTAAGTTTTATTGACAGAAAATGTAAGACAGGTGGTACAAGTACTTTAGATTTTATGGGAACTTACAAGTTTTCAAGCTTGAGGATATACACATGAATGAAAATGTTATGAACACAACAATTCATTTAAGCAAAAGCAGATTTGTACTATTAAATTATTCATGTATTTGCAGCACATATGCAAATGATATGGAGATGTAATTATGGTGAATGGCAAGGGAGAAAGTTTATAAGGCTGTGTTAGTCTCCACTGGTCTCATTGGTATGATAACATTTGTTGGATTGGACTCTTTCCATTAGTGCTTCATCTGATACTCTTTTGCCCCATTTTTCCAAATTTCCTCTTTTTCCATAAAAATGTAGTGTTTACTGATAAAAACAGAAGGAACCAGTATATGGAACACATATATATACATTTTAAAAGTTCTATCTGTCTGCTTCCGTAGTTAAGCAGAAAAAATGTGAGATAAAGTAGCTAGGAAAAAACAGTTCTCCTCTAGATCACCATCTACTCTTTCAACCTCTTGGTTTGCTGTCTTCTGGGATACACTGGACTAGACTTTGGAAATCAGGTCATTGGCAGCTTTGTTGAAAAGAAGCCTAAAGGCTCAGGGCATCTTCCTGTCTTTGGTGTGTCTGTAAACTCAAGGGAGGAAATGAAGCTGAGAATGGGATGGGGAGGTATGAACGAAGTAGTCCAGAATGGAAGACGAATTCTCACTCACTCCATCCCCTTAGTTTCCTCCAAGCTGCCATTCACAGTAGTAATAAATGAGTGACAAAAGTCCATATATTTGTGGTTATGTGTTATGTATTTACTATCAACATTCAATGAGCTTTCCAATAGATGGGAATTCAATAATTGAAAATGGAATCTTCTCAACTCCTAAGTATATGGAATAGGAACAAGCCGGTCCAGATCTCTATACTCCTATGAACACACCCTTTCTTTTCTCAGTACACCTTCCATGAACAGGGTAAACTAGTATTTCTTTTCAGCAGACTATTATCTTCTATTTACACTGTCTAAGGAATAAATGTTTATGGGGATTAAAACTTTGCAAAAGTAAGGGGGAAAAAATCACACTTGTTTACTATACTCTAAAGCTGGGTTTAATAAATTCTTTCAGAGAGAACTATATCTTAAGAAAAACATGTCCCAAAGTAGTCAAATATTATCGAAGTCTTATGAAAATTAAACTCAAATCGTTACCATTTTCTTTCTACAACCATCAGCCACTATATTTTAGATGTAAATGTCCATTAAATTTAATGTGCTTTATTTAAAACATTGCTATTGGAGAATAAAGAATCCCTAAAGAAAGTCTGTCATTGTATGTGTCATGTTTGCTTATATGAATTAGAAAACATCTTAGATGTTAATATTTTAGTCTACAAGCAGATTCTGAAACATGAGAACTTTCAAAGTAAAGCTCTCAGCTTCTTACAGATATTGGAAAAAGGAAAAATGGGAAGAATTGCCATTATTAAATCAAGGCAAAATTGCTACTCAGATTTAGAACTGAAGTGATAGGATAAAATACACAAGTCAGCTATTATCCACTAGAAAACACATGATGGGCCCAAGTGTTAATGATATAAAACAGTGATGAGCCCAATTTCTAAAGAAAAATAAATAAGCGAGAGCATGAAGAAGTGAAATGGTATTGGATAAATGAAAACAAAGGACTCTTCACCAGAAGAACAAACTGAAAGTCTATAGCAAGATCACCTAGACGTTGCCAATCTAGAGTTTATTGTTGCAGGACACGTACTTTTTAAATGTTTAAAGGGAAATATTAACATCTGTGCTTATTCTTATTACATTAGTACAGACTTGCAGCTTTGTTTCAGAAATTTAAAAGATATGTTCATAAGCAATTAGATCAATAATCAACTAACATGTCAAGCTTGAAAGAGATGATTTTGCATATGTAAAATTTAATTTTTGACGGAGGTATTTTTCCCCCTTTTTGGATATTTACCAAAAAAAATTCATTAATGTCAATTGCACCTGGGTAGTTTCACACCCATAAGATCATTTGAAGATACAACACTAAATCATAAAATAATTTTTGATGAATGATGTCCAAACAAACAACAGAAATGAGGGCATATGCAGCACAGAGGAACACATCACAATGAAAGGAGAAAGCTATTAAAAGCAAAACAAGTCTGTACCACATAAAGTTGCTATTACTGTGGCACTGAATTCAGGTGATATCCAATTAAAAGAGGTGAAGCAGAATTTTTGTGGCAATACACCTGCAGCATATTACTCTGCATAGAAGTTAGAGGTCTGATTATTTTCCTGCACAGTTTGCTCTTCTGCCTCAATGTGAATGACAGAAGCTCTAATGATTTTTCAGTACTGATCTGACAGCTGGTTCATGGGACCACACTGATAAATGGAATTTATCAGCCATTCAGGTCATTCTTACTTGATGAAGGGTCTGTTATCCTCATAGCTAAAGAATGCATAGACATAAAGACAAGAACACCAACATTAGCATTTTATGACAAAGAATTTCATATGAAAAATACTCTTGGTCCCCAAAGGCCTCTGTCCCCCACCTCCCTAAAAAGCATCATAACCTTCCTTTTATATCTAGAAAGTCAATCCTAAAATGACTATGAGAACTTAAATAACAAGGAATAAAATCAATTTTACAATACTGCAATATCCCTTATGAGACTAAAAAATTCCATTTTTTCATCATGTGCTCATATTACCTGTGACTTGACAGAGACATTTATTTCTAAGAGATCACATTTCTCTAGAGAATGAGAAATCTTATGAGCAATCTGGAAAAGGCTTGGGGGCATACTTAAAATGACAGATTTCATGTCACCTAAAGGTCTCCTTATTCTATAATATTAGTAGGTAAGATTACTTAATTATGGACAGTACACTTCTAAGTAATTTAACTCACAGATGATTGACCTGAGTTAAATCTGAACATTATAGCCTTTTGAAAATAATAAACCTGACTACTTGAAAATTCTTTCTGGTAGTACACTGAGAAAAAAAAAATCTTTTGAATAATCTTTTGTAGTAATAGGAGCAAACAGCACCTGTTCAATTATCACTTATATTTACTAATTTATTTAATGTCATTCTCATACAATACTCCCCATGCCACATTAGTAAAGATAAGTTAGGGGATGTTTTGGATCATGGATTTTTTACATAGTTGCTGCTCAGTGAATTGTGATAGGACAGAAAGATAAAACTGTGTCCTCTTTTTCTCTTACCTCTTGCCAGAGGCAATAGTTTCTAATAATATGCACATGCAAGAACGCTCTTAGAAAGGCCCCAACTGTGATGCATTTTGAACAAAGAGACCTTTTGTTTAAAAACCTCACTCTCCGGGGGTAATGAAAGGGTACAGAGGAGAAAGAAAGCCCTGATTCGAAGCTAGTTTGCTTGAGGTTTACATGCTAGCTTTGTCACTTACTAGCTATTTGATCTTAGGCAAAAATTAATTAGCCTGTGGTTGTGTCAGTTTGTACATCTTTAAAATGGTGATAATTACAATGTAAGTTTCTTGTGATAATAAAATGAAAACTGTATACTGAGTGCTCGGAGCACTGCCTGATATATTGTGTTCCATACCTATTACATAGTTATTGTTAGACTATTTTAACACTGAAAATACAGAATTTCTCACCCAAAGAATAAAATGCCAAATTATAAATACTGAACAGAAATTCATTTGAGGATGTTCCAAGAGTAATATTACACTATAAAATAGATGTGATGGAAATAAGTTTGTAGATGGAGCAAGGAGTAGCTAACAGTGCTATCTAATATGGAAACTACTGGCCACATGGGTTTATTTAAATTTAAATTCATTAAAATGAAATAAAATATAAAATTCAGTTCCTTCATCACAATAGTTACATGACAGATACTCAAAAGCTTCAGTAGCTGCCATACGGGACAGTACAGGTCTAGAACATTTCTTTCTTCACAGAACGGTCAATTGGATGGTGCTGGACTAGGATAGCCAGAGAGTTCTAAGCCAGGAAATGGAATCCCAAGAGATATTTGAATAATGTCATGGATATGTGAAGAGATAAAGAGGAAGAATTTCTAAGAATTAACCATATTTAACAGCTGTAAACTGTGCCTAGGAAGAAAATCCTGTGCTTAAAAATTATATTAGCATTGAAAAGTTATAGAACATAATAACATATCTATTCCAGTATATGCATTCCCATTGCATCAGCATATTCCACCTGTGATGCCAAATGCATGATTGGAATGACTCTAATTTGTATAATACTATGTCAGGTAAAGGAAATTACAGAGGTTAGCATGTAGGAATACATGCAAAAATGCTCTACAAAATTGTATCTAGAAGTTTGAAAAATAAAATACAAAACTTGAACTACAACTGATAGAGTAAGATAATTGCTTTTAATGAGAAATACCCAAAAAGAGAGGTATCAGGGTGCAACTCAGAAGTTTCAGGTGGCAATTGTGGGGATCAGCCACTTGCTCTACTCAGTAACAATGGTCACAATTCCAGCTTTACTTAGAATTAGCTGTAGCCATGTGTTTAAGTAGTGTCCACTGAAACGTGACAGGACGTGAACTGTGACATTGCTGGGTTTTGCCAATTAAAGGATTGGAATTTGGCTTCCCTTTACCATGTTTTCCTTCTCTTTTGCTTTAAGAGAGTGACAGCAGAGCCTCAGACCCAGAAATGAAAGCTGTTTATTGATGTGGAGCCACTGTATTTTAGAGTAATTTTTTTTTTTTTTTTACCATGGCTTAGCCTGTGCAATAATTACTAAAACATTTAATTTGTATATTTTAGCTATAAGAACTCCCTTCAAATTCAATATAGAAATTCATGATAATGACAAAGAACTTTTCGTTACTTTTACCTCCAGAATGACATGAATTATATACAATGGTTCATAATCTAAAGATCACTAAAGATTATCTATAATATGTCAGCGCCTTTCATCATTTTGTCAGATACTCTATTGGCCTAGAGAATCTAGTCTTAGAATGTCTCTCCATCAAATCTAAATTAAATTAATGATAATGTTGCCATCATGTACAGTGGCAAAGCTATATGCTATTGATTCATTTTTTTATCTCTATAAAACATCTACAGATCTAGTTTCTAAAGCTAGATAATTTTCATTCTGATTTACCAATTAAAGTCCAATAAAAAAAAACAAAAACCTCATTCCAGGAGGTACAACTGAAATAATTTTACTGCAGTTATTTTAAGGTTTTATGAAAATATGGACACAAAGGCTTAAGATGTTCTTGGCAGATGTTAATAGTAACTTACAGGTTATCTTACAATTTACAAGTGGTGACATTGAAAATGAAGTCATATATATTGTACAAACAATTTTCAAGGCACAAATAAGAAAAAAAAAAAAGGCTCCTTTCTTTAGCAAATATATTTTTGTCATACATTTAATCATTTTACTCCTCTATCCAAAATTGAAAATTTTAAATATTAATGCCAAAATTATCTTTGAAAATGATCATTACAATAAAGATCAGAATTTTCAGGGGCCTCTGTATAGATTAATGATAATTACATATATGTTTATATATTCTATAACAATTCTAAAGCACACAAAAGGGTGATTAAAATCTAGCCTCAAAGAAGCTTATCTCAAAATACATATTCGGGAAGATAGATTTCTTAATCAAACATTGACTTATAAATTAATGCTATGATATAAAGACTCATAATACAGAGCATCAGTATAGGCAGAGAATAAATGGACAGAAACAGTACAAATTAATCAAGTTAGTTATAGGATATTCTTTCTCTGACTTTAACAGTTCAAATAGAATGCTGTTTTCTGAAAAAAAATTTTTGAAGGAAATATTATCTAAAATTCAAGATATAAAGATTAATTCTTTAAAAGTTTAAAGCTTTCCCTTTTATTATATTAGATAGTGTAGAAATTTTTTCAAAGAGTGGAATGGGTAAGGTTTAGTGTGAAGGAAGATGAAGTGATCAGAGACATATTTGCTAATTTAATCCCCAAGCTAAAAGATCTGGTCATTGGTTACATCACAACAGTTAAAAGGAAAATGAATGGCTTAGGCAGAATTGTTGATCTCACCAACTTCAAGATTAATACATTCTGGGACCCTTTGAAATTATTGGAGAATTAGCTAATTTGTATTGTTGAGTGAACTGTATATTTAACAGTGAGAAGGAGAATGATCATGTGTGTGTATCGTGTGTGTGTGTGTGTGTGTGTGTGTGTGTGTGTGTACATATATTCTGGTTAGCATTCTAGTATTTCCAGGTTCAGTAGGGAGCTGAACTTACTTTCCCAAATATAAAACTAATTATATCAAAAGAATACAGACTTTTCCCCTTGGATTTTGTTTGGGTTACTATAGGAATGATAAAGGTAATGCAAGTGAGCTTCTCAAGATAAAAGCATTCTTCATGTTTCATTGAAGATAAAAAGATAATAAATACTTATGTGTCTGTTTGTTAGTGGGATTTCCTTGTTGCCCCTCAATCGATATGAAGCTCTCAAAATGAGGATGAGGATTCAGTACCCATATTCTAGCAACCCAAGAAATAGACTTCACTTAGAAGTGATCTATGAGGTACTGCTTTCCATGCTAGCAATTCAGGGATCCTAAATTCTTAACACTGGAAGAGTAAAGACATGGTCTTTTAGGACTGCAATGTTCATCAAATACATAAAGCAGTGTGACAAGGAAGGAAAGAATCACCTTTATTTATATAAGCCACCTCCCTAGCCAATGGAGTAAGGATGTTTTAAATATGTTATTCGAGATTTAACTTGGTTAGACATTTAATAACCAGAATAGATTGGCAAAGTAGCAAAATCTAAGACAGCATCAAGATATCTGTTACCAAGTGATTTAGGGATATTTAAGTTAGCATAGTTAGAAGAGTAATAATCAGAGGAAAATCTAAACAGATTATGTTTATACCTCACTGTATTGAAAATGCTCAATTAGTTGGTAACACATGATAGAAATCCTGATTGCTTTATATTTCTTCCAAGTGTATTTTATATTAATTGGACTATACTATCCTAGAATTATATAATTATATTTGATCCTCTCTTTCTTTTTTAACCTTACTATAGGTAGATTAAAAGGAAAAGTCATCTAGAATGTAATTCAGTATTTTTCAGTAAAATATAAATAATGTTTCATCATGGTCATATGCTTAAATTGCCAAGTATTAAAGATAATGAAAATTCTTTGAAAAAATGAAAATCACAACACATAAACATAAAAATTATAAACAGAGAAGGTAATTCTATTTCAACTATGGATTTTATGAAGTATTACTACTAAAAACTATATTTCCATATTTTGTTCCTATTCAAATATTGAGGAGAATGAAATGAACCAAATAAATAAAGTAAATGGCTCTGAATATACCGTAAACATTTTCATTCCCATGCCTCGATGTCCTCATAATAATCCTGCAGATTTGAGAGCATACACCAATATTAAATTTTTAATCACAGATTTCACACTGCTGATGAATTGGGTAAGTCTGAAATTAGGCAGAATTGAGTATAATAAATCAGGATCAATAAATATTAAATCAATGGTTAATAAAACTTTAATTATATTATCTCCACAACTCAATGTTATACAGATTTTTATGACAATATAATCTGGTCAAATAACTAGCATATATGAAATAAATTAGGAGTATCAATTATGAGACAATGATGAATTATTCTAGTGTATACAGATAGCTACAAACTCATTAAAATTTAGTATCTCTACTCATTTTATGAAACTGAATTGGTAAGTTCCATGCAAATAAGATATAAAGTTTCAAAATCATGTTGGAAGCAAATAAGGTCACTGTATGATTATTTATTAATATTAATATACGAAAGATAGTCTATCATAACGACTGAATGCATGGATTTGTCAATCAGCCTGCCTGAGTTTGGATGCTAGCTGAGCATTTTACTAATGCTGCAACCCTGGGCTAATTATTCAACTTCTCTGAGCCTTACATTCCTCCAAGTAAAGTGCAAAATGCAGATAATTACAGAACTTTGTTCATAGGGCTGTTGCCAGCATTAAATAAAGGGGCTTGGAACTTCTATTTTATACACAGAAAAATACTCAAATACACAAAATTTTCATATACAAAAGTATTATATAAATATTTTCTGTTACATTTACAGCTGGGTATTGACCTTCTGACCTCAAAAAGAAGCTATAGGGAAGACACAAACAGTTTTCCTCTTAAGTGTTTTGGAAATTCATATACTAAGTAGAAATACAAAGAAGAAGAAGGAGTCACTGCCTCTTTCTGAAGTGATCTCTAACATTTACACTTAGAAAGCTTCAGTTTATACAATGTTTCATGCTAAGATTTCTTTCAGCTTAGTAAATGCTATGAATCTTTACATTCTCATGAAAGAGGGTATATCCAGATCCAAATGAACATTAAAATAGAAAGCCAGCCTTCTCTGGATAACATGAGAAATTCAAATTCAAATCATAAATATATTATATTTTTAGTGTCACAAAGTCCACTCAATAACAGCAGGGGTCTCACCTAAAATAATCATTTGACCACAAAGAAATAAAAGACATAAAATCATACGTGAAATGTTCATGAAAATTCATTAAGAGATATATGTTCTAAAACTGAACTTCGTTAATATTTTTCTTATGATTTTTTGATAAGTTGAAACATTAAATAGGTAAGATAAAGTAAATGACAAAATATCTATATAAAGAGAAATCTATATTTCTTATTAATATCTTTTATCTTGTAATCAATAAAAATTGTGGTTTTGGTCAGAAACATGTCAAGATCCATAAAATAATGGCAACAAATTGACATCTTTTATTTATTAAGACTTATAGTTAAAAATCATGTTTCCTGGCACACTAATGAAGGGCCAATATTTTCCAGATTTATAGAATCCATCGACTCTTTAGAACAAGAGCTGATAAAATTTGATGATTGGAATACAAGGACAGGAAGTAGTTGAAAGAATATATTATATACTTTCAAGGTTTCTTTTTTCAACTTGGAAGCTACAAAAACATTTAAGTTAAGTAAAAGAAGTCAGGAAATTAATAACTTTCTGATATCCTTGCCAAATGTGTTTTGACAGGTTGAATTGCTGTTACACTCTTTCTTATACCATATGGTATCACCACCTCTCATTTCAACAACTTGCAACAGAAACATTCATCATACCCCTTCTGTGAATAAACAGCTTGTTCTATATGGCTTGTAAGAACGACTAAAACATTAAAAAAGCAAAATTGTGTATTTAAAACATATTTGTACTTACTAAAGATCCTAATAAATAGAACAAGGGAGGCACTGAAACACAATAGGAAGCAGGCGTGTTTAATTACAGTCAAGTTAACTTAATCCTCATTGGCCTTGGTTTATTTACCTCCACAGGAATAAAATATTCGAGGATCTTTTTAGAGTTGAATGGAAGCAAGGGAAGTATAGTCTATGCTCCTAGTTAGTTACTTGGACAATTAATAGACTTAATGTCCCAAAACCTCTACCGTGATTCTGTTTTCAATTCAGAAGCCCTATAAAATGCTGTTGTTCCCAATTAAATTTATCACTAGCTACCTAAATTTAACCTTAGGAGTTCCCATCCTGGCTCAGAGGAAACGAATCTGACTAGTATCCATGAGGATGCAGGTTCGATTCCTGGCCTTGCTCAGGGGAGTAAGGATCCCTGGTGTTGCTGTGAGCTGTGATGTAGATGGCAGATGCGGCTTGGATCCTGCATTGCTGTGGCTGTGGTATAGGCCTGCAGCTACAGCTCTGATGTGACCTCTAGCCTGGGAACTTTCATATGCCATGGGTGTGGCCCTAAAAAGACAAAAAAGTAAAAATAAAAAATAAATAAAAATAAATGTAACCTTAAAATTATGTTAATGAGAAAAAATTAAGAAATGCTATAGAAAATTTAAGCAATACAGTAAATAATCCAATTTTATATATATATAAAAAGCTCCAAATACTAAAATACCAATTCTTAAACCAATCATTTTATGCCAAAGGGTAGCCTCAATAAAGCCTAACAATCAATACCAATCAGAATGTCTTTTCTGATGATTGTGAGATATAGAAAACAATAACTAATAAAATATGTATAGATGCACAAAGACACAGCTCCAGAAAAAGCCTCAAGACCCCTAAATTTTTAAAAATATGTTCTATCTAATATTCAAGTAACAGTCCATTTTTCATATAGGTCAAGCCTAAACAAAAAAAGAAGAAAAACTTTATGAGACTACTATAACTTACTGCGTAGGGACAAAAATTAAAGAGAGTAAAAATTAAATAAGAACATTTTACTTAAAAACTTACATGAAAATCCTAAGTAAGCTATTAAATAGCAAAATCTACTGGTGCATAAACATCATAATCAGTTAAGATTTATTCCTGAATGGTAAGGAAGATATCAGAAGAACTTTCAAAACTGAATCCGAAGTTTATGTAAAAAAAAAATAAATGCAAATCTATGCGTAGTTGAAGCAATTTTGAAAGAAACAATCAAAATGGGAGGCCTCAATATACCAGGTATTAAGTAAGTTTTAGTAATTATGTGGTAATAATGGAGATATAAGTGTATGTTCATGGAATAGATGAGAGAGAGCAGAAACAGATTTTACAGATGACAGTGTAGCAGCACCAATCTAGAGGAAAAGGATGGAGTATTTGGCAAATGATGTTGGAAGTTGGGTTCATTATATAAGGAACACAGAAGGTCCTCCAAAGGCCTTACAAGCACACACTATAGAGGGAAAAACTGATGTATGTATTTCTCTGTAACAAAGATAAAATCAACAGGGACCAGGCCGACTGGGGAAGGACACATGCAGTAGCCAAAGCACTCAAATTGCCCACCAACAGGTAAAAGGGGACATTTGCAGGGAAGCTAACAGAGAAAAATGGGAAAAAACTAAAACACTTTCAAGAGATTTGAGAAATCTAAGAGAAACGAATGAGCATAATCACTTTACTAATAAGCTTCCTGTGGGTGTTAACTGAGATGTAGCATATTTTTTGTTTTATTATATTACATTAATAAAAGTTACTAAATGGGAAATCTGGCAGTTTAGAAACCCTCCCATTGCTAACTGAGCAAGATAAGGTAAATTCAAAGAAGGCAGAAACATGAGAATGACAATGACTATTGCAAAGAAAACATGCCATTTGTGACTTACATCTTGTATATGTAATATATTAATATCCAATTATGTCATACTTAAATTATAATTATCTCATAATTAAAGCAGTGTGAAATTATAACCTTAGATTATCAACCTTGGTTCTGGCACTGAGAGGATTTTTAAGTTAACACGTTTAAATGTCTGACTGAAAATATTAACTTCTATAGACAGCATTTGGGAGTACTCTAGAATGCATACTCAATAGCACATTTATAAAAGTGCCAGGAACTTTGATGACAGACCTTTCAAAAATACATAATTGTATGTAGTGGAAAAATCCAACAACAATGGGGATTCAGCCAAAAGAAAATTAGATTAGGAAATTTTCAAGTGTGAACTGAGCAGCTTAAGACACTTAACATTCCACTATGCTTCCTGCATGTTTTAATTACAAATCCAAGGATTTACTGCATAGTCCTTTATTTAAAATAACTATGACTTATATGCTTTCATCACTTTTAATATGAGGTAAATGTTTTTAAAACAAAGTAGCACTCCTGTTAGAAAGCACTCCTGGAAAAAGCAGGAGAATGAGAAAAGCTGAAGTCTGAAAGACTGTTGTGTCCTTAATGTTTTTATTTAAATGAGCAGTAATCCCTTGGAATTAGGGGAAATTGTTACACACCCAGAGTATGTCGGTAAGTTTTTCAGTCCATTTGTGTGCCCCACAACCTTTATGATGATTAGTTGGCCAATCAGTGATCATCTATTTATTACCTTTCATCATAGAGCATTTTAGTCTTTTATGAACTGCAATATAGTTAAAGAGCAGAGTTCTGATTCTTAAGTTTATGTATCCCGGTTCTTTCATTCTCTTTCTTTCCTTTCTTTTTCTTTTCTCTCTTTCTTTCTTTTTCTCTTTCTTTGCCTAACTGCCTGCCTTCCTTTCTTTTTCGGGCCACACCTGCTGCATATGGAAGTTCCCAGGCTAGAGGTAGAATCAGAGCTGCAGCTGTCAGCCTACATCACAGCAATGCCAGATCCAAGCCGTGTCTGCAACCTATACCACATGGCAATGCAATGCGGGATCCTTAACTTACTGAGTGGGACCAGGAATGGAACCTGCATCCTCATGGATACTAGTTGGGTTCATTTCCTCTGAGCCACAATGAGAACTCCTGTATCTTGGTATTTTCCAGAATTTAGGGAGAAAATGTATATATCTAAAACACAGTGTAAGTGGTGTTCCCATCCATGTAGGGGAATTATCCACTGCTACTTGGTAGAAACTCTATTGCCCAAGATGGTAGGAGACTGTAAGAAGTAATGAATTTGGACAACAAAAATGGTTACAAGCTTATTCCATCCACTTATCTTGAAATTTCTTTGTATAGCTCTTGATCCAATTCAACATTCCACCACTCCCCTTCCCCCCCTAAAATCTCATCCTGTCTTTTGAAATTCAGTCAGTATCAACAAATTCCCCTCCATCTAATCTTCCTCCCTAGGTGTTTCTGTCACCTTCATGCTTTAAGTGAAATTGCTTCCTGCCGACAGTACCTCCCCTGAAAGACACATGAACTCAAATACTGGTTCTCTACTGATTCAGGCAGGAGAAGTGGCAGTGCCAAACCATGACCACACCTTTGTCAAAAACCCCAACTCCTCTGAGGTTCTTGCCATCAAATATTTACTACCACCATTTATTTCCTCTTGATTTTGTTATCTATGAGCTTCTCCAGACCACCCATTTTTGTCTCCACTTGTTCACTATTTATCACCTTCTTTGTGTTCATCCTTTCCTGTTTGCTCAGCCTAGATTATGTGACTTTACTTTCTTGCATCTGCTTTCATCTTTAATGATTTGAAAAATTACCCAACTGTGGATAGCTGAGAACTGATGGAAGAAACACACAACCATGATTACTGAAGACAGGCTAAATTCATGGCAACAAACGTCTAATGGCATTTAACAGTACCCCAAATGCCAACTAAACTCCCCTACCACATATGCCTTCCCCTTCCCTATAAGGGATATTTCACATCTTCCTTCAACCGCAGACTTCCTTCTCACCCCACCACCCTCAGCAGAATTTAGCCCCCTATTTCCTTAAAAATTGAAGCAATCTGACAGTTGCAAATGCACTGGGACACTGTCCAGACCTCACAATACTTTTATAGCTCCTCAATTTTTCCCTCAGCTGCTGCTTGCTTGGCTGTTAGGGGCTTGCCCTGTGACCTGAGGGTGACTGGTTTTGGGCACCAGAACTTCCATGACCATACAGCTAGAAGTGCCCGGAGTTTGCATCCTGCTCTCACACCCACACACCACCATGCCCCCAGTAAGATTGTGGTCAATTACTAACAGGTGTGGAGTCTCAGCTCCTATGTCTTATGGTGGGTTAGTTCCCAACTGTAATTTATACTCCAGAGCCCTTTGGGTCAGGGTTAGTCGGAGACTTCACCCAAAATGACATCTTTGTGTGGCTTCTTCCTCCTACCTGTACTGCTTCACTTTACTTCCTGATTTCCTCTGAAAAAACTTCCTTAATAATCTGTGCTGAGTCCTTGGCTTGGAGTCCACTTCTTGGAGAACTCAACCAAGACTATTGACAGAAATGTTCCCATCTTTCCTACACCAGATCTATCAACTACCTCAACCCTAGCCTCACACACACTGTCCTCCCTCCTTTTATATTGAGAAAGGTGCCTTTGTTCTCATAAAGCCAACATACCCACCCACTCTGTTGCTTCTCAGGAATCTGTTCCTGCAAAGACTGTTCAATATCTCGGCCCATTCCCATCAGCAAATGTACTTTTATTATCTATTACTTAAAAAACAAAACAAAGCAAAAACTAACAAAAAAACCCTTCTAGATCTCAAAGATGTTCCTAGAATCTTGTGTGTTATCTTTTAGTGAAAAATGTATCAAGGTTTCCTTGCTTGTAATTCATACTCACTTACTTCTCATTTTCATCAAAGCCTCTTTATTTAGGCATACATTTGCAATACCTCCACAATGGCCCAGGCATGGCCAAAGCCAGTGTTAATTTTTTCCATCTTATCCTACTTGGCTCAGCAATATTCAATAGTTAACCATTCTTGGCTTCCATGGCATAATTTTTTATTTACCTTGTTGACTATACTTTTTGAGTCACCTTTACCAAGACAAAATTCTTCTTGGGTGGTTACAGTCAGTTATTTTACAGTTATTTTATTTTATTTTATTTTATTTTATTTTATTTTATTTTATTTTATTCTTTTTAGGGCTGCATGTGTGGCATATAGAAGTTCCCAGGCTAGAGGTCGAATAGGAGCTGCAGCTGATACCTAAGCCACAGCCATGGCAACAGTGGACCTGAGACACATCTGAGACCTATGCCACAAATTGCGGCAACACTGGATTCTAGTGATTCACTTTATTTATTTATTTATTTATTTATTTATTTATTTATTTATTTATGTCTTTTTGCCTTTTCTAGGGCTGCTCCTGCGGCATATGGAGGTTTCCAGGCTAGGGGTCTATTCGGAGCTGTAGCCACCGGCCTACACCAGAGCCAGAGCAACACGGAATCTGAGCTGTATCTACAACCTACACCACAGCTCATGGCAATGCCAGATCCTTAACCCACTGAGCAAGGCCAGGAACCTCATGGTTCCTAGTTGGATTTGTTAACCACTGAGCCACGATGGGAACTCCTAGTGATTCATTTTAAATACTAGTAAGTCTGAAATCTCTACTTCTAATTCTGACAAGACAGCTGTGACACTGACTCCTGAAAATTGCATTTTTCTAACCTTATTTTACAGTTCATAACTTAAAATATTAAAATAATCACAAGAATTTAAAGATGAAGCTCTCTATTCTAATCCATATTTTGAATTTAAAGCTTCTTTAAGCATGTCATCAATCTCAAATAGTATTATGAAAAAACTCTTAAATGAAGCCCAGTTTATTTACAGATGTGCAATGTGATATGACAAGGAATATGTGGTAATGCTTAAGAAAATGGACTCTGAAGCCAGACTGCCTGTTGGGATCCAAGTTTTGGCACTAACTAGCTAACTAGCTGTGAGGTCGAAGGTGTGTTAATTACCCTTTTAGAAATTGGAGTGTTATTACAAAGATTAAATGTACACACATAGAAGACATCGAACTGTGCCTACCACATAGAAAAACCTCAATAAATTAACTATCTGTCTTATTCTTTGGCACGAGTATCAAACAGACACAACACAAGAGGTCTCAAGCTGACACTGGTTCAAGTGAAGCAATTACAGTTGATTTAAGGTAAGGACCAGAGGGTATGGCTCATTTATTTCAGAATCTATGACTAAATGTTTACCTACAGTATGTGACTCAAAATAGAATATTATATTTAACTAACATTACCCACAACATTTTACTTTACATGTCTTCAAAAAGCATGTGAAACGTGGGTGGATCAGGATTTGCAGGCTAAGTCTTGCAGCTCAATATTTCTTATTCAAAGTTGCTCACAACAAATATTTTAAAATCAGTAAGTTGTGGTCCACTTTCACAAATTTATAAACATAATCATTGTACTAAATAAAATTTTCAATTTAAAAATAAGTGATAACCTTTTACACAGAGCTTTATTAGGAAAAAAATGTTATTTCTAGTTGGTTCTGATTGTAGTAACCAAGACAGCTCTTAAAAGCCACAAGATTATGATATCCATGATATTTCATGGATACTTCATTCAGCCTTTGGAAGTAATCATATTTTCCACTTACTGCTTTAAAAAATTATGACCTTAAGTAATCACTGGAATAAAAATTGGCTGATATATTGACAAGAAAAATGATCTGTTTGGGAATAATTCAAAAGTGATTCCAGTACCTTTATCTACATTTGAAATCTACAGCTCTGAATCTATTCATTCCTTGTATAACTGTTTATAAGCTGAAATTACATTAAAATAAATATATTAAAAGTGAATGAAATCATTTCAGGATAGTATTGGTGAGTTTAACCCATAGTATATAAGATCTAATTTTACCAGACAGAATTAAACAAAATATTGCTAGATATATGTACTTGTTTTTGAATCTTTATTCAAATGTTTAACACTCAAGAAAAATACATGGTAATTAAATTTTTAAATGACCAAAAAATAAAAACAAAGTTTAAAAATGTTTTAATCCCCAAATCATAACTAGATTCTTAAATTAATTTTTTCAATGATATAAATAAAAGCAAGTAAAAACACACAAATGAGTTCTATCTGGCAAAGAATTTGGAGATGAATGAATTACAGTAATTTAATGCTCCCATTTTCCTAAGACTTGATTGGATTTTCATTATGTAGCTATATCCACAGGAGCCTACTAATTAATAACAGATAATGAAACATGATTTCTTGAAAGTTTTTAAAAGGTTAGAATATAGAATGACTTTTAGAGAAATGACATTTTAAGATTATTCTATTACCGAAAATGTTTATGGACATAATGCAGGGCAAGCCATTTTCAAGAAAAAAATTTATAAGAGTACTATGTATTCATCATACCAACTTCCAAAATTCAACATTGCTGCCATATAATAAAAATAAATATTTGGTCTTTGTCCTGAGTAACTGGTGCTGGGGTTCTAAAACCTTTGAAATCTTTCGAGTGATACCAGGGTTTCTTTGTATGCTAATGAGATGATGGGATTGATGCCTAGAGGGAATGGACAGGAGTAGTGGGGGCTATACAGCTTCAAGGTGGGAAGTCGCCTGAGAGAAACAAAGCCTCGATCAAATGGCTGGAACTTTCAGTCTCTGCCACCTACAACCCCATGCCCAGGGGAGTGGGGCATTGGGAGGAGTGGAAACTCAGTTTAATCATTAGTGGTCAACGACTTAAGCAACCATGCTTTTGTAATGAAACCTCCACTAGAACCCCTAGCAGACGTGGTTCAAGGAGCTTCTAGGTTTGGCAAACTGTTGGAAGTGCTGGGAGGGTGGAGCCTTAGGAAGCTGTGGACTCAGCCTTCCCATCTCCACCCTAGGCATGGCTTCCATTTGGTTTTTTCCAAGTTCTAGCCTTTTTAATAAAGCTGCCGTTATAAGTAGAGCATTTTCCTGAGCTCTATGAGTTGTTCTAGTGAATTGTGGAGCCTAAGAGGTGGGCTTGGGAAGCCCTAAATTTGTAGTTCTCCAGGCTGAACTGTGGGTATCCCAGGCACTGTGTTTGTCACTGGCATCTGAAGTGGGGGGCAGTCTCCTGAGACTGAGTCCTTAACCTGTGGGATCTGCTCTAATTCTGAGTTAGTGTCAGAAGTGATGAATTGCTGGACACTTAATTGGTGTTAGAGAATCAGTTGGTGTGTGAAAAACCAACATGTAATTGGTGTCAGAAGTGGTGTTAGAAAATACCACACAAGTCCATAAAAAAATAACATTTTAAATTATACATAATTTTGCCACTAAAAGGTGACCATTAACTTTTTAGTATTTTTCTATTTAGCTTTTTTTTTCTGCTTATAATCAGGAACTTATGAGAAATAAAAATGTTCCTTTTTCTATCCCCAAACATATATTACTGCTCAGTTATCCTGTAAAGTGTATTTAATAAAATTTTATAATATATATAGCTTTAAATTTTATTTTCAGGAAAATAGCTAAATAAAAGATTGTCTAAGGTATAAAAATTTGTACCTTATTATTTCTTGAAGGCAAATGAATTTTGTTGCTTAAGTAATTTTTATTGATGTTTAATTCTCTTCAAACTATATAACCTCTGGATTTTATTAAATTCATGAAATTATATATAAAAGTTACTATGTTCAAAATATAAAATTTTTTCTTATCAATAAAGTACTTGGACATTTGCATTTTATATATAAGCATGTATATTATATACTTTTATATACAGACATGTATAAATACATACATATAAATATAGATTTTTATTAGCAGAATATTAAATTTATAACCAGTATATGCTATTAATGTTAATGTAAAAAGAAAAATAGAAGATTAAAGCAATCTTGTAATAATGTTGTATTTTTCAAGATTCTAGAACTTTCTTTCCAGGTAGATGAATGTTTCTGAACAAAAACTACTGAACTCCAGTAACTACTTGCTATAAGCCACGATAATTTATTGAACTACTCTAAAGGAAAATATCTGCTAGTTAACAGAACTCAGTCATAATTTCATCATATGAGGATGAATCGTTTTGTCTGTATTACTTCTTACTTTCTACTTGTACACTAGATCTCCGTTGACCACTCAAATTCAGAAACTACACAATTTCCCCTTCTCTTCCTTGCATCCATTGATTGTCCATTCATACCAGATTAAAAGGCAGAGACTGTAATCTCTATCATGCCTAAAAACTAACCAATCAACGAAACAAAAAAATGCCCTTGACCCCAAATTTCTCTCCAGCTCTATTTCTTAGCTCTTATTTACAGAAAAAGGCCTTTACATGTGGTGTTTAACTTCTCTCTATTCTGCCTTCAACACACTTTAATGAGGCTTTAATCAAATGTTTTTGTCAAAGACACAAGAACCTCTATGCTTTTAAATCCAGTGGCCAACTCTAAGTCCTCCTCTTTATTGAAATGCTTAATCTGCCTAGTTTCCAGATCTCTAACTTTCTTCATATGTCACTGGCTGCTCTTTTTAAATCTAATTTGTAGACTTTACATCTCCAAAATCTCAAAAGTTAGAGTGACCCAGGGTGTCAATCCCTAGTTCTCTTCTTTTATGTGTCTATCATCAATCCCTTTAATTTACCCAGTCTCCCAGGTTTAAAATAAAATCTACTCTGACCCATTTTCCCAACATTGTAGCCAGTAGATTTGAGGGTTGGCCAAGGAGTGGCTCTTCGTAGGAGCGATAGACACAACTGGATGTGCTGGCTGAAGTGTCCCCATGCCTATGTTTGAGGCTCCCCATGGTGTGAGATGGAAGTGGGGGATAGGAGAGAAGGAAGATGGGTAGTGAGTGAATGACCATGTATCCTGACATGGAACTCTGAGGAGATGGAGGATTCTATATTCAACCCTGGTTTTCCAGGTGGTTTCCAAGGTGTATCTGTCAGAGTAGAGGTTAGGAGATGTTTTACTTATCACTTTGTACTCTTGCTCTGAGCTCTGCAAGTGCTGTAACCAGTCTGTTCCATTCACAGGGATCTGAGCCAGTCCCCTCTCCCAAATGCCTGCTTTCCGAGTCCCCTTGCACTAAGAGGTAGTCATGTGATATGGACTATGATGCCAAGTGGCTTAGGGAAACGTCTGCTACCCTGAACTTAAAAGCCATAGGGAAACGTCTGCTACCCTGAACTTAAAAGCCATAGGAAAAGGCTTCTTTTTTTTGCTTTTGGACACAATTGCTGAAAGATATGATGGTGGGAGCTGATGGAGCCACCTTCAGTCCACAAGGACACTGTGAAAGACAATAGTCAACATGCTGAGAATGATGAAAGATGGAAAGAGTTTAAGTCCTTACTAACATCAATGAGCTATTAAATCAAATATGGAACCACCTACCCCTGGATTTTATGTTCTGTAAATCATTAGTTTTATGACGATTTGGCCACTATAATGGTCAGCATTTAATACTCATGGTAGGGCTATCCCTAACACAAACATAGAATGACTAGTGACAGAAACCAGTCTGGCTGCAAGATCACTATTTCAGTTTTTTGCTATATCTACATAGTACTTTTACATTATTGCTTTTTTTTTTTTTCCAAATCATCTCACTTGGCTTAATCTTTTAAAGGTAAATATATCCCTGTGATAAATTAAAAACCAGGATCATCTACCATTATAGAAAGTAATAAAGACATCTAAAACAAAATCAATAGTGAAAACAAATAAAACCTGGAAAACACTAAATACAAAGATAAAATCTACATACTGATAACTCCAAATTTAAATCTCCAGTTTTCTTTACTCCAGCTCCCTATTCAACATCTACGCTGTGATGTTTAATAAGTCTTTCAATGTTATGCTGCTAGCCACCCTTCCTACAACCTCCTGACTATCCCTATGTATCGTCTCTATAGAGCCATATTTCACTACCCTAAGCCAAAAAGCTTGGAATCACAATCCATTGCTTCCTCTTATAATCTATATAACATGTATTGGCAATTCTGTAAGTTCTATCTCTAAAACATATCCAAAATTTTAGCACTTCTCATTTACTGAATAAATTAATGAATAATTAAGGGACAAAAAGCAAATCAAGGTTTATACATTAAAAATTAAATAAAATGTTTGAATAATAAGGAATACAAATATTATTTAGTTACAATTATTCTCAGATTTCTTCCACTCAAGAAAATTCAAGTGAATGAATGTCTATTCTTAACTCTTTATTCTTACTACTTATTTTAGATTAATGCTGCTGTTTTATGTACAATTATTTCAGAAATGTTGGTTTCATAAAACGATTCTGATTACCAAGATTTCCCAAAGTCTGACTGCACATTTCACAAAGGATACAAATAAAATCTAAGTCTAAGCCACATAAAAAGCACATAGGAGCTTCTAATTTCTATGTTTTTATCATAAAGAAGAATTATTTTTCCCTTAGGAAGTCCTTCAGGCTTTCTTGTCCCTAGGTTGCAATTGAATCCCCTCAATTCTGATATAAACTTAATTATTTTGGGGAAAAGTGAAATAATTATTTGATCTCAAGGTAAAACGCTTAAGAGTTCCAGTGTGCCTGAGACAGCCATCCTTCAAACTGTTTTTCTCTCAAACGTCAGCTCTAGAGTATAAGGTATGCCAAATACAGTGATGCATAAAACACGTGCTTCCTAGAAAGATCACATGGGGATTTGATTGCATTTTAAAGAAAAAGTCTAAAAACAGAAACTAACACTTTTACTATTCCAGAAAACTTAAAACTACAGCCTAAAATGCATGATACAATTAGACTGGCAACATGTACAGCTTTGTGAACCAAAATTCATTTTCCAATGGCTAAAATTCATTTTCCAAAGAAGTGATTGCAAAATACTTTTAAATGTTGAAATGAAGTTAAGCAGAAAAAGACTAACTAGTACCTAAGGGAGGTTTGTTGAAGTAAATCTCATGGTGTCATAATCATATACAGAGCTCCAAACAATGTTTAGATTGTATTACTCTTCAAATGCACCTGGATCATTTATGATAATGCTACTGGACATTTCCAGTAATGTTTAACAGCAGAACAAGGAAATGGAGAAAGAGTGGGGTAAATGAGATAACAGACAAATAATATTCCTTTCAGATATTTCTTTAAAATTGCTTTACCTTATCACGATGAATAAAATAAATCAACTATTAGATCCGATTCTTGTAAGAACTGAAGTATTTCTAGTGTGTGTGGGTTTTTGAAAAGTATATTTGATAAAAAAAAAAAAGTTCTGGTAAAGCACATCTTCAGCACAGCATGTTGGTCTAGAAACCCTTTTACAAGAGGTGACAGTTTTAAATATGACATCTCTAAATATTTAAAATAATTATGTTGAGGTAGGTTCCCGTTATGCCCACTTTCTGAAGGGTTTTTATCAGAAATGGGCGTTGGATTTTGTCAAAGGCTTTTTCCATGTCTATTGAGAGGATCATATGGTTTTTATTCTTCAGTTTGTTAATGTGGTATATCACACTGATGGATTTGCAGATATTGAAGAACCCTTGCATCCCTGGGATAAATCCCACTTGATCATGATGTACAATCCTTTTAATGTATTGTTGGATGTGGTTTGCTAGTATTTTGTTGAGGATTTCGGCATCTAAGTCCATCAGTGAAATTGGCCTGTAGTTTTCTTTTTTTGTGAAATCTTTGTCTGGTTTTGGTACCAGGATGATGGTGGCCTCATAGAATGAGTTTGGGAGTATCCCAAGTTTCAGAAGGAGAGGTGTTAGCTCTTTAAATGTTTGATAGAATTCACCTGTGAAGCCATCTGGTCCTGGACTTTTCTTTGTTTTTTAATCACAGTTTCAATTTCAGTTCTCGTGATGGGTCCATTCATCTTTTCTATTTCATCTTGGTTTAGTCTTGGAAGATCGTACTTTTCTAGGAATTTGTCCATTCCTTCTAGGTTTTCCATTTTATTGGCATATAGTTGCTTATAGTAGTCTCTTATGTTCCTTTGTATTTCTGTGATGTCCATTGTTATTTCTCCTTTTTCATTCCTAATTTTATTGATTTGAGTCCTCTATCTTTTTTGCTTGATAAGTCTGGCTAGGGGTTTATCAATTTTGTTGATCTTTTCAAAAAACCAGCTTTTTGTTTCATTGATCTTTTCTATGGTTTTCTTTGTTTCTATTTCATTGATTTCTTTATGATTTCTTTCCTTCTACTAACTTTAGGTCTTGTCTGTTCTCTCTCTCGAGCTGCTTTAGATGTAAAGTTAGCTTGTTTATTTGACCTTTTACTTGTTTCGTGAGGTGGGCTTGTATTGCTATAAACTTTCCTCTTAGAACAGCTTTTGCTGCATCCCATAGGTTTTGGAGTGTCGTATCTTCGTTGTCATTTGCTGCTAGGTAATTTTTAATTTCCTCTTTGATTTCTTCAGTGATCCATTGGTTGTTTAGGAGCATGTTGTTTAGTCTCCAAGTGTTTGTGTATTTTGCAGTTTTTTTCTTATTGTTGATTTCCAGTCATATAGTGTTGTGGTCGAAAAAGATGCTTAATATGATTTCAATTTTCTTAAAGTTACTGAGGTTGGATTTGTAGCCCAGGATATGATCAATCTTAGAGAATGTTTCCATGTGCACTTGAGAAGAATGTGTATTCTGTTGCTTTTGGATGAAATGTCCTATAAATATCTATTAAGTCCATCTGGTTTAATGCTTCATTCAGGGCCTGTGTTTCCTTATTGATTATCAGTCTGGATGATCTGTCCATTGCTGTAAGTGGGGTGTTATAAGTCCTCCACTATTATTTTGCTATTGTCGATTTCTCCTTTTAAGGTTGTTAGCAGTTGCCTTATATACGGTGGTGAACCTGTGTTGGGTGAGTAGATACTTAAAATTGTTATATCATCTTCTTGATCCTTTTATCATTATGTAATGTCCTTCTTTGTCCCTTAAAATATCTTCATTTTAAAGTCTATTTTGTCTGATATGAGTATTGCTACTCCAGCTTTCTTTTGATCCCCGTTTGCATGAAGTACTTTCTCCCATCCTCTCACTTTCAATTTGTATGTGTCCCTAGAAGTGAAGAGGGTCTCTTGAAGACAGCATATATATGGGTCTTGTTTTTGTATCCATTCAGCCAGTCTGTGTCTTTTGGTTGGGGCGTTTAGTCCATTAACATTTAAGGTAATTATTGATATGTATGTTCTTATTGCCATTTTATTAATTACTTTGGATTTGCTTTTGCTGCTCTTTTTCCTTTCCTTCTTCTCTTGTTCTTTTCTGCCTAGAGAAGTTCCTTTAGTATTTGTTGTAAGACTGGTTTAGTGTTGCTGAATTCTCTCAGCTTTTGCTTATCTGAGAAGGTTTTGATTTCTCCTTCAAATCTGAATGAGAGCCTTGCTGGGTAGAGTAATCTTGGTTGGAGGTTTTTTCCTTTCATCATACTGAGTATATCATGCCACTCCCTTCTGGCCTGCAGAGTTTCTGTTGAAAAATCTGCCAATAACTTTATCAGGGTTCCCTTGTATGTTATTTGTTTCTTTTCCATAGCTGCTTTCAAGATTTTCTCTTTGTCTTTAATTTTGGTCAGTTTGATTAGTATGTGTCTCGGGGTGTTCCTCCTTGGGTTTATTTTATATGGTACTCGTTGTGCTTCCTGGATTCGAGTAAGTGATTCCTTCCCCATGTTAGGGAAGTTTTCGGCTATTCTCTCTTGGAATATTTTTTTCTGTCTCCTTCTCTCTCTCTTCTCCTTCTGGCACCCTATAATATGGATTTTGGTGCGTTTCACGTTGTCCCATAGTTCTCTGAGACTCTCTTCATTTGTTTTCAATTTTTTTTTCTCTTTCCTGTTCTGCATCTGTAATTTCCACTAATCTGTCCTCTACCTCGCTTATTTGTTCTTCTGCCTCTTGGATTCTGCTGTTAGCTGCTTCTAGTGAATTTCATTGCAGCACTATTTACAATAACCAACATATGGCAACAACCTAAATGTCCATCGATGGAGGAGCAGATCAAGAAGATGTGGTCCATATACACAATGGAATATTACTCAGCCATCAAAAAGAACGAAATACCAGCATTTTTTCCAACATGGATGGACCTAGAAACTATCATGCTAAGTGAAGTCAGCCATACAATGAGACACCAACATCAAATGCTTTCACTGACATGTGGAATCTGAAAAAAGGACAGACGGAACTTCTTTGCAGAACAGATGCTGACTCACAGACATTGAAAGACTTATGGTCTCCGGAGGAGACAGTTTGGGGGGTGGGGGGATGTGCCTGGGCTGTGGGATGGAAATCCTGTGAAATCAGATTGTTATGATCATTATACAACTACAGATGTGATAAATTCATTTGAGTAATAAAAAATAATAAAAATAAATAAAAATAAAATAATTAGAAATCTGTGAAGTTTTCATTTAAATTTAGTATTTTGATGCTGGAAGGTAAACAATGAATAAAGCCAACAAAGCGGAGATATACCTTTTTTTTTTAATCTACATAGACTCTACAGACTACACTGACCTTCCTTTTTTAAAAACCCAAAATAATATTTCAACCTTTTTACATCACTAGCTAATATTTTAAGAAGAATGAGCAGGTACTAAAAGTGTTTTCCTCAAAACTCATCTGGAAAACATTGAAGTAGATGAATATTTCTACTAAATATAATTCAGAACTTGATTTACTGTTCAGAAAAAGGATCAAACTCTTCTGAAGATATTGCTCTGACTACAGTAAAAAAATTATACCATGTTGAAAAGCAGACTATATACATCAATACATATATATATAATTCCATCTTAATATATTAATATAAAGAAAAATTAAAGCATTGGAATATTTTTGTGATATTGTTGCATTTTTCAGGGTCATATCATTCTGCTTTTCTGCTTACAATATTTTAGAACTCTGGGAGTTCCCATTGCGGCTCTGTGGGATTAGGACCTGCTGCTGTTTCTGTGAGGATGCAGGTTCAATCCCTGGCCTCACCCAGTGGGTTAAGGATCTGGGGTTGCCCCAATCTGCAGTGTTAAGTCACAGATGCCCACTGATAGCATGCCATGGCTGTGGTGTAGGCTGGCAGCTACAGCTATGTTTTGACTCCTAGCCCGGGAACTTCCACCATATACCACAGGTATGACTGTTAAAAAAAAAAAAAAAAAAACCTTACCACACTTAACTTCATCAAGTACTAATGTACTTACTGGGCAAGCTAAATGTAATTCTGACTTAAATGTTTCTACCAATATCTATAAACACAGTCCAAAGTAAAAGTTACCTCCTTAAGGAACAAATAATTTATTATGAATACTAAGAAGGCAAAACATTTTTCTGTTCATTCCTGAACTATTTAGAAGCCTTCTTAGATTTCTTATGTATGGCAGGTATCCAAGTTGACTGAGACACTTTTTTTTCTTTTTTTTTTTTTCCTTAGAACTAACTACAGAACTTCCTATTTATTAATCAAATGGAGCCAATTGTATCATAATAGGACACGTTTGGCTTAAAAAAAATAAGGATCATATCAAGGAAATTCTTGATGACACCATGTGGTAAACAAAGCCAGTCAAATTCTAATGGGGTTTTGATACGAGGTTGAATAAATTTCACTAGGGAAACACAAAGAACCAAAGGCAGCAGTCTATTTCTGCATAGAGTGGTTAAAAATAATCAAACCATCCTGTATGGGCACTAAATCACATGCTATATACTTTACATATGATTATATTAATTATTGTGAAACTCCACAAAATAGAATCAGTCATTCCCAATCCAGAGGAGATGTGGAGACTGAGTGCCATGCTGTAACTTGCAGGGTCACATACCCATTACAGAACTGAACTGGAAGTCAGACTGAAACTGTGTATAATAGTCCTTGCTCCCCTGTGGCACATGCCTTCCTTTAGCAACTTGAGCTCAGGGGATAAGGAATACGAAAGGTGTTTCTTTAAACCATCTGACACTGTTTGCCAACCCATCCCTCATGGGTTCCTTAAGGGGAACTACCAGAAAGGGGGAAACATGACTAAGTCAAAATCAGAGGTCTGGATCCAGAAGTTTGTCCTGGGAAAAGACAAAGGACCAGAACAGGAGAGAGAAGCCTAGTAGATTTCTTGTCTCTCCCTATGGGCACCCATTTTCTTTCTTAGCCCTGAAAGTTTCTTTGTTTCTTTTTTTATTTTTCTAAGTACTTGTGATACTGCTAAATCTTTTTCAGCAACAAAATAAGTTGATAGCTACTGCAATGATCAATTTTTATTTTGAAGGTAAATGTCAAAAGTGGTCTAAATGCTCCTTAAGAATTAGTTTTACTTGTCATGATACTTCAGCCATACCATAAGTTAATTCTGTTTTGACAACAATTCAATAATTTTTATTTATATTTACATATACATTTTAAAAATTAGGTTAGATTTTTGCTACTATTACTGTAAGCTCCAATTTCAACTTGTCTAAAACTCAGTCAGAAAGTCAAATGACTGGAATTACTTCTTTTCTCCCCAAATATAATTACCTATTTTGATGCAAAGAAGATAAAGGACAAGTAAGAAAACAGGAAATAGAAAGGCATTATTTAGTTATTACCTTTTCAGTTAAATCCAAGATTTGGAATACCTCATTTCCTCTGCAATTACATTAACTATAGTAATTTACCCTATTAGTAATTTTTCCCCAGAGTATATCATTAATACAGTAATTAGCTGGCCAAATGAATGTTCTATAGTAACAAGAAAATGTGTTTATTATGATGACTATAAAGTAAATTTGGAACTAAAATATAATTATTTTAAAAATAATCATTAAATTAATTAGGGTAAATTAGAGTCAGCCACACATAGTGTAGGGGAAAAGAAAGTCTGAGGCAAAAGAGCAGATACCATCTGAAGCAAAAGTGAGCCCATCTAGAATGCCCAGAGGGACGCCTGGCTTAGAATGAGACACCTGGATCAGGAAGGCTGGCTGGGACATGGTAAGGAGTCTGGACTTCAGTGTAAGCTTAATAGGAAACCGCAGATGAGCTTTACCCAAGAGAGTTACAGGATCAAATTTAAACTTTTCAAGAGATCACTCCAGCTGATGAAGGCAGGGGCAAGAATCAGTATGGGAAAATGATGGGAAAAATGTCAGCAGACCCATGTAACAGCTCTGCCAAAGTTCATGCTTAAAAGAAAGCGGGGGTGGTAAAGACGGGGAGAAGCAAACACATTTAGGCAAAGAAGATTTTTTTTTTTGTCTTTTTGCTATTTCTTGAGCCGCTCCCAGGGCATATGGAGGTTCCCAGGCTAGGGGTCCAATCGGAGCTGTAGCTGCAGGCCTACGCCAGAGCCACAGCAACGCAGGATGCGAGCCGCGTCTGCAACCTACACCACAGCTCACGGCAACGCCGGATCATTAACCCACTGAGCAAGGGCAGGAACTGAACCTGCAACCTCTTGGTTCCTAGTCGGACTTGTTAACCACTGCGCCACGACGACGGGAACTCCAGAAGATATTTATACATGTATACAATAAAAGTAATAAATATTTGATAAATTAATGAATGATGGTTTTAGAAAGACACTGGCTTCCAAAAGGCCTTATGTGGTGAGGCTATTTTTTCAATAAACTGAGCAAGGTGGCCTATCTTACTCATCACTTTATAAAAATACAAAAAAGAAAAAAAGAAAAGAAAACAAGAACAATTATTAACTTGTATGCCCCTTCCATACTCAAAAAAAGACCTTCCAATCAAATGATTCTTATGCCCTAAAATACTCTCATATCACCCATACTACTTAAAAATACATATTATACAGATCCTTATTTTTGTTAAAAGTAAAAAGGATGCTAGCTATTGTTTCACTTAAACCTTTCTTAAATTTTTCTTTCCTTGTTAATTATGCCTTGGTGATATTTTAGAAGCAATTATTAAGTGGTTAACATTGACATATTTTAAGTGAAATAAAATGTCCTTCAGATTCTGGAAAGTTCTAAGAACTATTTTCTTGAGATTGTTGCTTATTGTATCTCTCCCACATGACCCAATATACTGCAGATTTACTGCTCTACTTTGACTCTACCAACTTAGCTACATCACACCTATTATTTATTTTATCCAGGCTGAGCAGTGAAGGATGCTCCTGCCTGGCTTCTGTTATCTCAGAAGAGTCCTTGCTCTTCCGCAATTTGGACCTCATTCCCTATGGTTCCTCAGGTCATGGCAATAACACTGACTTCTTTTCTTCTATTTCTAATCACTCTTTTACTGGTTCTTTCCCATCAGCATATCCATATTCACATTTCTTCCCTCTTAAAACCACCCTCTATGTTCTTTCTAACACCTGTCTGATTTCTCTCCTTGCACCTTATTGACTTATCCTTAAAAAGCATCATCAAAGTCTGATTACATTCCTCTGCTAATTTGATGGCAGGGTATGTTCCATTATTATACCCATTTTAAAGAGGACAGGAAGGTTCTGTAAGATTAAATAAACTCTCCAAAGGTTATAAACAGTAAAAAGAACTCAAATTGAGATAGTTTCATAAGACTTTATTTTGCTTCATTTGCTAAAGTTTGATGCCATCAATATCATTAAACATTATTGGCTTTTGTGTTTTTGTTTTTCTAAATAGTAATATCACAGAGATTCAACCCACATCACCTAAAGAAGTATATGGGAATAATGAGAAAACAAATCTATCTTTTAAAATATGTGACTGTACTACATACAAGACCTTTTTAGAATTTTTAATCTGGTAAAAGCCTTTACTTAATACTAAAGTTTCATTTATTGACCGTACTTTAAAAACATAACAAAAATGATAATAAAACATACACTTTGTTTTATACTGCATAATAATAGATACAAAGAGGTAATTTACACTGAAGTGAATAGAAGTATGATAAGATAAATAAATTACATTTTATGCGCCTATTTAAGTTATCCAAATTCAATTTCATCAGGAACAAACAGTCCAAGGAACTAATACTAAATTTTAGAAGGGCAGTCTAGTTTGTATATAATTCAACAATATAACAGCTATTATCTCAACTAGGTAATATTAAAACTACAAGACTATTTATTGATAGTAGATAGCTCCTAGTTTGCTCCATTATATTATCATTCTTTCTAACTCCTTAGCTATCTTTTCAACTGATGTAGACAGATGATCCCTTAAACAAAATTAAGTACTTAATGTCCATACACTTTTGTCACCCCAATCTTTAATGTATTACTTTATCCTGTGAACATTCATAGAGGGCCTACTATGAGCAAAGAACTACACTAGGCACCAAATGGGAGATGAAAAATGGGTGACATAGCTGCTATCTGAGGTAGTTTAAGGAGAATGTCAGTAGCACACAAAAGTTACAGGTGACCTCATGAAACTTCTGAAAGTGAATTCATTTCAATAAAGACATTTAACCAAGTTAAAACATAGCATAGGCAAGTCATATACAAATGCAACTTAATACAGAATCTATATTAACAACTAAAATATATCTTCAGATTACTCTTTCTCAAATTCCACAGCCTTGAAGGGAAGAAGATACGTTTTCTTGGTAATCCTGAAGAACTATTTTTCTTTTCAAAAAATGTAAATTGGATTCTTTGTGTATATGTAAAGGAAGTACTAACTATTGAGGAAAGGAATTTGGATATTCTCATATCTCTGTATGGCTCAGGTTTTTGAGCATAGAAAAGTAGAACTTGGGTTAAAGGACAAATCTTGGGAGTTAAAAGATGATTGAATACATAATGAGAATTTTCTGGATAGATATACTTCCCAAGATGCAAATGTTAACATTTCAAAGGGGGTCAGACCTGGAGCCATATACCTGTCCAGCATAGGATTTTACATTAGGGAGCTGAGAATTCTCTTTCTCTCTCAGGAGTTGAGGAGGGCAGCTGAATAACAGCTCCTCTACAAACACCCAGATTCATAATTTGGGGGGCTCCTCTCCTGTGGTATAAACAGCCTCCTTCTGGTACTTGCAGGTGCCAGCTTTTCACTCTCTTCACATTGCTGTGAAGGGGAATTTGGAGTGTTGAGTACTGATGTGGTTACTTACTGCTCTAAGAAGAAACAGTCTACCTAGACACCGCAACTTTTTATTTATTTATTTATTTATTTTGTCTTTTTGCTATTTCTTTGGGCCGCTCCTGTGGCATATGGAGGTTCCCAGGCTAGGGGTCAAATCGAGCTGTAGCCACTGGCCTACGCCAGAGCCACAGCAATGCGGGATCCAAGCCGCGTCTGCAACCTACACCACAGCTCACGGCAACGCCGGATCGTTAACCCACTGAGCAAGGGCAGGGACCGAACCCGCAACCTCATGGTTCCTAGTCGGATTCGTTAACCACTGCGCCACGACGGGAACTCCAACTTTGTATTTTATTCCCAGACAAAATAAATGACTGTATATTAAAAAAAAACTTATCATGTTGTAAATTAGAATTTAGGGGAAAAAAAGTTTCTCTGAATACAGAGCTTCACTATACTTATGTTCAGGTAGATCAAGTCACCTCAGGAGTCAATAAATGATCTTAATTAGCAAAGATAGCACATTGATCTTCATCGTTTTGTCTTCAGATTTCAATACATTAAAGGTAGGGATAACTTAGTGTAGTTCAGTGTATCAAAGTAAGGCAGACTAAAGAAAAGAAAAAGAAAAATCACTTACTTGATATTATCAAGGCAGCCAGATTCAGGTTTCAGAATGGCAGTGTGATGAAACATTTTATACAAAGCAATCCCAAGGAAGATTACATTAAGCTGGAATGTAAAAGGTACTGTTATGTAGCATAACTGGATTAGAAAAAAAAAAAAAAAGTAAGTCTACTCTCTGTGACAGGCGAGTTGTTCTGGGAAATTAGCTTTCCTACACTTATAAAGGAATTGGATTATAGATGATTGCCTTGTATTTTAGTAAAGGCAAGAGGTCAGCCTGAGGACTTGGGATACCAATGAGTTACAAAGCACTGTTATACCAAATGCACACAGATACAAAATCAGCAGCAGTTGGAATGATGCTGCAGAAACTGTAAAACCATGCGAAGTCAAGTACATGTTTTTAAAAAAGATAATAATTATTCCAGGTGTGTTCTTGTATCTACCTTCTAACCATGGCCTCTAATTTAGGGTTCAAATGCTACACTATAAAGACATGAATAGAAAAATCATTTTATTTTTGAACAGCTAGTTCAAAAGGACTATAAAATGCTGGTTAAATTTTGATGTTACCAAAACTGGGATTAAAGTAGAAGGAAGCCCCAGCAACATGGTTATGTCACTGCATCCAGAGAGAGCATATGTCTTTAAACAAAACAAAACAGAAGCTCCAGTGTAAACCCCATATATCGCATATATGTAAACCATAGAAAGCCTCATGTTGAACTGCCCTTGTCACCTGCTTTGTTTATATATTCCAGAACTTGGAATAATGCTATTTTTAAAATGACAAGAACATAAATAATGATACCAACAATAGTATCTAAATTTGGATAAATAATTCAAATTTGAAATCAAGATATTATGCATTGAAAAATAAAAAAGGAAGTATGATTTCAGAATATTCACTTTGTGCCATTCTCAAGTGAAATCTTAAATTTTAAAATTTTAGAGATTTATAGAAAAACAAAACTGGAAGGAAGAGGAAGATAAGTTACCACATTTCCAATTTCTGATTCCACTCATAATTCAAATTACCCAAATGAAAAAGAAAGGAAATGCTTGCTTGCCAAAAAAAATCATCACAGTTCAAAACCTATAAAACCCAATGGATTATGCTGATGGGGCTCCTGAGGAGGAAACAGACTGCATAAATTCTTGCAAATGCCCATGTTTTCTCCCAAGGGTTCTGATTAAGTATTTTACAATATAAAAGTAGACTATAATGAGTGTCTAATTGCTTGACTTACATAGGGTCAAATAAGTACATGCTTTCCCCAAATTAATCTGCGTAAACCTAAGATAGTCAGCACAGGGGTAGTGAAAGTTTTATTTCCTGACCTGGGAAACACATAGTTAATTAGGCATTCTTACCATAATTATCAAGGTCGCTGGTCCTATAAAACTCCAAATGAAGTAGGTGTCAAGTCGGAGCCAACATCTGCAATGAAACACAAGGGAGAGAAGGCCTTCAAGTACTGGACATGGGACATACATCAAGAGTGAGCGGGTGACAGAGAAGAATGTGAGCTGCAAAGCATTCCACTGGGAGACAGGAAATATTACAGTGCTTGTTCATTTAAATGCTGAATTATGTGCCCAATTTCTGACAGCACTATTGATAGAGTAAGATAATTACCCCTAGAGGAAGCAGGGAAAAATGGCACTGGGCCTATTTGCTGAGGCCTTTTGTGTCTGTCATAGAAACCTTAAAAAAGAAAAAGAAAGGAAGAAAAAGCTATACACATGGCCATTAAATCGAGTAGCTTTAAGCTATCCTTTTCTCTCCAATTATGGTGCTACGTAACTTGTCTATCAGCTGTCAGGTAAAGTGACATTTTCCTGTCAAGAAGGTCTTAGGAAATTCACTATAAAGAAGAAATACATTTGGTATCAGAAGATTGAAGTTTAATTAGGTTGGGCAGCCAACTTTTGAGAGTTCCTGAGTCTTAAAAAGTGCATTGTTACTGCTAGCACTTCTGGGGTTGCAAATGATCCTTAGCATCCCATGAAGTTGATTCATGACTCAAAAGTAAATTATTAATCACTTAATTTCAGTTACATTTAATACTCCCCCAATTCTTAAAGCCTCTGGGAAATTACATTTTCATTCCTCAGGATGACAGGAAGACAAAATGGAAGTGACTAGTTATGAGAAAGATTAATGTAAATTTTGAACAAATGACATTTGATGTTAAAAAAATCTTATCTTGAATTATTTGCCATTTGGGTATATTTGAGATATAATTTAAAAAGAAAACATCTCCAGTGAAAAATAGAGTGGTTTGCTAAGGGGTCTAAAACAGCAAATCTGAAGTATATGCTGTTTTGTAGTAATAATACTTCTGATTATTATGTATCTGTTCCTTAAACCTCAGGAATAACAGAATATCAGAAAAGCTACAAAGAAGGAACTTTATAAGTGTCAATCAATACTGGAAAAAATAAATAAAATGTTTCCTACTAATGTGATGAAATGCTATAACATAGTTAAGAGGAAGGAAGCAGATCTTTACATGTCAATAGGGTAGATCAGAGCAACACAGCAACAGAGGTTAGTGAAAAAAGAAACAATCTATCTAGGTCTTTGAACATATTTTTAACAGATAGATATACGTATGTAATTTTTTTAAATGAAATGGAAAACAAATCACCAAACTCAAGTTAGCAGTTTTTGCCTCTCATATAAGAGTAGAGAGGAATAGAGAGGGGTTTCAGTCTTATGTTTTCTTCTAATAATTACTAAAAGCAATGTGCCAAAATACTAATACTTTTAACATCTGAGTGATAGAGGCAGAGATGTTTATTATGTTTTTTCTTTTATGTAATTTAAACTTTTTCTAAAAAGGTTAAAAGCTAGATTTTAAAAAAATTCTATTATAGTTGATTTACAATGTTCAGTCAATTTCTGCTGTATAGCAAAGTGACCCAGTTATACATATGTATACATTCTTTTTTTCACATTATCCTTCATCATGTTCCATTATAAGTGATCAGATATAGTTCCTTGGGCTATACAGCAGAATCCCATTTCTTATCCATTCCAAAGGCAATAGTTTGAATCTAAAAGCTAGATTTTTAAGTAAAGAAGTAACTAAATTCCTTGAAAAAAAAAAATCAACTTGAAAGCAAGAAAATGTGGCCTTCTTCTATTAAGTTAAACATAGTAAACTAATTTCAATTGAAGTATAATATTTTCACTCCAATAAGAAACTGAATACACGTTCATATTTTTAAACAGACATATAATTTCTCCTCATTCAAAATAAACATAATTCTATTAAAAAATATAATTAGGGAAGCAATCAATACTTAAACTATTAACCACTCATTTGTTTGAGTAATGTTATTTTTTGGTGTGCCATTGTTCAAAAAATTGGGTCATGGAAAATAAGAGTGTGGTATTGGCAATAAGCAGAAACAAAACAGAGAACTCCAAGGCTGAAACAAGAATATTGTCTTCATTCTGAACAAGGTTCATTTGTTACCCCCCAATAAAGGAGCGTATGTGTCATGGGGAGACCAGAGCAGAGGATATATTCATGTGTTTCTTTGGGTTCCCAACAAAGACCATACTTTTCCTCAAGATAATAACAATAAAGGGCAGGAGTTCTCATTGTGGCTCAGCGGTAATGAACCTGATTAGAATCCATGAGGATGCAGGTTTGATCCCTGACCTCACTCAGTGGGTCAAGGATCTGGCATTGCCATTGAGCTGTGGTACAGGTCACAGATGTGGCTTGGATCTGGTGTTGCTATGGCCGTGGTGTAGTCTTGCAGCTATAGCTCCAATTCAAACCCTAGTCTGGTGTGGCCATAAAAAAAGAACAATAAAGGACAAAACATGGATATTTTCCCAGATTGACACACACATACACAGAGTCCAAGAATGACACCGAAACTATAACATGATGTAATACTAATAACACATTTAAGAATATTATAGAATATCTTGGATTAAGCAGGAAATTAAAAAAAATACATAATCTCATCAAATGTGTTGTTAAAATAATGTCATTAAATTGCAGCCTTACAAAACTTCTATATTTTTTTGAAAATGGTTTCCTTGTAGGAAATGCTATATTTGGAAATAAACGTGCTTTCAGCATAGCGATCACTACATATAGAAGTGAAGTTATTTTAGAAGTCATTATCTTCTTTTCTGTAAGAGAATTCTTCAATATCTATTTGGTACGATAGATTTAAATTCCCTGAGGAAGTGAACAGTGAAAGAGGCTACATGCATGGAGTAAATCATACCTCCACGAGTGTTTCCTGGGACTGACACTCTTCTGGAAGGCAATATGGCAGGAATCCCTTTCCTAATTCAATTGCCATCTGGCCATACCTGCTGTTTTTGGCTACATGCTCGCTTTCTCAAAACTTTATGTACTTCCTCTCTTTCCCATTAACAACCTTAAAAGTTTGTGTGATTTGTGCCCTGAGTTTCCTGTGCCAACGCTGAAAGAATTCACCTTGGCTTTAAGGTGAGGGAGAGTACAGACAGCCCTCAGTATCTATGGGGAAGTGGTTTCAGAACCCCCTGTGGATACCCAAATCCCCTGCTCAAGTCTCTTACAGTCTGTCTTCTGTATTCACAGACACCACACCATGGATACTGAGGTCTGACTCCATTATATGGCTGTTTCTCACATGCCTATGCACATATGTCACACCTCATAATATTCTGTAATCTAAGCCATTCAAGTCTAGCATCACTTGGATACAATGCAAAACCACTGGTTAAAGAGAGAGAAATGCCAAAGGAAGAGCTAACTGCTCTAAGCACAATAAAGTCCAGCTTGCAAATGGCCAGAAAGACCTGCCATTGAAAAATATGATGTATCTGAAAATTGTATTTATCTCCTAAGCATCATTTAATTTGGAAAATCATTAATTTTAATAGGCTATTCTTATTTAATTTTTAAGATATGTCAATTCTTTTTTGTAATGAAATTCTGTCACATACATTTAATCTATAAATTATGTATATAGCAATACTGTAACAAAAGAGATAACCTAGCATTAAAAGAGCAAGTGCATTCTGATGTCACTACATGCTTATCTGAATCAAGACTGGTAAACCTCCTAAGACCAGATATATTCTGGAATTCAAAGAAGATCCTGTCACATATGTAAACCTTGACTTTTATTTTTCCCATTTACATATACAAAGATGCCATTAAAATTCTTTTTTGTAGCAATTTTTGTAGCTACATTTTCTACAAGACCCTAAATCACAGGCTAAACTATCCTTGGTGAGTAGTAAATGTACCCAATGAATATTCTTTGGCTTCTGTTAGACATGCAATTTACAAGGTTTAATTATATCAGGCTGTTTATAAGAGTTTGTAAAACACATATTCTTCTTTTCCTCGCTAACATATGCAGATCTCTCTATATTTGTGCAACATATATCTGGCAAGATTGACAGAGAAAAAGAGGAATAAAGAGAATTAGAACAAGAAAGAAGGAAGAGGAAAGGGGACAGATAGATACATCAAGGATAATAACTCTAGTTCTGGGCTTACTGCATAATACATCTGTTAATGGTTTTGTGATGCCATTTTCATCACAGCACACTCATGCATCTAATCTTGAAATACTCTGCAAGCAAGTGCAGGAACTGGAAAAAACACTGGCAGAGTGATGCAAGAATGGAGTGTGATCACTGGTACTCAAAGCTAGTATTTGTGGTTCAGTGACTGTTTTTGATCTTAGGATGCAAAACTAGATCTCATACATCAAATATATATCTTCAAGCCCCAATATGTTTTTTTAAAATAAGTATTTTACTATTTCTTCAGCAAAATACATACTAAAATTATATGGTGGCCTACAAAGGTAAGAAAAGTGCTGTCAGTGATAATTTACTAATACTAAATGGTGGAATAATTTCCATGGTTTCAGGCTGCTTAAATTAACAGAAGGCAATAGCATAAGAATTGTAATCATTACTCTTACGGGCACTTTTCATATAGTTTATTTTATAACTGAAACAATATTGTTAATCATAAAGTTTTTATTCCTTCGTTTTTATCACATAAATAATCATATCAGTAATAACAATAGTTTTAACATAATAAATGTTTAAATATGCCATACATTTTACATAATTGCATAATTAAATATATATATGCACAAGCATACATATATTTATTCACACACACACAATTCCTAACACTACAATAATTTAGCAAGTTACTTTTAAGTCCCTGAAGACAGCTTTGTGATTCTCAAAAAGAATAAACATACAAGTTATAAAATTACCAAAAGCTATAGTTTTATTGATAATTATAAATTCTCAATGAGTAGATGAGAAATTTATAGGCTGTACATAAAGTACAAATTTTTGAAATATGTACCAAGTAGAAATATTAGAAAGCAATCTCTTGATAAGTTAGTAAAAATTTTAGTATTTTAAAAACTTTATAGTAATATAATTTATATACCATAAATAATTCATTTAAAGGATATAATTAAATAGCTTTTAGCAGATTTAAAAGTTGTGAAATGATCACTATAATCTAACATTAGAATATTTTCATGGCACTAGAATGAAAACTGTATCTATCTACAGCCATTCTCCATTGTCTCTACCAAGTTCACTCCCTTGGTATGGAAATGGCTTCCCTACCCATCCCCAGTCCTAGTAACGTCTCTACTTCTTGTCTCTAAGGATTTGTATCCCGGACATTTCATATAAATGGGATCATACATGTACAATCTCTTGTGACTGAATTATTTCATTTAACAGAATGTTTTAAAATATACTCGTTTTGAAGCATGTATCAATACTTTGTTAGTTTTCATTTCCAAATAATATTCTATCACACAGACCCCATTTTGTTTAGCTTCTCATCAGTTAATGGATATGGGGGGTTTCCATTTTTTGGCTAATATAAATAATGCTGCAATGAACACTCATGTAAAAATTTTTGAATGAGCCTGTGTTTTCATTTTTTCTTGGGCACATCCCTAGGAGTGGAATTGCTGAGTCATTTGATAGCTATGGTTAGCATTTTGAAGCTCTGTCAAACTGGTTTCCAAGGTAGCTAGCTGCACCATTTTACAGTGACACAAAAAATATATGAGGTACTGATTTTTCCACATTCTCACCAGCATGTGTAATTACCTGTCTTTTTTTTTTTTTTGCTGTTTTTTCTTTTAAAAACTACTTATTTATATTAAAGTGTAGTTGATTTACAGTATTGTACCAATTTCTGCTGTGAAAGTAACTTAGTTATACAAATATATCCCAGGAGCTTGGATATAGTTCCCCGTGCCGTACAATAAGACCTTGTTGTTTATCCATTCTAAATGTAATATTTGCATCTACTAACCCTATTGTCTGTCTTTCTGATGGTAACCTTCTAGTAGATGAAGTTATAAAGTAATCTCTAGTTGTGAAAGTGATTATACTTTATTGGTTCCAGTAAGAACTTAAGACCTACTTTTGACTTCAATCACATTTCGTAAATAACAAGTCCTGATGTTCTCTGATATAGTTCTGATATGGTGAACACCTTAACCAGAAAAATTATGCTCAGCTCAAATTTCTTTCTTTTTTTTTTGTCTTTTTGCCTTTTCTAGGGCTGCTTCCTGTGGCATATGGAGATTCCCAGGCTAGCAGTCTAATCAGAGCTGTAGCCGCTAGACTACACCAGAGCCATAGCAACTCAGGATCCGAGCAGCGTCTGTGACCTACACCACAGCTCACGGCAAAGCCGGATCATTAACCCACTGAGCAAGGGCAGGGACTGAACCTACAACCTCATGGTTCCTAGTCGGATTTGTTAACCACTGCGCCACAATGGGAACTCCTCGAATTTCTTACATATGTTGATAATTTTATGCCCAATCATAGGGTTCCTGGGTGATGAAATGATGACACAACCAGCCCTCAATCTCTGATATACAAAAACATAAAACAAGCTTTTGGCCTAAACATAACATATAACATACAGAGTATTCCCCACACATATATTGAATGGCTACCCTGCTATATGTTAATGGTAAATACACCTTCATTACCTGCACTATTTCCCACAGGCCAGACTAACATGCCTGGCAATAATAGATTCAGTAAGGTAAATGCTTTGCGTCAATGCAATGTCACAAGTAGGAATATTTTACATCATATAAAATATGCTTAGAGAAATACTTCGCATGAATGGATAATGTTCTATGAGTAGAATGAAGTGCTTAGAAGCTGTGAAATATCCTGAATAAACCTATGCAGATACCTTGCAGATACCATGAAGTTTAATGTTCCCTGGCTAGGTTCTTTCTTGAATAATACTATAATCTAGTATCTTAAAAAGCAATAATCACTTTTCTACCCAAATGATTATGCTGGTTAGAGAACAAAATGGAAAAAAAGAAACCGGGAGGCTTTTAACTAGCAGAGGAGAAACTACTCCTGTTAGAGCTATTGTTAAGCTAATGAGGTAGGAAAACAAATCTAGGACTTAATAGATGATGTATAGTAATTTTCAGATCATAAAATTGATTCAATTATTTTTAAGAGCTCAGTAGTGCTTCTAGAAATCAAGGATGTTCTGATCCATTTTAAATGTTCATGACCTAGTCACATTTCTCAGGAGCCCCTTGCCAATTTTTGAGCCCATATCTGAATTCCCGGGCTATTTTCCAGGCTTTACTCCTTCTTAAGCACCTTCCCTCCTTCTCCTTTTGGAACCTTCTTCCAGGCCTTTTCTAATCTACCCTCACTTAACCACTGCTCTTCTTCTGTAAACTTAGATTTCAGGGAAAATGTTATAAACTACCAATGCAATTTTTCCCCTTAAAAAGAATTAATTTTTCAAAAATTTTTCATTTTTTGAGGTAATATGGGAGTAATTAAAATTTTCATGAACTGATTAGTTTCAGGTCATAAAATCAAAGTATTTAACACAGACTTTCCATATCAGTTCCATTTGAATTATTAAGTCAATGTTAGCCTTTATCTTTTGATAGCATCATATTGGATGGCTTCACTGAATGTCCACATGAATAACACTGTAAGAGAGGCTAAAGGAAGATACGAAAACAGAGAGAAAATTGTAAACGCCTCACAGTTAGTGCAATTTAGACCTAATGTCCACTAGAAGATTTTTTTTTAACAGCTGTATTGGTCTTTTAATCTGATTTTTCTAATTGTCTGATAATTGTGACTAAATGTAATCCTAAGTAAATTCTCTCAAGAATGTCAGTGCAAAGATTTCATTCAACAACATCAGAAAATAATGAAATTCTCTTATAAACATTGCAAATTGATGGCAAACTAAGCAATTTCCCAAAATCAAATTATGTATGCTTTGTATGTGAGTATGTGTTTTGTACATAATAATAAGTTCAACAGCCCTAATAACATTTCATAGAAAACACATCATATTCCATCAGCCAGATGGAATATGATAGTTAACTCTATCTATATCAAAATAGCATTTATTTAACCTACAAAAACAATTCCGTCTCTAATTTTATTTCATACTGATATGATTCTCTACTTTTAGAAACGTAAGCTATTATTATTTTTGAGGTTTCAGAAATAAAACCTCATTGTTATTAGAATAAAATGCATTAAGTACATTAAGAGGAAAGAAAAGGGAGAAATGTCAATTATTTGGATTACTGTAATATGTATACAATGACTTTATTCTAGGTGTAATCCAAGTAGTTGAGACTGAGAAATAAAAATTTAATAATAACTTCCCCAAATAAGTAAAATAGACCCCCAAGACATAAAAATTTATTGTATTAATCTTCATAAGAATTTATAGAAAATGAGTGATGATGTGTCTCTGAATTCTGGCTAATTCCAGTTTATTGAAGATGAGAAAAAAAAGAATATATACATAATATGTGTAACAGGGTCAACTTGCTGTGCAGTTGAAAATTGACAGAACACTGCAAACCAGCTATAATAGAAAAAATAAAGATCATTATAAATGGAAAAAAAAAAAAGACTGTGGACCCTACATGTTTGTATAAAAAAATTCAATGCAGTTCAGAAGAAGGTAACACTGGCAAAAACAAAAAACAAACAACAACCCCAATCATGATGAGCAGGGATTGGGAAATGCCATTTGAAATAAAATAAAAGGAAACAATAGAAACAGACGCCAGAAAACAAAGTCATTTAATAATAAGGAACAAGATATATGATGGCAGAAATCTTTCCACTTGTATAAAAATTCATTGCTTATATTTTTCTTTGAGAAGATATCCTGATTAAACACCTGATGAAAACATGATCTGTTCATTTCATCTTATCAAGTAGATACAAGTGACTGAATAATGTTTCTTTTTCAACCTTGGCTTCCTTTGGGCAAAACAGTGCTACATGGACAGCTGGTTAGAAACATTCCCAAAGGGAGAAGGTAAACATTTTCTTCCATGTACTTTGAAGGTATCTCTATGGATAATTTATTCAAAATGTGCCAGTGAGACTTATTAAATGCTCTATGCCCACCTTAATAGAGGTTCAGTGCAATTTTCCTATCCTTTTCTCTCCTTCTTTCATTTAGCCTTTATTTTCTCTGTATCAGTCTTACTTTTCTTTGTCTTGGGAAAAATCATAATGGTGAAACTGAACTATTGTTAAGGCTTGTTTTAAATCAGTGCCTGGGAAATAAATTAGCCTCTATTCCCACAAAGTAATAATGTCAGTAAATGAGAGCTTCCAGTTATTGCGCAGGAAATTAAAGCAATGAGGGTCAAAGCTTTAACAAAGTCACAAGAGACTAAATAGTATTGATTCTAAGGAAAGATAGATCCCTGCTATCCAGAAAATGACATCGCTCACAAAATAAATGACTAAAACATAAAGTAAACAAGTTGTCAGTTCAGTAATAGAAAAAAATTGTAAATATCTGAAGAGAAAAAAACATAAAACAAAAATAAAAGCAATTCAAGAACTGCAAGTGAGTAAAACTGAAATACATAACCACTATATTTAAAGTAGCATAAGATCACAAATAACTGTATCAGTCAATTTAATATCTTAGAGGGGAAATGCAGTAATTGAAATGCGAAATCCTATGATACAGGGACAATGACTGCTAATGGGTTTCTTTTAAAGGTGATAAAAATGTTTTAATATTAGATAGTGGTGATGGATGCCTAACACTGAATGTAAAAAAACAACTGGTGTATATTTTAAAAGACTGAATTTTCAACATAGTATTGGCAGTCCTAACCACAGCAATCAGACAAACAAAGAAATAAAAGGTATCCAAATTGGAAGAGAAGAGGTAAAATTGTCAATGTATACACATAACATGATACTATATATAGAAAAGCCTAAGGACTCCACACAAAAACTACTGGAACTGATCAAAAAATTCAGCAAAGTAGCAGGATACAAGATTAAAAATTCAGAAATTGGTTGCATTTCTATATACTAACAATGAAATATTAGAAAAGGAATATAAAAATTTCAATAACTTTTTAAATCACAGCATAAAATATTAAACACCTAGGAATAAACCTGACCAAGGAGGCAAAAGACTTATATGCTGAGAACAACAAAACTTTAATCAAGGAAATTAAAAGGGTTTCAAAGAAATGGAAAGATATTCCATGCTCCTGGTTTAGAAGAATTAATATTGTTAAAAATGGCCATACTACCCAAAGCAAACTACAGATTCAGTGCAATCCCTATCTAATTACCCATGACATATTTCACAGAACTACAACAAAAAATCCAAAAATTGATATGGAACCATGAAAGACCCACAATTGCCAAAGCAATCCTGAGGAACAAAAACCAAGCAGGAGGCATAACTCTCCCAGACTTCAGACAATATTATGAAGCCACAGTAATCAAGACAGTGCGGTACCAGTACCAAAACAGACATGCAGACCAATGTAACAGAACAGAGAACCCAGAAATAAACCCAGACACCTGTGGTCAATTAATCTGCGATAAAGGAGGCAAGAATATAAAATGGGAGAAAAGACAGTCTTTTCAGCAAGTAATGTGGAAAAGTGGACAGCCATATGTAAATCAACAAAATTGGAATATACCCTCATACCATGCACAAAAATAAACTCAAAATGGCTGAAAGACTTACTTAAATATGAGACAAGACACCATCAAACTCCTACTAGAGAACATAGGCAAACATTCTCTGACACCAATAATAGAAATATTTCTTAGGTCAGTCTTCCAAGGCAACAGAAATAAAAGAAAAAATAAACCAGTGGGACCTAACTAAATTGACAAGCTTTGCATAGCAAAGGAAACTGTAAAAAAACAAAAAGACAACCTATGGAATAGGAGAAAATAGTTTCAAATGATGCAGCTGACAAGGGCTTAATTTCTAAAATATACAAACAACTTCTACAACTCAATAGCAAAAAAGCCAACAACCAAACTGAAAAATGGGCAAGGGATTCCCATCATGGCTCAGTGGTTAACGAACCCAACTGGGATCTATGAGAATGCGGATTTGATCCCGGCCTTGCTCAGTGGGTTAAAGATCAGGCAATGCCATGAGCTGTAGTACAGACACGGCTCAGATCCCGTGTTGCTATGGCTGTGGTGTGGGCTGGCAGCTATAGCTCCAATTCGACCCATAGCCTAGGAACCTCCATATGCCATGGATACAGCCCTAAAAAAGCCAAAAAAAAAAAAAAAAGAAAAAAAGAAAAAAGAAAAAAAGGAAGAAAGAAAGAAAGAAAAATGAGCAAAAGTCCCGAATAGACATTCTCCAAAGAAGGTATACAGACAGCCAAAAGGCACATGAAAAAATGCTCAACATCACTAATTATTAGAGAAATGCAAATCAAAGCTACTATGTGGTCCCACCTCACACTTATCAGAATGGCCATCATTAATAATTCAAAAAATAGCAAATGCTGGAAAGGGTGTGGAGAAAAGGAAGCCCTTCTACACTGTTGGTGGAAATGTAAATTGGTACAACCCCTATGGAAAACAGTATGGGAGTACCTCAGAAAACTAAATATAGAACTACCATATGACCCAGCAATTCCACTCTTGAGCATAATATGGACAAAACTTTCCTTGAAAAAGTTATAAGCTCCCATATGTTCATTGCAGCACTATTCACAATGGCCAAGACATAGAAGCCACCTAAATGTCCATTGACAGATGAATGGATTAAGAAGATATGGTATATATTCACAATGGAATACTATGCAGCCATAAAAAATAGCCATTTGGAGCAACATGGATAGAAACAAAGATTCCCATACTAAGTGAAGTAAGCTAGAAAGAGAAAGACAAATACCATATGATATCACTTACATCTAGAATCTAATATACGGCACAAATGTACCTTTCCACAGAAAAGTAACTCATGGACTTAGAGAAGAGACTCATGGTTGCCAAGGGGGAGGGGAAGGGAGTGGGATGGACTGGGAATTTGAGATTAATAGATGCAAACTATTGCATTTGGAGTGGATAAGCAATGAGATCATGCTGTGTAGCACAGGGAACTATATCTAGTCACTCATGATGGAACATAATGGAGGATAACATGAGAAAAGGAATGTATATATGTGTGACTGGGTCATTTTTCTCTACAGTAGAAACTGACAGACCTCTGTAAACCAACTATAATGGAAAAAATAAAAATCACTAAAAACATAGAGTAGATAAGCAATGAGGTTCTACTGCACAGTACAGCAAACTTTATCCAATCTCTTGGGATAGACCATGATGGAAGATAATATAAGGGAATATACGTATATATGTATGACTGGGTCACTTTGCTATGTAGCAGAAATTGGCACAACCTTGTAAATCAACTATATTTTAAATAAATAAATAAATAAAATGTCAGTTAAAAAATAAAAGATTGAATTTTATAGTGCTTTAATTATATCAATAAAGGTTTTTTTAAATTCCATTATCTTTCTAATCCCCCTCCCCTAAAATGTCTTTAGGGGGAAATAACGGTAATATTTTTATCTATTCCTAATCTTGTCCATGAATCCAACTAGGACACACAAAATGACCTTAGATTTAACACAAGTTGCAAAGGTTGGATTAAAAAATAATTACTGCTAATGGCATTTAGAGAAATGGCTTTACGGAGCCTGTCATTGTACTCAAGGAAAAAAAAAAAAACATGGAAGTGAGATGGTCTTTTAATCATACAATCAGTGGTCCTACACCAATGCATATTCTCTTTTAATTATGCTCCCGATAACTCTATAACTCTAGAGTCCTCTTGTTCCCTCCTTCTGAAGCCTCTCTTCTGGGAAGTGAGCAGCTTTATTGCCAACATATTCAGGCTGCTGACTGCTGGTGGAAAGTCATGAAATTTGGCTTATTAACTTCTGTACAAATTGATGTTATCTAACCTCATCTGAGCCTTCACCACTACTTGGAAATCTTTTTATTAATGTCTAATTGGCCCCTTAACACACTTTCCATAGTGCTCATTTCAAAGCTTTTCAAATCTCCTGTCCTTTCAACATGACCTCACCTATTCACTCAGCAAAAGTCAGCATCTCCTACTTGATGGAAAAATTCCTCCACTTCCAAATTTATCTTAACTGTTATTTCTTTCACACTTCTGAAGACAGGGGTCATTTACTATTTCAAAAACATCCTAGTTTTAGTGGAAATAAGCCTGACTTATTTAATCATATGTCTGCCACTCTCTACCTCTATTACCATGGGCAAGACTATTAATTTACCTGGTCCTTGCTTACTTCATCTGTAAAATTAATGCCTTGGACTAAGTGAATGCTAAGGCCACTTTCAGTACTAAATGTAAGGTTTTCCTCATCTGATGTCTAATCTTATGCCTTTCTATCCCCCTGGGACCTTTTTCTCCCATTCAGTATCTACATATTGTTACAAACGAGGCATAAAATACTTTCTCTTCACTAATCCCCTCTCACCAACTTGGTTCTTCCCATCATAGACATTCTCAGGACTTCATTTTTAAAAATTCTTTCTCACTGCTACTATCATGAGTTAATACTGTCACTCCTCCGTTGAACTTTTCCAGGCTGTAGTTAATATTTGAAGACTCTACTTTCTTGCCACTGACTTATCTCTTCACACCTTCTAATTCGGCTTCTGTCTCCAGCACTTTATCTAAATAGTTGTCGGAAGGAACAAATGACTCTTCCTCCATGCTTATTCTACTTGAATTATCTTGGACATAAAACACCACCTTGAAGCTTTCTTCTCACTTTCCCCATGGTTCTCTTTCAAGGCTCTATTCCCCCCTTTCCTTGCTCTATTTTTATTTTCTCTCTTCAATATATGTCCTAAATATGAGTATTCATCAGAAAACCATCTTGGTCTTCCTTCTGTTCTTTTTCTATTGAATTCCATTCATTCTCAGGATCCCAACAGTTATACTGATGTGGATTATAGAAACATTTTTCACTGACTTCCTTTCCAGGACGTGGAACGCCTCTATAAGTATGTCTCACTTATTTGAAGGCACACTGAAAATAAAATTCATCACTCTACCCCAAAAGCCACCTAGGGAAAATACAAGTTTCCTCTGCTCCCATAGTCTTATCTTTCTGTTAATGATGTAGACCACTTTCTAGTGCTCAGAGCTGACATGTCAGGAAGAAAAGTCATTACTGTAAAGGAATGCACTGTCCTCTGAATACACATTTTTCATATAGCTAGTTCTTCATCTGAAAAAGGTCTCAATGCTCTGAAAGATATAAAAGTATCATCACTTTTATAATTACTCAAAGCTGTGATATACATGTGGAATCTCAGAAATATTTTTTTCTCTCTTCACATCATGACAAAAGCACAATCCATGAATTGAATTATCCCCATTTGCTTCTCCAGCTCTGTTGTTCATTGCTGTGAGGTGATATAAAGACTTAGCTTCTGAGAAAATCCAAAGCTTTTATTTCAACTAGATTTAGCAAGAGAAAAAAAAAAGGAAAGAAAACATAAACTCACACTTTATCTGTTCCATAACTCCTGTAGTCTACTGCAGCTGACACAGCCACAATGAGGGCAGGCATCCCATAGCCAACCAGGTAAAAGTATTTCCTACGTGAATGTTCACTCTCAAAAACCTCCACCAGCATGATGTAGAGCTGCACTCCCTCCAGGAACATCCAGGTGAAGGCAGCCAAGAAGAAGAAATGCAGGAGGGCAGCAAAAACTGCACAGGCGATCTAGAAAAAGGAGCACAGGACGCAGTCAAATAACTACCAAATGAGACAGTACTAATTGCCATAAAATTAAAGTAAATATTCATCATGATGGCAGTAATAAAATAGATCTGCAAAAAAATAATCAAGAGTTCCACTGTAGCAAAGCATGTTAAGGATGCTATATTGTCTCTGTAGCAGCTCAGGTAACTGCTGAAGTGTGAATTTGATCCCCGGCCCAGTGTAGTGGGCAAAGTATCTAGCGTTGCCACAAGTGCAGTGTAGGTCACAGTTGCAGCTCTAATTCCACCCCTGGCTCAGGAACTTCCATATGCCAAGGGTACGGAAAAAACAAATTAAGAAAAAATTCTTAAAATTCAAATATCGAAACCTAATGAAATATAACCTATCTTTGAAAATTATATTTAACATTTTATTAATAATGGCTATGGATGACAGTGGAGCATTTTATAACAAGAAAAACATAACATATAGGGAAAACTTCTAATGAGAGCCTACTGATAATAATTCCTGAAATTAGGCTAAAGGTTTTAAAATAGATCTCATGAGTTTTTTTCTGGTCCTTAACCAGGTGTTTACTTACATACTAAGTTCTTTGGTGGTAAATGAAAGAGAAACATTAAAATCAAGGTGAATAAAAGCTCTTAAAAATATAATAATTACAGCATTGATAATGAGACTATTAATTCACTACTATTAATTGCTTCTTTCTCCCCTGCCTTGTTTCAGAAAGGGTTGAAGGTGGCACTGGAAAGTTCACACTGCATAAGCATAAAAGCAGACATAGTTCAAGGAACATGTTCCAGAGGTGCCTTTGCCATCTCACTTTTTGCTGTTGTAATCAATGATGGTCTAGATAAGCTTGGTCAACAGAGGCAGGCAGCCTTTACTTTGGCATATTTTCTAAGCTTCTACAAGTTCCAGCTGACTACATATTAATTTTCTAATGTCGGTTCCTGAAATTCTCATTCCTCTGTGGGAAAGGTCTTCATTTTTCATAAGCAGTCCTAACTAAGATCCATAGTTCCTATTAGAAAAAAGCAATACATTTATAGAAATTATCAGATTAGTATGGATTCAATGGTGAGTATGATCCTTGAATAATGGGCAGGTCTGTTTCCTTGGTTGGAGAGATGACAATGAAGGCTAGAGGAGTAAGTTAAGTGTCAAAGGGGCTGGAGAGGAAACAGAGCCAAACTGCTATATAAGAGTCAGGTAAAGGCGACCTGTCCAGCAACAAGTATAAAGACAAGTGGGTTGAACTGCATTCTACCTAAGCTTTTTCATAGCAATCATTGTTCCTAATGCTACTTTTCAGAAATTAGTTTTTGTGCAGCATGCAACATTTGGTGAAGTTTATCACACCACATGAAACATCAGGAAACAAAAATAAGGATAAGGTTTCTAAATGAAAAGAAATCATAGAGCATTTGAATTGCAGGTTAAGAGAATGAAATGATTTCTTCTTGGAAAATAACACCATTTTCCATTTCTTGGTTTTGAGAGTTAGAACTTCAACTATTAATTTTTGTTATCAGAAGGCTTTACTTTTTTGGAGAAAAACTGTGCTCTTTGATTGCTTATTCATCTGTATGCATTTATGGGAATAGCTGTCACATTTGTATGTGATAACCAATTAAAAGTATAATCACTATAATCGTACTCTTTACTGCCATTAATCATGAATGTGTAATCACAATCATGAATCTGAATGCATTTTTATTGTAAAGTACTCTATACATATGGACATGTACCAGAGAAGTGCACGAAGTGAATGAATTATTTACTATATCTATAAGTCTTCTAAAAAATGAAAGTTTTCATTTGCAGTTTTAGTCATGAGAACGGACTTGTGCTATGTGCATGAATCTTAAGTAAATAGAAAGGGCCTCACTGAAATTACGAATGGGCATAAATTCTGTTTGATATATTAGATACTATCTGTTGTTCATATTTTCCACTTGGTTTTACCCCAAAACCAAATTGGCTAGTGCTCTTCCTTTTTCCCTTTACCTTTATCTCCCTCCATCCCTTTCTTTCTCTCTCCCCTCCACCCTTCTTTTCCTGATGTGGCTAAATGTCATTAGCAGTGAAGTTCAAAGCTGGCAATAAAAGATGTGAACAGAACTTGGAGAAAATATAAAGTGTAAAAAAAATTGGGGAAGAGCTTACAAATTATAAAAATGGCACATGGTTTGAATGATTTTCCAAAAATAGGTCAATTAGAAAAACTCATTTTAGACATGCAGTTTTCAGTATAATATTCCTTGTTTCTTTAAAAAAGTATACTACAGACTTCAAAAAATAACAATTACATGTTAGAAGATGCTCTTCCATTCCCCAAATGATTTAATTTTACTAAATATTCAGCTCTGTGGTTAAACAGTTAAATTAAAAAGCTAATGAAGAAAGATAGCTCTTTAGAAAGGCAAGTTTATGAACAAAATTTCTGAAGAAATCTAGATTCATACATCTTAATGACAATGGGACACGAAAAAGGAAAAACTGAATGAGATCTGAAAATGAGTAGCTACTAGGCAACTACAAGAGGTGATCTTTTCAAACAAGAGTATTTTGAGTATTGGAAAGCTGGAAGTGGAGAAATCCTTTTCTAATACCAATGTAAGTTGCTTACTGGTTGGTCTGTTCGGTTGATCCCAATTAGGAAGAGCAGTTCTGCTACAAAAAGGCTGATACAGAGGTTCTTGTGGATGGTGTTTCGATCACTCTGAAGCCCACGGAAAAAGCAAAATGTGAAGATGCAAATCAGGAGACAAACAAGGGACAGCAAAATTCCAACCCAGGTGATCACATCCAGAAGAAGGTCATGGACTGCGTCACTGTGCTGGAAACACACAGAAAAGCAGTAAGCTTCAATTATGCACAGCCAATGACAAAGTTCATAGAGCCTGGAGTCATGAAGCATAATTTTAACAGTGTACTAATCATCTTCTGCATACGCAATGAATAAGATAACAATTATTTGCATGTTCTAGCCCACAGGCAAAGCTTTTTTTCTTTTTGCTGAGGTGTAAATCAGTTTGTTAAGAGTGTTTGCACATTTCTTAACTACTTACGTTAACTACGTACGTTTTCAGTATACAAATAATTGAAACAAATCAACTTAATTCTGACCAAACATTTCAAGGTAAAACTTTTTTTAATACTCCACATTACATTTTCACATTAAATTATTTTTTTCTTTACAAGTTCTGCTAGGGAATACTTTCTTTAAAAAATAAAATTAAACAGGGAAGTGGTATCTCAACAGAAATGTTTTTTTGAATCATTAAGGGATTTCCATTAAAAAATACAATTCCTCTGTCTTAAGAGTCCTTTATCAGAATTTCCAAGGTTGAGTTCATAAGTATATAATTTATAAGGGTCCTCAGTTAAGTCTCAAGAACAGCCAATATGTGTACCATTTATTTAGTGGAAGATCTAAAAGAACGAGGATATTCATTGGATTAATATTCATATCGAATGGCTTAAGGAGATCAGGAAGTTTGATCCTTGAAAGGTTTTGCATGAATGAAGCCTGTTACACACAGGTGGAAAATCAGCGTTCAGAATTACTATACCCACTAGCGGCACAAAACAGATAGTAGAGCTACAAAAAAGAAATATGCTCATGAAAACTTCTGTGCTGAAACTGCATTTTTTGGATCTGTTAAAAGTTCTGTGAGTTCCATACTTGCCATGTTCCTTCATTTGTCCACTATCTCACCTCTGTTTCTGTTCTAAGATTCAAAACCCTATTACTGCTCTATGGTAGACTGCCTCCACCCAAAACCATTTCTGTGAAACTTTAGAAATATTGGTAACCCCACACATCACATCGGTGTGCCGTGGTGCTGGAGCAGAGCTGAAAAACTGTCCATGACTATCAATCCCTTTCTTTCCAGGTTTCTTGAAAAGTCTTAAAGACCTTATTTCCATCAGTAGCAGAATAAATAAATAATGGCTGACTTATGGAATGATATCCAAAACAGGAAAATCCTTTAGATGTATAGTCACAAACATGGACACTTCTCAAAAATCTAATATTAGATTTCTTTTTGAAAAAATGCAAGTGGCAAAAGTATCTATACAGTATGATTCTATTTACATAAAAAAATACGACCCAAAAGAAAAGGAGTTCCCGTCATGGCTCAGCAGAAACAAATCTGACTAGCATCCTTGAGGACGCAGGTTTAATCCCTGGCATTGCTCAGTGGGTTACGGATCCTGTGTTGCCGTGAGCTGTGGTGTAAATTGTAGATGCGGCTTAGATCTGGCATTGCTATGGCTATGGCATAGGCCAGCGGCTACAGCGACGATTCGACCCCTAACCTGGGAACCTCCATATGCTGCAAGTGAAGCCCTAAAAAGATAAAAAAAATTTTTTTAAAGACACAAATTGATGAAATTGATTTTTATGGATATATGCATAAGTAATAAAAGTGTAGCAGCAAGTGCATGGGAAATTTTTTAGTTGAAAACAAAATATTTTGTTTCCAATGGATATATTTTTCAACTGTATAGATCATACGCACTGACTTTTTATTTTAGGATGGTGGTTACTGCATATAATTGTCTTCTACATTGTTAGGTCATGTTAAAAAATACATAAATATCCAGGTTCTCTATTTTTGTTTTAATTCAAACTTTGTACTTTTATGTTTTATACAAACATCCTACAAAGATTATTCTGAATGTGGAAATTCTTTTCCAAGTGAACCACCAGGCTGTAATGTGAATCACAGCACTTCCAATATTGCCAGATATGACTTCACAGTTGTTATTTGACAAAGAACTCTGCTAGGACACCATCAATGAAATAGTTTTGAAATATCCCTGCATAACTCTAGATATATTTCTCTGAAGGAGCTCAAATCATGAAAGAAAACGGCATGAAATTTTGCTTTAACTGCTTTGTTCTCCCGGGGACACTGTTAAAGTAGTGTTGGGTCTCTGATAGACGAAATTACTTTACTATTGGACAGTGGAGAGCAGCTCCTGCTACCCAGTCCCCTGAGCAGAGGGCTATTTGCTCTCTTCTCTGACTCAAAGGAAAGATGCTGTAATTGAATATCAAGCACCAACGTTCAGCACAGCAGTCTTCCATAATGGTAGGTGTAATACATTCTCAAATGTATCCTAAGGACCTCAAAAAAAAAAAAAAAAAAAAAAAAGGAAAGAAAGAAACCAAATAACTCCTGCCTTTTCTGGGTAGGTGCATTATTAGAGATGTGTCTACTTGACTTAGTGCCTTCGTGGGTCTTTCAAAAACCCCATGTATTGTTATTAAGAATACCAAAGTTCAAAACATCAGCACAGAAAGTACATAATGCTCAAAGACAACAAAAAAAGTGTAGCAAGTAATTATTGTCTAGCTCAGAAAACATAAACATGAACCCACCTTATACATATTATACTGTGATCGAATATAACTCAGCACTTTTATTTTATCAGTAAGATTAAAGAAAAAGAACACTGGACATTAAATGCCATAAGACCTATGAATTTAGCCTTCTTTATAAGAGTCTGTCACAACAGAATTTTTAGGAGGCCAAACCATGATAAAAACAGATCCCCTTCAAGGGGATGGTCACTTAAATAAAACTCCTATTTGTTAATAGTTTTAAAAAATGTTAATGATCAAGTATTCATATTTCCATGATTCCATGTTTGTGTGCAGTATATAATGCAGCCACCTATGACATGAAATATATACCATTATGTGACTTGAGATCTTATTTCACAACTTATGAACAGTAATATATCTGAGCACCTACCCCCGGGCTGGATGCATAAAAAACAGTTAGTAAACATTTTTTGAGTGGTTTTTAGTGGCTATAATAACCCTACTCCACTTAGACCAAATTCCTCAGAGTTGAATCTTCTTATATCAGTATAGCTTTAGCATCATTTAATCTTCACTGATTTTTAAAAAGTAGCAAAATCAAATACTACATGTTCAAAACCAAGCCCCTTTATGCTGTTTCTACCTCCAACTCCCACCCCCACTCCCAAATTTACTCTTCTGTTTTCCTAACTTCAGTAAAGAGCAATTTTATTCCTTGAAGTGTTCTGGTCAAAAACTTAAAAGTTGGGAGTTCCCATTGTGGCTCAGTGGGTTAAGAACCCAACTGATGTCCATGAGGATGTGGTTTGATACTTGGCCTCAATCAGTGGGTTAAGGCTCTGGCGTTGCTGTGACTGAGTCATAGACTAGCAGCTGTAGCTCTGATTCAACCCCAGCCTGGGAACTTCCATGTGTGGCAGGTGTTGCCACTAGAAAAAATGAAAGAAAAAAACAAAACAAAACAAAACTTAAAAGTCGTCTTGATTCCTCTTTCACACACTATTCTTAGTCCATCAAGAAATCCTGTAGGAGGTACCTCATAGTAGTTTTGATTTGCATTTCTCCAAAAATTAGTGATGTTGAGCATTTTTTCACATGCCTCCTGGCCAAGTGCATGTCTTTTTTGGAGTTATTTCTACTTAAATATGTATGTTTAAAGTGTGTACCATAAACTATTCTAAAAATGCTTGGAAAAGCCACAAAAAAATATAAAAATAAACAAAAAATCAAAAAATTCAAGGAAATTAACTTCTTAAAGAATATGGGGAAGAGTTCCTGCTGCAGTGCAGTAGGTTAAGAATCTGACTGCAGCAGCTTACTTCTTGGCAGAGGTGAAGGTTTGATCCCCCACCCAGCTCAAAGGGTTAAAAGAATCCCATGTTTTTGTAGTTAGTTTCAGCTCTGGTCACAGCTGCAACTCATATTCAATCCCTAGTCCAGGAACTTCCATGTGCTGTAGGTCTGGCCATTAAAAAAAATATATATATATATATATATGTGTGTGTGTGTGTGTGTGTGTGTGTGTATACACACACACACACACATATGGGGAGCTGTGAGAGAAAATCTACAAACAGAATGACAGAATTACTCATCAGAATATACTTTCAGGAAATTTACTATCTACTCTAGAAAGAAATTTTTATGAAAACAATACTTGTGTTTCAACCTTTCTATGAAATTTATATTCACATTTAAAATGCAAGATATTTCAGAAAGTAAAAACTCCAGAAAGTTCTGTTTTTCCTCTTATTTTCACTTCAATTAATTTTCTTTGTGCTATCACAGTGGGGTTAATAACTCAAATACCACAGATGGAACAAGTACTACATTGAAGGAAAAAAGATAGCTTAAACAATAATGTTTGTGAAAGTCATTCTGTCAATTTAAAACTCTTAAATATACCAATAGGTACATTTAATGAAACTAAGCCCAGACCTACGGAATAGGGAAATGTGAGTTTTGCCTCATGAGTTAAAAATAACACAACCAAGTACTCTAAGACCTCTATGTAAATCTTGATATTTCTAAATTTATTGTCCAAAAAGCATGTCAGCAAACAAGATGGAAAAATAGATTTCTAAATGTTTTTCATTTCAACTGCTTAAATGTTTTCAGATGTAATACAAACTATATGAATTAAATTCTTAACCCCTCTGGATTTTTTTCTTTTTTATATTTTTAGAAAGTTGTGTTTTCCAGATACTGCTTGAACAATCACCCTATTATAATTATTAATTGTGGACCACTAATTTTGAAGAAACTGTTTTATTTACTGCATAAAAATGTATTATTTTAATGTTGTCAGATTTACTAAGGCATAATAATATGATTTTAAATTGCCTCTTAAACATATCTTGCTCTGAAATAGTTGTAATATAGCTAAAATGAGTTGTTGGTGGGTTTTTTTTTGTAAACGTAGGAGCACTCACTTTGCTACTAATGTATCATATCAGCATAAGGCATTGCTTTGATTCATGAATTCTGCTGAAGCTAGTAGGGTTACAAAAGACCTATTCTCTGATAAATGTGGTAAGAATTCTGTGAAATAAGTTCATCACATTGCTCTAACAGATCATCAAACACAAAGGTCACCCCACAAATGCTTGGGAAAATAAAGGGCTCAATGGTCTGAGGAAATTAAGATTTCCTTTGCAGAATAGGATGAAGGTCAAAGTTGAGTAACACAGAAAGGAGAAAGATATAATTATATTTCTTATGATTTTTATAGTAAATTAACCCAAATACCTCAGCAATAATCTTCAAATTTATATCAAATTGAAAAAAAATCCATCAAATATTTTCAGGCTCTAATTACTGAGAGACACTGGCAAAAGCAAGAGCACACAGAAACATTAATACACACCTGCCCTTGGGATTCGATAGAACTAATTCAGAAACTCTCTTTGGTTTCAGAAGGACAGCATTGCATACTCTAAGTTATTTGAGATTTCCTTGCTTTGAATTAAATTGTTTTTGAATCCAGAGTTTCTGTCGTGGCTCAGTGAAAATGAACCTGACTAGCATCCATGAGCACTCAGGTTGGATCCCTGGCCTCCCTTGGTGTGTTGCTGTCAGCTGTGGTGTAGGCTGCAGATGCGGCTTGGATCCAAAGTTTCTGTGGCTACAGCTCTGATTCGACCCCTAGCATGGGAACCTCCATATGCTGCCGGGGTGGCCTTAAAAAGCAAAATAAATAAATAAATAAATAAATAAAAATTGTTTTTGCATCACATCATATTTGGTGAACCAGATCTATAATTACTTCAACAAAGGAAACAAAAAGGAACTAGTAGGAAAGGTGAAAACTAAGTATCTTACGGTAGATGATAATTAAATGCAGATATAGGTTTTTAAACAAGTAGATTAAAGTTGATAAACAAAAAGCAATTATTTTAAAGTAAATGAAATATTCAAACAGTAAATAAGAAAAAGATTTTAGGAGTACCTTGAGTGAGGGTAGGAAATGAAGCTAGGCAGATAGAAGATTTCATCTCTAACATTTCTGAGTCAAGTCCCATATGAGGATGATGGTAAAGATGATGAGAATGATGATTTGATGGTAATAGCTAACGCATAACTTTCAGAATACCAGATTCTCTTAGAAGTGCTTACTTATTTTATTAGAGTAGTCACTTAGTCCTTCCAAACCCTATGATGTAATACTATAGGTATCTCCAATTTACAGGTGAAGAAATTGAAGCACAAAGTAATTTATCTTAGATCTTTCAACTAGCAATGCGGTAGATATGGGATTAATGGTAGGATGACAACTGTCCACGGTTGCTCAGGAGTGTTCTCGTTTTCATACTAAGTTTGAATCCTGGGAAAGCCCTGAGACATGGGAATAGAGATGGATTCAGAACTTTGGAAGGAAAGTACAAAATCCATATGACAATCTGGAAAATGGAAGTTGGAAGCAACACTGTTTTTAGTATCAAATGTCTGTGGCCTTGAATATTCACCTTCCTTAGTGACTCCTATTGTTCTTTCTCCTGACTATTAATGCTGGAAACCATGATTTGCAATTCCTACTACAGGAGTAAACACTGTTGCATCATTCTGAGTGATAACACCTAGGCATGCACTTTAGCGCCTTGTGATCCTAATTTCCTCTTTGATTTTGGATTAACTGTTGTGCTTTGTATCTAAATGGTGCTAATTTAATTTTTAATATTGTGACTATTGTGACAATGTTTTCTAAGAGTTTGTTATGGAAACTAAAAACAGCTATAGTATAATAACAAAACAATGCTACAAAGAAAGCTAAATGTTGTGTTATTTTAAAGCTACATGGAAGGACACATGAAATTAGATGAGAGATAACCAAACCAAAACATACTGCACAAAATGTAGAAGTGAACTGGGGACCGGGCATGAGAGAGAAGACTGTGGAAATGTGCATCTGAGGGCTGAATGTCACAGAGCCAGGATGAGTCAAGCAAGTTTTTGTAAGACAAAGTTTTCCTTTAAATCCCCCCCACCGCACAAGGCACCAATTCAGTTAAAATGAATGGTTGTCTAATAAGCCTGAGTATTCCAAAAGAATGAATATGCATTATTGCTTTGTTCCCTTGATTTGTCTATGCTCCTGAGTAAAGTTCCTTTTCCTGATTCAGAGGCTGCAACTGAAATGTCCTGTGGGGAAACAAAAGGGGACATTTTGTTTATCAATGTTCTGGGTCCTTACTGTGTAGAGCTGATTCTGTCAGATCTTACTAGTGATCGGTATATCAAGTGATATGTTGGATCAGAGCAACAAAATAATGTTTTCCCTGGCTCTCACATATTTTTATTTGAAAAATGGAGTTTCAAATTAGCTTCTTGATTTCCACAAAGATTCTGATTAAACTTCAGAAGACACACAAAAAAAGTTGTTGACACCTTGTCCAGATACAAAGCAGACCTTACTCATCTATCTGCATATGTGGCAGACAGTGCAAATGTAAATTTTAGAAAATGCCATTCAGCCTATAAACCTCTTATCTGATAGAAGAACATGAACAGTTCTTACCTACTGAATGTCCTGTATACCCTGTAGCCAAGGCTGCTAAAAAGGGATGTGATTGACTTATGTGTGATAACGAGGTTTCATAATGAAATTATTTGGTCACTTTTAAGTTTCCTCAAAATGTGCAGAAGTACTTAATGAGCCTTTTAACTGTCTAGAAATGGAAAGACTTAATCTCTTGAGACTTGTTGTTCCTTCAAGATGGCTATCAATGGGGCTGGTCATGGACAATGTTAAAATATGGGCCATCTGTAAAATCATATTTCCAAAGTGTGGGATCAGAAAAAGGGCTTTCTCTAACTTTGAAATATATGACAGTGAGAATGGAGAAAAGGAGTTCCCGTCGTGGCGCAGTGTTTGGCGAATCCGACTAGGAACCATGAGGTTGCGGGTTCGGTCCCTGCCCTTGCTCAGTGGGTTGACGATCCGGCGTTGCCGTGAGCTGTGGTGTGGGTTGCAGACGTGGCTTGGATCCCGCGTTGCTGTGGCTCTGGCGTAGGCCGGTGGTACAGCTCCGATTAGACCCCTAGCCTGGGAACCTCCATATGCCGCGGGAGCGGCCCAAGAAATAGCAACAACAACAACAAAAAGACAAAAAAAAAAAAGAATGGAGAAAAATATTACTGTAAGACACAATTACATGTTTCTCTTAAACTGCTTGATGAGTTCAGAAGAGGCTCTAGGGAACCCCCAAAAATGCACTTTTCTGCCCGAGTTGATAGAGTTCTGTGTAGGTTAGAACAAACTTTAGTTACAGAGAAAAACATGACTTATTTGGGGGCTTTAAAACTATTCCCCCCAAAGAAATCACCAGAAAAGGGCAGTCACGTTATATAGGACTTTATCATTCTTTATTAAAACTAAATCTTATTTGCAATCCGGACTTTATTTCATAAAATACAACTATCTCAGGGCTTTAAAACCATTATCTCTGATTGTATTTGATCATGACATTCAATGTACTTGGAGATATTTATAAACCATGATATTTTGGACATGGAAGCCTTTAAGGTGAATTCACAGACACAAGAGAACTAATTGACAAACAACTGGTTTACTGAAACAAGCCCATAGATACAAAATGGATGGCATTTTGGGAGAGGTGGGAACTCGTTCCTACAAGTCTAGAAACCTAGTAAGTAAAGATATTCAGTGGAAGCCTAAGTACTCAACATTTTTGTTGAGAAAATAATTATTTTGATGTCATCACTTTAAACTGACACCAGGAATCAGTGTAGTATAGGCCTGACAAGATCAGAACTGCAGATCCAAGTTAACTTGACTTTTGAGCGTACTCAATTTTAACGCTATAAAAAAGAAAAAGAAGAAAAAATACAAAGAGAAAAAAAAAGTCATAGTTGTTTTATTAACTACAGGTCACATCTGTCCACTTATTTCATTTTACTAACTTATTTAATTCTCACATTTATAAAATATGGAATAATAGAAGCCTAAACATTTAAATAGCTAATAAAGACTTTTGCTTTATCAGAGGATGGACAGAAGCATTTACAAAATATTAACGCTACTATTAATTAGTACTAAGCACTTCTGGTTGTCATTGATAAGTAATAATAACACATAAGTGCATAATTACTTATCATATGTTAAGTACATTTTTTGATCTGGCAGTGGTGTTTTCCAGTTGGCTCTCTAGGAAGTTGATCATGCTAACTGGTGGCCAAATACTCCGTTTTCTTAACAATATCACTAACAGTGGAGAGGACCACAGATGCTCTCCGATATTTCCTTTGTTGATCCAATTACACTAAGCCCCTAAGAGAGAAGAGAGTTAGGGTTCAAGGGAAAATTTCTTGACTGTCTTCTCAGTATATTGATTAAACACAGTGGTTTTTGCTGGGGATCATTCAGCAAATTTCCTGATTCTCAGACAAAATGGGCAGCTTCACTTAAGATTCTTTTCATGAAAACACACATATATACACACAAGAAGACACAAAAACAATTTTTGAAAGCACTTCTTAAAGGGATTAGGTAAAATGAAATAGGATAGAGGAACTGAAGTACAATAAAAGGGAACCACAGAAATAGTGGACTTGAATTACTCAGATACATATAATGTTATTATTTTAATGTCATTCTTCTCATAGAGCCATTTCCTTTGGCATGTAAGGAAAGATAAATTCACTGCAATGAGAAAGAAAAGCTTTAAAATAGAGACAAACTGAATTAGGCTTAACAGAGAATGTAATTTTATATAACTATATTATAAAAAACAAATAAATAGAAACTACACCAAGCCAAAAAATATCTAATAAAATTTGGTAGATTTATTGTCAGTTGGGTGACTACTATGTGTCAGGTACTGAATAAAACAGAAGAGAAATATATACACATGTATACATACACGTATATTCCATTTTTACTACATTACTCCGTTTTCATTTGGTTTTCTTAGTTATATCGATTTCAGGAAAAAAAAAAGGGACAGTTATTAGGTTTTCTTTTTTCTACTCTCATGAATAAATGTTCTGCCTATTATGTGGGGTCTTCCACATAATAACCCTGAGAACAATTATCCCACAAGCCTCAGGTCCATAACTTGAACTCATATTAACTTTTTACAAAATTAACACCTTAAAAGTTCCATGATTGGATTTTTAAATCATCAAGGAACCAACCATACAAGAAGTTTCAGCAGTTAATGCTGAACTATAAGGACACACAGAATAAATTGGCAGTCCCCTGATGGTGAGCATGCTCGCATGCTTTTAAAACCTGACGTACAAGTTGACTTTACTGCCTGTCTTAGAAAGCTACGTAAATAACTATTTTGAAAAATCTAGCCTAATTCCCCTAGAGTCCAATAGTTTTCGAGTTTTATCACTTTATTTACTAAATACAGTGGAATGAAATAGGCCAGGAAAAAAGAAAAAACAATCACAGCACAGTCTGAATGTTTCAAAAAAAAAAAAGGTAAAATTTTGTGATTCAGAGCAAATAGACTATGGTTAGTAAATGTATCAACTAGTTCTTTGTAAGAACAGTATAAGAAAGTGAGAATTTTTTTTGAGTATTAGGATGGAGCAAGTTTTTATGCTTGCTTCTTTTTCTTGACTGGTTGATTACACTTTTTAAAGCATGGGTAAATTGAGTGAGTAAAGCTATTATATTTAAAATATTTCTTAAAAATTAATTCAGTTGGTCAATCCTAAAAGTCATTTCACTAATGAAGAAGAAACCCAATCAATGAAAAAGATTATGCATGATTAGTACTGACTTAACGGACTGTACTTAAAATTGAATTTGGTGGTGCTGGCATTGTAGGAATTCACAATGTCCAAATAACTGACTCTTTGAAGAGCTGGGAAGTTATAGGCAGTTATAATAATATCTTGATGAAAATCTGTTGATGATTTGACAATTTCATTGTGAAAAAAAGAATTTCTGTCTCTTTGAACAGTGATGTAAGACACTGGCTTAAATGTCTTTCTTTCAGGTAGAGGTAGGTAATTATTTATTATTAAAAACTTAAATATTTGGGTCTTGATAGTTAACTATTCCCAGAATCAAGAAGTCAAAGGTTTTGAAGGCAGTTAAACATATGGTGAATTAAAAAATCATATTTTCAGGAGTTCCCGTCGTGGCGCAGTGGTTGGCGAATCTGACTAGGAGCCATGAGGTTGCGGGTTCAGTCCCTGCCCTTGCTCAGTGGGTTGACGATCCGGCGTTGCCTTGAGCTGTGGTGTAGGTTGCAGACACGGCTCGGATCCCACATTGCTGTGGCTCTGGTGTAGGCCGGTGGCTGCAGCTCCGATTCGACCCCTGGCCTGCGAACCTCCATGTGCCGCAGGAGCGGCCCAAAGAAATAGCAAAAAGACAAAAAAAAAAATCATATTTTCAGAAAACTTCATAATTCTCAGTATGACTTTAATAAATTGTGTTATTCAATGCCTAAAATGATCCTGAGATAATGTAAGAAAAATTTGTATTCGTCTCATTTAACTGACTAATAATGGGAACAAGAAGTTCAGATGATAAGAGGCGGTTATTTATAGAATTAGAATCGGGGACCCTAAACTGCCTAACTTTTAATTCTTATTTCAACTTCCTGGCAAATAAATTATGATGGCAAGACCTACTGTGGTGTTGGGGGTTAAATGAGATCATATATGTAGACACTGAAGAAATGATATTCGTTCCCATTATTACTGACCATTCTGGGCCTCCCTGCGATTTGAAGTCCTCACCAGATCGCTCCTTTTTGCAATCTCTATAAACACGATTACTTATTTCCTATGCAATATTTCCCACTAGAATTGCAATGCAGCTCCAGCTGCTAATTTTAGCCACATTTATTTACTGACAATAACAAAGAACCTGAAAATTGTAAGGGTGTGGATCTGGAATATGCATAAAACTGTTGCAGGTCTCTTTCTTTCTGCTTAAAAATTCTACTACAGGCCTTCCTGCCGTGGCGCAACAAGATCTGCAGTGTCTCTGAAGCGCTAGGAGGCAGGTTTGATCCCTGGCCTGGCAATGGGGGGGGGTGGTTAAAGGATCTGGTGTGGCCACAGCTGCAGTATATAGGACACAACTGAGGCTAAGATCTGACCCCTGGCTCAGGAACTCCATACATTGCAGGGCAGCCAAAACAGAAAAAAAAAAAAAATTTCTTCTGTGTTTTACTGGTAGACAGTGTTCTTGAGTTTGTTGGAAGATTGAGGAATTAAATATCATAAAGTCAGCAATTTACTTTCAGAGTCAAATATTATAGCAAGATATATATATATATATGCATGTACATACAAAGAGAGCTGACTCAGTCAAATGGGTCAAAACTTTAAATGTGAATTCAGAAGAGGTATATGAGTGCTTATTGGACCACTCAACTTTTCTATGAGAGTTCTGTAAAAAAGAGTGAAGAAAGTAAATAATAACATAATTCTTAGTGAGATAGTGCTAATTCCTCTTCTCAAGCCCTGAGGCAGAGGGCACTTTTCTTAGCTGTCACTAGGTAGGTTACCTTTGGGCTTTTCCTCCCTTTCCTGTACAGAGATAAACAGAGGGGAGAATTCTCTTTTTCCCACACTCATTTCCCCTTCTCATAGCAACTTCATCAGAAACGAAATGAAATAGGCTCCAGGTGCTTGGTGACACATTGTAGAATGAGGGAAGTGATATGGAGGCAGCAGTCTCCATTTCTGGTTATTCATTCAATGTCTGACTCTCCAAGAGCCATGGGGGTGGAGGGGATTCTCCCATTAACTCATTCATATTTTGAAATATCTGTTCCTGCCCACTGCTCACAAGTAATGTAAAATTCTGCATACTCTCTCTGACCTAAAAAATTCAGAGAGGTGTTTATAAGTGTCTGGTACGGGGTGGGGGAGTTAGATGAGGAAGGTGGCAGTTGTCATCCTTTTATTAAGCAAAAGGGATGTGTAGGCAAAAGCATTAAAAAACTCTAGAAAATGTCAAGTGGTGATAGACTTAGTTTAGGTATGTAGGACTTCAGAATAGATATGATGTCAAGAACTTAAAATTCAGAGGGTGAAAAAAAGTTATCTTGCAAAATATGTATTGCTTACTGCAAAAACTAATCCACATTTTAGGAAGTATATACATCATTTTGGGTCTGAACATGGCTGAAATTTCCTCCTTAACAAATTACCAAATGAGCAGATATAAAACATGAAATCTATTACGTATGTACGTGACAGACGATGTGAATCCTCTGCTCAAAACTGTGGTGGTCACCAGTACACTTGAGTAAAACCCATACACAGAGGCCTTCTGTTCTAGACCCTCTGGCTTTTTCTGCTAACATACTTTCTTCCACTCTTTCCACAGCAACTACACTGTTCTCCCTGCAGCTCCTCAAACACATCAGAATCACCCCTCGTTCAGGGTCTTGTTCTTGTTCCTTCTGTCTAGAAGAATCTTTCCCCAGATGACCTACAAGATTGCCTCTCTAGCTTCATTGAGGTCTCTGCTCCTCAGACTGAGCTTAGTTAGGGTCTGATGGCGGAGTCAGACAAAAAAACAGCAGACCAGCAAATAAATAATTTCAAATTTTAATAAATCCATGAAGGAAACATATCATTATAAAACTGTTCAATGAGAAGATCCAAGAATAGTTCCTGGTTCTAAAAGGCTGTCAATTTTTTTAAATAAATATTCAAGATAATTAATACAATCATGGAATTTTACATAGTTGGAGGCTATTCAACTTGTCAGTTACCCAGTTTTTTTTCTAAGTAACTATGTTGTTTGAAGTACCACACACTAGTTATGACTTTTTTTTTTGTCTTTTTGCCATTTCTTGGGCCACTCCCTAGCCTGGAGGTTCCAAGGCTAGGGGTCGAAACGGAGCTGTAGCCGCAGGCCTACACCAGAGCCACAGCAACTCGGCATCCAAGCCTCGTCTGCCACCTACAACACAGCTCATGGCAACATCAGATCCTCAACCCACTGACCGAGGCCAGGGATCGAACCCTCAACCTCAGGGTTCCTAGTCGGATTCGTTAACCACTGAGCCACAATGGGAACTCCTTTTTTTTTTTTTTTTTGACTTTTAATCTCTAACTCCACTTCAATCCCATTACACTACAGATGGCAAAATACAAAATGAACATAAAAATTTAGGCATGACAGTGAGCATCATACTTTGAACATTTTACTTTTCACTAATAAAATAATTTCTAAGTTTTTAATCTTGACTTTTTGGACTTTAAAAATATTCTTTTTGAAAAGCAATTACTTTTCTTTCTGTGCAAATGCAGCACTTTATAGTGTTTAAGGTTAACCTTTTGTTTTCTTCTAAAGTAGACAAAGTTTAATTATAAAATATTTGAAACACAGAATGCACAGTATGAAGTTAAAATTTTCTAGGTTGTCACTGTCTTAAATCAATTCTAAATTTTAAAAGAACTACAATGATTTTAAAAAGAAAGGAAAAAAAAATATAACGCCTGTACTTGGACTTGAATAAAGTTGGAGTGAGGGCCATAGAATATACTCAGTTAAAAAGAATAGAGAGGGAGAAAGATGAAAGCATCAAACTAAGGAAAGCGAAGCCTTTTAAAGATAATAAAAATCAATGTCAAGTTGAACTGACAGGAATGAGTGGGGAGTTTTTTTTTTTTATTATCTCCCAAAGAATTCTATTTAAGTAGAAGAAAAAGCTATAGGTAATATAAATCCTCAGAACATTTTCTAAAGCATTTGTTACTGTGCTCTACAAAACCACAGTAGAAATGTTAATTAGTCAATTAATTTGAAATTTATGATCCTGCAGACTAAAATACCCTTCCCACCAAAGGGTTCACAAAGAGAATGGCTGGTAAGACAAGAGACAGACATTTTACGGAACAACAGACAAATAAATAAACCAGCAGGTGATTCCAATAATGGAAAGGTTTTTCAAATGCCATAAATACTACCACACTTTGGTATAAAATTACTTTGCATAAATTTCCATAATTATTACCTGTGTATCTAAAAGAGAAGATAATCAAATCTTTCCTTAGACAAGAGAAGTAGAAAAAAACTCATTCTCAGCTGTGTTACCATCTTGGAGCATATCTTTCCTTCTTTCACCTGCCTAAACTGACCAAGCCAAAGTCAGTTCTCAGCACGCATTCCAAAATCAGTCTTAACACTTTTCTCCATTGGAAAACTATAAATTCTGGAGACCTGTCTTGCCTTACTCCCCAAGGTATTCTGTAGGGTAGGGTAACCAGAAACATTAAATAGGGTGAATTCGGAAAGCCTCTTTGAGAAGGGACCCTGGGACAAAGACTTGAAAGAGCTGAGAAAGCCAACCATGTGGCTATTTGAGGGGTGAAGAGAAGAGAGACTTTCAGGTCTGAGCAGAGGCTCCCTGATGTGTTTGTGGAAGGTCAAGGATGCCAAGTGAGCAAGGGGAAGAATAGCTGGAGGGGAGATGAAGAGATGTTGAAGGCACAGGGGACTCCACCCAATATTCCATGATGGTCTATATGGGAAAAGAGTCTACAAAAGAATGGATGTGTGTACATGTATAACTGAATCACTTTGTTGTCCAGCAGAAATTATCACAACATTGTAAATCAATTCTACTTCAATAAAATTAAAAAAAAAAAGAGTTGCTAAAGAGTTTGGGATTTTGCATTCTTTGAGGAAAAATGTTATTCAGGTTGGATCAAAGGTGTGAAGTACTTATTTGCATTTTAAAGGGATTACAGAACTGCTTTTTGAGAATGAATCAGAAGAGCGACTCACATTTTAAGAGTATCCCTCTGGCAATTGTGTTGAGAATAAATTTAAGAAGGCTAAGGAGGCTAGCAGGAGAGCCTATTGAAGTGCTGTAAAAAAGAGCAGAGGATAGATGGTAGGGGCTTGAATCAGGTGATAAAGATGAAGATACTAAGTTCTCAGAGGCTGGACCTGGCAGGACATGCTCATAGCATTGGGCGTTCAGAGTGCATGAAAAGAAATGAATCAAAGATGGTGTTTGGTTTAGGGCTGGAGCACCTGGAAGGACAGGGTAACCATTTACTAAGAGGGAGAATTTTCAGATGGGAGAATACCAAAAGGGTAGCTCTAGTATGGTGACACCTAATAGAAGTCTAGTTGGATATATCAAGTCAGCAGTTGAATCTAAGAGGGTTGAGTTAAGAAATGGAGATGGAAGTTTAGAGTCACATGACTATATGTGATCAACTACAGAGAAAGAATGGATAGGACCTAGACCATATCAAGGATTATACCTGGGCCAGAGCAACAATGAGAGTTTGTGGAGATGAGGAGGAACCTGCAAAGGAAGCTAAAATGGACCAGCTGCTGAGGAAAGAAAGGAATGAGAATGGTTTATTTTTGTACATGATGTTAGAGAATGTTCTAATCTCACTCTTTTACATAGAGCTGTGTAGTTTTCCTAGCACCACTTATTGGTCTGTCTTTTTTCCATAGTATAGTCTTACTTCCTTTGTCGTAGATTAATTGACCATAGATGTCAATTTTATAGATGTGTGGGTTTATTTCTGGGCTTTCTATCTTGTTCTATTGATTTATATTTCTGTTTTTGTGCCAGTACCATATTGTTTTGATTACTATAGCTTTGGATTAAATATCTAAATGTAAGGCTGGATAATATAACACTCTTAGAGAAAAATATAGACAGAACACACTGACATAAACTGCAGCAATCTTTTTGGATCCACCTTCTAGAGCAATAAAAATAAAAATAAATGGGACCTAATTAAACTTAAAAACTTTTGCACAACAAAGGAAACCATAAACAAAATCATACACAAAAGACAACCCACAGAATGGGAGAAAATATTTGCAAACAAAGATACCAACAAGGAATTAATTTCCAAAATACACAAACAGCTCATGTAGCTCAGTTATAAAAACACAACCACAACCCAATCCCCCAAAATGAGAAGAGCTAAATAGACATTTCTTCAAAGAAGATATACAGATGGATAAAAGCACATGAAAAGATGGTCAATATCACTAATTATTAGAGAAACACAAATCAAAACTACAATGGGTTATCACCTCACACTGGTCAGAATAGCCATCCTTAATAAGTCTACAAATAACAAATGCTGGAGAGAATGCAGAGAAAAGGGAACTCTCCTGACTGTTGGTGGAAATGGAAATTGGTACAACCACTATGGAGAACAGAAGGCGGGTGCCTCAGAAAACTAAATATAGAACTACCATATGATCCAGCAACCCCACTCCTGGGCATATATCCAGACAAAATTGCAATTCAAAAAGATACATGTACCCCTATGTTCACTGCAGCACTATATAAAAGTAGCCAAGACTTGGAAGCAACCTAAATGTCCATCAACAGATGAGTGGATAAAGAAGATGCGGTACATATACACAATGGAATACTACTCAGCCATTAAAAAAAATGAAATAGTGCAGCAATATGGATGGACCTATGAGTGAAGTAAGTTAGAGAAAGACATATATCATATGCTACCACTTGTATGTGGAATTTAAAACATGGCACAAATGAACTTATTTACAAAACAGAAACAGACCTCAAAAACAAACTTGTGGTTACCAAAGAGGAAAGGCTGGGGGGTGGGGAGGGATAAATTAGGAGTTGGGGATTAACACATATAACCTATTAAATAATTAACAAGGACCTATTAACTATCACAGGGAAATCTACTCAATGTTCTGTAATAACCTACAAGGGAAAAGAATCTGAAAAAGAATGGATATATGTGTATGTATAACTGAATCACTTTGCTGCATACACCTGAGGCTAACACAACATTGTAAATCAACTATACTCCAAAAAAAAAATACATTTAACAAAAATGAGAGAGAGAGAATGGTATACCCAAAGCAAAGTTGAGAAAATGTTCCAAGAAGGTGGCTGATACAAATTCTACACAGGCCATGTTACTAAACACATGCTACCATCCCTCAGCGCAGGATGCTTCTGATGAGCCCCGTCTGAGCAGTTCTGCCCAACGCTATCCTTCTCGGTGTCCCAAAATCAGTGTAGCCTCAATTATAAGACTTATTACAATTATGACCGAAGCTTCACTTCTCTGCCCTTTCCTTCCTCTCAAATACATGCATTTCATGAGGGCCAGAAGCTTCCCCAGAATGCTGGAATCTAGTAATGTCTCTGACAGATGAGAAGGAAGGAGGAGGTTACATTTATTGAGAGCCTACTGTGTAGCAGGCAACATGTCAACACCTTTACCCAGGTGCTTTAAAAACATTAATTAAACAATGAGGGAAGTACTGAATGAACAGCAGAGATAACACAGATGACAGAAAGGCACAACTCAGTACCCCCTCTGGGCCCTGGAGTGAAGACCCAGGCATCAGGGCACCAGAGCTTAAGAGCAACAGCATCAACACCATTCAGCTAACTCTTCTTGCTCTCTTGCCAAGATCAAGCAAAAATTCTCTAGTATAATTTGGTTTCCCTTATAGATTTTCTTGTGGAGTTCAAAGGTGATAACTAGCAAACACAGGTATCTGTTCTAACTGGCTTTTGTATATCTCATTGTGCATGGAGAAATTAGCGTTCCTTTCTAGACATTAGTCTAATGTAAGTTTGCTTGCTGTGCTTCCTTTTGGACCCCCAGGGATAATCATTCTACTTGTTTTTCATTTTAAATATTAGAAAATCATGTTGTGCGATCAAGATGAGACCGACCCAGGGAATTGAGAGAGATTGTGGTATATGAAATTCAGGGCACACTTACTCTGTGACTGACTATGGAAGGAAAAATATTGATTTCCATTTATTTTAATCTCTTGTTGACACACAATAAGAGTCACAGTCAAGATTCTTGTGTAATGGACTGGGTAGAGGTGGTTATTCAGTGAACTGAGCAAAAAATTATATTTTGTTGTTGCTTGAAATATGATCCATTTTTCTGGGTTTGATCTTATTCTATAAGCTACAAGATAGAATCCTAGAGCCATATCAATACATTCCAGGTTTAAATCTAACACTTGTGAGTGTAGCCAATCTTGCTAAGCTTGATCAATTTGTGAAGCTCTGACAAAATCGGGCTTGTAGCCCTTTAAAGACCAGCATGTGCCTGTGTTGACACGGCTAAGGTTATTTACTCCTGAGCTGCTGACTGAACTGGGATTTAGCCTCCCTCTGGGATACCTGTATCATCTCTACATTCAACAGCGTCAAAGAAAATTTTGGATGAAATTACCAGATCAACGATATTGGGTAGATAGAACCTTTGGCACAGTTTTCATGTTTTAAAATGTATTGGACATGCTACTACCTCTATTTTTATTGACATCAGGAAAATGAGAATTCGCATGTATGCAATTTCTTGTTACTAATCTAGCTATTAATCTTTATAACCAAGTAATAATCCCTTTGTCTTTTTATGTCCCAAATATATCTAAAATCTAAATCCTCTTCCTGCCTTCCATGCCAAGCAGTCACACCAGAAACACACTGATGTAGCCAAGTTGCACATGTTTCAGATTTTGGAAACAGCCTATCACCTGGATTTTTCCTTAGGATAAGATCTTCTTGAATGGACAAAACCATTACATTTTGTTAGCATTCACCAGGCTCTATGCATTACCATGCTTTGTGTATTCTGCTTAACATCTATTTTCCTAAGACTCATCTTGAAAGTACTTAACTCCATGCACAGCCCCTTGGTCTTCAGCCTGCCAGATTCCAGCTTCCTAACCCCATCACACTGGCCTTTGGTGCTGGGGTTCTATCCTGCCATGCTTGTGAGGATATGTTCTGATATTTATTCATACAAAATAAAAGCAGCAATGAACAGGACAAGTTTTATTAGCAAAACACTATTTTATAAGCAAATTTCAATTTTACAAACTATACTGATAATAGAAAAAAAAGAATTATTTAATCATCCAGTAGGACATGGGTTGAACACCGGAGAGTTCTTGAATATCATTACCATGAAAGTAGGAACACTCTCAAGTCAGGTGTTGAGTTGGGGCTTTTTACAGTTAGTGTCTTAACTGTATGCTAAGACATTTTCATTTTATGGTATATATCTTACCTTAACTTCCACATGTGCCATCAGAACTGCAAAGTTGGTTAGGTGGTTACAGGAGCACGTAGTATGTGTCTTATTGGTTGTCAGGAGCCGACAGCCTTGGGTTGACCAATAGCCTGTCATCGTACGCTTGGAATAGCTCCAAAATGAACAGTTAGGATTGAAATTTTCCTCGGACTGCTACAGGAAAAAAATATCAATAAAGCCAATAACTACTTATGATCATGTAAATTAGGTAGGCATTTTCTTTACAGCTAATACAACTTCATACTACATTCCAATTTTTATGGAAATGCCTACATGTGTTTTCATATTATGTGAGGCTTATCAATTCTCAGAAAATTTGAACATATGTTGTTTATTCACCCCCCCATTAGAGGTAAGTTTATTTAAAAAAATTAATATTGAAGGAATACCAGTATCAAGTCTCAGATTCCCATTGATTAATTTACTCTGCAAAGTAAAGTTATTTACTCTATACAACCAACTTCTGAAAGGACAGTCTTTAAAAATTTGTGTTCAATTTACAATATGATCTTTGCATATATTAAACAAATCTACACACAAAGACATAATGACTTGTAACATCAGATGTGACGCTATGTTCAGTTCCACTGAACATATTGCTAGCTCTTCTTAATTATAAAAGCACAAATCCATCTATGAATGTTTTACCTTAAATATATACACATACAGGCTTATTCTCCTGTCTTTTTTGGTGATTAGTGAAAAAAAATTACCAATAATTTTATAGAGAACAAACTTCTATGTGTCAGATAATAGGGAAAAATGAAAAGTAAGACACTTCATGCTCAAGTTATAACACATACAGATAATACGGACAACAAAACTTAACCTGCTATTTTCTTACCTTGATATGTTTAACTGTGAACACCACAGGATCAGCCAAATAAACCTTATTACTGAACTCCTTGTTTATTGCTGCTGTAATAACTGGGGAATTGACAATAACTGAATGGTTGGTGGACATAGCCTCTGTTCCCAACTTCATGCTTGCATTCTCCGTGGACAAATAAGGACCCAAGTTGTTATACAGGACAAAGGCCACTCTGATCTCTCCTGAAATAAGTACATGTAAATTGGGAAGAAACTTATTAGCTTCTACATTCCAGTTAAATTAGGTAGTTCTAATTAGACTGTAATCAAATCTGTCTGGTATATATAATCACAATGGAATTCCAGCATTCATTTCAACGAAAGTGCAAAGTCATTCATGAGGAAAGGGAAGTCAAATGGTGCTGAAATAACTATACATCAGTATTAAAAAAAAATGGACCTCATTTCCTCTCTCACTCCATACTCACGACTAAATTCAAGAAGGATCACAGTCTTTATAACAATAGAGCTTCTGGAACAAAATATAGGATTTCTTTGTGATCTTGGGGAAGGTAAAGTTACCCCGGATAAGACCCAAAAAACACTAACCATAAAAGAAAAAACAGTAGACTGAACTTTGTCAAAATTGAAAATTTGTCTCTATCAAAATATGGCATTAAGAAAATGAACAGGCAAGCCACAAACTAGAAAATATATATGCCTATTACTTACATAAAGCATTTCTGCTGCTCAACAGTAAAATAATAAATATACTAAATATACTAAAACATACTAAGATGGCAAAAGACATAAACACACCCTTAAAAGTAGACACAGGAAAATTATGAACATCTTTAGTAATTAGGGAAATAAAAACTCCAATCATCTTGACATACCATTTCATATACACTAGACTAGATAAAATCCACACTACAAAATTCTAGCCACACTACTGTTAGTAAGAATGTGGAACAAGTGGCATTCTGCAGACTGCTGGTGGGAGTGTAAAATTGTTCAACAATTTGGAGAAACGTTTGGCAATTTCTTATGAAGTTAATCATATATCTACCCTTCCTAAATACATGAAAACATTTATCCACAAAGAAAAATAAAGTTGTATACGAATGATTATAGTATGCTTATTCACAATAGCTCCAAACTAAAAACAACTCAGAAATCTATCAGTAGGAGAATAAATAAACTATGGTTTATTAAAATAATAGAATTACTATACATTAATAAAGCACAAACCAGTCATAGATGGAACGTAATGACTGAATCCCAAAAATATCACACTGAATTAAAGAATACAGACAAAAAAGGGTACATATTGTATGATTCCAGTTACATGAGGTCTAAGAACAGGTAAAATTTGTCTACAGAAACAGTAATATGAAGAAAATAGTTCATCAGGTGGGGGATGGGGTGAGAAGACTGGAAAGAGGCACCTGGATTTCTGGGTAATAAAAGTTTTTTTTAATCTTATTTTATGTGATATCACGGAGGAATGTACAACTGTCAAATTCACCAAGCTAAACTCTTAAGATATGTGCATCTTATTGTATGTAAATTATATCTCAATTGCAATCAAAGAAAAGTAAAACAAAGATTCAAAATCTTTACCTGTCTTAAAACTCAATTGTCATGTTCTTTTAAAGTCACTATCTCCATATCTCCTTCCAGCTTATCTTATTTTTTTCCCCTTATAACAATCTCTTACATGTAATCAATCCTCCATAAAATTAATCTTCTTTTACAATGCTTTTTTTAAATCATATCATTTCCTTTCTTAATATAGGTCAAGCCCTCTGTCTCACTTCCAGTATAAATTCATTTTGGTTCATCAAGAGACAAGCACTACCCTGACTACTGTGGTACCTGAGACAAGGAAGTCCCAGTCCTTTTCCCTGTATCTTAGAGTCAAGTGGGAACAAAGACAAAATAATAATAATAATATTATTTTTTGAGGAGGGAGGGAGCTGTCCCACATCTAAATTGTGCTCCGCATTTGGGAAATTCCCTATTCTTAGGGATTTATGATACAAAATGGACACAGACTGGCTTTCCTAGACTGCCCTGGGAACCTCAGCTAAATCCAGATCTCAGATGAGGAGCTGGTGACTCAAGGAGGCAGGAGGTAGTACAGCAGCAGCCCTCCTTCGGGGCAGCATGATACCTCACAGCAATGGTTCTGCGTGGTGACACAGGCTGCTGTCAACCTCCTTGATCATGGACATTTTCTAGGCCTGTGTCTCAAGCTTTCTCAGTGATTCTATAAGGCATCTATTATCCATTCGGTCATCCAGAAATTATGATCAGAGCTACCTAAAGGAAAGGGGCATTCTTAAACTTCTAACCTGAACAATAGTAATTCACTACATACATCTTGACTATAACAACACAGCATTTAATTTTAGATCTTTCCCACTAGACTTCATATAAACATGCTAATTTTTGGAAGGTTAAACTTAAGAATGACTATATATTTTTCTTATTGACAGTAACAACTTGTATTTTAATTGGTTTATAAATGGATAATTCATACAAATTCCACCTAGTGGAATGGTGTCATGTTGTCAGCCCACCCTGTTTTACCAGTGCAATTAGTCACATTGGTCCCATATCATTGTTACAGATTCTCCACTCCAAAAGTAATGCTTAAATGTGTCCTAAAATACACACATATATAAAATGAGCACAAAACATAGTATAGACTAATATAGATGTATTTCAGTTGTTGTCAGCTTTGTATCTGAAAATTCAGATTTATTTGATAAGTCCTTAGTGTTTGCATCCATGTGCCTGGCACTAGGGTCACATCAACAAACAAGTTAGAAAAGGTCCTGCTCTCATGGAGGGCATCTCCTAAAGAAAGAATCAGATAATAAGCAGGCAACTTAAAAATAATTAATAATAATAATAACATAATTTCATATAATGGTAAGTAAATAAATGCTATGAAGGAGCCTTGGCATAAAATAGCTAATGGGAAAAGAGTGATGGGGGAAGAACTGCCTACCTTCAGGGAGATAGGGAAAACCTTCCTAGGGGTAAGATTTATACTGAGCAGTGACTGACAGAGAAGCTTCTGTAAAAAGAAATGCAAAACTTGCATTCTAGAAGAAAGAAAATACAAACATCTGATGAAGGAACGCTCTTGGTGTGTTCAAGGAAGAGAATCAGGACTAAACTAGGGAACCACTCTTCAATGTTGATAAAAATACAATCAATGTAGCTACTATGGAAAATAAAAACCTAAAAATAGAACTACCATGTGACCCAGCAATTCTACTTCTGAGCATTTAACTGACACAAACCAACACTAACTTGAACAGGTCTATGCATCCCTATATTCACTGCCAGATTATTTACAATAGCCAAGACATAGAAACAACTTAAGTATCCACTGATAGATGATAGATAAAGAGAATGTTTTATATACATACACATATATATATATAATTATAGACAGATATAAAATGGGAAATGGAATATGATTCAGCCAGAAAATGGGAACTCATGCCATTTGCCATAACATGGATGGACATTGAGGGTATTACGCTATGTGAAATAAGTCAGATAGAGAAAGACAAATGTATAATCTCACTTATATGTGAGCTCTTCAAAACAAACAAACACTACAGAAAACAGCCTTCGGGTTGCTAGAAGTGAGGGGTGGGCGTAGGCAAAATGCGTGAAGAGGGCGAAATATAAAAACTTCTATTTATAAAATAAATAAGTCATGGGGATGTAATATATGGAATTGTGACCATAATTAATAATACTCTGTTTATGTTGAAAGTAGCTGAGAGAGCAGATCATAAAGTTTTCCTCATAAGAAAAAAATTGTTCCTATGTATGGTGATGGATGCTCACTAGACTGACTGAGTGACCATTTTCCCAATATATACAAATATCAAATCATTATGTTGTATCCCTGAAACTGATGTGATATTATATGTCAATTATATCTCAGTTAAAAAAAACAGAATCAAGACTAGAGCATCTGGATCACAGACAGCAAGCTGAAGTCAGCAGTGAAGTGAAACAGATGAGGCAGGAAGGAAGTGGTCCAGGGAGCAGGGGGTAGGGCTATTAAATCATCTGATTTCATTCTAAGTGTGACTGGAGGCAAGCTGGTCAGAGTTATGACCTTTGACATAAATACAAAGGTTAACTGGAAGAACCCTTGTCAACTGGATACACTGTTGGGGGCAAGAATCAAAGAAGGGACACTAGTTAGGAAGTTAATGCAGGAACTGTTGTTCTATGGAAACTTTTATTGCTGCCTCAAAATTCACAGTCAAATCAGCAATATAATAGCATTTATTATTTCAGTCTTATAACATTTCCAACACTTATGAAGAATTTTGTTCTGCTGGCAACAAACATAATTTGTTTTTCTCAATATTATTTTACAGGCTCTTCTTTTTTCAAAACTATTCACCTTGTAAGCTGAAACATCATCTTTGAGTTGGCTGCTGCAGTCTCAGGTCATCTTGCTATCACTTAAAAGGTTAAGGATTCACTTCCTTAGCAAAAAGTATGTTTAAAAAAATTTAATATTAGTGAGGCTTGAGACATACTTTTTCTATAGATTAATTATTTATGTAAATTTACCTATATTCAGTGAATGTAATCTAGTACTAAATGACCTGTACCTACCAGTTCCATTTCTCAAAACCATCTCCTTACATTTACATTCTCTATATGCTGTGCAAAGGAAAAGCAGGGAAATATCTGAAAAAAGAAGTGAATATGAAAAAAGTATATCATTTTAAAATGGCAAGTAAAATTTCTATTAAAATTTTTAGAAACTAAATCTGTCAACTCGGTGAGAGTTACTCCTTTCCTTTCAAGGAAAAAAGCCAGAACATCTGGATTTTGCTGTTTATTAATTTCCCTCACATCCAAGTTTCTGACATTCTTCTACAACTGATATATAACAGAATTGCCAAATCTAACCAAGAATTCTGTAGAGCAAATATTAGTGCAATATTGTTGGTTCAGGAGATAAGGAAGAGGATAAAGAAGAGAAGAAAGAGAATAAGGAGTGAGGAGAGAAGAAGAGCTTTTAGACAGCAGACCTAAAATTCCAAGCCAAGACACTGAATGAATGACAAGCTCAGTTCCATCAAACTTAATAAACTCTACCTACCATTTCGGCCATTTTGCTTCAGAGTATTTGCAGAAAGCTGGATGGTGCTTCCATGACCCATGTTTTCTGGAAACTTCAGATCTTCTAAGTTTCCTTCCGTGCTCAGCCGCGCAACTTCCAGTTCTGTTAATGGCAAGGAGATATCAGTGCTCATTGAGAAACATGCCAAAGTTAAGATAATCGAATTATTAAAAATATTTCTGAAATCAAAACACTGGAATTACTGCTCTATTTGCCAAACTTTACAGGAATTCAGTCTTTCACTTAGAAATTTTTTTCTTAATATTTTAATTTTTTTCAAAATAAAGCAGATAAATGCTATTAGAATCAGGTAAATAAGAATAGAAAAATATCAATTATAAATCCTCGAGTTTAAAACTCAAGCTCAAATTCTTATAATTTGTCACTGTCTGTAAGTTTACTTTCAAAATGTTATCTTTATTTTATGAACTAAGTAAAAATCCTTTTATAGTCTAGAGTTGTATCAATATCAATATCGATATTGATCTATCTTTAAATCTAATAAGTTTGAAATAGCTTTATCAAATCTTCTAAAATAAAACTGTCAGCTATATCCTTATACACACTAAAAATAGATTTATACTCTTTATGAGTCAATAACACAATTATCAAAAATTGTTTTATTACTTTCACTTAAATAACTGACTTCTTCATAGTTTATAATTCAGAGATATTCTTACTATAACTGAAGGGACCCATACAGATAAAATTTAAAATACTACCATACATACAGAGAAATACACATACATACATAAAAATTAAAAATAAATAAATGGACCTCATGGTAAGTGACCTCAGCAAATGCATCTAATATTGGAACGTCCTAAGGAGGATACAAACATAATTATGAGGACATTTCTAAGCCAATGACAGGTATTATGCTCCTAAATACAGGAAAGGAATAACTTATCTGCAGGGAAATAAAGTATCTCTCATAATATCTGGTCCACCATAGATGATATTTTTTTCTTTTTCCTCTTCTGCTGTACAAGGTGATACTTTTCTCTTGATCCTCTCTGGCCCTTCTGCATAACAAAGGCCACTTACGAATATTGTCTGTGTTCTCCCTGACGATGTCTGTCTTCAAAAGGTTATCGGCCAGCACAAAAGCACTTTCCTCCACTGTGTCAAGCAACATGGTGGCTGCACGTAGTTGATCACTTGTAGTCAGGTCTCTCCACGCATTCAGGGCTTGTGGCTGGAGGAGGTTGTTAACTGTCTCAACCATTGCCTACGAGAGGATGAACAGAATGGCATAGGTCTCTAGTGAACTCACAGAGCTGTCAGAAATCCAGGTGTACATGTTGCCCAGCAAGCAAGGATCAGCAGTGTGCATGGGTTCGGTATTGTCCCAGCCTCCCCTGTGACATGCTGCAGTGGAAGCATTCATGATTTCATTCTGCAAAACCCTAGCTGAGACTTCGCAAGGCAATGGGAAAAACTGATTTTGTTTTGAAGGACAACAAATAGAGCCATGCTTGCTTCTTTAAGTCAATAGCAAAGGCTTCAGCAGGCCTATAATCACATAATTAAATTATTTGGCTGGGAAACTGTTGGCAAGTAATTTAAACTAATGCTTTTATCACATCGCCACAAAAACATGATTTTTTTGTATACATCAACATAAAACAAGATGCTGAACATAACAGAAATCAAAAGGATGACTCTAGACAGGACAATACAAGAATCTGTTGCCTATAGGGTAAGGACTCACTGAGCAAAACAATTTTTTTCTTAGCCAGCTAGTAAAATGTCAGGATGGGGAAAATATCAAAGTGTACATACTTCCAGGGTCTTTGGATGTGTTATAAATGGAGAGAAAACTCTGTGCTGCTTACTATTAGGGAGGGGAATAAACAGTTGGAACTTGCTACCTATGAACCTCAGGTGTTTTTTCTTAAAAAAAAAAAGTCAGCAGTAGGTACACTCACACATAGAGATAAAGCACCACATTTCTTATTGCTTTATCCAAAAGAATCATCTCTCTAGCTACAATTTATGTATTTCCTGTGGTTAGCTTTATGCTCCAGGTTACAAGAAAAGACTGTTCTTCCAATAAGGTCTTCTAAAGGTCTCACTCAAACATAGAGAATTGCAAACCAGAAAAATACAGCACCTGTGGTTTGACAATGATCATCCTTCAACCTGTTGCTTATAAAATATGCATCGAGTCCAGAATAAACAGCCAACACAGGAACTTTCCAGGCTGCATAAAGGTGTTGTAAAGCAGGACTCACATTATTGACAAGTTGGCAGAGGATCTGGGAGAGACTGGAGAAATCTCCACTACACTGAAATGCTTTCTTTTGGCTGGTGTTTTCATAGTATCCAAGGAACAACTGTTAAAAATTCAGCTTCATAATGAAACACCTTGGCTGTCAATTAACATCAGCTTCAAAAACTAATTTGCCTTTTGATAAAAGTTGTTTTTCTTGATATTCTTCCCAGCGATTCCATGTTCTGGCCAAAAATCAACATCACTGGACTTTCATGTAAAATAGTTTTACTTGCACCTTGAATACTTTGCACAATTAAAAAAAAAAATCTCTCCTGTGTTTAATGACTGGGTACTGCCACATAGTATGCTTAACTCTATTATTTGTTCTGTTTTTAAAGCATGATCGAGAAGCCAGACAAAAGCATTTCTGATCACAGCAATATGACTTGCTTTCCAGGAAGTTCTCTACTTGGGTGATGCCAACAGGATATGCCAAAAAAGGAGGTGCCAGAGAACCAAAAAAAAAAAAAAAAGTTTAGGTATTTTCTGAAGCCAAACAGAGGACATTGACCTCTTGAGTGCGAGGAAGTTGTTTTTTTTTTTTTTTTTTGGAATTAGATGATCCTCTGAATTCATTAGAAATGCTCTGAAAATTCCATATGCAATGGAAATTATGCCTGTTCTTTGAGAAGCAGCCCTTTTAATATTAATGAATTATTTCTGTCCTTCCTTTATCACTTTTAATATTTTTAAATTTAAAAAATGCAAGAGGAGAAAAAAAAAGAAAAGAAGAAAAAGAAGCAGCTATGGTCAACTCCGAGAATGTTCTAAACAGGAAACTGTTCACGACAGACTGCTTTAACTAAAATAACGTGTCTTTAAATTGACAGCAAATAAAAGACACCTCTTATCCTTAGTTTTGCAACTGAAAATGTATAGGGTGCAATATGTTTTCATAGTTATATATTCTGAGTACATTTCAACAACAGCATCTTCCCAAATAAGACATACTCTTTAGAGAAATTTCCTATTTAAAGCCCAAATGATTTCCAAGTTTACTGAAGAAACAACAAACTAAAACCTGGGTGGGTTAAGACACAAATCTAATGTTGATTTATTCTTAAAATAGCACCTGTTATGATTGCCTAAGTATAACTGAAAGGAAATGTCAACATAAGGATTGAAACAGAACCTTCTTGTGCTAAAATCAGTGGAGGATTTGGAACTATATCTGCTGGGTTTGTAGCTGGACTCTCCCACTTGACCGTTTGTGAGCCACTGGGCAAGTTACTTCTCTGTAAGTTAGAGATGATGATATAATTGTTTCATAAGGTTGCCTGGTTCATAAGTGCTTGGGTGCAATGCTACCTTTGCTTTCATTTGCTCTCAAAGTCTAGGTTGGGAATAAGACAGATCTTCACTGAATAAAGCACAAGTTATCCCTGACAGTTGTAAAATACTCACACCGAAATGGGATTTGGAAAGAATGACGCTTCTGCAATGCCGTCATCATAAATGGATCTGTTACACAACTTAACTACTATTGAGGCCTGGGAGGAACATGTATATTAAATATTTCATCATGCGTTTTAGAGGCGTGAACTAACTGAGCTGTTTTCTGCTAGGGAGACAGCACAGTTAAGTCCATCTCAACAGCTTTGTAATTAATACAATTTGCATACACTTTCCAAAGGTTGTTGACATGTCCCTGTTACCATTTAATGAAGGCCAATTAAATAGTCATACATCTTCAATGGTCAAAGAATATCTATATTTTGTTTTCCCCGTACATCTATGCATTTTACCCAAGAACGACATCTGGTAATAAAGTTTGTTTTGGGGTTTTTTTTGGGGGGTGGAGGGTTCAAACTAATTATTTGCATTGCTTTCTTAGATCAACAACATTTCTTTAAAAACAAGTTGGTTTTCATTTTATTTGATTACAAAGAAATGAGCCTAACTATAATTTGAAACCAAAGTTGAACATGAAACATCCAAAGAATTTGACTAAACTGAGGTACTGGGACATCACTTTAAGGTCTAGCAGTTCTCACTAATTTCTCTTTTCTGATATACATATTTTTTTGGACCTAAATTTTGTATTATAAAGTTGGAAGAAAATAAGATTGGTTCTGAGTTTATCTTTAAAAAATATATATTCTTGCCACAATGCCTTGATCCAAAAGGAAAAAAAAAATTAAATGAAACAAATAAACAAAAAACTACCTAATGGTTTCGACAAATGGAAATAAACTAAAATTTTGATAAGTTAATTTAATCAACAATACCTTTGTCAGAAACTAAATGTTAATTCACTCCAGTTTTTAAAACGCTAGAACCGAACAGGAGATGGCCACTGGAAATTTACATTCTGGTCATGCCACTAAATTTCTGTGTGCCTTTGGACAAACTCATGTTTTCTAACCAGTCAACCAAGTGTGAACTACCCAAGAAAATAAGTCTCACCAAGTTTAAATTCGAGGGTGGCTGGGGGCATATAATATTAGATATTACTCTTCTCATTATACAGTTTATGGACTAGACTCTAAAGTCACTTTTAAAAATGTTTTTAAATTTTTTTGCCATACCCACAGCATGAGGAAATTCCCAGGCCAGGGATCAAACCTGTGCCATACCTGTAACCAGGACCACAGCAGTGATAGCGCTGGATCTTTAATCTGCTGAGCTAAAGGGAATTCCTAAAGTCACTTTTGACCTTCTGAAAATTAAATATGAATTAGAAAGTGTGAAAAGTCACTTAGATTCATACCAGGATCATGGACATACCATATCCTTCTGACATATATTTGCACTACACAATATTATTGGACCTCTTACTAAATTAAGATCTTAAGAAAATTCATTTGACTAATTTTACTCAGAGCATATAACTGTAATATGTTTGTTAAAAGATGTTATAAAATGAATAACCACATTTTATATATCTCAAAAAGTGCAGTGTACTTATTTGTTATAACTACTGGGAAACTTTTTGGAGACAACCAGCTATTTATCCTTCCAATAACTTTTTGTCATTTTTCCAGGAGAATGCACTTGTATGCTTGTGATAGTCTAGGATTTCTTCCCCAAAATACATAAAAGGACCTATGATGAGAAGCATCAACGGCACTTTTTACCCAGGTGAGCTGTAAATCTTAAGCCAGGTAAGCCGAATACCTGGGGAGTTAGTTATCTTCTTCCTTCGCTTGAAAACCACTAGAATAAAGATCCAAATAGAATGAATGCCTTGTGAAAAGATACACAATTATACTGTGATGGTATTTTTCTGAAGACAAGTCTTTTAACCATGATCTCATTTTGGTTTTAGTTCAGGTATCAGCTGCTCAAAGGGATCTTCCCTGGGGAGAGTCCCCAAGACTTAAGTCCATTACCTGTTTTGTTTTTTTTGTAAAGGCACTCAGATATTTACTTATCTACATGACTACTTAGATGTCTCACTCAAGGAAAGGTAAGCTGGAGTTCCCGTCCCTTTGTGGCTCAGCGGTTAACAAATCTGACTAGCATCCATGAGGACACAGGTTCAATCTCTGACCTTGCTCAGTGGGTTAAGGATCCGGTGTTGCCATGAGCTATGGCAGACGCAGCTTGGATCTGATATTGCTGTGGCTGTGGCGTAGGCTGACAGCTGTAGCTCTGATTTGACCCCTCTCCTGGGAACTTCCGTATGCTATGGGTGTGGCCCTAAAAAAAAAGAAAAGAAAAGGTAAGCTTCATGAGGGTGGTAACTGTCTCATTCCTAAGTCCCCAAAACTCTGCCTGGCACATAAGTGTTCAGTAACTCTTTGCTGAATAATTGACATCCATTGAAGACACGCATGAGTGAATTTTCTCCATTTTCACACCAGCAAGGGGGAGAAAACAAACAAACAAACAAACAAAAACCTGGTTTTATAAGAGCAAAGATTATCTAAGCACAAATGAAAAAAGTCTATTAACTAGCCAATATTATCTGAATCATTGTCATTTCAGAGGACCAATAACGTCACAATGGACTTTCATTTTAGTACTTACTCATCTTTAATAGAATTGCCCATACTTGGGTCTGGCTTCCTCAGTAGATTATTATGTTCTTAGGGGAGAGATCATGTTCATTTCTGTTTTTCCAGGGTAAATTTGAGTGTCTTGAGATGTTGAGGGTACTCAATAAATGCTCATTAAACAAAAAAAAAATCTACTTCTAGTATCAAATCATTAATAGATTAGGAAAACTGACAACATCTTTTAGTTCTATAACTTTTTTGCTGTGTCTTCTGAGTGTCAGATATCAGCAGGGCTTAGAAGGAAGGCAGGGTGAGTTACAGGAAATTATGGAGAAAAGGAGGACCCCAGGTTATTGCAGTGAATGCAGACCACTATGACAACATAGTCTACAAAAAGCTTTCCAAAATATTCTAAAATTTACCTAAGCTCACTTTCAAGTAACTCAAAAAGATTTTATTAAGTATGTATGATATGCAAAGCGCTAGGGAAGCTACTGTTGAGTGAGGTTAGGAGAAGGTAGGAAAACAGGGACTCTGATCTCAATTTGCCAGTGCTCCAAAGCAGAAGGTAAGCACATGACATGGGACAAAAAGTGATGGAGTTTCTCTGAGGAAGACTGAGAAGAGATCCCAGAAGATGTTTGCTTTTGAGCTGGACACTGGAAATGAATCAACTTTCTTTAACTATGATGAGGAAATTTGAAGCTGAGGGGCCTAATGAGCAAGTTGATGATTTTAAAGAAAAAGGGTACTAAAGCAGGGGATGTATTGGGTTTGGGGTGAGGAGAAGGTATAGTACGTGGAAATATAGTTTAAAAGAAGAGTATAGTGAAGAAATTTAAGTAGAAGTCAGATTCTAGAAGATACTTAGTATGAGAGAAGTTCAGACTTTACTATAATAGAAAATATACAGCCATTAAAAATACTTAGGCAAAAGAGTTACATGTTTAGATCTTAAGTTTGTAAACTCATTCATTGTTTTTTAAAGCTCTTTTGTGTTATATAAAGAAAAAATTATAAATACGCAAATTATCACCAGGCAGCCCATTAGAAAGTTAAAAGTAATTATTTCCTATTAGTAGATAAATTTAAAATAATAAATTGCTGGCATCCTTTTGATTCACTGCCTAGTAATATGAAATTTTATTTTACTCTTTACTTCCATTTCTTCATTTTTCGATGTGTTCTCCTGAATGCAATGTTTCTTTACCAATATATACAATGATCATCATGTCAAACACTGCTGTTTTACAATATTAATTATATAGTTATTTTAAAATATATTTCATGTATAAATTTCAGGATAGGCAGAGAAAGAGAAATGTCTTTAGGTTTTCTCTGCTCCCGTTTCTTGCTTTCTGACTATTTTATATATGTGTGTGTGTATATTTTATATAGAGAGAATTTACATTGATTTATAATGTAAACTATAATATATAATTATATTACATATTTATATTCATTTTATAAATTATATAATTGTTATAAATTATAATATGTAATTTAAAATTTATAAAATAAAAACAACTTTAATTCATTTTTGATTTCTTGATATGAAGTTTATCAGTTGAGACTAAAGTGAAATACAGCAAAAGTTTAAAATCATTACATGGCTGAATAGTATTCCATTGTGTATATATACCACTTTTTCCTAACCCAATCATCTGTCCATGGACATCTGGGTTGTTTCCATGTCTTGGCTATTGTGAATAGTGCTGCAATGAACATGTGAATGCATGTGTCTTTTTTAAGGAAAGTTTTGTCAGGATATATGCCCAAGAGTGGGATTGCTGGGTCATATGGTACTTCTATGTATAGTTTTCTAAGGTACCTCTATATTGAATACTAGTCAGCCATAAAAAAGAACAAATAATACCATTTGCAGCAAAATGGATGGAACTAGAGACTCTCATACTGAGTGAAGTGAGTCAGAAAGAGAAAGACAAATATCATATGATATCGCTTATATCTGGAATCTAATGTACAGCACAAACGAACCTTTCCACAGAAAAGAAAATCATGGACTTGAAGAATAGATCTGTGGCTGCCAAGAAGGAGGGGGAGGGAGTGGATGGATTGGGAGCTTGGTGTTAATAGATGCAGACTCTTGCCTTGGAATGGATTATCAATGAGATCCTGCTGTGTAGCACTGAGAACTATGTCTAGTCACTCATTATGGAGCATAATAATGTGAGAAAAAAGAATGTATACATGTATGTGTAACTGGGTCACCATGATGTACAGCAGAAAAAAAATGTATTGGGGAAATAACAATTGATAACAATTAAAAATAAGGAAATAAATACATAAAATCATTGCATGAATAGGGCACACCGTCCTGCAATCTACATTTAGACATTGATGCAAATAAAAATTTTAAAGGTCAAATGTTATAAGAATCTTCAAACCAGTTTTAAATTTGTAGGATTTTTATTGGAAGTAAAGTTGAGTGACTTATATTTACACATCTGATCAATAAACCTAAAGATCTTTTTATAATCACTGTCATTTAATATTACTAAGCATATTAACACCACTAATCTCTGAACTCTCTTTTATATTACAGTGAAATGCTGGCATTTTTCAAGTCTTAATTAAAATTAGATTGTATAACACAACTGACCTTAATAGAGTACTAAGAACTTTTAATAGCAAAACAAGATGAAACTGAGTCTACTCCTTTAAGAGACCCCTTGTCATTTAAAAAAGTGTTGCTTTAGCATACTGTCATCGACTGTATTATTTTTCAAACTTATTTAGAATTAAGTGAATGTTGTCAAATAAATCTAGATTGTGTCATAGGTCTTAAATAGAGCTATAAACTTGAACTTCTTGCGAAGTCAACATTCATTCAACAAACATTAACTAAGTACCTTCATCTAGGACACTGCAAGAGAGACAGACATTCTCCCTTTCCTCAAAATGATAACAATACAGTGAGGCCAGGCAATTAAACAAGTAAATAGAACACAACATGACAAGCATTATAATAGTGGAAACACAGGGCTCAAGCTTTACATTAGAAAGGTTCCAAGAAATAGGATTTCAGGCTTAACTACAATGTTGACCAAACAGGCAAAGGGTAGAGCATGTGCCTACAGACATAGAGGTGAAAAGAGAACAAGCATCTCAGAGGATCTGGAAAAAGCTCCCTACAGCAGAGCAGAGAGCAAAGGGTTCAGTGGAAAGATTAGTAAGTGAAAGCGAGTTTTCAAAGAGATGTGCAAACCTAGATATTCATTATTCTTCCCAAAGGAGTTACTGAAGAATTTAAAGTAGAGGAGTGGTATAAATATAATAGTTAATATTTATTGACTGTGTTCCAGACTGTGATCTCAATGCTTTATAGGTATCAACTCCTTTAATTTTGACAATAACCCAATGAGGTAGAAACTATCATTATTTTTAACTTTAAGTGACAAAACTGGGACACAGAGAAGTTAAATAAATTGCTAAAGCCTAATTAACTAACATTTGGTGGAATCAGGGTTCGAATTCATGCATTCTGGCTCCAGGGATGGAGGAAAAGAGAGATTCCAAAGATACCTAAAAGAAGTTGTTGATTATGAAGGTCAGTGAGGAAAATAAAGAAGTGAAATGCTTGGCACCTGGGGCCCTCACTTAAAAGTGGAATAAAGGAAGAGGAACAAATTTTTGGTCATGAAAAGGTAGAGGATGTAAGTACTTATGGGGGACAGTGGGCAAAACATGATAAATTCAGGTTTTCCTGTTTCGAATGCAAAGTACTTGAAGGGCATTTGTTTAAAAGATCCAGAGAAGCCTTGCAGGGGAGAAATAGAACTCTTCCACGACCCTATTAGATTCTATGACTATACCTGAGAATTAAACTGACCTAAGACAGAATAACAGGAAAATATAAATTTTATTTAATATTTTTATGTGCACGATGGAACATTCTTAGGAAAAACAAAGACCTGAAGAAGCAGTTAGGAGTGAGAGTTTGTAGGCTTTATTAAACAAAGAATGATAAATATCTTGTGAAGTCACAAGATAAAGGAAAGGCTTTAGGTTTCTGGCGGCAGTAAACTGTGGGACAATGACTGGGAAACAAGGGGAAAGACAGTGGAAAATAAACATTACTTCAGCACGTTTGTTTGCACAGATCTTTTTTTTTAATTTTTTCAATTTTAATCATGAATGTAAAATTAAGAGAAAGAAAACAGTTATATCTACCTCCCCAAAGAAAAGAAAGAGACATTATACACATTATCTAACAATTTAAAAAAAATCACTAAAATTCTTTTTTTTGGTAAATCAAATCATATTTAATATATGTAACTGAAGTTCATACATGGAAGGAACTTTGTACTAAATCTCATTGATATCATGAGCTTCAAATCCTAGTTTAGCCTCTTTCCTGCTATGTGATCTTGGCCAAAGTAGTCACCTTCCTGTCCTCAGTTTCTCATCTGTAAAATGGGTCTAAAGACCCCTTCCTCATAAAACCATTATGAGAATTTAATGAGATAGTGGCTCTGCTTTCTGAAAGAGGCATTGCACGGACCCCTTTTGGGGCTGACTCCCACTCTGATGCTAAGAATGTTCTTCACTTCCTGGCATGTGGGAAATTTTATGATCTGCTTTTCAGTAGAAGGAGGGGTGGTCAGGAGTCCTCCCTCGCCTGCTGTTTGTTAATTGCCTTCAGTTCAAAATAATTATTAATGTTCCAAGGTAGCAGATTTTGAGGTGGCATGTTCTCAATCCTTTGGTCCGCAGTTTAGTAAATTTAGGGACTGTAAATTCAAATAAGCTCATTGGAGCCATTGATATGTCTGGTATTACCCTGATAAACTGAGTAGAGGGAGAAGAACTGATGGCCTAGAAATACTAACAATGGAGAAGAAAATGTAGTAAGAATAATTGACAACGGAGATGAAGAAAGAGTAAGTATCCAGAAAAAATATGATCATAAAAGTACCCAAAAGGCCCTTCTTGAAATAATAACTCTAATTTTTTTTTTCTAGGTAAAGTAGAATGGTTGTAAAATAAAGAGAAAACTACAGAGAGGCTCCTTCTGAGGGATAATTAGTTCAATTTTAAGTATCTTTAAAAGCCCATTTTTTCATTCAATATTTCTTCAGCATTTAATATGTGCCAACACTGTTCTAGACTCTTGAGATACATCTTAAAGTGGAAAGGAAAAAAACAAAAAAACTCTAGAACTGAGCATTCTGACAAGGGATATAAACTTAAATCTATATCTCTCCCTCACCGCCCCCTCCCGCCCCTCATATAAGACAAAGGGAAAATAAACTCAAGAGGGAGATCTAAAATCTGGGGTGGGGTTGGGAAGAGGGTGGCTTAGGCTTTTACCTGGGATGGTCCAGGTAGACATCACTGAAAATGTAACAATTCCAAAAAGACAAAAATCGCTGAAAGAGTTACCCAGGCAGATATTTGATTGATATACCAATCACAGGGAACAAACAGAATTAAAAGACCACAAGTGGAAACATATTCTGCATGTCCCCAAACCTTACAGAGGCCCAGGTTTATAACTTTTTATATAAAACAGCAGGGGTGGACTGAACCATAGCAACTGGGTGCACATAAAGTTAGTGTTCAAGGGAAAATCGGAATTCAGTTACAAATTGTGGTGTCTCCTAGGAAAAAAATGTGAAAGACTTTGAGAAGTTAGCTTGAAATCAATTTTGGAGTTTGGGAAAGTGGAAAGCCTCTGTGGTACAGATAATATTTGTGAGTCTTCAACACATAAATGGTAAATTTTTTTTTTGGTCCTTTTAGGGCCGCACCTGTGGCATATGGAGATCCCAGGCTAGGGATTGAATAGGAGCTATAGTTTACAGTCTACACCACAGCCACAGCAATGGATCCGAGCCATGTCTGCAACCTATACCACAGCTCACAGCAACACCAGATCCTTAACCCACTGTGCGAGGCCAGGGATCGAATCTGCATCTGCATGAATACTAGTCAGATTCATTTCCACTGAGCCATGATGGTAGCTCCACATAAATGATATTTAAATCAATGAGATCACCATGAGAATGCTGGAAAAAAGAGAAAATACTAAGTACTGAGCTAGGACGCACTTCAACTCAAGGGTTTGGGAGAAGATGGGCCTGCGAATGAGGCTGGAAAGAAGCCTCAAGAGGATGAAAACCTAGAGAAGGAGAAAGAGGGAGTGATCAGCTGTGTCTGATGCTTCTGATTGGTTAAGTACAATAGATTGACAACTGACTACTGAGTTCAGCAGTATGAAATCAATAAGGACCTCAGTAAGCGCAGCCGCCATAAAGCAGCAGGAGCAAAAGCCTGATGAAGTGAAAAGAAGGGAGAATGGGGGGTGAGGGACTGATGATAGTGCATGTAGACAAGTGTTTTGAGAATTTCTATCGCAGGGGGCATACCAGAAAGCAATTGGAAATATTAGCCTAGAGCCTCAGTTAAATGGCAAATATTTATAGGTCACTTCTTATGTGCTAAGTACAATTTAAAAGGTCTTGAGGATACAGAAACAATAGTGGCACTGTTCCTTTCCAAGGAGCTCAGAGATACAAAAGTGAACAGATATTAAAATGTGGCTTGATAATTGCTATACCAAAAGGAAAACAGAGGGTGAAAAGAGGGCATTTATCCAGACTAAGTGGGACAAAGAGCTTCTTTATTGGCACATAAACTAGGTTTGACAGATAAGTCAAAGTTACTGAGAAAAAGGTCTAGAGAAAGGAAAACAAGTCTAGAAGTAATCCAAGAAGACAGTCCAGTGATTAGAACAGCATAGAGACATAAACTACAAGTACTTAGGTGGTTTGGGAGTGTAGAATCTGAGGATGTAGAAGTGACCAGTGAAAGGCAAGGAAATCAGCAAGAGAAGTCAAATTCTCAATCACTGTAGTCCAAAACAGGGAATTACTTTCTTAAGGGAAAAAGAGAATAATGGCCACCCTTTGAGTAGGGTCAAGTCTTGATCAGATTTGCATTTTTAAAACATTATTCAGCAGTAGGGAGAATGCAATAGCATAATTTACGTACTGTAAAGGTGATGCAAAGCTATATTAAAAGACATCAGAGAAAAACTAAATTTGCAACCAATAAACTCTTGCAAAAATCTAACATCAGAACCCTAGTTAAGCTCTTCAAGGCACTCAAAATCTTAACTCCTTTCCACGGCTTTCCTACCCCTGTATTCTCCTTCAACCCACCACTTCAGGTATACTGGCCTTCCTTCTACTTCCAGAATGCTCCAACCTCATGCGGCCATGATGGAGGGACCTGGAGCCAAGGGTGCTCTTCTTCCTGACAGTCACACGGCTGATCTCAGACAGACAGGAGTCAGCTTCACTGTCATCTCCCTGATACACACAATCTAAGGTCCAAGCAGTCACGTTCACTCACATGAGTCTGCATCGTACTTCTGTCATTACCTTCTTTTATTATTTTGAGTGACTGACTGTCACTTCCTTCCCAACCTCTGGTCTATTAACCTAGGATGTGAGCTCTGCAAAAGTTGTAATCTCATCTGTCTTTACACCTGGAACAGTGTCTGAAGCACACACACTCAACAAATACTGTTGGAGAGAGTGAACGAATGAATAATTCTCTGCCATTTTTAACTATACAGGTTAATTATTTTAAATGGAAAATGTATGTTCTGACTTTTAAAAGGACAATTTTGTAAGAAAGTCTGAAAAGCTATCATGGCCTAGAGGAGCCTAAGAAGACATGATGATTAAGTACATGTGATATCCTAATAGCATCCTGAAACAGAAACAACAGAGGTAAAAACTAAGGAAATCTGAGTTAACTACGCACTCTAATTAATAAAAATAATATATCAATATTCGTTCATTAATTATAGGGCAAGATAGTAATAAAGGAAACTATGTAGGGGGGATATATTGGAACTCTGTACTAACTGACCAATTTCCCTATAAAACTTAAACTGTTCTTAAAAACAATGTCTATAGAAAGAAAATTTCAAAAGTATATGCTTTTGAACAGTTGAAAAATACAGAAGTATATTAATTAAAACTGGAAAGTCTATTTATGGAACAACACCCACCTCTCCCCAAAATAATCTCTTTGACAGTTAGTTGTTGTGGACCCTGTAAACTCATCAATATTTACACATACACACAAATAAATGTGATCATCATAACAGTGTTGTCACCTTGGTTTTTTTTCTCCTTTTACTTGATCCTATATTATACCCATCTTTCTTTAAAAAAATATATAGTTGATTTACAATGTTGTGTAATTTTTGCTGTACAGCAAAGTGACCCAGTCATATATATATATACACATATATATATACATACACACATTCTTTTTCTCATACTATCTTCCATCATGTTCTATCCTAAGAGATTGGATCTAGATCCCTGTGCTATACATCAGGATCTCACTGCTTATCCACTCCAAATACTATAGTTTGCATCTACTAACCACAAACTCCCTGTTCATCCCACTCTCTACCCCTCCCCCTTGGCAACAATAAGTCTGTTTACCCATCTTTCTAAGTCAATATAAGATCTACCTCATTCCTTCTGTGGCTAAAGAGTCTTCCACTATTTGGTGTACCATTTTATTCAATCAGTCTCCTACTGATGAAGTCAAGTTGGTTGATCTAAACTATGATATGAGCCTACCCTGTGCTCATCTCCATGTATTTAACCTTTTCAATGGTAGAATGTTACCACATTGTGTGGATCTGCCTTAGCTACTCCCAAAGGCTTTACTGTAGGTGAAGAGAACAACTGTTTTGTGATTACAAGATGTAGAAAGAAACGTTATATAAATATGGATGTGAGTAGCAATAGTCTTCTCTGATAGGATATTCTGGAGGTTGATAACAGTAATGGCATTGAGGGAGGAGATTTGAATGAATCAGGAGGGAAGAGGGGAGAGGCAGGCTTGCTGGCACCATGCAATTCTAAGGGGGCACCACTGAAACAGGTCACAACATCAGTGGCATACCCTGGAGTGAACAATGCAGTGGCCTCGGGGGGAAGGAGGCATCTCTATTACTCTACTTTTTGAATTTTAAACCATCTGCCTATATTAGCTATTCAAAAAATTACTTAAAAAGAAGAAAATACCATCTGGAAATAGTTTGAAATAACCCTTTCTCCCCCTTTTTAACAGAAATGATCACCTTCATGATGTAACTACAACAGAAAAATCCACAGAACATTCTAATCTGTACTTAGGGTTTAAAAGTAACCCTTGGTATTGTTAATAAACCTATAGCAGGTTTTCACATCAAAACTGGATGAAGATATCAATATGTATCATTAACTAAGAAAAAAGTATTTTTGGTTGCACGGAAGGATACTAGTTGCTCGATAATTCTCTCGATACAGACAAGAATCATTGGACACTACGCTCACCTGCAGAATTACACCTATTACTGAAGCATTTTGCTGTGCAAACTGAATAGCCCAAGGGACATGGTCAGGAGTAGGAGAAATGGTTAGATGTAGCTGGGTGAGACGAGACCTTCAGGATGTTCTAACAGATGAGTATTTTTGTTACTTGTCCTTTCCTTCTGTGTAGAGATTAGCATGAAGTGATGATGGAACCTAGATAATCATCTTGGCATTTTGAGGATGGAAGCCCATTTGCTAAAGATAGTAGTGCAGAAAAACAGATGAAGTCTTGGTCTCTGATATGGAGTTTTCATGCTAATCCTGAACTGCTCTGGCTGCATTTCTTTTTTTATTTATGAAAATAAGTCCCTGGTTTAAGTTACCATAGTTAAGTCTCTGTTACTACTGGCTGTACAAAATGAATACACTGGATAAGGGAAAATATCAAAATTACAACTCAGTTGGGAGCAGTATTAAAAAATCATTTGTTTGGTTCCAAGCCATCAGGCAACTACTTGACTGAAAATTACACCTTAAAACTTCCATTTCTCTTCTGACCTGTACCAGAAAAGCTAATGAAAGTTTCAGAAAGGATCTGAAATCTGTAATGCTATTTTTAATGTATTTTTCCTTCTGGTTAGCTATGTGATCATAAAGCTGTTAAAGAAATAGCAAAGTAAATTGATCTGTATTTTTTGTGTTTGCATAGAGATAATATCTATTTATATTCTACGTATTTAAAGCATCTCTGAAGATAAACTTATGTTCAGAAAGCAATGATGCCTTAAGTGTGGACTTCAAAATTAAAAATATATATAATCAAGAAATTAGTCTTTGATCAAGAAGTTATAAGAGAGAAGAGAATCAAACTTGGTGGAAAGAAGTGATAAAATATTTTTTTAATTAATTTTTTTTTTCTTTTTAGGGCTGCACCTGTGGCATATGGAAGTTCCCAGGCTAGGGGTCAAATCAGAGCTGCAGCTGCCAGCCTACACCACAGCCAGAGCAATCCAGGATCCAAGCCACATCTGTGACCTACACCACAGCGAGGCCAGGAATCAAACCCGGGTCCTCATGGATAGTAGTCAGGTTTGTTATCACTGAACCACAACAGGAACTCCAGAAAATAATTTTATTTTAGATAAAAATATTTTATTTAAAAACGGAAGGGCTTTTTTTTTTTCCCACCCTGATTAGAATTACTTTTTAGAGTATTTACAAACCGTGCATATGCAACAGTAGCTGGAATATCTTGTTTATAGGAAATATGCAAAAGGGAAGAGTCAGAAATGACTTTGTAAAGCATCCATCTCTGCCTGGCCTGATACATTAGCCACTGGAATTTTGAGAGATTCCCAAAATGATGTTCTTTGCATGTCAAAGCAGGATCTCCATCATCAACATCTGTCATTGTTCGTTGGGGTTTTTAAATCATTAAGTTTATAAATTGACCTGTCCGAGCTCTTAAATCAAAATCTGTATAATTTACTCTGCTTACATTACATGTGGTTTTACTGACTTTTGATTCAACAATTGCTTTACAAGGCATTTAAGAACTACAACTTAGAGAAAAGGATTCTTATATCTTCTTTGTCTAAAGAAAACGACTCTCCTTTGCAGATGGAAGTCACTTTCTTTGATCCCAATGTCTTTCAGCAATAGGTTCAGGGCCCAGAAACACGCAGGGTGCAGATTTATATTTTCTCTCTTACGGGCCCAAATCAAATGCAGATTTATCAAGCTGTGAAATATATTAAGTTCACAGGGTTTTAACAAAGGGTTACCAAACCTCAAGAACCTGGGGTGATTCAAACTACTTTCAGATGTCCTTTTAATTATATTAAATGAAAGTTTGGGTTGGCTTTGATGCGTATGGGCAAACATCGAAATCTCTTGAAAGAGCTGCTAAAAGTACTCCCTGTTGCTGTAGTTAATATACTACATTGTATGCACACCACTGGCCAATTTATTCTAGCCACTTTAACAAGGATATCCAGCCTGACAGGCCACACGGAATAGTATCACAAGTCAAGCAAAGCACAAATCATTAGAGGACTCAGAAAGTTGTTTGACATGCACCACGGAGCTCTTTGTCACACAGCCAATTAAGTGACCAAACAAGGAACTTGAAAATACTCATTAATTTCTTCCCAGCAATATAAACGGAGGTTAGAATCTTTCTTGTCTCATGCACCAAAGGCACACAAGGAAAACTGGCATAATTCAATTTGCACTTTGTCAAAGGTGCAAGTAGCAAGTTTGATTCACAGAAAGTCTGCATTAAAGACAAAAAAAATGAAAGCCATAGGTAAAAATGTTGATGTAGTATATATAATAATATAGAGATCTGGGCCTTGGAATTTTTTAAAATTAATCGAAACGACATCAGTTTTATCATGCAACAGCTGTATCAGCATCTCAGAGCCAATTCAGCAGCACTTGACATCATGGCTCCTCCATGAAATAAGAACTTGAGCTAAACCCTGGATGCCATATTCTCCAGATCCTCTCCCCTCCTGAAGGCTGCTCTTTCGTCTCCACTGCTTCCTCTCCCTGACCTCATCATACAACAGTGCCGTGGGGCTCAGCCCTCAATTCTCTCCTCTCTCAACACTCATTCCCTTGAATTCATCCAGTGCATTGGCTGCAAATGCCACTCCAAGTGAAACATTTCTAAATGACTATTTCTAGCCTGGTCTCTCAGATTAATTTCAAGTTCAAATATCTAAGTGCATATTTAACTCCAATATTGCATACCCAAAAAGAGTCTCAAACTTAAAACACCTGTAAGTGAAGTTCTTTTTGTATTCCTCCCAAATTGGTCATAGAGAGACCATCTTAATAACTGGGAACTTCAACCTTCCAGTGCTCAAGCAAAATCCTTGGTGTCATTTAAGCTCTCTTTCTCTGACACGTCATATACAACCCCTTAGCACATCCTGTCCATTCCATTTAATTATCTCAGCATCCCATACTGACATCCTGTTCCAAGCTACCACTATTGCCCAAATGTCAGCTGGTCTCAGCCCTTACTTTCCCGCTATCATCTATTATCCATTTTTAAAACATATCAGATCATGTCATTCCTCGGCCCAGAAGCCTGCATGGTTTCCTGTGTTTATGGATAAAGGCTGAAGTCCTTACAATGGGTCTCTCAGATCTGGGCCCTGCTGCCCTGCAGACTCAAATCACATTACCCTCTTCTCATTCATTCTGCTCTGGCTGCACTGGCTTCCTGGACAACACAGGCACATGTCCACCTCAGCAATTTTCGGTTTGCTCTGCTGGAATGCTTTTTGCTGTATATCTTCACAGTTCACTCCTTCACAATTTTTCTCAAATATCACCTCGGTGATGCATTTCTTGCTTTACTTTACTCTGTTAACATTGATCATCATCTCTCATATTGCATATTTCAGATACTGTTTATATTCTGCCACTAGAAATTTCACCCTAGGAGAGGGAGTAGGGAATTTTTGCCTGTCATGCATACTCTTGGATTCCCAGTACTGATAAAATTACTGGGCATGTGAGCTGAACTAATAACTCTTTTTTTTTCCCTCTCTTTTTTCTTTGTACAGCTGCATCTGCAGTATATGGAAGTTCCTGGGCTAGGAGTAGAATCGGAGCTGCAGCTGCCAGCCTGCACCATAGCCACAACAACACCAAATCAGAGCTGCATCTGTGACCTATGCTACAGCTTGTGGCAACAATGGATCTGGATCCTTAATCCACTGAGTGATGCCAGGGATCAAACCCGCATTCTCACAGGCCCAGACACTATGTTGGGTTCTTAATCTGCTAAGCCACAACAGGAACTCTCACAGCTAATCATTCTTGAATATTTATTTTGTTAACTACTATGTGATATTTCTTCCAGTTGAAGAAGGAGACTGCTTTTACATTGATGGTACCTATGATATAGATTTCTAGTGGATAATTAGGGTAAAAGAAATGCAAAATAATCAAATAAAATAAAACAAGTAAATTATAATTCCAAGTTGAAATAAAAAGAGGGCTTATTTCAAATACTTTGTAAGCTTTAAAAAGCACATAGACTATCTGCCTTTCAAAAAAAAAAAGAAAAATGGAAAGAAGAAGGGGAAGATGAGAGGAAATCAAGCCTATGTGTGGATGTGTTTTGTTAAAAATTTGCATCTATGTACCATTTTTTTCTGATCAGTTCTCAGCTCAACTATGCAGATAATAGTAGGTTCCAAAGAATGACTCCAGAGATTCACATCAATAACTGCATGTACTTATATTTCCCATTAATCAAGGTGGACTGTAGACTATCAAGGAGTCCATGCCACCTCCCAGATTTGGAGACAAAGGAAACTGCTGATAGCAAAATATATTTCCTAATTAGAAAATGTTCTGCTTTTCAAGCAGTAAAAATGAATGTCAGTAATTTTTAATAGTTCCTGCTGAAGAAGAGAGCAATGTGAACATACATTACTACTTAAAAGATGGGAACTTGAGGAGTTCTCATCATGGCTCAGTGGTAATGAACCTGACTAGTATCCATGAGGACGAAGATTCGATCCCTGGCCTCACTCAGTGGGGTTAAGGATCCAGTGCTGCCATGAGCTGTGGTGTAGGTCACAGATGTAACTTGGATCTGATGTCGGGCTGTGGTGTAGACTGGAAGCTGCAGCCCAATTTGACGCCTAGCCTAGGAACTTCCATATGCCAAGGGTGCGCCCTTAAAAAGATAATCAATCAATCAATCAATAAAAAATGAGATTTGAGATTGAAAAATGAGAAAAAAAATGTAAATCTAAGTTCTGGTTACATTTATAGAGCATGAAGGCAGTTGTTGTTAAGCTGGTTGAGGTCACATTCTACTCTCAGATTCCCATTAAAACCTCAGATCTGTCTTCAGAGCCGTATTATGTCTTTTTACTGGCTCATGGATTACCCTCCAAAACCTTCCCCTGCCCTCATTCCACAACCAGAGTTAAGAACTTGTGCAATTCACACCTAAGTTGTATACTTACAACTGTACAATTACAACGAGCTGGTTATATTCAAAAACAGAAAATAACAAGTGCTGTTGTGGATATAGAGAAGCTAGACCCTCATAGAGGGGAAATGTAAATTGATGCGGACATTTTAGAAAACAGTTTGACAGTTCCTCCCTTATCATAGAGCTAGAATATTTTCTACTTTTTTTTTTTTCCTCTCAAGATGATAATTTTTGTTGTTGTTGTTGTTGTTGTTGTTGTTGCTATTTCTTGGGCCGCTCCCGTGGCATATGGAGGTTCCCAGGCTAGGGGTTGAATTGGAGCTGTAGCCACCGGCCTACGCCAGAGCCACAGCAACGCAGGATCCGAGCCGCGTCTGCAACCTACACCACAGCTCACGGCAACGCCGGATCGTTAACCCACTGAGCAAGGGCAGGGACCGAACCCGCAACCTCATGGGATTCGTTAACCACTGCGCCACGACGGGAACTCCAAGATGATAATTTTTAATCACAGTCTCCTCTTAAAACCAAAGACCTCCAAGCAAATGATGTTTGTTTTGACCTGCACTTATCAGTACAGAATGATCACCACAAAGCCATTTGAACTCAATCTCAAAAAAAGAAGAATTAGGAATTCCCATCATGGCTCATGAATCAGACTAGGAACCATGGGGTTATGGGTTCAACCCCTGACCTTGCTCAGTGGGTTAAGGATCCAGCATTGCCATGAGCTCTGGTGTAGGTCGCAGATGCAGCTTGGATCCCGGGTTGCTGTGGCTCTGGTGCAGGCCTGCAGCTACAGCTCTGATTAGACCCCCAACCTGGGAACCTCCATATGCCACAGGAGCAGCCCTAGAAAAGGCAAAAAGACAAAAAAAAAAAAAAAGAATTAAAAAAAATCGTTTTATTCTATACCATCCTGAAATAAAATAAATAAAAGCCAAATGATATATCTTGACTTCTAATGCCATATAATGAGGTAAGTTCTGCAGTCATAGTATTTTGGAGAATGGGAACATGAGCTTCTAATTCAGGAGGACCTGGCTTTGAATTCAGGAACCCCTCAATTACTTCTGTATAATTTTGCGAATGTCATTTAATCCTTCTTGCGTGCCCCATTTTCTCTATGGTTAGTTAAGAAGAACAATAGTTATATCATAGGGTTGTGAATATTAAATAAGAATTCATGCAAAATGCTCTGCGTAGTGATGATCACACTGCCTAATCAGTGCATGTATTCTTAGTAAGAAGTCACTGTTATTGTTCACCACGGTGTTGACGAAGTAGTGGCTACACATCAGGATAGCAGCATTAGTACCATAGGTGCTAGCTGTGTAACTCTGCACCAGTCTTTTAATCTCTCCAGATCGCAACTAACTCATCTTCATCTCTAAGGTCCCTTCTGGTAATATTACATCATGGAGGCTACTTAATATCATATGTAATACAAGCTTTTCTTATCATCTCTGAAATAAGACATAAAACCTTCTTCTCAATGATGGCATGTATTATGTCCGAGATGTGAAAATGATATCTTTACTATGACACAGTATCTATTGTTTGATAGTCCGCAAGGATTTTAGTGTAATCTAAAATTACAACTAAATAAAACTAAATATATTAGACTCTTTACTCGTTTTTGTTAAAGTTCTTGGGACAAAAGCATAATGAGTTTTAGGAGATTCACATATTATTTAAAAATCAAAGCAACTATCTCTTAATTGTTCATTTACAGATAAGTTATCAGAGCTGACAGCCGACAGTCCAGATTTCACTGTGGTGTGTGTGTGAAATAAACAAAAGATGGGAAGCAAGAAGTTAAAAATGGATCTAGGTAATTCATAAAATAGACACTGTAGTTCTAAATAATTAAAAGCTAAATCTTTAGATGGTCAAAATCAAACCAAGAAGAATCACTGCTTGCGCCCATGGAAAGAAAACATTTTTAAAACTCTCATGATAATTAAATAATTATTTTCTTTTCAAATTTAATGCAATAAAGCATTTCAGGTGTATTTCATACTATTTCATAGTTAGTTCAGAATGTGCTCTGAACACAGGAATAATAGATAACATAAGTCTTCAAAATTCAAATAGACTAAGGTTTTATTCTCCCTAAAATTTCATCAAATAATGACCTACATTAAAAGGAACAGAAGTAATGCCATGTATTAGTGAGCATTTCTACTCACCAGTATTCTGTTTGTATTTGGTGTTATCTGATGTTTAGTCAATAGCTGAAACATTTATTCATAGCCAGTCAGTTATAACACCAGGAAATCAGCCATTGAATAAACTGTGCTATTAATTTTCCATCAGCGATTCATGTTTGAATGACCATGCATTTCATAGATTTAAATACCGAAAGGCTAATTATCTCCAAGGCCCCATTAAAAGGACACCAAAGACTGCAATCAAAAACAGTCCTAATATTGCTCAAAAATGATCCTCAGCTTTCAATGCTGAAGAATAATCCAATTTTTCCATCTATTTCACACACTAAGCAATATATATACATGAACCCTTCCAAGCAATTTCTTTTCTGAAACCTTAGAAAAATAAGCCTGAACAGCTTCTTATAAAAAGGATTCATTATTTTATAAAATAAAGTACAAATTAAAAGCTCTTTTTCCTAATCTGTGTTCAATGCTCAAATTATTATTATTTTTTCCTCTAAATTACTTTCTCACAAAATGTCCTTATTGTGAATAAACTGATGCTGTTTAATTTCTGGATGACTAATCTGAGAACCAGTAACTTGGGCCTTGAGGCCATCTCTTTCTACAAATGCAGCTGGCCTTCCCTTTTCAAAATGCTATGCTATATACACATAGAGAATAAAGTTTATAGCCACACAGTTTCATATTTTTTCTTCCTTCTGATTAAGCTAATTTGTATATTGGGAGCCACAAAACGGAGGCCGCCCAGTGGCCTGGTCCGCATCACACATCTATACCTGTGCTTATGAGACATGACTGTCAAGGAAACCTCCCGAAACAATCACAAGTCCTCCACCTCAGTTCTGACTAGCTCGCCTTACCCTAGAAAACAGGACTGGCGGCCCCTTAAGGAAATGCCCAACCTCCCAGCCAATCAGGCCTTCTTTCCAAGTTGTCTCTATAAAACTCACTGCTGCCCAATATCCCTCAGGAAGAGTGTGCCACTGACAGCGAAGCACTGCACTCCGCAACCCAAGGACTGTCTGCCTTTGAATAAAGCACAGCATGGTCATTACTTACTCATTTTGTCACTTGCTCTTGTCTGCCTGCCTGCTTTCCTCCCTCTCTTCTTCCCTCCCTCTCCTTATTTCCTTCCTCCCTCCCTCCCTCCCTCCCCCTTTCCACTCTGCCTTCCTCCCTCCCTCCTTTCCTCCTCCCTCCCCCTCTTCCTTTCTTCTCCTCTCCTCTCCTTCCCATCCTCTCCCTTCCTTTCCTCCTTCTTTCCTCCCTCCCTTCTTCCCACCCCCCTCCCGCCTCCCTCCCTCCCTTCCTCTCTTCTCCTCTCCTCTCCTTCCCATCCTCTCCCTTCCTTGCTTCCTTCCCTCCTTGTAAAAATAATGTTGAAGCTTGCTTCTGGGATTCTTTTTCACAAAAACCCATCCACATATATATATTTTTTTATTGTACTTAGAAACAAATTGCAGCATGTTAACTGGAGAAAAATTACATTACATTGGGACCCACATGTTTATAATGAGTGGAAAAGTAAGATCATCATAGTGTGTCTTGATCAATTTGGCATAGGAGCTTGCTATTCCATGTATCCTAGACTATTTGTTGTCTTATATGACTTTGAGTATCATTTTTGTATGACTCACTACTCAAATAGCAGCCAGATCAGTGTATGAATGAAATGTTATCAAATCTACCTCTGAAGAAATTAGAGATTTAAATATTACACTCAACTCACCTTTCAGTGATGATCAAAATTCTCACACCCCAAAGCTGCACCTCTGTTAGTCTGTGTTCTTCTTGGATGAGAGAACACTGACATTGTCCAATCTCTTTTTAGCACATACCCTTTCCTATACCTTTCTGTTCCCACCCTCCATGCCCTCTCCAAAATTCTTCTAGTCAGCAGGATACATTATCATCTTTCTATCAGAAGCCCATACCAACAGAGACAATTCAACAACTTAACACATGTATAAAAACGCAGAAAGTACCTGGACATAGGCTCTGCAAGAGCGCTCTCTTTTCTGAAGCTGAATCCATTAAGACAGCAGATTAAACACAGAATAGAAAAAACAAGTTAGTGACAGAAGAAAACAAGAAAAATAAAAGAACACATCTACACAAACACCTTATTTTGTCGTGTGCTACTTTATAGAAGAGAATGAACGCTAAGCAGCAGCAAAATGTCAGCAGTGGCTTGGAAAATAGGAACCAACACCTTTTCAGAACCTGAGTGATAACTGGATGGTATAAAGCTGTTAATGATGGAAAGACACCTTGGAATAAGTTTAGTAGAAATTAGTCAAAATCCATATTACTTCATTCATTTGCCATGATTCAGTTCATGAGGTTAGTTATTAATTCATGGGCCACAAATGAAGATGAATGAAGGTAAGTAAATTATGTCAAAAATTTGGTACCCATTTTTCAAAGATAGTAAATTATCTGTGGTTTACAGATATTTCAGATGGTTAATGTGAACCACAAACCATGTGCTCTGACATACAAAAAATTCTATTTATTGAGGAAAAAGAAATGAACTTTCATTTGACTATTTAATTCTAAGGGAAAAATACCAAGAGATATGTAACTTCTGATTAAAAGAATATAATCAATCTTATGATTTATCTCTGTTTTTATTTCTTCAAGAGTTTGTTTTGTTTTGTTTTGTTTTGTTGTTTTTTGTTTTTGTTTTTTTGGCTTCTAAGGCCGCACCTGTGGCATGTGGAAGTTCCTGGGCTAGGTGTTGAATCTGGGCTGCAGCTGCCAGCCTACCTCACAGCTTCAGCAATGCGGGATCCTTAACCCACTGAGCGAGGCCAGGGATTGAACCCACATCCTCATGGACACTAGTTGGTTTTGTTACTGCTGAGCCACAATGGAACTCCCTATTTCTTGAAGAATTTCTTTTGATGGTTTTGACCAAAAATTCTTACACATTTTAGAACCATTTGTGGGATAAGAAGCCTGTTTTTGTGCATGTCTTTATTTGTTTGCATCCAGAATGATGTTTTTCTGGGCCAAAGGTTAACAGCAACTCATATTCAGTCCCAAACATTTTTTCCTAGAGATAAAATGATGAATAATGAACACATTTAAATGCTCTGTTTAAATAAATGACTGCAAATTTTATAAGTTAGATGGTGGTTTTCCTCTTCTTCCCTACTTTTTTCCTTCAGTAGCCTGGACTGTTGAAGGAAAAAATTCCTCAGTTTTAAGGAGCAGTTACTCTGATGCCCTCTGTGTGGCTAATCCTCTCCCAAGGTTCATTTATGCATTCTTCCCCAGCATAGAGCAGTTACTCCTCTAAAGAATTAAGTGAGGAATGAGTGCCAGTAAATTGCCAGCGCTGTCATTTGGATCAGTGACTAGCATCTTGGTTTAGCAGGACTCCAAACCCTCCAGAATTTCAATGTGGAGCACAATTGATTTGTACCGAGTTGACTTTGCAAATCTGATGGGTTATAACTGTTCCAGGGAACAGTGGGAACCGTAGGAAAAGAGAGCAAGCCAGCAAGCATGGGACTAACCTTTGCCCTCCCAACTCCTTACCCCAACATGCAAATTAACATATGACAAACCACAGTACATACACAATTGAAAAGTGCCAAATAAGAAACAAAAGAGAGCATTAAAAAGCTGCACAAATGGAAATTTGCCCATTATGTAGTTATTTGATATTCAGAGTAGGCAAGCTGATTAGCTATAGCCAGTTAGAATGTGACATTAATTGTCAGCTTTACCTGATATTGTCAAACATCAACACCATTTTTAAATAAAGATACCAAGTATTGCAATAACAAGTAATGCTATGGATATGTAACCTTAATAGAAATTACTACTTCCAGTACATCTTGATAAGAATAGCTGGCAGCAATATTCATTAACAGCATCCAGTTTAGTTTGGGTAATAACACATTAAAATCACAGCATGCCCAGATTACAGAGGCAGCTGTGGATTATATTCTGTCAGGGGCTTGGCTGAGATTCTATCAGAGATATGAATAACAAAAATAATTCCTTTACACTCAGCATGAAAAAAAAAAAAAAACTTTAGTAGTAATTTAATTGATAAAACTGAATGTGTTTTTTGATGATGAAACTGCACGAAAATCTGCCAGATAGGACATCTAGCTTTTTAATATCAAATCATCACTAAAAAAATTACTTCCATCTTCATGAATGAGACTGCTAGTGTAAAAAGACAGAAGGGAAACAAATATAATAAAGACCATTCTGTAAAGTAATTTTCACCCTAAAGGGGACTGTGTTCATTTAGTGAATTCCATAAAGGATATTAGCCTGTCACTGCCAAATCTTGTCTTTTAAGAAGCAGTAAGACTGTCACTGATATTCAAGGCCTTAAAACCCAGTTTCAATAATTGGTCAGCTTTACTATAAAGATGCTATTCAGATGGCAGCAGTTCTAATATCTTTTCACCATGTGATAGTTTCTTATATAAATACATGATATTCCTCATAAATACATGAAACATTTTATATACTTATATAACTGAAATGCTTACATGTGTACAGGTTATGTACAATAAACATATAAAATGCTTATATATAAGTATATAATGCATATAAATATATATTGGAGATTTATAGATATAAATAAAAATACATAAATTCCCTAAAAATTAAAAAATCACTTATTTTTATTACTCACAATTTAAAGTTGCTGAAACACATTTCAACCTTTTAAATTACAATGGTAGTGATGCAAAATTAATTTAAAAATCAAAAGGAAACAAAAATTAAAGCTTAAATATTGCCCTATGAGTTTTCAAATGTAAGATTAATTAGGTTAAATTATGTTTCAAAAATCTGTAATGTATTGCTAATATCTTTTTGCATTATTGCCATTTCCTACATTTCTATGTATTGATTAGACATCTGTTTCACTGTTAATTATCCTAATATAAAGGTTCGAAAGGGGAAATAAAAGAAACCAAAGAAATGGCATTTATTTATATTAACCTTGTCAGAATTTAGCATACAAAACAGACCTACAGAAAAGAGAATTGTAAATTCAAAATTCACAGAGAGAAATGATCATTTATTGTCCCTTGGATTGAAAGTCACGTAGGGCATTATTATAATGAAACAGTGAGGTGAATTGAATATAGCTAGCACTTCTCTTTAGAAGATTCAATTTTATAGAAAGAGAAATTAGTCAGGAAAAAGTTTCACTGATTTTGCTACACCTTTAGAGGTGCATGTAACTTTGGTCCTTACCTTGTTCAAACTGCGTGCAGCACTGTCCTTTCCCCCTGGGGTCAAGTTCCGGAGCTGTACATCCAGGAGCCCTACCAGCTGATCCATGGCACGGACAGAGTAAGTGATGTCTCCAGCATTCAAATGATTTCTTGTCTGTTCTGCCAGCTCTCTAGCGATGTTGGCAGCTGTCTCTCCAGATTTCAACTACAATTTTGAAGACAGAACAAAAAGGAAGGAGATCTTAAATAAGTACTTTTATTGGTCTTTGAACAATTGTGTTTGCATATGTTATAATTATTGAGGCAAGAAAATTATTAAACTCCCTCTTCACTTGGAATACATTCCCTAAGTTTTCCTGCTAATCCATTAGTTTTCTCTAATACCTAACTTGAAATCCATGCATCTAGTGAGGAACCTTCTCTTGATGAATCAAACTTCTAGAAATTGTTCTCACTTTAACTATTCATCTGGGTGACTAAGTCTAAGGTTTGCCATATGAAATTTGTCAGTTAGTTTCTAAATTGGATGTTGATGAACTTGTGTTTCCACAATGCAAACTAGGTTCTCAAAGGCAAGTACAACTTTTCCATCACACCTTGTTTAGCACTTAGTGCACAATGAATACTCACTGGCTGCTAAACTCTCTGAAAATTTTATTCTAAATAAAATCCCTGCTTTTCAAAGTGATCTTTATCTTTTTATCAACTAAATAGAGATTTTAATAGAGAATATCTTAGGTAGCAAACTATTGCTTAGTGTTTAGCACTTTCCTTTTCTGAAATTACATGCTGCATTTTCAAGTATATTCTACAATAATTTTTCGAATTGTTGATACTCCAAATATGTTAAAAGAAATAAAGACTTAATACCCCATGATCACTTGAACAATTTTGACAGCTCTGGGTAAGAAGAAGATAGGAATGTATAATAGTTTGTAAGAAGGGTTTGGGGAAATGAAAACAAAAGTAAATTAAGCATAATTTTCCAGCATCACGTTAACATTTTAAAATGAATAAACTAAAATAAGATTATGACACACATAACTTTTTTAGATATATGTATGCAATGCAAAAATATGAATATTTCTTATGCTGTCTTTCTGTATTCCCACTTTCTAGTGATTTTTAACAGTTTGGTTTGTATCTTTTTTTTTTTTTTTGTCTTTTTGCCATTTCTTGGGCCGCTCCCACAGCATATGGAGGTTCCCAGGCTAGGGGTCGAATCGGAGCTGTAGCCACCGGCCTACACCAGAGCCACAGCAACACGCGTCTGCGACCTACACCACAGCGCACAGCAACCCCGGATCGTTAACCCACTGAGCAAGGGCAGGGATCGAACCCACAACCTCATGGTTTCTAGTCGGATTTGTTAACCACTGCGCCACGACGGGAACTCTTGGTTTGTATCTTTACACACTTTAGCGTGGTCTATTACTACTTACATATATGACAGTGTCATTTTTTAGAAAATGATTTTCTTTTCTTCTCTGTTTCTATTTTTAACACAGTCTAATACTGAACTTAGGATAACAAGCAGAAAGGTCCTCTCTTTGTAAGGCCATCCTCCTAATGGACATCCAGAAAGCTCTAAGGTGAACAGCCAGAACTCTTAGTCAAAGAGATTACTGCTATCTACTCACGGATGCTTAATAAATGTTTGTAGCAGAACTGAATGTTAAAGAAACAAATGGATAAATTGGAGAAACTGGAACATCTAAATTGTTTACAACCACATTCTCATATATAGAAAAGTCCTAATTCAAAAACGTAAAAAGAGTTTACTAACATAAAGTGTTGGCAAAGATTTCTGGAAATGTGTATCACCATCATAAACTACTGGACATGTATATTTGCATACTTCCTATGCAGAGTAAATAACCAGTGTCTATTAAACTCTGAAATAAGACGACTATATACGACAGAGATTTCTCTCACTATCGACCATAAAAAATAATCTCACTGATATAAAAGAGACATACTCAAAAATGTTCATTCTAGCTTGCTTATAACAGAAAACAATATAGCTTATGACTAAGGAAAACTGCTCTTGTACATAGATACTATGGACTATTATAGAACAGTTTAAAAGTCCATGGACTATTATACAACAGTTTAAAAGTATGAAGAGCAATATTGCTAAATTCAATCTTCAACATGGAATGTTGCATTAAAATAAATGCAAGTATAAAAGTTATATATATGCTAATATATAGGCATGCTATTTGTGAAATATAAACATACAACTTGAGTAGCATAGAAACATGTTATCTGTGAAAAATCAATATTATATATAAATACCTTGTGTTTATATATGTGTATATATTTAAACACACAGAACAAAATCTAAAGGATGGAATTCAATAGATATATCCTTTTCTGCAATGATTAAATTTTACAAGAATACTATTTTAATGTATTAAAATAATAATATTTTTAAAAAATATTATATAGTTAATTAGGGCTTTCTATAAACATTTATTTATTTATAAATTTTTTTTTGCTTTTTAGGGCCGCACCTGTGGCATGTGGAGGTTACCAGGCTAGGGGCTGAATCGAGCTGCAGCTGCCAGCCTACACCACAGCCACAGCTACAAGGGATCTGAGTCGTGTCTGTGACATACACCACAGCTCACAGCAACACCAGATCCTTAACCCACTAAGCAAGGCCAGAGATTGAACCCTCAACCTCATGGTTCCTAGTCAGATTCGTTTCTGCTGGGCCATTACAGGAACTCCTTAGAAACATTTAAAATAAAAGAAAAACATCTTCACTAAGTTTATTGATTTTGTAACATAAAGACCTACAAACCTAAGTTGTAAGACCAAATGGAATAGATCATAAAGTTCAACGATAAGTTTGTGACAAAGTAAATATAAATCAAAGTGGCATTCATGACCTCACTGATGGATCATGAAAGTTCTTTTAAGTGGTCAAAAAGTGATGTAAATGTGATCTTTAGCCATACGTTTTAATCATTATATACAATTTAGGGCTACTTACTGATAATCTAGTACATCAATTAATAACTTACAAAATTCAGTGTTCATTAATTAAATTGGTGAAATGCTAGAATTCATGAAGTATTCAAATTCAGTATTCCATCAGGTATCTGAATACCTGATACTGTTGCTTTGTAACTTTGCAAAACTCCTATGCAAATGAGTATCCAGATAGCTGGAATTCATACAGTTGTTGAAAGGGATACTCTTTTAATCAATGCACCATTCATAGAACCTTGCATTTTTGTAGTCTTCCACCTATGCTATTCTTACAAAAATTAATGTATTTGTTGTACTTTGTTAACTATTGTGTTCTTGTGTTATTCTTTTATTACCATTATTATTATTACCAATATTACTGTATCATTTTCCTCTGCTTTATTGCCATGTAAAAATTTTTTTTTAAGAAAATGTCAAGGCACATGGACCTCTGGAGTCTTTTGATTCACTTACATGAGCCCTGTTGAAAACAGGCTGAGATCTACTAAAGTTGATAAGCTTTCTTTAACACATTGTCTTCAAAACTAAAGACGCAAGCATTGACTTTCATTACATTATCACAGAACATTATGAAAAGCAAAATAATTTATCAAACAGAAAAAAAAACAACACTAGTATTCTCATATTGAAATTCAATTTCTTCTTTTTCTGTATAGTTATACAAACATATTATTAAATATTAATTATTATAATATTGGGGTGGGGCCTGATAAGATGAAAAAGAACATCTGTGTAATTCCCTAATAGGAAATTTTAAACTTTCTCTTTATGTACAATAATGAAACATTTAAAGTGTAGATGACTAATAAGTCAAATCATAACTGCTCTCAATATAAAAGACAATGAAGCCACCTATATATGTGTCAATAGCAGAGAGTGTAGTGTTGTAGGACAGTGAGTCAAACATGGAAATCACTAGTAGAGTATCTACAGTGATACTGTAGTAACTACAATTTGCAATCAAGAAGAATTTATTTATGAAGAATATATCTAATTGATCCCACAAAAGAACTCTGGAAGTCAATGTTCACCAATAAGAAAGTTCTAAGAATAGATTTACAAGGAGATCCTGCTGAATAGCATTGAGAACTTTGTCTAGATACTCATGTTGCAACAGAAGAAAGGCTGGGGGAAAAATGTAATTGTACTGTATACATGTAAGGATAACCTGACCCCCTTGCTGTACAGTGGGAAAATAAAAAAAAAAAAAGTTCTAAGAAATCAAACTTAAGAACAAATAAGTTATAAGGATGTTTATAACAAAAATGGGAAAAGCATGTTTTTAAAGTAAAATGAAAATTGATATAACTAGTTATTCATTATGATTCTCTCTTGCTCTTAAAATTGAGTAAATAGTAGTAACATTTTTTTCATCAATTCAACAATCATTTGGACACTTGTTATTTCCTAAGTTAATAAGGACAGATGTTATTTACAGCTCTTGCATTTTGAAATCTCACATTCTACCAGTTGGTATGGGGAGAGGGATACATAAAGGCAGATAATATTAATTCAACAATGCAATTGTAATGACAGAAATGCATATGGGGTGTTGTGGGAATATAATACCAAACACCTAGAAATTAGGTAGGAAGGCAACAGAAAGTAGCAAGTAAGTTGAGGGTGACCAGGTAAGATAAAATTCTGGTGAGGACTGGTGGGGACAGAGCCAAAAGGATGCTCTGTAAAAAGTGAAGTTTAGAATAACCATGGTTTGGGCAGAGAGGATACTAATGGTAGTATCCTCAGAATGGTAAAGCATGCTTTTCTACGTTCAGAATTCAATATTGACACCTACAGGACAAAAATTGTGTGTGCGTATATATTATATACATATATTTAAATAAATAAAATGTCTCTATTTATAATTTTAACAACTGTTCCTTCAGTCTACATGTTCATTTGTCTCCTAACCAAAATTTAAATTCCTAATAGTGCTATGCTAAAGTCTGGGGATGAAATGATAAGTAAAATATTTCCCAACAACAGGACCTTTGTGGTAGCAGTGGGAAGGGCTGTTAACTTACTACACAACTATTTAATTTTCATTTTCGGAGTGCAACATAGACTCCCAGTGGACAGAATAGTTTAAAGGCATTTGAACCTGGTATATGAAGTTAGGGAATAATTTAGGAAACACTTCTCTGAGAAAGAATGTTTAATCTGAGATGAAAAGGAAAGAGGAATTAGGCTGGGATGAGGGTGGGGGCTTCAAGGCAGAGAGAGGCAGGGACCCTTAAGGGCCCTGCACAGAGGATACTTGTGACTGGGCTTTAGGCAGCTGAAGAGGTGAGCAAGGAGCAAATGACGTCATTCCCCTTTGGATGTCATGATGCAGATATTGAGACTCTGTGCAAAGTGAAGGTACTAAGAGTCTCAACAGGAGTGGTCTAATCCAGTTTATATTTGAAATCACACTCTGTGGGATGGATTAGAGGGTTCAGGAGTGATGAACCTGCCAAGGAAGAAGCAGTGCATCAGGGTAGTGGCAGTGGAGAGAAGTGACGAGTGGCTGCTTTCGGAGAGATTCCCAAGGCTGGGGACAGGCATATTGTCTGGATGAGTGAGGGGAAGGAAAGGGAGGCATCAAGAGTCATCTCCAGCTTTCTTGCTGTTGATGGTGGTGGTGCCATCAACTCAATTCTCCCACGGCCACTGAGACCCAACGTTCGAGCTTAGCTCAAACGTTGCCTCTCCAGGCCAGGCCCTCACGAACCATATTCCTTCCAAGGGCATCCAGAAGCTACTCTTCTTTCTGACTGTCTTATTTATTTCTCTCACCACAGTTATCATTATCTTATTTCCATGCAAAACATACACATCTCTTGAACCTGCCTCAAGACTTCTGTGCAGAGAGGTGGGGTTGAAATAGTTATTTCACATATTCTAGCTTAAAGACTTCATTACATGTCTATCACTAAAATTTCTCCTATCAAATTCTTTTAAAATGATTTCTCAGAAATAAGTATATGCACACTGAGAAGTTTTATAAGTTTTGTGGGGATTAGTAAATTACTGCCTGTGTTGAAACAGTGGGATTATATCCAGAGCTTGAACAGGGGAGGCAAAACCTGGTAGCTGTAGTTAAGTTTAATAATTATGACAGAGGTGGATACTATTTATGTTTCAAATTTTGATGCAAGTAAAAACAGTTTTCTTTGAAATAAGCTTTGATATTTTATGAGATTTATTGCATCAATCATTAATCAGGTGCCAAAACAATTTTTGAAGAAGATGTTCATAGGGTTCCAGTACAAAGCTCCCATTTCTTTGAAAGATCTTTCTGTTTTTCTATAAATCTCAGTCAAATAGGTATATAAACAATAAAATGTTTTTGTGTTACAACTGAATGTTGGTTAAATGAACCTGAAGATGTGGAAATCCCACTAACCTCTGATAAAATTAACAAGCAATTTACTTCCATTCCATAGTAGATTCACGGAGGCTAAAAGCATGGAGACATTAAGATCTGAGTGACAGATTTAACCAGTCTTGCAAAGCAGATAACTGGTTTATTTTATACTGTAAAGCAGCAGCATTATTTCTAGATCTTCACATCATCCTTTAGAAAATGCAGGAAGGACTCTACATTATCTCAAAATCTGTCAGTAGCTTAAATGCAAACAAAAGAAAAGATATTTCAGTTTGCTAGAAATAGAAAGACTCTCTACTGGTAACAACAGGCATTTCTTTTCCATATAACAGTTGGACCAGGTAATGAAGTAGGGAGCAGATCTTACTTTACATGTAAATAAATGTGGAAACTCTTCACAACTGTAATTTCACAGAGATTTAAATTGAAATTGAGACAGGAGGGATTATAAAGTACAATGAGTTGTTTAAAGGTATGTAAAATAGAAAACAAAAACTATTTTGAAAATTGGAGTCTAAGCTAGAGATCAAGTTGAAGCCAAAGACTATGATTTCATTAAACAGTCCTAAGGTAAGAAAACAGGATATTTTTAAGGAGGCAGTGCTCCAATCTAATTCTTTAGGTTCCAATAAAAATAGGAAAATATTGCAAAAAAACATTAATTTGAAGACATATGTATCTACCTTGCCATCTATCTAATCTCTCTCTCTATCCAATCATCTATTTATCTTTTACCTACTTTGCTGTCCACCTACCAACCCCTCTCTCGTTCACCGCTCCCACACCCCACCATTGCTGCTGAGGTAAATGTCTGTTTGTGCACATTGATTGCTTTTCCCTTTCTGCACAAATTAGGCTTTAAAAAAAAAAAAGAAAAAAAGAAAAAAGAAAAAAAAAACCCTCATAATTATGAAAGTGTTTTGGCTAGTCTGCAACAAATTTCTTTGACTTTAAAGGCTAGTGAAATGTAAGCTATGCTCTATGCTCTAATAGTACTAAAAATTTAATGTCATTTCACCAGTATATAAGTGGCCAAAAGAAACCATCAAGATTCTTTGCTTGTTTTTCTCCCTCCGGGACTAACTGCAAGAGGAAAAAAAAAAGACATAGTTCATTTTTTAATGAAAATGAAAATTTAAAGTTTGCTTTTTCCAGCTGAAGTAAGTATCCGGATTCATTTACGTGTGTGTACTTATGCCTACAGTGATCCCTGACATAGAGTGAGTGAACAGCACTGATAATAAAATGAACGCTCCTCCCCAAGGGAAAGATGTAGAGTCAGATCCAGCCTGTTCTCTCCTCTAAAGTCCTGAGGAATTCCCCATAGGCATGATGAGGCCACATGGGAGGGGCCTCATATTCCAGGGTACTGTCATGCACAAACTCTTGGGGAGGAGAAACTGAATCCACTGTTTAAATGACTGAATCACCTTTTCTTTTTCTTTTCCTCTATGCTTTCATTGTGGATAAAAAGCATCTCTCTACTTTAAAAGTCTGAGGTTCACAGAACTACAATGGGAGAATGAAGGACTCATTACGGATCCCTACTGCACTTTAACTTTTCAACAAGGCATAAAAATATACTAAAGTGGGGAGGTCAGGATAGAAGGATGGTGGGATGAGGAAAGAAGAAGGAGAGAGAGAGGGCAGTAAAGAGAGAAAGAGAGGGAGATGGGAAAGGGAGGAGGGGTGAACTCTGCTGGGTACTTTCTACCTGCTATAGTTCAAGGCCATTTTCCATCTTCCATCCTTGTCTCTGCCCAAGGAGGAGGCAGACTTACCTGATTTACTAAGAATACCCCTCTTTGGCTTTGGTTTGGGTTTGGCCATTGGGGAAGAGGGGCAGGTGGATAGAGGGAGAATGGGAGGTGAGATCAGAGTATTCCCCTAGATCTTTTCTGAAAAGGTGCCTGGGGTTGGGCTGTGGCTCTTGTCTTTGGTCATCTCTCTCTCTCAGGGACATCCTGCTTCCAATTTTTTTTGTCATTCCTTTGATCTGGCATCCACAGGCCTAGGGAATGGGAACAGCTCCATCCCTGTTACTGGCTCTGGCTTCCTGCAGGTGAGTTCACTTTTACTGCCCAACACAGCTGCCAACAAACCCTCTTCAAAGCTTCCATCGGTTTGCTATTGGGACTCATGTACTAAGGAGGGAAACGAGTCAAGGGATGAATTTTGTAGACAATGTTTTGGGGAGGAGGGAGAGAAAACAGCGACAAATGATGGCGCGGACACTGCTTACAAATTCTCTCTCAGAGGTTTACAGTATTAATATTTAAAAGCACTGGACTTTTGTGGTAACCTGTTCCACTACCATTTATGCTTAAAGAATAGCATAAATAGTTGATGGTATAAGAGACACATCAGGTAAAAGTGGAGAGAAGTGAAGAGAGATTAGGTAAGTGGCTGTGGGATATAAAGGCCATATAACCTGTTTGCTGTGGAAGTGTTTTGACTAATTAAACACGACATCTTGATAAAGGAAGACCCAGCTAAACACCATCTCCAATAATGACCCAATTCACGGGGCTCAAAGCCTCCTGTTATACTTTTGAAGAGTCTATAAATTTATACGTAATCAAGCTAAGGTATTATTATAAATTCCGACAATCTAAATTGTATAATCTTACTGTAATATAATTTTACAGACTCTACAGGATTGTACAGAAATGCTCTGGAAGAATGGAACATATTTGTTATAAAAAAACACACAAAAAACATTCCATCCCTAAATTAAATGGGTAACAGCTGTCTGGTTTCTGCAAGGAATAGTCTCTTTTGTTATAAGATTAGCAGGTCTGCAGAGGAAAGAAAGGAATTAAGCATCATTGTCAGTTACAGTCACCAATAGTTTCTGTAATGAAATAGGCCAACTATATTCAAAAATTACCATGAAAACACTCAGCTTTCTAGGTGAATTATTACTGAATTAACATTAACCCCTGGGCTAAGTATGTAGGGAATATTTTTTAAAAGTTGCTAATGTAAGGAGATTGGCTACTGATCTTTTAATCTGATCACATCCAGCAAGAATTATTTGCCCTGGGGTCTGAGCTACATTGTAATAAAATCAAAGGACATAAAAACTGTGGCAGGCACAGTACTGAAATTGGAGAAGCATCATTATGAATAGCAACAAGTATGGAGATGCATATGTAAGAGGGAACTGCAGTCAATATAACCACTGTTCTTCCATGATTTAGGGTAAATAGATAGTTATGGCTCATCTGCTAAATGATCTACTGGGTAGATATTTATGCATTATTATGCAGTATATTATTGAGGATCAGCCTGGTTAAAAACAAATAGAGAAAAGGGCAAATGGCACAGACAGGCTTTCAGTAAGGCCATCATTTGTAATATTTCTCAGAAAAAAATCGCTTTCAGAAATTCCTTGGTATAACGAATGTACCATAGAAGGACTCTCCATTTGAGGAGTGCATAAATCCGCACAAATTGCTATAATAAGGATTCATCCCATAGCCCTTTTGGCATAAATGCACATCTGGTCTCTGTTTGTAATGAAATCAATTCAAAGCCCCACAGTGCATTAATAATAAAAATGTTCAACATATTGCAACCAAATAAGCCCTACAAATTTGAGTCTGCAAGATTCTGTCACACATGTATATGCTGTTAACACTGATAAATGATTGGGTTACAGAACATTTATCAAATGGATTAAGATTCCAAAGGTGGACTTTTTTTTTTTTTAAGTAAGTATTATTTCCACCTGAAAATACACATATATGTGTGCTAGAAGCATTTGCTTGTTTGATTTATTAAACCTCTTGGACTTTTATAGCTGTAGTTCACAATGCCATAAAATTTTTATTAATAATAAAATTATTATAAGCAATACTGCCTGTCTTAGAGGAAGTACATGGATTTGCCCTTTAAGAATAACAAAATTCCGGAATTAGCTCATAGCATATCAGGGTTGCCATTAAATCTTAAATTAAAATGGGATAATTTTTTCTACATTAATTAAAAATACTGACTTTTGTTTTCAGCATTTATAATCAACAGAGGAGCTAGACCTGGCAAAGCCTTCTTTGTCAATCCCATGATTTACCTTCTGGGTTATATGGTTGACCCAAGGAGAAGAACAGTTGCTAAGATCTGGTCCTTGGGGATCCCAGATTCCATCAGGAGCCAGGCAGAGGTAGGTTGACACTCCTAAAATAATAGAAGAAATTGGTATGCTTCAAATATTCAAACCATCTTTCTTACAATGACTTTATATCCAGGTTGTGTTTAAATACGAGCAAAGGTAAGATTGTGATTGTTACATGGAAATAATTAAACACTGGCAAGCAACTGGTGTTGGAGAATGTAATACAACAAACAAATGCTCGATATTTTTAAAGCGCTTGTTGGCAAATACACCAGGTACAGAGAATAACTTCATGAATTAGATGAATGTGGTACCTGCCTTCAGGCGACCTATTGCTTGATTTTTCAGAGGAAAGGCAGCAGTTGAATCTTAAAGGAATCCTTTGCAGGTTTTTCAGGAAAACAGGTGGGTAAAAGCATTCCAGGCAGAGGAAGAATATGCTGTCTCTGGGTATCCTGGAGTGTTTTGAACTTAGGTCTACAGGGTAGGGGAGTTCTATTTAATGGAGTTGGAAAGGCTGGCAGAGCCAGATCATAAACGACCTTGTCTGGCATCTATGATGCTAGAAAATCAATGAAGACCATTAAGCAGAGGAGACAAGAGGGGTAATTTAGGTTTAGAAAGATAACTGTGGCAGCAGCATGGAATGAATCGAGGGAGTGATGTGGAGGTGATGAGGAAGCTGTTATAATAATGCAAATGAGAGGAGACCGGGCTTGAGGGGCTAGAGAGGCTAGAGAAAGGGTCATAGTGCTTTGTAGTTTGCAGACTGCTTTCAAATGAAGTATTCACTAACCTTCACAACCGACATCTGAAAAAGGGGGGGAAGGGTGTTATTTCTCTTTTAGAGATGAAGGAAGAAGAGGACAGTGCTAAGAGAGAAGTTCAAGCTGTTTCCTGATTCCAGTACTACAGAAAACTTATTACCAAACATTGCACCCCTCTATAAAGGGAATGAAGGTTTCAGACTATTTTTAAACACTTTGCTGAAAAAAAAAAGAACATGTACTTTTATAAAGCCCAATATTAACTTCTGATCTTCCCACCACATCATGCAGCATGGAATTCAGAAGGACATAACCACACTGAAACTTTCTAAAAAAACAAACCTGCTGGAGTAATTGAATCAATAACACCTAAAGACTCAGTCACTAACAATGCTAGTATAGTGACATCTACTGTGCATTCGTTTTATTTACATATTTTATAGAATAATGCAAATTTTATCCAAGGTATCCAGTGTTAGTTTATGAAGATCAATATGTGTAACAATAAGAAATCAAACTTTTGAGAATATTATGAATCGTATCTGTAAAAAAAAAAGGAAGATTGGCAGAGTGAAAAGCTTTCCAGCTCTTAAGTGCCCACTGGAGAAAACAATGCAGGCTTGCTCTCTCTAGAGGAGGTTGGCTCCTTCCAACATCATCCCTAAGAAGGTCAAGAGCCTCTGACTGTTAATAGACAGCTACGAGGACCAGTAAAAAGGATATCTTCTTTTTGGTAAAATGTTAGGTAGTTTCACTGACCATCTTCTAACAGAGAAGTTCTTGACCTAGTTTTCTGCCATCAATATTTGACAGTTGGTGACAAGCATGAGAACTAGCTCCCATCAACCCAGTGATTCACTCCAGGCTGTAGCAAAGAAGAGCTGGCTCTCTGGATTAGGTGGGACATCCATAGTTTGACTGTAATGTGACTCAGAGACCTCATGCTTAAGGAAGATCTTATGTACTCCCACCAAATCCTTGCCTGTGTTCTTCAGGTTGCATTCTCAAACTCTGAAAATACGTTCCTTTAAACTGGAATTTAGTTGAGTCCAGAATTTAATCAAATGTGATGTAACAAAAACAAACAAAAAAAAACAAAACAAAAAAAAAAACAGTTGTAACCGGAAAAAAAAAAAAAAAAGAGAGAACCAAAAAGAAGAAAGCAAGCAAGCTAGAAAGCGAGCCCAAGGAACATGCACCTTTAGCTTGGCCAGGTAGCACAGACTCACCTATGGTTCCTGCGGGGCACGGCTGCTTTGCTGTCTGTCCCTGACGGGTCTTAAACCACATGATTTCTCGAGCTTCCACAGCCTCGCAGCTCTCTTCTAGAGCTGGCACTTGGGATGATGCTGATGGTAGGTGTGTGGTAATATCATCAAGTACCTCAACGGCTGGAGATGGGCTGCTGGTACTCCGGTTTCTCCTTCCTGATGCCGAGGGGGTGGTACTCCTGCCTGCACCCCAAGTTGTGGTCCGAAGGGTAGTGCTGGTGGTGGTGCTTCCCGCGCCAAGAGGTCCTGTGGTAGAGATTTCTGAAATAAAATTCAAAAGAAAACACCTACATGGCTTGTTCACAGTGGCATCTAAAGTTATCCTAATACTTCAGAAGCCATTTCTTTGTTGGCAATTCAAGGAGCTGTAAACATGGGACAAATAAGCCAGCACCAAAATAGCAAGAGTGCCACTTGAGTATTAAGACAGTCATCTGCCTTATTCTAAACGAAGGCTAGTTTTGGTTCTTCTCAACTCCAATTACAGAAAACAAAGTTACAGTAGAATTCACCTCTTTGTGAGGCTTCTTCATGCTTCAGGCCTTTGGACAATTAGGGGAGTAAAACTTAAAGCCTTCTTCTTAGACTTTTCCAACTCAGTATGGGAAGAGAAAGAGCTATATAAAGCATTATTTCCACATTAAGTGTAACATACGCTGCTAAAGATGCAGCAAGTAGGGGAAAGGAAAAAAAAATCAGAAATTAAACTGCTTACAAGCTAAAAAGTAAAGAGCAGTTCTGAGTATAATCTCAACACAAACTAGAGCAGTTTGGTGATTTAGTCTGATGCTCTCAGGACTGACCCATGATATCAAAACTTTCAAACTTGCCATTACTGATCTAAAAATATAAGCAGTTTCCAATTAGTGCATTCATACATTATTTTCTAACTAGATTTTTCTAGTGGCATTTTCCCAATGTATTCCAAGTTCCAAATAAAAGTGGTTAATCTCCTTGACCAGCTATTAACAGGTGATTAAATCTACAATGCCTCTGAATATCCTAACAATACTATAGAAATAATCACTGCAGAGAATCATCATTCTGGTAAAATATATTCATATTCCCATTATAGGAATGCAAGAGTTCACCAGGGTTCCACATACATACACTGCATTGCTAACTGTAAGACTGAAAACTGCTCCTAAACTCACTTAACAACAACTTGCTTAAACAATGACAACAACAACAACAACAACAATAACAAAGTATAGGGAGCCTGGTTCTAGTCAGATTCAAAGTAGCTCAGGTTTAGGAAACTTAAAGGAGTCCTGTGATGAACCTCTTGCTCTCATTCAAGGTCTGCTTGACCATGTCGTCAGCTAGACTCAGCAGCCCCAGAGAATGCACCAAATCCATCACAGTGTATTTGGTGTATATAAAACTGGATAGCATGGCAGAGGGAGAGGGAATGAATTTTTTGAAGCCTTATTTAATCACTGAAATAACATTATTTTCTGAAGTCACGCTATTTGCTCCTTTGGCTTCTTGCTGCTTCTTCTGTTTCCTCTGCTGCTCTTCCTCTTTTTCTCTTCCATTCCTGTCTATGTGAATGGTGATTTCAGAACTACACTTACTCGAAATCCACGCAAGAAAGCAGAGTGTCCTTTTTTCTTCTTTTTCCATACCCCCTATATCCCCCAAATTGCCAGGTCTGGTTGATTCTGTCTCACTTAAAGCTTTTTCTCTTTCCCCAGTCGGCATTATCCATGTTCGGAACCACGACTACCAATGAATGAAAACAGCAGCCTTTAAATATTTTTCCTAATAAAAGCAACACCAGAGCAAAATGTCAATATGGATATCTCAATACCTACTTTTTGGAAAATAAAAATTCAGCATTTAGAAAAAAAAAATTAGTGGAATTCCTGTCGTGGCACAGTGGTTAACGAATCTGACTAGGAACCAGAAGGTTGTGGGTTCAATCCCTCGCCTTGCTCAGTGGGTTAAGGATCTGGTGTTGCTGTGAGCTCTGGTGTAGGTTGCAGACGTGGCTCGGATCCCATGTTGCCGTGGCTCTGGCATAGGCTGGTGGCTGTAGCTCTGATTAGACCCCTAGCCTGGGAACCTCCATATGCCTCAGGTACGGCCCTAGAAAAGACGAAAAGACCAGGAAAAAAAAAAAAAAAGAAAGAAAAAATAATTAGTGGCACTAAGCTTTTAACACAATTCAAATATAAAAAGTTTAACAACATATTTAAAAATATTAAGTGAAATTGAATTCTTAAAATTATAAATAGTAAAAATCATTCCATATAGGAGTTCCCATTGAGGTGCAGCAGAAAAGAGTCTGACTAGGAACCATGAGGTTGCAGGTTCGATCCCTGGCCTTGCTCAGTGAGTTAAGGAACTGGCGTTGTCCCGAGCTGTGGTGTAGGTCGCAGATACAGCTCAGATCTGGCATTGCTGTGGCTCTGGCATGTGGGCAGCAACAACTCCGATTGGAGCCCTAGCCTAGGAACCACCATGTGCCACAAGCGAGGCCCTAAAAAGACAAAAAAAACCAATAAATAAATAAAAATCATTCTATATATACTTTGCATAAAATTATCTGAATGTTTTAAAAAGAAATATAAAATTAAGAAAATTTAGTAACTTGAAAATTAAATATTCTCTATTAATGTTAATTAATACTAAAATTACACAATATAATTTTAATGAATACGAAGCAATAGCCTTTAAAAATATTTGTCAGTGGAGTCACTGGTGGGATATAAGCTCATTTTTTGGTACAAAATTTTCCAGCTAACAGAAAAAATCTTGACTTCATACTACTTGGTGGAGTAGTCAGGCAATAGTTAAAAACTTCAAGTATTTTCTCTGACTCCTTCATTTTAAATAATGCCATCTTCCATTGTATTTTTGAAGGGACTATTTTGAAGAACTTAAATTTTTAACAGGGACTCTAAATCTTTTCATTGCTAATGAGCCATAGTTTTTGTTTCAAACAAAGCACTTTGTCTTTTAGTCTGATCATGTAAAATGGAGATTCATGGCAGTTAGCTATATTAGGTAAATAATCTCATGGTCAATTTTACTTCTTCAAGAAGTTTTTCAACTAGTTTAAAAATTAATAGTAAAATAGAAGCTCTTATTTTCAATCATCTTCCTTCTCTTCTTGAGAATTATACAGGTTCTAAAGAACGCTTTCTAAATAAATTCGCCCTTCCTCAGTTAGATACTTTAATACAGCACTCTGGGAGAAGAGATCTGTTTTCCAATCATTTTTACTCTGATAAAAATACCATCACATGAGGTGAGAGATCCTCCAGTCCCTTATCTCAATCACACAAATCCTGCACAAGGAGCAATGACATTATCCCAAGATTTTTGCTGGCTGTGATTGCAAACTTGCCAAGTTTGATAGATTTGTCTTATGTAGAGCACAATGATTCAGATTTCAGATTTTTAAAGATGACAGTATCCCACCAAAATGTATTTAACATTAGCACCACATAATGAAAATTAGTGTTCTATATTTTCCTCTGAAATTTCCCTATGGGAACCATTCTCGACCTTTTGCCAGAGGCATCTCTTGGGGTATACACTGGACTATGTTACTCCGCAGATTAAAATCCTTAAACGGTTTCTATCTGCCCTCCAAACAAGGGCCAACTCCCTTTCTTCATGCTATAGCCCTTCTGAGTTTCTTTCTGCAGCTCATTTATGATGCTTTTCCACCTTCTACCTCTCCTCTTAAACCATCCACAATTACCAGCAGTCTCCCAGCTGCCCTCTGTTCCTTTGACCTCGGGGTCTCGTGTATGCTGCAGTGTTGCTGCCCTCATTGCCACCTGGTAATTCCTACATATTCTGCGGGGCTTAGATTGGAAGCCATCTCCATCAAGGGACTTTTTCAAATTTAACCAGACAGGGTTATATACTACAGTGAGTTTTGTCACGATCATTTCCTCAACTTTTAGCCTTGTGTCCGACAACGAGTTAATAAGCTCTCAGCCAAGATAGATGAAGATCGGGAACAGGTCAAGGAAGCAGAGGATGGTCCTGCTGTAGACTTTCACAAAAGATGGGAAAGGAGAAATAGAAAGAAAGTAGCAAGTGGGTAAGCTAAGAATCCCTATGGTTGATGCACTGGACAAGTTACTTTACAAATGCAAATTAAGAAAATGTAAAGTGGTAACTGAGAGAGAAAATAAGCAGGGATAATTCAAAGCCCCCTTTCCCCAGATGACCTTATCTCAGAACAATCATTTTTAACTAAAGATACTTTTGTGAAGCAATGACACTGATAAAGAGATATACATGCAGATATATATTTGTTTTATTTTATTGTTTTATTTTTTTAGGGCTGCACATGCAGCATATGGAAGTTCCCAAGCTAGGGGTAGAATCGGAGCTATATCTGTTGGCTTACACCACAGCCACAACAATGCGGGATCTGAGCCACGTCTGCCACCTATACCACAGCTCACAGCAACACTGGATCCTTAACCCTCTGAGCAAGGCCAGGGATTGAATCTGCATCCTCATGGGTGCTAGTCAAGTTCCCTACCGTTAAGTCATAATGGGAACTCCCCAGCTATATATTTTTTAAAGTTCAATTCACCCTGAAATACACTGCAAGGACTTGACTCTAATACAGAAATACTAATGTTCAGGACCAGTCTGGAACGTATTTCCTCGGAACTGTGCCACAGAGAGATGTCCACGAGTAGGGTCATACCACTCCGTTTGACTTTAAGCAGAATAAAAGGCAATTTTAAAAGCTGTCCCTGATCCCCTATCCCTTTCCTCATGCTTACTGCCATGTAAGACTCCCAAGGGCTCTGCTCACTGCCAGCTTTTGGCAGAGTAAGTACCACCAGTGATATACATGTTGTCACCAGTGCCCAAGAAAGACCCTGTCTTATTGCTAGAGATTGTGAAAAAAGATCTTGAGTCACTAAAGAGTCACAGCAACACACTTTGGCAAAGCTCCAACCTATATCACATGCTATAAAGAGTTTGTCCTTGTCTGTCTTCCAGCAAGGGGGAAGCAAGATGACACCTTCCCAGTGTACTCCGTTATTGAAACTTTCCTGACGATACAGTTTCATAAAGCTTTGTGTTTTTAAGTGCCTCATATGCTTGAGCCTGTGTATCAGGGGAAGGTTACTGTGTAAAAGAAAGTAAGTTTGAAGGAATGATTAAATAAAATACTTGGGGAGTTCCCGTCATAGCTCAGCAGTTAACAAACCCGACTAGCATCCATGAGGATGCAGGTTCGATCCCTGGCCTCGCTCAGTGGGTTAAGGATCTGAGGTTGCCATGAGATGCAGTATAGGTGGCAGACGCGGCTTGGATTCCACATTGCGTGGCTCTGGCATAGGCCAGCAGCTGTAGCTCCGATTTGACCCCTAGCCTGGGAACCTCCATATGCCATGGGTGCAGCCCTAAAAAAAAAAAAAAAAAAAAAAAAAAAGACAAAATAAATAAATAAATTAAAAAAACCCACTTATCAAAGATGTGCAATTTTCCTGATTATTTTGTCATTGTTATTGTGTTCAATGTGAATATTCAGATTAGTATTTTCATAAAAGTAACAAAAACCCTCCATATTAACATTCTCCCTCATAATTAACTCTTTCCAAAATACATTTTTAATTCTCTTATCTAATGAAATTTACTGTCCATGGCTTATTTCATTCTTATGATTTGGTTTATTTTGTTTAATTTTTTTCTTCAGCTGGCCTTGAGAAGAATAAATATTATTTTGAATATCACTACAATTTATACTCTGTAGAGTATATGGATGGAAAACAGTGAGAATAACCAACACCTATAAAGTGCATGACATCTTGTAATGTTTTATCCCTATTATCTCATTGAATTCTGATTAAGAAATATAATTATAGCTATGAATTCCTAATTTTACAAATGAGAAAACATAGGCTCAACTGGTAAGTGAAACATAATTACACAAGTAGTAAATCAAACAATGTCCCCTAATTCCATATTCCATATTTTTCAAAGGACACTTTCAAAAATAGCAGCCTGAACTATTTCATGCATTCTATAACTACAAGTCTTCCATAACGCTTTAAGAAGAGACTAAAGGAACTAAAATGATTCTAATAAAACATTGCTTTTCCTGATCCCAAAACACATTTATTATCCGGGATTGACACTGTTAATGGATTTAGTTGTCTTCCCCAGAAATTCCTATGTTGAAGCCCTGTTCCACCTGTGACTGTATTTGGAGACACGGCCTTTAAAGAGGTAATTAAGATTCAATGAATTCTTAAGGGCTGGGGTCTAATGCAACA